>NW_026851443.1:2011834-2682445 GCF_030913505.1 Colletotrichum phormii
TCTGCGTTCAAAGTGATGCCACCCTCAATAGAGATGACAGAGGCATCATCCTCTTCCTCCTCGTCTTCCATCTCCTCGTCCTCGTCATCCTCTTCGACGCCCTTGTTCTTCTTTTTCTTCTTCTCCTGCTCCTTGGCGGTTTCGCGGTGCTTCGCCTTGATCTTGCGCTCTTCCTTGACCTTGCGGAGGTCGATGCCCTTCTCGGCCGCGAGCGCAAGCTTGAGTTTGGATTTGGTAACCATGTCTGCGGTCAATATCTGAAGTGCACTGATATTGGGGTGGTCGCAAAAGTATGCTGGTTCAACACTCTTGTCAGGCGGGTTGCGTTAACGTGGGGAGGGTCCTCAGAAAAAATGTCGATTGAAAATAATTCTGCCGCTTTGGTGATCCACTCAGTTGAGGCGGTCAAGCGTGATGGTGGGGTCATTCTCCATAGTGGGTATGGCCCCCGGCTTGGTAAGCCGCCATTGGTCAACCTTTTCTCAAAGCGCATTCTCGGAGTTTTCAACATCGCCTTGATCCCACTACAAAGGTTCACAACGAGACGAGACACAGATGGAGAGAAACTTCACAAGTCTGCCGCCAATTCAACCCCCTTGATACCACAAATCAACAACACATAGCGACCACTCGAATAGAGAATGAAGCAGCATTCTCCAGTGTCGAGGCGCTCGGACGTTCCGAAAAGAGGTTGTTACCCACAGATTTTCTGGGTATGTAGACAACTTTGCATCCTGACCCTAGCACATACGACCATACCCATTGGAAAACTCGGGATCCCGTCCGCTCTCCCATAGATAAGCCAATGAGGGCCGGATTAGTAGTTGGGTCGGTGACGACCAGCGAATACCTGGTGTTGTATGTTTTTGATTTTTTTTGCATCATGTTCTTCTACTCCAGTGAGGCCAGCATTGATGGCAGACTGTATTTTTATTCTCAGTGAGTTATGCCCATGGGTCCCGAGTACTGTGAGTCTTGTTATCTATGTCTGCAATGTAGACCACATATTTAATGTATGACTTGAGACCGCATGGTGGCTGCGACTAGAGAAAACTAATAGTTGAAGTGAACGGGACAATTCCTAAGAGATGCTCGGAAAGATGGAAACTGCTGAAGAATCGAACGGTCTGTATTTGCTTCCAATAAAATTCGTGACTGCTATCCTCTACATAGTTCACGCCTTGTGGTGGAAAGCAGTGCTGGACAGCTTGTTGACCAAGGAGCTTGAGAAAAAGAATCATGCTTCCAAGCATATCCAAGTTGTCGGGTTGGCAGGCTCATGGTCGTTTTGACTGGAATTCGGGCGCGAAATTTTCATGCTTAACTCGTGTGTCGGAAATCAAGGACGAAGACTAGATTGCGGTATGTTGAAGACAGAGGAGTGAAGCCCGAGCTGTTCATGACGAGGGACACTTGTTGTTTCCTGTCTAACAATATGACGCACATATTGAAAGTCACCTCATCGTTGCCAGACCGGCCCGGCTCTATAGCCTCTATCTTCATTGAGGAGTCGAGGGAATTTGGTCGCTGCCATTGGTGCCAAATTTGGGGTTGACGTCGATTTTGCAACCGTCGGTACGGGTCTCCGCTTCAGCTGCTCGGGCGTTTGGAATTGGTTGAGAGTGCATCTTGGCTCGGTATTCAAGTTTAGCTCGTTTGTTTCTTCGGTAGAGTATGGTGTGTGATCAATGCGGAATTCAGTCTGTATTGTAGAGATGAACGCAACACGTCGTATTCTCGAGGGCATTCCATTTGCTTTTTTATACCAGCAACTCTTCTCGTCTGGAGTAATAGTGCTATCCAGCTCCATCGACTGTGTTGGACAGTGTGTTAAAAGTGTTCCTACAGCTACTAACCACATTGTAGCGAATAAAGAAGTTGTTCGAGACGTGACCAAGAGCCTCGACTCAAGCATGAGAGCCCAAGGATTGTTTGAAGAACACGGGCTCTCTGACCAAGTGGCCGGAAACACTCATGGACATTCGGTTTAATGTTGTTGGCGATAATACGGCGTGAATACCAGAACATAGCCTTCGCCGAGTTCAACACAGCGACACACCGAAAGACGTCACCTCCTTTTCTGGACTACAGAATGTAGTCTTCGAGTCTTACAGGACCTTTGATATGCGCGAGACAGTGGCAACATATGTCACACAGGATGAGGGAATAAGGATCCAGAGCATCTCACTGTCTTTGGGCAGATATGCTGACTGGAGTTCAGGAGATCTGCCAAGCCTGCAGTCGAGCGCAACCAAGATGGGCTGTGTGATCCCTCTTCCGGGCGGGTATGGCGCGGGGGAACGGTGTCAGGGACTAGGGGTCACATGAAATATATACAAAGGAGTTCAAAAGAAAGACGCGCCTCGAGGTTGTGCCAACACAAGTCCTTTGAGCAAGAAACACCTGGCTTTCATTCCCTGAACAGCTGACACTGAACAAGTCTCCTTTATACCGACCAACGGTTGGTCTTCAGAACTGTACAGCTTTCTGGATCGTAACATTAAACTTGTGCCTGCCACCCTCTGGAAAGTGAGTTTTTCTTCCGTTTAGGTGTACTCTTCTGGTGGCTGTTGCTGTTTCCCAGTGACTTGAGTGACCGGGACGAAGGATAATTTCAGAAAAGGGAGGCATGCGATGTTCCATATGGATCTGGACCTGTAACGTGAAAGAACAGTCGTGTCACTTGTCTAGTACGAGTCTTGACCTCGCATCGGATACAAGACTAGTGGCAGGAGAAACCATCCCTGCGGCCGCAGGTATGCCATCACGAACGAAGCTCGAAGTAACACAGTCGCGTGTCTGTAGATTTACTACCTTGGGGAATCGGATGACTGCCACCCTTTTTTTATGTACATTGCCACTAAGCCAAAACTCCTCGCTTCCAATCCACCATCTGACGACAGGCGTGATGACAGGAAATCCTGTTCACGTTGCTCATTCGACGCTTCTCTTTGCTGTATCCAAGAACTGCGCGGCTCTCTTAGAACCGGGTGAAGGGAAGCCTATCAAACCAAATTAGTCTTCTCGTTCAAAGTCAAGGAGCACTTAGTACAAGAAACAACAATCTGCACGTACCATTTGCCCTTGAGGGTGATGACAACCCACGGGCTTCCCGCCTCGTCAATCTCCTTCTCGACCTTGGTGTTGAAGCAAATCGCACTCATAATGCCGTCGCCAAACTTCTCGTTCATGACAGCCTTGTAAGCGTATCCGTAGTTTTGCACAATCTCGTACAGGCGGTAGATGAGCGGCTCGACAGGCGGCATGGGCCCGGCGCGGCCGCGGTCGGGGTAGTTGTTCAGCTGCTTCAGGTTCGCAGTCTGGATTCCGAGGAGCTCAGATAGCTTCTGGACATCCTCTTCCGAGGCCTGGACCTGACCGTAGAAGATGCCCGCAATGGCAACTTCGCTTCGGCCTAGCTGCTTGGCAATCTCCTCAAATGTGAGCCCGGCTGACGCCTTGGCATCGAAGAGGACCTGGGAGTGAGGGGGGAGACGATCCGCCATGGAGGGCTAGTTGGCTCGTGGTTAGTGATCGAGGGTCTTTCGTCGCCGTCGGGAGTCAATGTCCCTGGTATTTGATTCCGCTACTCACATCGAGGCTTGCGAGCTGTCCGGACATTTTGAAGGATAGACTGAAGTGTTGGTTGTGGGATTAAATGTGATGAAACCAATGCCAAGGATAGAGTTCGGAAGAGAGTTCGTCTAATCGAGACCCGATGAGATGGGATGAGATAGGGTATGATATCTACTTTGAGTCCTTGTATGTGCACATATATACGTCTGAATCAAAGGAAGAAATGTCGACGAACGCCTGCCTTAAATCTTCAAGATGTGGTATTGCGGGCGGGTATTTCATCCGGACGTCATGCATTTAGATCGTCCATGGACATTGCGGGGTCGTGAGCTAAGAGAAACATCAGTCTAAGTTGCGTCGTTCCTGTTCGCTGTTGCCGAGGCCTCCCCGCCGGAGAAAACACGGTATTTCGGCTTTAAAGGCAAAACCCGATGCACCATAAATCGCCTGCAAATCTCGACCGGAGGTGATGACTAATAGCCTTTGTATTCTAGTAGCTTTTATTTAACTAATTGCGCAATGCCGGCCGGCCTACACGGCGGTAGCCGGGCGGCGACTTGCGAAGCCATCGCATCCGAGTCTTGGCACGGATCGGGATCGGTGAGCTCGGCTGTCGTCGCCCGGTTCCCCATACAAGCGTTGCGTTGATTAGACGCAATTCGCGCCATCCCATTGTATGTGTTGTTGGATTACTACTACGTTCATATCTTGCACGCTCTTTTCTCTGTTTACAACAACTTTGCAACATGGATATCTCCTACTTGTGGACACACTCAAAGTGTCCAACGCTTCGAAGTGTGCCATCTCGTGAAGATAAGACTACCCGAAGGTAGTCGCGATTGGTGACCGTGTACGGAGAAGTCATCCTGTCCGAGGAGGATGTTAATGTAGACGATTGCTCATGTCGATTTCTGGTAGCATTGTACGGTGGCCGATGGTTCAGGGGCCGACGTTCAAGAAGCAATCGAGATTGAATGCGACATCCAAATCATATGCCCCCAATGTCGAGTGCCACAGCTCCGAGGAGCAGCATTCCGTTGCAGCAGGGAGAATGCTCCCGCCAACATTCCAATTGGTTTCGACTGGCTAGCGTGGCTTCGACTCCAGAGAGGGGTGCCGCTGGAGGAGCTCATGCTATTATGCGTTGTCATAATTGGCCGGGGCCAGATGGTAGGTGATGGTCATGTCTCTCTGTACAGCATTGTGCACAGGACCTATCCGGTTAGGCTGGTATCGTGGAGTTGCCGGTTAGCCGTTTCCACCCCTTGAGATCCCATTCTCTTCTGGCGCCTTTGAGATCGTCCACGTTCAGGATATCAACGCCCTCTTGAACGAGCACGTCCCATACGTGATTTCTGATGCTGATTGGCCATGCTGGGAGATCCCAGTACCGTACCATCAAGCCGCGAGAATGGGCCTCCTTGATTTGTGCTCTCAATTTCGTCATCTGGCCCTTCGACAAGTCGCCAAACCAAACAGTGCCGAGCGCCTTCTTGAACGACACGCTCGTGTAAAAAGAGTTGGTCAGATCGAAATTATGCTGGTTTAGGTTGAGAAGAGGTGCGTCAAAGAACGTGTCTCTGTAGGTTGAATTTTCGACGACCATGTCGAAAGGAGTGTTGCCAGTTCCGACGACGGTGATAGGCCCGTAGTGAACCTTGCCATCGATGACTTTGCTCAGCCAGCCTCGCTCGCGCAAGGGCTCCAGCTGACGCACCACCTCCGGCCAGGTCTCCGGGCCGCTCGTCTTCAAGTCCACGAGGAGGACCATGGTTTGGTCTGGGCTTGACTCATAAATGCCTCGCGGTGATTCCTCTGTGATATTTCCAAGGTCCGCATTCCGTTCCTCAAGCAGACGGACGAGAGGGTCTACGTAAAGGCTTGTGAAGGTGTTCTTTTGGCGCAGAGACCACTTGTTGTGGCCGACAAATAATTCGGTGTCGAGGAGCCACACATCCGCCTCAATGCCAATGCATCCAGCTTGGAGAGCGTCGTAGATGGGCCTTCTTCTCCAATAATCGTTATGAGAGTGGCATGGAATTGGTTCAACGATGCTCGCACTTTCGACCTGCTCGGATGCCGTGTCCCAGACCTCGCGGGCTACGAATAGTACCAGGTTCAGGAGAACAAATATCAAGCTGAGGTCCAAATTAGCCGGGGGAAATAGTCCTACTTGATCGCAACACTTACAGCATGGCCAACCAAACGGCGCCACACATGATAAAGGAACGTTTCCGTGTCCATGGCTTCGGAATCATGTACGCGGGAGGAAGCAATCCATCCTCAGAAGTGAAACTCTCGGCTGGTGTTGGCGGGACTTCGATCTCGCTGTCACTCGCGGCGTATGCTTCGGGAGAGTCTCTGTAACGAGGTATGGTGTTGCTGTTTCGCGACCAGAATTGACGGAAGCGATCGCGAACTGCGTCGGTGCTGGCGCTCTTGGGGCTAGACATTCTGAAATACGTCTTATGCTCCAGGTAATATTATCGGACAATAGTTGGCTACCTTAGGATGGAGACCGAGACGCCTGCCCAGAGAGAAGAAGAAGAGAGGAAGAGGGTATCGGATTGTTGCTCTTTATCTCTAGAACATATCGTGGCGAATTTCGAGGGATTGTTGAATGTAAGTCCGGGTTGCGGCAGTGTTATTGTATAGCAAGACGTTTTTCAAGTCCGTCAGGTAAGGTGTACGACAATTCGAGGCAGGAAGCCAGATGAGTATGGAGTGTGAGGTACTGCCAATAGTGTAAGGTGCACAAAGAGGATAGCAACAAAGGCGAGACCGAACAAGTCTGGACGTTTGCGGACGAGGCGAAGAGTGAAGAACTGCGGGAGAGACATGCCAAATATAGCGGGATCTAATAAAGCAGCTGTTGACTTGGCTTGCTGCCTGCTTTAAGAGGGGACACTGGAGCTAAAGATCACCGCAAGGTAAGGTAAGGTAAGGCCGGGTACCTCAGGGCGAGGTAAGGACAGGGCGGAATGGGGTAGGGATGTAAAGGTTAAAACGGCAAGTAGATCCGAGCATGGTTAGGGATGGATGCTGGGGTAAGGACGGCGGTTGAGAACAGACTTTGGGAAGAGCTGAGAGGGTCTGAGAGCGAGATGGAGAGACAGTGAGGCACACAGGAAAGTCGGAGGAACGGGGGCTAGGGGAAGAAGGAGAATGAGAGAGTCAGTGAGCTGAATGAAGGAGTGGGTGAGTGACCGAGAGGAAATGGACAATACGCCGTGCCGTGGATGGGACACGGGTCTAGTGTCTGGCATATGGTTCCAGAAGATGTGATGTCTCCAGTTGTGTGTGAGCACGAGAGTGTGTGTGAATGACTGGGTGGTTCATGAGCAGCAGCATCGACGGCAGCAGCAGCAACAATGCAGCATTAGCGGTACATGGCTTCCATGCCAAACGCTACTTTGTAAGGTAGGTACTTCAACTTGGCTGGGGAGAAAGGGGACTAATGCTAGTCAGTGGGCGGCGTATTCAAGCATTTCCAAGCCATCCATGTCCTGTCCTGTCCCACATCCGTAAAAGGGACTAAGACTAAGAAAGTCTATCATGAGCTTAGCTAGCCCCAAGACGGTGGGGGGGCGCGGGACCCGAGGGAGTGTTTCTGGCGCCTGTTTTGTTTGTGTTTGTTACCCTGGCGAAAGGGGGGGGTGTTGGTTCAGGCCCAGGGTCAATCAGTGTAACGAAGAATAGATATGTGATCATGGGTTTCAGGGACAACGGTGTCTGAATGTGTGGATCGCCTTGGCCAGGCAGCAGAGATATGTATCGTGTCAGGTCGGTGGTTATATGCACGGTCATAGGCCACAGAGCAAGCATAGTCATTCATTATGGCCAAGACGAGTGACGACGACGACGGCCATGTCACGGTAAAAAGGCAGGGCAAGAAAGTGAGGCCAAGAGATAGAGAGAGTGTATGAGTGAGAGCGAGAGTGAGAGACTAGGTATTCTCAGTTCCGGGGTCTAGTGTCGAGTGTCGACTATGGAAGTAGCGTGTCGAGGTAGCGCATGGGCGATGACTCTGTGACCAGTGGAAATGCGCACCATGTTCCCATTATCGTTAGTCGCATAACAAGAGGCCAACAACTAAGGTTATTCGGCATGCCTCTCTCAAACCAAACCTGTCTTGTCGGAATGCCTCAGTCGAATGGCGAAAGAGAGTCGACGAGGGTCTGGCCGACGGGGAAATCCTTGCCCTTTGGCGTTCCCGAGGTCCAGGTACCTTGTAGTTGCTTCCGGCCCCCTCCTGGATTAGGTCGTGGGTACAGATACTTTGTCCAGACCCTGAGACCCCTCATCCCAGCCGCTTCCCTCGACACTTCTTGCCTCTGCAGACGAGGCACAAGGGAAACATGAGGTGCCAAGGCAAAGTCAGTGCGGAAGTTCAGAGAGTAATGAGGATGGAAGGCGCAGAGAAGAGATACTTGGAGATTGGTTGGAGGCTTGGCAGAGGAGACAGCAGCGATCCTCCAGCTGAGCGGAGGGGAAGGACCTGACACCTAGAAAGTGCCCCGTATTACAAAAAAAGAATTTGGAGAGAAAGAGAGAGCGTAGGGGATCCGGCCATGGACCTCCAATCCAAGCCAGTCGCTGCGCCTTCTGTCTCCGATACGAACTTCTCAGTGGTCAATGACCGTCGTGCAAGCTGCTGTGGCTACTGCTGCACCTAGGTAAGGTACCTTGGTGGAGCGCCTTAGTACAAAAGGTACTTTATTCTTCCGGGCGTGTGTACGAAGTATCTTGTATCTGTAGACCGAGACAATTAGCGTAAATACTTACCTCCGTGGAGAAGTCATGTTCCCCGCCGTGGCATCTCCCCGCAGATGGATACATTGAAGTTTGAACCCAGGCACCGTGGCACCTTGCGAGACTGGACTGGACTTTCACTTCCTCAACGCTGAGATGGTCCGTGCTAAGCCAGTACCGGCTTAGAGACGGCGTGCTCCATGTTCTGGGCCTCACTCTACCTACCTCGCAAACCCCTCTCTTCCAGTCGTGCCAATAGGTATCCCTCCTCCTCCTCCTCCTCCTCCTCCTCCTCATTCTCTCTCTCTCTCTCTCTCTCTCTCGTCTGGCGTGCCGCCTCTGCTCCTCTTCACGCGCCCTCGACTGGTGAGCAGCAAGCCATACTCTTTCAGGCACGTGGCGCAGTTGATAGGCGGATTAACTTCCCACTCAACATCCATGAGAAACCAGCTAGTTACATTAAAATCCCTCTCACACTATTTGCCTTTGCGGCGTACTATCTATGTCACGCGCATCATTCATACCTTAACACAGAGCCCCAGTGCCGCTCCCGAGAGGTTCCTACATACGGTCTGAGGAGTCCGCGCTGGTCCTAGACCGGACAAGATCCTGCGCTAGGTATCTCCATAATCCTAGGGCCAGACCAGAACAACCTATTACAAATGCCCTCGTTTCCTCGTGGGCTAACTTGGTTGATGACATCCCACCAACCTGTCAGCCTACATATGGACTTTACTTTAAGGCAAGCACCAAGGTAGCGTGGCAAGCCGGGGTAGCTTTTTGCTTGCTTGTGAAGAAACTACGGTCGGCCACCACACCTTGAGCCGAAGGCAAGACATTTGGACAAGTCCAGCTGCTACCTATCTGTCAGTACTTCAGCCACACTCGTGTTGGCCATGGACCCATTGCCCCAGAGCGAGACTGATCGCTGTGGACTTTTCCATGGGTCGCGCGGACGGCGGCACGTCCGAGCCTCCGTTTCCCGCCCAAAACCAGAAACACCAACCAACCGTCCATCAGTAATGTCTGCGGGGAGTGTTTCTGACTTGACCTGAACATGGGGTGACTGACTGATGAACACCCAGGCCGGTGCCGACATCAAGCCGTGAAAAAAAAGCAATGAAAATGGTAGAAAGCTCAGGGCAATCGTCTACGTATGCAATTCATCAGCCGTCGATACTGAGACACGTCCGAAAACGAGTTGAAGTGTCATATAATCAGACGGCCAGTAATTGACTTTGTTCTCCTCACTCCAGCCGCACCTCGACAACCCCGACAAGCGAAACACGCACTTCTCCGAGTCTTAAGTCTGAAGTCTGAATCCTAGAATCTGGAATCTAGAGTCCGTCGGGTCTGTTCGGTGGGACGGACTCGGGTGCAAATACCTCCCCCTTTTTTCCTAGAGTTTCTTTCGCCAACTTGGGACGTAACAGTTGTGCCTTCCACCTTGCAATTACCGCCTCATGTTGATCTGGTCTGTGGCATAGCATGTCTTCGTCTCTCTCCGCCACCCATTGTCTGGTCATGGCGGCGTCTCCGTGACCGCTGCGCTCCTCCGCTAACATGAGGCGGTCATCACTGAGGCACTCATCGAGGCGGCAATGAGGAACACTGCCCATGTATGCCCGTATGTGCTTCGACAAGCCTAGTGTTCATCAAAAGGGATGTTCTAGTGTACTTCCCATAAGGAACCGTACCTAGTAATTGGCAAGCACAGCCGTCTTGCTTGAGAAAACAAGCTTTTAATTTCAACGTGCTTCGGCTTAGATGCCGGCTCCAGGTCCCACCATCCTTCCGCGTCGCTTACACGGTGTTTTTCTCCGTGGGTAAGGTGATTGACCACACTGCCAACTGTCTGAGTCTACCGAGCCGTACTTGGCAACGACTTGCTTGGCAAAGAAAAATCTACAGATGATCAGCGAAGCATGCAGGGCGGGCGCCTCAACCTCGAGCAAAGTTTTTGTGCCTATGACCGGGTGAAGCCAGCCCATGTGCTGCAGAACTGTCATTGATCAGGTGCCAAGATGCCAGATTGTGGGATTCCCGCGTGTGATCTGTCCAAGGTGGATCGGCCCTAGGGGTCTTCCGGCGTGGAGACCCCTGCAGCTGCATTACGGTACGTACCTACTGGCATGACAGGGAGTTGGTTTCAAGGAGCGGGACAATGGAAAGAGAAAAGGGAAAAAAGGTGCCTCACTTCTTATCGGATGACCCGCTTCTTATCGTCGCTGACATAATGCAAAAATTTCCATCGGTCCCTCGAGCCCGTGTATCATGCCGCCTCACCTGCAACCACGAAACTTTGGAGCAGAGGGGTGCGTGTTTCTGTACTGAATCGCTCAACAACACACCCAGTGAAATCATTCGCAATGCCTCACAAACATACCAGGAGGGAACAAGATCCCTCGGCGTAAGTTCTGATCGCCTAGGATGTCGCCGTAGCCTACACTAACCGGGTTCACACAGATTTGATCTCCCACCATCACAGATCGCAAGGCCGCTTCCCGTTCAACTGCGAAGTCGAAAAGCTCAAGCGAACAATGCGAAAAACGCCAAGAATGGAAAGAACGGCAAGAACCCAAAGACCGAGAACGATGGCGTTTCCAAGAAGAGAAAAGGTGGCAGCAAAGATGACGATGCTCCGAGAGCGTTCAAGCGCATCATGTCGTTGGCGTCGGGCAGGAGACAACGATCTGGCCTAGACAATGGCGAGACGATAGCGCAAAAAAAGAAGGCAGCCAAGAAAGCTGCGGCAGCCGCGCAGAACGAGACCAAGATTGAGGACACAGCGAAGCCAGAGGTGCCCACGATCCGGCCGGGTGAGAAGATGTCCGACTTCGCTGCCCGTGTCAACGCAGCCCTACCTCTGGCGAACCTTGTCAACAAGACTGAGAGGGGTGGAAAGGATCCTCTTGGTCTCAAGACCGTCAGGACGCGGAAGGAGAAGAAAATGCACAAGCTATACGACCAGTGGCGTGAGGAAGAGCGGAAGATTCAAGAAAAGAGAGAAGAGGATCTCGAGGAGGTCGCTGAGCGCGAGCTAGATGAAGAGATCAACGGCGGTACCTTTGGCAACTTCGGACAGACTTCAAAGGCTTTCTACGAACCTGGACAGGACAAGAAGAAGGGTAAAAAGGGCAAGAAGAACAAGGGCGCAGACCGCGAAGAAGATCCTTGGGCGGTGCTCAAGAAGATGCGCGCGGAAGCCAAGGTAGGGCTTCATGATGTCGCGCAGGCTCCGCCAGAGCTTCACAAGGCCGGTAGAGACAAGCTGCTGGTGCGTGGTGCGGCCGTTGACGTCTCTAATGTGCCAAAGTCCGCTGGTAGTCTGAGAAGACGAGAAGAGCTCCAGCAGACCAGAGACGCATTTCTCTTGGCTTACAGGAAACAACAGGAGGAAAAGATGGCTAAGCTTGCCGCTGCTAAATCTCAAGATACCCAGTACTAGTAGTAATAAAGACTCAGATGCAAAGTTCACCGAGAACAAGTCTGATGTAGTTTTCCGTCTACCTTATCTACTTGAGATGTGATACAAGATGAGATATCTAGTCTACTCACTACGAACCTCTTGTCCAAGAACTTCTGACGGGCGACTGGCTGCGCCAAACCACGTCCGTGCGAACACAGATATTATGTCATCATCACGTGCAAGGAAAGTCACAGTGATCCATTTCGGCTTCCGGGCAGCCACCACAGCCACATGAACGCTGCAATGTCCCACTATGGCGGGCACGGCGGGGTCCCCCGACGCGGCCTGACTCCAGCGGTTTCCTTCCCCTCCACCTTCCAGATCTCTGTGGCCGACTCAAACGTAGCGGGGGAAAACCAACCAGAGCCTGCAAGGAATTTTCGACCAACCGCATACGCCAACCCAAGGACCTTGGGTTCGATTTTCCATCGTCGACCTTCGCCGTCAATATTCGCATGACTTTTTCCATTCAACTATCGCTCCTCTGAGAATGTCAAATTCCCAAAAGCCGGCACAATGTCCCGCGACCTCGAGCGACTGATAGAGTCAGTCATCACTGACATCTCATGTTATGGTGACTTGGGTGAGTGAATCTAGGCTCCATGAAAACGAGAACAAGGACTCTCAAATTCTTGGCCATCCCTCTCCATTCACCATTATACTGTATGCGCAATCATACTGGGAAGACTGGCATTTGACGATGCCCTTCAGTCAGTAATGCGGTTAACACGAAAACTTTGGCTTGGGAAACGTTCTAGCTGGCGCATCTCACTGACAAGCGGTTGATAGGATGCACCGTATTGCATGTACTCGATTCACTCGGCACTTTTTACAAGGACACCCGACCCAGACAAGATGCACCAGCAGAGTCCTCTCATCCAACAGACGAGGAACCCAACCAGCTGCTGTGGTCCACGGCCTGGGACTGGCTGAGAGGGAGGAAGGACGTCTCTGTGGGACCGAATCGGAAGTGGAATCATGTGTCCCTGGTTGACATCCTCGCCTTGCCGGATCCAGACTCTCAGGATGGAACAGCAGCTCTCAGCACCTCAGAAAGTGCTGCAGAAGAGGTTTCAAAAGATTCTGAGCCCAAAGACCTCGTCAAGTCAACACCGAAGACCCTCGGCCTTCGAAAGCGACCTCGTATCTACGTCTCCGAGGATCGTATGTGGGAATCAATTGCTGGACATGCGCCCGACTACCGAAGAGTCCCGAGACTGGAGTGGATGGCCTTGGTAGGCATCGCCTCCACTAAGCAGCAGGGTATCTTGCAAGGCGATTTAGGTCGGCTTGTTGGCCAAGACAAACGCTCGTTGCCCAAAAGAACAGATGCTTTGGCAGAGAAGGGTTATATTTCGAAACGAACGACGCTCGTCAGAGGAACCAAGACCAGCAAGATGTGGTTGACGCGCTTCGCCCCGGCCCTTCCAATCGATCCCCTGAAAGCAACCGCAAGTCTGCACACGACTGTCGACATGTCCCGAAACGCTCTGGCGTGCGACTTAGAGCCTGTCTCGTGGCGTGGCAGGTGGAATGGGGAATCGGTCGACTACATATCTCTGGCCCAAACAATCATGGCCATCGTGAAGGCCTTTGGGATCATCAGATATCATGACCTACGGTGCAAGCTGGGTATTTTGGGTCTGAGATGGCAGATGAAAGTTGCCGCCAAGACGTGTCGGTTCTTCGTCCAGACTGGTGCCATCCAGTATGTTGGCGCCACGTTATCTGGGAAACTGTTCAAGGACTGCCTCAAATTCGACCACGATCTTACACACGAGGACTGGGCCGCCTATCTTGCTACAGGGAAGCAGAAAAGCATCCAGTCCGGCCATGGCCTGAATGATGGAGATCTTGGATCTGACCCGGCAAGCAAAACCGCCACCATGGACACCTCAAGCCCAGAGCCTGGACCTGGTCGCACTCTCAACAGAAGACGGATCAATCCACGCTCCAACTGGATAGCCGACAAACCCCTTACTACGACAATATTCGACAATATTTCCGCTGCCGGCTCCGCAGGTCTGTCGAACAAGCAGTTAGGAGACTTGACACTGGGGTCGTCATTTCGGCGGTATATCTCCTCCATTTCTTCGACAATTTCTCTTCCGACACAGCAGCCTACGCATCTCAGGCAATTCCAGGTATCGAGCGAGATGCACCGAAAAGGTAAATCTCAGCAATATCGCTATTTTGCACTAAGCGCCCAACAAAAAGACCTAGGTGCCGCCGCTGCTGACAAGAGCATCACTGGAGAGATGGGCGACAATCAATCTTTGGCTGATGGGGCCCATGTAAAGACGCTGGCAGGTCACTTTGCAGATCCAACAGTTACCCCTGACTTGTCCTATGTTGCCTGTGGCTTAGCTGCTCTGACTCGAGTCTCTGGCAAGGCACTCAATGCCATCACTAAGAGGAAGGTCGAAGCTTTGGATATTATGCGAGTCAATGGGGTTCAAGAGGCAGGACTGCGTCAGGCAAAGCGGATAAAGCTACCACAGCAGACCGGCGACGATTCTTCTGAAGAGGACGCGAGCTTTACAGCGAGTGCGAGCTCGGAGCTAGACTCTGCAACCCCCTCCGGAACGGCTACCAGACGCGGTACGAGGCGACGACCAGCTGAATCGGCAAGAGCATCAAACATCGTGACACTCAAAGTAGATCCGTCAGCGCTGTCCAGAATACTCTCCAACAGCAGTCCTCACCCCGAAGCCGGCGCGGTCCCATACATCTCGCAAGATGCTCCCGTCGATGGGACAGGAAAGTCAATCATTCATGCTGCTGTTGGGCAAGACGACAACCTTCAGAAATCTTCGAACAAAGAAGCAACGCCTCCGGATACGACAGCCGAGGAGGTCGAAGTCCCTGCAACTCTCCCACCGGATGAGCAGTCGATTGTCGTGGGTTCTCAACACTCGAACCAAGATGCGGAGATGCCCAATGCCGAAGCAGTGGACGATACACTAGCCGAGGACGTGCCTGTGAAGCGTGGAGGCCGTCGGGCCAAGAAAGGGTCAGCGAAATCTTCTGCTCGCAGCCGTTCTTCCAAGATTTTCAAATGCGACAAATGTGGTGGAACTTGGAAGAATGACGTTGGTATCAAATATCACCTCGAGAAATCAAAGACACCCTGCAACCCAAATTATGTGGCACCGCTTATTGGGCCTCCCGAGAAGCTTTTCTCAACTGCGAAACGATCAACTCTACCGAAACGAGCAGTCATTCCTCCCCGACAGATCAAACCTCGGCACTCGAGGTTATCTGCCATCAATGACACTCTAGACGATGAGAGAAGCCAGGAGAACGTCTTCGGCGGGAATGAAGGAGGAGATGACGCTGTCACAGCGGGTATACAATCATTCGAGGCCACTTCTTCCAGAAGTAGAAGACCACGCACCGATCGAGGGAGGGAATCTGGCGGGTCACAGGAGACGAGACAAGGCGCGAGAAGCGGCACGAGCAGTTATCGAAATGCGTCAAAATCATCAAGTACGCTGAAGCCGCCGGTATCCTCGGCACAGCTGCCCATGAGCGGGCTCATTGATGAACCTGCTGGTGCTGTAAGAGACATGCCAACGAAGCATGCCTCACTGCAGGTGGCAGTCGGGAAAGTAAGGGAAGAAGATACACCAAAAACCAAGGGAACGCTCGTCTCCCCAGAACGCCGCAGAACGACTCTCGCGGACACTGCCGGAAACGATCCAACGCAGTCCTTGACGCCAACGAAGGCGCCTGACCGATCGGGGCGACGAGGTTCGTACTCGGGTTCCGTCAAGCGAAATTCAGATGGAGGCCCGAAGCGAATTGGCTCAGGAGATGCGTCAGCACCAGTCATCGAATCCAACCCACTGCCACATGCAGACGCACTGAGGGCCAGTCTCACCGACAGCAGTGGTCTTTCAAAAGCACAAACCATGGAACGGGCACTCCAGTATATCCTACATGCGAGTGGCGGTGTCTTCCCCGGAGGTCAGTCCCTTTGGTATGCTACTATCGCTACGTGGGAAGCTCTGTTCTCGTCTGAAGAGGCTCCGGACCAGCAACTGTACAAGAACGCATTGGCAAGGCTGGCAAAGAAGAAGCAAGTGGTTGTCAGTACACATGCCTTCAAAAATTCTAAAGGCATGATGGCAAACTACCAGTTGATTCGAATATCTGGAATTGAAGCGTCGTCCCCGCCAGGTGCGGCTATGAAAGCGAACATTGTGGCTCATCATCCTAGACTTTACATCCCGCCAACCTTCAGGCCCAAGGCAGGACTGCCCGAAGACGACAAGCATGATGCTCAGCCTGTCTTCTCAAGCCGTAGGAAGACGGTCCAGGTGATGGAGGTTCTTGATGCTCCCTTTTATGCCAACAAAGCAGCCAACGAGAGGCCCAACACGCCCCCTGAAGGGTCCCAGACCCCAAGGAAACGCAGGAAAAGAATGGTCACAAGGGAACAGATTGCCCATGCAGAAGATCAAGGTCCTGATGGAACACGCAAGAGAGACATCTTCCGATTCTTCATGACAGGACAAGCTGGACCAATTGATGGGCCTTCTGAATCTATCGGAGATGGACGGAGTCGTCGTACTCCAAGTATCGTCTTCCTCAGTCCCAACACATATCTGGGACATGAAATGCCAGAAGACATCGAACGCACGCCTCTCCCTGATGTCTCAGACCCTAAACCGACATATCCCACGGCCCCGTCCAAGACCGACGTGGGTAGCGACGATTTAAGCGTAACCTTCGCTCATGCCGACACTATCGAAGGCAGCAACGGTACCTGGCCGGCACCTGAGAGCACGTTCTTCGAGACGGAGGATCGCAGTCTGACAATCAGTGGCTGGATGCCCGATTCACGTTGGTTCTTACGGCAGAACTTGCCTCAAAACCTCTCCGAGATGACCAAGTGGCGGGGTGGACCTGGAGACAAACTTCCCAGCAGCAGCCAGTTCTACGAATTCTCCGATCAGGTCGATGCCTGCTTTGACTGGGAGCTGTCAACAGAGGGCATGAAGCTCCTTCTGGCAGAGTCGATCGCCCCGGATTACATCTTTATCAACCACGGCATCGATGACCTCCCGAGTGAATGGGAGAACCCGCAACTCGATTGGGATCCTGTGAACCAGCTCAGTCAATCTGCGTTGTTTAGCCTCCACATCGCGGAACAAGGGACGACTGCAACCGATCATCTCTGGGGCGGCGAGGTTGGTCGCCAAAGAAAGCGCAAGCGACGACAAACCAAGCTTGGGACTGAGTCCAGGGAGCTCATGGTCGGAATCGACCTGAAGATCAGAACGCTCATCCAGTTGCCTAGAGATATGGACCTGAGAGATGCATCTAGAAAGAACGCCGGGCTTGACGAGACGAATGAAACCATCTTGATAGCTGCATTCGTCGTCACAAGAACACTTCTTGGTGGTGCCGACCGAATTATAGAATGGGGTCTCATGATGACCTTGTTTCCTGACATGGCACTCAGCGCCATGCGACGATTCTGGTCGAAAGCCCGAAAGGATCGGGGTACTTTCATCAGTCAGCTTTCTGAGCGATTCCAGATTCAATTCATCTCAGCCTACGAGAACAAGGAATTCCCACCCATCGACTTCGACAACTATGTCGACTATGACTGGCCGCGCCTTATCAAGTGGACAACTGGTCTGATTGAAGATTCGCAGGAATTACCTGCCAACAAGACTGCTCTGGAACGGGGTTACTCTCTCGGCTCAGCCTGGACTGATGTCACCAACTGGCGCGACGAGTACTATAACTTCCAGATGTCTGTCTTCAACAGATTCGAGGCGGCCACTTCACGCCCCGCGACTTCCCTCGTGGACAAGGATGAGGGAGCGCCGTCTAGGGACACCGAGGACCTGGCCATTGCCATGTCGTGGTTGCGCTCCCTTTGCTACACGCATCGCGATAAATATGCGCCTCAAGATATCAGGAAGAAGATGGCGAGTATCGGAGGCGGAGATGAGGACCGCATCCAATCTCTTCTTGAGCAAGCGGTCGAGACCCTCCAAGGTCAAGGTGTCATCACGGACAGCAAGCTCAAAGCACTCGAAGGCCGCCCTTACCGCCTCACCGAGACATTCTTGCCTAGGTTCATCAAGTGGACTAACGAGGTCAAATACATCGACGCCGCCAAGTTCAAGCAACGACTTGATGTGAGCTTCCGACGGGGCGAGAAGATCCGGATTCCTTACGTCTTGAGGGATGGCGAGGTCATGGCCATGATGAATCTGCAGGCCTACGGAAGAGTTGCTGTCACCACAGTAGATGTCCCGAACATCCCTCTCGGGTTCGACCCCGGCAACTACGAAAGTAGGAAATACCCGAAGTCCTACTACAATTTTGGTCTCGAGATTGAGGCCACAGAGAAGTACGTTTACAATGAAGATCTGGCCCTCTTGCAGAAAGCCAAGCATAGCAAGCCGCCGAGGGAGAATCATAACCGGGCCGTTCCACTCTGGTCTGATTTCTTTGGAGAGCTCAACCATGATCGTTGGGCACAAGTTCTTGGTGCGGTTGCATTCGTTGTCGCAACCCGAGGGCCCTTGGATGTAGCGTCTGTTTGTGCCGTACTCAAACCGTATCTACAAGAGTTCGAGGTACAGATGGTGTTTGACTGGGGAAAACGGTACGGGGTGTTGAAGGGCATTACCCATGGAAAAAGTTTCACCGTGGATGAGTGGTGGTGGCTGCTTGTTGGACAACAGCGAAGTGTTTTGTGAACGAATCATGGAGGATATCAACAGGGTAGTCAGGGCGGCACGCGCGTGAGAGCATTCGCTACGGCGCCAATAAGTACGTTGGAGTAGCTTTTCCAACCCGCTGTGTACACGGGGTTTTGGCTCGATGGCCGTTGTATCAATAAAACAAAGTCTAAAAGTATCCGGATGTGAAATATCATGGACATGGGGCAAGTAACAATGTCTAAACAACCTTGACCGTACGCCAGCAACCGTGAAGCAAATAATTCCTCGCGTTCCAGCGTTCATCCAGGGTGACGGGAGCTGTATCCCCAAAAGCAAATTGTAGGGACATCATGACTAAAAGTCAAGCAAAACCTTGAGGATCATGGCCAGCAAAAGCACAACAAGAACGACAATGGCTCGATCAACCCAGAGCGGCACGCCTTCATCATACGCACGGGTGGTAGGAGGGACTTGGGGGCGCACACTAAGATTCGGGGCCGGAGGCAGCGATACTGTCCGTGTAGGGGCGATAATACCTTGACCTGGACGCGCAGGAGGGTAAGATGCCGCCGTCGCTGGTGATTGTGATGTTGTCGCCGAACTCGGGGCCGCCGCGACTGTCTCAGGTGCCGTACGAACAAAGCCCTCGGCCAGCTCGGCACTCTCTGTATCCACTGGTTCGGTTCTTGGTGTCGGAGGCACCGGCGTCACTGCTGCTGTAGATTCTCCTTTTGAGCCCTTAGACTCGGCCATCTCATCCTTGTATCCAAGCTTCAACTCGGAGGGTATCTCGACTTCAGTCGCTGAATCTGGCGAGTCGGAGTTGGCCTTTGCCGACTCTTCGCATTCCTGGATGATTTCGATATTTGACTTTGCGCAGGTTGGGCATTTGAATGTGTGTGATGCCATTGCGTGACGCTTCCGCACGGCATCGCTCGTTTCGAGACCGCCCAGCTGACCTCGAGGGTCCGTCTCCATGAAGCTACGCAACCTGTAATCTTGTTAGGCAAGGGGGGGACAACTCTAATGGGGACTAAAAAGGAGCTAAACATACGCGACGAGTGCCGTTCTCACGCCCCATGCAGGTTGCCACGTCTCTTCATGGTGGCCGCTGATACTTAGACAAATCTCCCGGTTGGTTTCGAAACGGCCGCTGGGTGTAAGGAAGCGGAAACTCGGCGGGCGAAGAGGATATGTAGGCGGCAACACGATACGGCCATGGTAGATGCCTTCGCTATAGGAGGAGTTGGGTGGCCCGCGGAATGTGAAGTGCCATTCGAATAGATCTGACTCTAGTGGAGTAGCCGTATAATCTGGTGATGGGGAGCTGGAGAGTTCCTGGGCTTCGCGCACTGATTTGGATTGGATTGATTAGCGGGCTTCGAGGCGGTCAGATGGATAAGGGTCCAATGATTGAGGGGCATCTTACATATGCGCCGTATAGTCGGCGATTTCGAGTTGAACTTGGGAGTTGCCATGTTAAATGCGCAGGCTGTTGTAGCTTTGGGTGATGTAATCGTCCAGTGATCGATAATCGGCGGAAGTCTTCTTGTCCAGCCAACAGGATGTTTCTGCCCGGACAGTGGCGGCTTTTATTTGAAAGAGTGAACGTATGAGTCTTGTCGGGTCACACAAGGTTGCGTAGGAGAATGGGTGGTCGATGTAGGTGCAGAAAGATGGGTTGGCGTTCAAGAACTCTATGAGCGTATATGACAGATGGAGGGATAGGTGGCACTAACTATCTCATGTCGCGACTGTCACTGGAGTCACTGGAGTCACTGGGGAGGGGTGGGTTCTTATCCGGCCGGGGGCTTTTAATGGTGGAATCTACGACCACCCTGAAGCCGCTAATTGAGTGCCCAGGGGTTTGAGCCTTTGTACGGACTACTACGGAGTAATTACTGAGGCAATGAGGGAAGTGCGCTGCTAGCCAAGGACCCCAGGTACGTGGGTACCTGTTAAGTATCCGTATGTGCCGCTGTGCTGCAACAAAGGAGATACGTACCTGCGTAATTGAGCACGAGTCACCCAGTGCTCCTAGTCTCCTAGGCCATGGAGGAAAGAGCATGTTGGAATGCACTTTCTGCCATTGGTCCGACGTGCCGGCACAGGCTGACTTACCTAAGCATACAAGGACATTCAGGTTGTCAGTCCGTCAACGACGTTTCTTCCCACTCGTATTGATGAACGGCCATCACTATCCGAGTTTCCCGACGTTGTTTCCCAGCGAAGTTCAGAACGCCTAGAGGCAAAGGCGAATCCAAGGTATGCTGACCCATCTAGACGGGCTCAATTGAGTCTCTGGCTGTCTGCTGATGAGTAATAATCTCAGGAAACCCTCCCTCCCCCTCGAGAATCTTCTCCGAACGACGCGCCCGTATCGACCTTCGCCATGTATCCCGGTCCCAAGCCCCCGACGCCTCACGTCCCTGGTGTGTACCGCTTCACGGCGACAGCCCTGGGCGCTGGCATGTGGTTCTTCGTATGTCTCTAATTGAGGCCCCAATTGGTGATGGGAGGCCGAGAAAGCTAATGTCAATCTGCACCACCAACAGCTAATGTACCGCGCGAAGAAGGACGGTAAATTTCCCTCACCTGTCAACGATACTGAGTGCGTCAATGCTGACGGTGTGTGCAGGAGCTGTTTTGCTGGGCTGGAAGCACCCCTGGGACCATTGATCCGAAAGTTCTGGAGAGGGGCAGTATAGTGAACGAGAAGTTTGAGGGATGCGCAGAGGATGCGCGACATGGACAAATATTTCGGCATTCGCCAGTCCACAAGTCAAACAGATATCAGCAGAGGAATGAACGGATAGCTACTCTATTATGGGTCTTAGGCAATTACGGCAGGCACAACTATGCTTGGATTCATCTCTGTCCGTCCCTTCTACTGAGTGTTGGGCTTTTCGAAAAGGTAGTGCGACACGCCCCAGGTGTCCCCGCCTTGGTAGGCGAACAGCTCAGAACACGCCAAGTAGAAGATCTGCCACCTGTTGAACCACACGCTGGCGTTCTGCTCCCCATACGTCTCGACCAAGTGCGGCCAGATTTCTTTCTTGTGTGCGAGCATCTCGCTCAGCCAGTGCTTGATGCCCGTGTTAGCTTGTCCTCCCGAGACTGATCTAGGCTAGAAGGAAGATCGGCGACAACTTACCTCGCACGTCTTGGAATAATGTAGTCCGTTGACCCACCACTGCTTCTGGATCTGTAGGTCCCGTTGGAAGAACAGGAGCAGGTCAGTGGAAGGCATAGTACCTCCTGTGAAGAAATGGGTTGTCATCCAGCCCTCCTCGCTGCGTTCCCCCACGATCAGCGTTTGTCATGAATGAACAACATTGCGGCCGCCACTTACTAATCGTACGGCGTGGTCTTGTGGGCAAAGATGTGAACAAAAAGCTTGCCACCGGGCTTCAACGCCCTGCCCACCTTTGCCATGAGGAGCTCGTAGTTTTTCATGTGCTCGAATAGCTTTGGATATAATCAACACCCACTTCATCGGACACATCTAGCGGTGAACCAAAACACATACCTCAATAGAGACGACCCTGTCAAAAGACTCCCGCTCAAACTCATAGTCAACGACATTACCTGTGATGACCGTGAGGTTGGACAACCCTTTCTCCTTGGCTTTTCCATCGATATACTCCTTTTGGGTCCTGGAGTTGGAAAAGGCCGTGACCTTTGAATTGGGGAGTACCTCAGCGAAGTACAGCGCACCTGATCCCCAACCACAGCTGCAAACGTCAACTCAGCCCTGAAACTTACAAATGATCTCACGATGCATGCAAAGGACCGGAGACAACTCACCCGAGATCTAAGATACTCATACCATCCTTTATATCGGCCTTTTCGACGTACGTCCGCAACATGGCCACTTCTGCCTGTGCCAGTGTCTCGCCTCCCTTGGGGTACAGGCAGCATGAGTACTTCATGCGGGGGCCAAGGCATGCGGCAAGGACGCCGGTGCCAACCTCGTAGTGCTGCTTGTTGGCCGCAGCGGTCTCAATTGCGATGGGCTGGGTGCGCAACTTCTCGATGAACGTCATCTTGCGCTCGTAGTCGAGGCTGAGGGACGTGCTCGCGATGGAGTCGAGACGCTCCTGGAGCTGGCGCCGGATGCCTATCCTGATGACGGCGTGGGGCAGGTAGCCGCTGTCGAGGAGCCAGTCTAGATGTTGCGTTAGAAATGTGTTGTCCAGTCTCTGCCAGCTTCACAACGAGCTTGACGGTGCTTCGTTGCGAGGACGTACCCGTGTTCATCTTCGCGGTAGAGGTGATTCGCAAAGGGTTAGTGGAAATGAGAAGAGTGACAGAAGCAAGGGATTGACCGTCTTTATGGCCTGAGTCCCGATGCGTGAGGTTGTATTGTACTTTGAAACCACAGCGGTGTCCGAGCACCAAATCCAAGTGAATTATAAGCAATGAGTTACAAGCAATGTAAGTCGTTGGTTGATGCGAGGTCTCTAGGCTAATTCAACGAGGGCTGTCGGCACGAGAGTTGGGAATAGACGATGGCAGTCGAAGCTTGACTGGATTTATTGATCGACTGAGGGAAGTAGTCGAGAGCTAGCTAACTGTCCTTGTGGCTGGGGTGGCAGGTCGCATGGTGCAGCCGCAGCCCCCGGCCACTCGGAGCCGGAACGACCCGCCTGGGCTAGGTCGGCACCGGAATGCGGGTCGGTGGATCATCGATGACACGTTCATTCGTGGTTCACCCAACATTCGCGATCATCGCACGCCCAATCTGGCCTACCGTAGCAGCATCCTGATATTCGAACAGGAACGAGATGGAGAAATTCATATTCTATATAGAAGACAGGCTCTCAGTAACAGTCAATTGATTGTTTGAATACATTAGAGCAGTGCTTGTTATACTCTATGTGGGAATACGTTATCGCATTATCCCTTTTGCCTCAAAGGCGGCTTTCTAACGGTGTAATCCTACAAGTCCATGTGCTCCAAAATGATTTTATACTCCTTTCTTTGCTTCGGCTTCATCAGGATGCGTTCCTTGAAATGTCCCGCAGCCCGAGCCAGCTTTTGGAAGATGTACTTTTCCGATATCCACGCCGTGACCAAGTAAACGCCCCCTAATAAAATCATGAAGAGCTCAAAGTCCCAGCTCGTCTTGGTGAGTTGCATCAGGTGCCTTACTGAATGCCCCGGACCAAGTATCATCCATAATGTGATTGAAATGGTTGCCACGATGGTTGCCATAAACGGCCCTTGTTAGTGTTAGTTGATTAAACAAATCTTCCAGAAATACAATTTCACTTACAGTTCTTTAGCGCCTTTTCCCTGAAGGGAGGGCCCGCGTTGAGTACCACGCCCGCCAAGATGTACTCAAAACAGGACACCAAAAATAAGACAGTATTTTCCGAGTTCTTGATATTCGACTTGTCATGGTTGACTCGTGGGGGAATGTACCTTTTTATCCGGTTAGCGATGCGCAAAAGAGAATGTGAAAGTAAGGTATGAATCGCTCACCATGACTGCTTTCTCACGGCAATATACACAGCAGTCTGCACGAGAATACAAATAACCATCTGTCCTAGCAGCGGGATGAGCACCTTGCGCGAGACAAGGTCTGCAGTCGGTCGCTTTCGTGACAGAACGGGGTATGGTCCGGCCCAGCTCACTATGACAAATATCAGCGTATTGCTCGAAGGCTCCGATGTAGAATTGTGACTTACTGAAAATGGCAATGGGAAGAATCAAGAGTAGATCGATGAACAGAAACTAAAGAGTGATTAGCTAATGGTGAGACTTTGGTGATCATATAGACCTACTTGAAAGTCGCCGAGATTAGAAGCTGTAGCATAGAGAAAACTGACAGACGTGAACTGGATGGCCGAGTACAGACTCATGTACTTAAAGCAACTGAAGCTCGTCACAAGTGCAGCACGCCCCTCGCTAAAGATACTTGTTATGATAATACTCTGCTTCGCAGGCAGTGGCATCACTTACCGGATAACCTGGGGAACGCAACCGATGTCGAAGACGCGTGACGTGAACGGAGCTGCAACGGAAGCTTCCGCCTCTGAGAGGGAGATGCCAACATCTGCAGCCTTGAGAGCGCCGCAATCATTCGCACCGTCACCACAAAAGCCACAACAGTACCCGATCGCTTGCAATTTCTCGACCAGCTCGTGTTTTTCGTCTGGAGACATACGCGCGAACACTCGACCACGGACCAGCATCTAAGTTTGTGAGCAAAGGCGACTAGGCGGCATCTTCGGGGTAGGTAGGAACATACTCTCTGCAATACCAACGGAGGCGCGAAGTCCACAATCCAGCGAAATACCTCACCGCTGACTGCTAGTGAGTAATTGCGGATGTCATTAATGTTATACGCCAACGATGCATCAACATCAGCCGGAGGCGGCAGTGGCTGAGCACCAAATTAGCTTCTGTAAAATTGCCTTCAAAGTTGGGTTGGACTTACAAGAAGAGTCTGTTCGTTCAGCTGGAAGCCTCCGTTATCGATGCTCTCCCACTGTAGCCGAGCTTTGGGGTCACCGGCATTGCCTGTTCGTTGTTAGAACCATTCAGATACCTCATTGTTCACCACCTACCTTCTACGAATCTCGGAACAAAGCAGTGTGCGGTCTTGTTGATCAAGTTGCATTCACGAGCCACGCTGATGGCAGTCAGGATGTTGTCACCTGTTACCATCGTCGTACTGATGTTCGATTCCAGCAGCTCGGTCAGTACAGGAGCCGTGGTCGGCTTGAGCTTGTTCTCGAAGACGATGAAACCAGTGAATTCCAGTTGGGACTCTGCCTCATGTCGCTTCATCTTCTGGGCTTTGACCCAGCTAAGTTTTGGAATATGGCGAGCTGCGCAGCCAATGACGCGGTAACCCTTGTGTGTATAGTAGGCAAGCTGATCATCATAGTCGACTGGGACTATTTGACACAGAGAAGAGTAAAGATCAGTGGTGCTTTCGTAGGTGAGAGGATATCACTGCGGTAGAAATTGATCACTTACAGCTGTCTTCACGACATATCTCTCGCATGCATTCAGGAGCACCTTTGACATATATGTCCCCACTTTGCTGTCCAAATTGTCGAACGATGACGCTTGCTCTGCGGAGCTGCGAAACGAATTCGAAGGACTTCAGTACTCCCAGTTCAAGCGGTTGCTGATCAAGTGGGTTAGTCTAGCTTTGATCAAGAGGGGTCCGCAGCCTACTGATTGGTCTCCCTGGTGAGTGGTGCCACGCAGAATAGCATCATGCTCAGCTGGAGGTCGAGCGACTGACGGCGAAAGTCCACCCTGATCTTGGTCGTCCACCTCATTGGGGCTTTGTTTGCCTTCTTCGAAAGACCATCTTGTAAACTCGAACATTTTTAGGTCAAGTGGGTCGCCCATCAGCTCGTCATCCACAGACCTCAACGAGTGACAAGTTGCCATGGTGTATAAGGCAGCTCTCAATTTGGACATCTGGGCTGAACCGCCGGCCTGTTCTTGTACGAACGATGATGAATCCGTAAGCACATCCGTGAATCTGCCTGTCACCGGCGATGCAACGCGAACACCGAGTATGTCCAATCCGTCCTCTGTCAGTGTGCCGGTTTTGTCAAAGCACATGATGTCAATCTTTCCACCTACGTTGACCCGCTGTGGACTGATACAAAAGATCTGTTTATTTTTCAGTCGACTGAGCGCGAAGTTGGTACCAATCGTGAGCGTCGCGGGCAGTGCTGGTGGCACCACGATGGTGATAAGATCGAGAGCACGGACTATGATGAGGTGCCAGGCAAGGTGAAGTCGCAGGAAATTAAATAGAGACGCGATGAAACCAAGCATGGCCACAATGGCCATGACGCTGATGTACCGGAACGAGTCTCTATAGAATTTGAAGCCAGATGGTTTGGGGAAGAGCATGGACCGGACAAGGGACCCCTTCGTGGTGCTGAATCCCGTTCTGACCACGAGGGCGAGGGCGACAGCGTCTCCATCGCGCTCTTCCTGCGGCCGCCGGGCGCGAATGATCTTGGTACCACAGAAGAGGAAGTGTTTACCAATCTCAGGCGACACGGTCGGCGCAGCCAAATCGAGACTGTGCATGGTCTCATCAGTGGCTGGTGTTTTTGACACAGGCACCGATTCACCTGAGAAGCAGCCGTAAGTAAGTTTCGCTCATGGAAAAGTAGGATTCAAGAGTGAGACTCACCTGTGAGCATGCTCTCATTAACAATGCAATCGCCGCTCAAAAGCAAGCCATCACTTGGAAATTGAGTAAGATTCGGGTCGCTGACCTCGTACACGTCACCAGGCACGAGCTCGCTCGAAGATACAAATCGCCCTATGTCTGTCAGAATATCCAGCAAGTGTGATACGGCAGCTGAGTCCTTACAGAATCCATTTCGAAGGACACGCACATCGCACTCGAAGCGAGAAATCTCGCGGAGTCGTTTCATCGTCTGTTCATTAGCCTTCCGCTGTCCCAAAAGCACAACGTGTAATTTGACCTACCGCTTTGGTTTCTATGAGGGTAGTGGCGATACTTCCAAACGACATGAGGAAGATAGCCACGGCGTAGTAATAATACTCGTCAAGAGACCATAGAACCAGGCTAGCAATTTGAAAGACGTAGAAAGGATGGAAAACCTGGAACAATTAGCATCTCGGCCAATCACAAGAAACGACCACCTACCTCATCTACGAGCAACTGCGGTGTCGACTTTTGCTCAATGTCAATCAGGTTGTTTCCAAACACAACTGCTCGCAGTCCCTTCTCGTCGCTGTCTATGCCGACACGTACGGCGCGAGGATCGGTCCAATTCGGATCAACCCAGCCGTTGAACATGACAAACTTGTCCTTTTGCTGGTTGAAGTACAAGCGAACGTAACGATAATTGAGCATACGCAACTCGGTGATAATGGGATCGTAATCATCATCCACCCCGTAGCTCTTTCCAGTGGAGCCAAAGATGGTAGACATAGGTCTACCGTACAGCTTTTTGTCTACGTCCATCAGGACGAACTCTCCCCATTGGTTCTAGACGAAGTCAGCTCATGTGTAACAGTAAGGGGAACGCATAACTTACCTCGACAACAACCCAGTCGCACTCCGCTAGAGGAGACGGTAGACCCAAAAGTTTCACCTGCCATCTGGGAAACCATCTGAGTAGCAGCCAAGCGATGCCAGCAGTGCATAGGCAAAGTGCGGCATACACAACGAAGCCAAGCCGACTCGTCCGAAAGCCAGCAATTGCAATGGTAAGGTCTTCGTTCACCATGTAGACCTTCTGGCTTAAACGATCCCCACCAAGGCTCTTATTGGTCATACCACTGTCTTGGCGCAATAGACGGGCGTGAACAGACGATCTCGAGTGCGTTGACGACCGCCTGCGTTGGGACGTGTAATCATCGATGGAGTCGCCATTTTCGTAATCAGCATAGCCTTCGTCATCACCAAATGCGAAGTCTCCCACATCCGACAGGCTCTGGCGCTCATCTTCGAACGAGGTAGGGGAGGCTTCGGGCTCATCGTGATAGTATGCAAAACTCGTCGTAGAGTCGGCACGAGGACGTCGATGTGAGAAGGCCGAAACGCTGGTAGGAAGGCTTTCGGCCATAGGACCCGAGAAGAGCTATAGACAATATGATTAGATTCCATGCGCAATTGGAAACGGAACTTGGGTTATGTCTAACCTCGTCGTGGGCCATCTCCACCTCCTCGAAGATGCTCGTTGAGCTCTGGTTCGAGTCGAGCCGGTAGAGCGGCGCATGGCCATTCCTTGATGTAGAGGAGGCACGATGGTGCCCGTTCTCTCCAGGCGCAGGCATGTCTGCGGTTTCTTCAGGGCGATCGAGTCGCCGTAACGGTATCGAAGGTTCCAGCTCGAGAGACGAGAGGTCGAAGGGGTGGCTGAAGTGCCGAAGCGAGGGTCGAGTTGGGAGAAGCGGTGTTGTACGTTTGGCGAGAACGGCCCATAACCGTGGGTCAACAGTCTTACTTGGGCCGCGAAAACTGGAAGAAGCAGCTTAGAAAAGCTCGAGGAAGCTGTACTGTGATGCGCTGCGATGTGATTTCGGAGTTGGGGGGTCGATCGGCAGGTTGAAGAAAGTCAGCGCGGATGCCCGCACGGTCGGTTCAATCGTCCCCAAGTTGGATGGGCGCTAGAGTTTGGATTTGTAGCTAGAGCTCACAAAAGGACAAGGAAAAGCCAGGCACCTGTAGCTATCTCGTTGAGCTACGTATATGGTATGTTGGCATATCGCATCCTCAGCGCTTCAATAGTAAAGCAACTCAAATTGGCACGGAAGAGGCATTGTAGGTTATCAGGGATTGCAAGGTGACTGGAGTACTAGGTAGACAGGCATGTGGTTTATCCGTACCTTGGGTAGCTACTGTGTACCTACGATGACATAATTACCTAAGGTAAGGTAGGCAAGCACGCAAGGTGACAGGTCGCGCGGGTAGGTACGGCGTTGCCCTCGGGTGCCTTATGTAAGGTAAAGTATCTTCGGATTACCTTATCATCGGTGGGATAGGCATCATGCTCTCGCTACCTAGGTGGCTAAGTAGCGCCGCCATCGTCCACCCGGGCAAGACGGTGGCTGGCAAATGGGCCACCTCTTGAACCGATAAGAAACGAACCGCTGGAATTAAGGTAGGTTGGTAATAGCGAGAGGTATCCGTAGTACCTACCCTATGGTGTATCAGAGGGTGAGGGTAGGGAGGTTTTGTCTCGTCGAAATTTTAGGTAAGCAGCCCTCGGCAAATGCCGACAAAAACCTTGGAGGGGAACCGCCTCAATGTCATCGACCAATACCAACGACTGCCTTCCATTTGCTCATGTATATCTTCTAACTGCACACTCATATTGATGCCTACGGTTGAGTTAAGGCATCCTTTCCTACTAAGTTTCCATTTTCTAATCCATGGTACGGCATATACTTATCTAGTAAGGAACTTGTTTAAAATACGATGATTCCTTGGGTGCCGTCCAGGTTGCGCAAGACGGGAGGGAGCACTGAGGTAGCCCCAGTGACCCCCGCCACAACCCCCGCATTACCTCACTTGGCCGACCACGTACGGATATGGTAGGTAAGTATGGAATCAATGCTTAGACTTGCCTGGATCAATTTCGCTGAAATGATGTTGATTGACAGATATTGAGTGGTATCAATAGCTGCTTGTCTCTTGGGCTTTGTGCAGCCGTGCAGCGTACGACAAAGAGATGTTCGGAGCCCTGGGATAGTTACTGAAGGTTGATGTTAGTGCTTCTGTTAAGATAGATACCTCCTCAACACGTCTGACCAGTCGAACGTACCGGCACCTCTCTTAGAGAGCCCAGCCCAGTGATGCAGGACTGCCTAGGTACCTGCCTACCTTACTTGGGCTACCTCACCACCTTGCAGATACCTGTGCCTGCACCACCTGGTGTCCACACCATTTGTACGGATAGGTATGGTGCCTTAGGTACCTGCCTACCTGACCTAACCTCATGAGGTCCAATAGCAGGGAACTGTCTGCCCAGCCCCCTTGGCTCAGGTTGCCCGCCCATGTTTATGGAAGTCGCCCGCAGTGGAATCCATTGGCAGCACGCTACCCGCTGTGCCCGCCATGTCCGCCTAACCATAGGAGGAGCCCAGGCGCCAACTTGCGGTACCCGCCCCAACGGAGGAGAAAGCCTCTCTCCCAATTTTTTTTTTCCAATACCACACATTGCCTTCCCCCCACCAAAATAAAGTCAACTGCGCATCTACAACTTCCCACGTTCGGCACCGTTCTCTGCCCTGCCAACTCCATCAACCGCAACCTCCCTCCAGATCAGCCCGGGACTTCTCTGTCCCACGCCTCTTGTGGTATCACTCCATTATCGAATACGAAAAACCAAAAGATTCGATCGCACATAATGGCTGAGCCCATCCGTAACAAGCGCCTCGATCCGGCCACCGCGCCGTAAGTCACAAATCTTGCGGCACTATTCTCTCCGGTGGCGAGGGGTCGCTTCCTTTGGCTTCCCTTGCCCCATTCCACGATCACCATCGCTGACATCTACTCCCGAGCATACAGTACGCCGCAAAACACCCCCCTTCAAAATGCGCCTATTTCGTCGCATGCCCAGCAGCCTGGCGTCGCCAGCATCAAGGAGGGTATGTACTAAAAACCCCCGCCGCGTTATTCGTCTCCATTTTCTCTTGCGCGCACTTTGACTTGTTCTTTTGGATACGACCACCCCTCTATCGACCTGTTACTGACGTGCACCCAATATACAGAGGATCTCGACCGTGCCGCTGCTGCCTCCATCTTTGCACAGAACCCCAAGCTTGTCCAGATGATCCAAGGAAGACTTGGTTCTCTCGTTGGCCGATCCTCCGGCTACATCGAGTCGCTGCCTCCGCAGGTGCGTCGCCGTGTTGCCGGCCTCAAAGGCATCCAGAAGGAACACTCCAAACTTGAGGCCGAGTTCCAGGAGGAGGTTCTCCAGCTCGAGAAGAAGTACTTCGCCAAATTCACTCCTCTCTACGAGAAACGTGCCAAGGTTGTCAACGGTGCCTCTGAGCCTACCGAGGAGGAGATCAAAGCCGGCGAGGAGGATGACGAGGAGGACGATGAGGAGACTGAAGAAGCTGAGAAGGCCGAGAAGCCTGCCGAATCGAATGAGTCGGTTTCTGGCATCCCCGAGTTCTGGTTGTCTGCCATGAAGAACCAGATTTCTCTCGCCGAGATGATTACCGATCGCGACGAGGCCGCTCTCAAGCACCTGATCGATATTCGCATGGAGTACCTCGACAAGCCTGGCTTCCGCCTCATCTTCGAGTTCGCCGAGAATGATTTCTTCACCAACAAGACTGTCACCAAGACATACTTTTACCAAAGTGAAAGCGGCTATGGCGGTGACTTCATCTACGACCATGCCGAGGGCGACAAGATCGAGTGGAAGGAGGCCAAGGACTTGACTGTCAGAGTCGAGAGCAAGAAGCAGAGAAACAAGAGTAAGCTTTGCATGAATAACCGCACATGGAGATGCAGCCGCTAACCCCTCTCCCAGACACCAAGCAGACCCGCATTGTCAAGAAGACGGTGCCCACCGAATCTTTCTTCAACTTCTTCTCGCCTCCCCAGGCCCCTGCCGACGAGGACGATGACGCTGCCTCCGACATTGAGGAGCGCCTCGAGCTTGACTACCAACTCGGCGAGGACATCAAGGAGAAGCTCATTCCCCGTGCAATTGACTGGTTCACCGGCGAGGCCCTGGCCTTTGAGGAGCTCGACGATGACGACATGGAGGGCGACTTCGATGATGAAGACGACGAGGATGAGGATGACCTTAGCGAGGACCATGATGAGGATGAGGAGTCCGAGGACGAGGTAAGTGACGCCTAACTTGAGGACTCTACGACAGCAGACGCTAATCATACTCCAGGATGACACCGGCAAGCCCAAGGCGGAGGCGGCTGAATGCAAGCAAAGCTGAGCGGCAACTGCCGGTCGACTGAATTGCTAGGTTCTTCACGTTCATGGCAGACTTCATTTTGGGGAGTGCGTGATAGTCATGCTCTGGTCCTTTCGCGTCACGAAAGGCGGCGGCGGCGTCACGCTCAGCGCCACGTCAATAAACCCGTTTTGAGGGTTAAGCCAAGCAGAGCAACATTGAATGGATGAGCTTCTTGCTTGATAGATGGTAATTGACGTTTCGGTTTCCAACATTCTCAACGATACGGCTATCTTACGCTCTGGTCATGAATGATGCTATACGTCGGTGCTAAAATGGATTTGTAGAAAGGGTGTTCACTCGAATTTTCCTTCACGTAAGACGGGTACGGGCATCAACAATGGAAGCAATAGACAGGGAATAAGTCAAATAAGCAAATCTTCCTCTTGCTTGCATCTCGAAGGTGGGGTGGGATGGTGCCCATGTCCGCATATGGCTGTGGGCCACTTAAAATCCTCAGCTCCCTCCCTCGCTCACTTTGCGTAATTGAGAATAATGCAGCATATCTAGCGTGTTGTCGCGATACTTGGGCAACTGAAGCGCCTAGTTGTATATAAGTTAATTCAAAAGCATGGAGGAATCTCATTCCATTGTCAGGATGTCGCCTTGAGGCTCAGCGGCTGTGACCAATATGGAAGCTCCGTAGAATGTCGGGGGATTCAAGGGCGGACGCGGCGGTGCTTGCGGACCTGTAAAAGGTCGGAGCGGCCGTTGAACCTCACACTGAATACCTTACCAAAGTTGATGTATACGGAAGAGGTGATTTCGCATAGGTCGTTGAGCGGCCCGGAATCGGCACTTTGGTCTGGTCAGCGACTTTATTCCAGGTAAGTACCTAGGCAGGTAACAAGAGCATTCGTCTTAGTCAAAGCACCTCGTACCTACATCAAGTTGAATTTAATGCGTCGGCCAAATCTTCAAACAAGCCGCGACCCACGCAAAGGAGGTCGTGGCCAGTCCCGTCTCATGCTTGTTGTGCGGTGTGCCATCCGCACCGGCGCCGGAGAAAATTGGATTTTTTTTTTCCTCTTTAACCCACCAGCTGCAGTGACTCAAGTCTCAACCCCAGGAAGGCGTGCTTGGCTGCAAGTTACCTAAGGCACCTAGCCTCCAGGTAGGCTCTAAGCTTGAAGAGTCTACGACCGAGTGCCGGAACCTTGAGGGATGTTGCCGGCCTTCGGGCCTGCTCCGCTGGCAAAGTCGGACTTTATCCACTGTGCGAGCCCGAGCAGATACTTGGAGTCTCACACGAGCTCTTTCTTTTTGGTCGATTTCTGCTGTCCACGATTGGCCTCCGCACCGTATAGAAACAGTGTCCATTTGCGGCGGGAGAATCCCGGACCACCTGCCCACAACATCGGGGTCTGTCTCGCTGGATCCTTCCCTTTGTGGTGCCCCCCACAGGCGGCCAGCAGACTGCACGTCAACGACCTTACAAAAAGGGCACCGAGAGGTACCTCCAGCGTGCTAAATAATAGTGAAGATACATGTATTGAACTGGAAACAGTCATCGGGTACCACCTTCCACACCCAAGGTAAGGTATGGTACCTGTTACCTACCTCATTCTTTTACATCAGTCACGGCCCTCCGTCTCACATCCCGCGTCATTTTGGCTGCTTGACATGAGGTGATTAAAAACTTCCTCCTCCCGGAAACATTTTCAATTTTTACCCCAACCCGTTGCCTTGGTTGTCCCTATTTCTTGCTCATCTAGCCCTCTCGTCGTATACCAGACGGCGCTCTCCCTTTCTCTCCGACTTCACACTCAACAACACCCCAGCCGCTCTTGATCTGGCAGCTTTCTTGTGCTTCTATTGCCCCGCATCAAAAAATCGTGCTGCCCCTCCATCCCGTCGACCTTGCTCACCCAGCAAAACCAATACAAACCACACATGATGAGCTCAGCACAAGATATCACTGGCGCTTCTGCGCACGGGAGACAGCTCGAAGTTTCCGCCAGCTTGGGACTTTCAACTTCGCCAACCGCCACTTTCACCTCCCCCCCTTCAAGCTTTGCTAGAGCCGGCGCTGCTCTGGCCCAGAGGCCAGCCCCGAAGCTTCTGAAGCCCTTCAACACCCAGGACATTAAGATTTTGCTACTCGAAAATGTCAACCAGACAGGAAAAGACATCCTGACCGAGCAAGGTTACCAGGTCGAGGCTCTCAAGACCTCTTTGCCCGAAGATCAGCTCATTGAGAAGATTCGGTAGGCCTCTCCCTTACACTGAAGTCTGATGAAGAGAGTGAGAGAATGCCCCGTACTCATGCAATGTGATCCTCCAGGGACGTGCATGTCATTGGTATTCGCTCCAAGACCAAGTTGACCGAGAAGGTCCTGCGTGAGGCCAAGAACCTGCTCGTCATTGGATGCTTCTGCATCGGCACCAACCAGGTCAACCTCGAATACGCCGCCGCTCACGGCATTGCTGTCTTCAACTCCCCCTTTGCCAACTCGCGCAGTGTTGCAGAGCTTGTTATTGCCGAGATCATCACCCTGGCCCGCCAGCTTGGTGACCGCTCCAATGAGATGCACCGCGGCACCTGGAACAAGGTCAGCTCCAAGTGCTGGGAAATTCGTGGCAAGACGCTCGGTATGTAGTCCTGCCCTGCCCGCCTTCGTCCTGTGCATCGTCAAATGGTGCGGAGGAAGCCCTATCAATCGCTGACTGCAAACCAGGTATCGTGGGCTATGGTCACATTGGCTCGCAGCTTTCCGTCTTGGCCGAGGCCATGGGTATGAATGTTGTCTATTACGATGTCGTGAATCTGATGGCCTTGGGAACCTCGACCCAAGTACCCACCTTGGAAGCCTTGCTGGAGGAGGCCGACTTCGTTACGTTGCACGTGCCTGAGCTGCCAGAGACCAAGAACCTGATCTCCACTGCTCAGCTCGAGAAGATGAAGACTGGGGCTTACCTGATTAACGCCAGCCGTGGTAGTGTTGTCGATATTCAGGCTTTGATTAACGCCATGCGCTCTGGCAAGATTGCCGGTGCTGCTCTTGACGTCTACCCCAACGAGCCTGCGGCCAACGGCGACTACTTTAACAGCTCGCTCAACACATGGGGCGAGGATCTGCGTAGCCTGAACAACATCATCTTGACGCCACACATTGGTGGTAGCACTGAGGAAGCCCAGCGTGCTATTGGTGTCGAAGGTAAGGAATAAGCCCAGTGGCTAGGCCAAGCATCCAAACTTATATGCAAATAGTTGCCGAGGCGCTTGTTCGCTACATTAACCAGGGCACCACGCTCAACAGTGTTAACCTGCCTGAGGTTAACCTGAGATCATTGACTCTGGATGAGCCCGACCACGCTCGTGTAAGCAACATTTGGCGCCATGCGGATTTTAACAGAGAGCTGATAGGGGAATCCAGGTCATCTACATCCACCGCAACGTTCCTGGTGTATTGCGCAGAGGTGAGATATTGCCTATGATTCGTATGATTAGTGTGTCTATGGAGTGCTAATGGACGGTAGTTAACGAGATTCTTGGTAACCACAATGTTGACAAGCAGATCTCCGACAGCAGAGGCGACGTAAGTTCCCTATGTAATAGAAGACGGAAGTTGGGTTACTAACCCGGGTCTAGATTGCGTACCTCATGGCCGACGTAAGCGACGTCAAGGCCGAAGATATCAAGGAGATCAACGACGGTCTGGATTCTCTGAGCTGTGAGTACAAATTCGGAAAAGCAGTGGCGAGTTGACAAGTCACTTACACAAAGATACAGCACGCATCATGACCCGCGTCTTGTACTAGACACGCATGTAGAAGCTATGGCATTGGTAAGGCGTTTGTGATGAAGATTCCCGGTTCGTTAAAAAGACAGCTCTCAGCGACCGAAGACAGCATCTCAACATGTCGATATGGGGTCAAGGCACTTTGGATAAGGGAGTACCGGGTTTCACATCAACTTGAAGGCATATAAAAGCTAGTCGTTACATAAAGACAGGAGTGGCTGGAATGGAAACAATGTGGTAGACCAAGACAGAACGGAACCAGCATTTGCAATTGAAGAGAAGACGTTCCCGATTGGTGGCGTGTATGTTATTACACACATCCATGGCAAAGGCATTGAAGGCACCCCAAAGTACCAACTCCTTCGCTATGAGCACTACCTTGCTGCTGCTCAGTGCTGTGGGAGGAGCGGATGAATATGGCGGTGAGTATGGGCGATGGACAGCCTATCAGATTTGAGGATTGGCAAAGGGGGCCCAGACCAACTCGGAAATTGTGTTGATGCAGCGGATCCGAGCCCGGGCCTCAAGTCCACAACGCATGAGCTCGCCCCTCCTCTTTTCCCCAAATTGTAATGAATGAAGAAGATCAATCTTTATTGAGAAGAGAGAGAGGAGTTGTTGTTGACCGCTGGCGGCGCTGGCGGAGGACCGGCAGGGCCAATGCTGCCTTAGGTACGGAGTAATCTACGAAAGTAATTGTCGGATCTTTGAAGCAAAATGCAAAGGATAGAGGAGACGGCGGACGTCGGGCTATCACTGTTATGTCAGCTGCTGGATGCTGTGAGCCAGTGATACTAGTATCCGACAGGCAGCGTGGCAGCGTTATTAGTTGCGTGGATAATGGCATGACGGGGAATACTGGGACAGGGTGAATAACCCAGGCGATATGGAGCTAGCTGATTGAAATTTGCCTCTGAATATCCGTACGGATACACGGTGTTGACTGGCAACACTGGGAGCGAAGCGGATGGCGAAAGGGGCTGCAGGGGACTCGGGGAGGCTAGGATGGGATGAAGACAGCCCATGCGGTAAGGGCAAGGGCCAGGCGTTTAGTGATGTATACAGACAAATGACTTGCAAAGGACACTGTGCATTCCGTCGTTGTATACAACATGCCCGACTGCAGCAAAATCGGGGTTGTCTAAACAACAATGCAGCTCTGAGTACATATGACAATGCCGACGGATACATGGCCGTATTTAGGTAGGTCTGCGTAATGTAGGGATATCAGAGGAGAGAGGAAAGAAGACGGGTAGGTAGTACTGTGTACTTCGTAGAGGCAAACATGGATCCATGCCACAAGGTAGAGGCGCTAGGACAGCAAGGAAAAGGAGACAAACACTGACCACAACGACACGTCGGTGAACTGACGGGTGCGTCTGAGGGTCGACAAGTCTGTGGTTTCCGGCTCGGCAGCTTGGGACGAAAGCTTCAGCACGGCTTTCCTTTGGTTTCCTGCATACTTGTCAGGCGCCAAAACAGGTACAAACGGTACAAGGCAAGGCGACCCTGCGCTAGCTGGAAAAGCTCAGGACTCGAGAGGGACGGTTGTTTCAACTTCCGTCTTTGTTTGGTAGTCAGCCAGCCAGAGTTTGCGGCTCATGTGGCGTTTCGAACTGTCTAGTAGAAGAAATGGATATTCGTTCAAGAGAAGAAAACATGACTAAATGGCACGGAAGGTGATGCTTAAGGCAACACTAGGTATCTCAACGACGTTCTTAACCAATGACCATCGCTCTGCCACGTCGAGTCGCCGACATGCACAACCAAGGTTTCATCCTCAGAATGTCTAGGCACCTGTAATAGTATCTGATCTCACGCCAGACTTCTCTCAGCACCAATCATGATGCCAAGTCGGGGGCTCAGCGCGGAAAGTCTCTTCAAGTTTGCGCTCTCTCTGGCTCTTCGATTTGACTGTCGCCAATGAAGGGGCCAAATGTCATAAAAGGCAGTGAAAAGCCGGCCGGGGTTGAAGCTTGATTTGGGTTGACTTATCAGTCAGGCCGGATGCTTTAAACTATGAATGCCACCAAGACAGGATGGTTTAGCTGCTGACCTACGGCGGCCGGACCATCCCCTTCCCGTCCGCCCAGCGCAGATGTCAAAGGAAACTCTCAGTACTTCGAAGAGGATTCGAGGTTGAAAGACAATATTTTGAACATAAGTGGATTGAGGTACCCGGCGTCTGACTGGCTGGCTCATGCTGTCACCTTCAGAGATCTGTCCGACCCCTCGGCATACGATAAGGTATGTAGCTTGACTAATCTTCTCCTCTGCTTTGAAGTGATAATATCGGTACGAATACCTACCTTACCTAGGCAACTTGTTTAGAAATGGGAGTACCTAGCTCATTGATATGCCTCGCCTCAAACTAACAGCAGTGTCGCTATTCTATCTTGCACTGTCTAGTCCCCCTCCATCGTCCAGACATGTCCAGTGCGACTTTACCTACCTTGGGCCCTGAGGTGCAAGACGGGCACTAGGTACATCAGACCCGGCTGCATTACCTAAGGCAAGGTACCAATGCAGTGAACCTCCTTATTTGGTGAAGTGGATATAAGGTAGGTAAGGTACCGCCTCACACACGCTCATGAGGTAACTTAGCGACCTTAAGGCACCTTACTTCCATTACCTATGGGTAGGCTAATACCACTTGCTTAGGTACCTGCCTTAGCAGCGGCCAAAAACATCACCTCAGCGCTCGTTCCTCCAACTGGCCAAGCCCAGCTCTCTCTCTCCCGGCGTTTTTACTTTGGTCGGGTGCCCCTGTCCACGTCCACGTCCACTTCTGTTGGAATCTCAAAAAGTTGTCCAGTTCTGCTCTTCACACCAGGACCGGCTGTCCTCCTTTCTTCAGCTGCCATTGAACTACTCACCCCTTTCACGTCCCATCCTTCACCTTTACATCTGCGTGCAATCTATCCCAACTTGCCAAATTCTTGGAGATAATCCCGATGGTCGTTCATTGAACTTTGCGTAGCGTGCACTCTCATTCTCTTGTCTCTCTTGTTACCTCCCGTTCTTCATCAATCATCTCTTACAAGGGCCCCATACAAACTGTACCCATAAGGTTGGTACGGAGTACCAAATCTAGGCTGGCCTGCCCTTCATCTCCAAAGCCACCTTCCATCCACGTCTCTTGCTCCTCCATCTTCTCATCCCCTACCTCGACGACCGACGCGAAGCAGACGAAGACCGCCACGATCGAGACGCCAATAGCAGCGAGTCCGACGCACAAGACAGGTCAACGGTATTTGCCTCTGGCAGTTACCACTTCCAATCTCTCCTGCAACCAACTCTTGCCCACTCGCTTGCCCATGAATCTCACGACTTGCTCCGAGCTCCCACCCCTAGACCTACCGAATCCCATCCGCCAACCTTCCCGGGAATACTAGTTCTCCATCGTCGCCATCTCCGGTACCTAATCGATCGAATACTCTCGAAGCTGTCACAATGTCGGAGAACTACGATGTCGGAACGCGGGCGTGGCAGCCCGATGCTACGGAGGGCTGGGTCGCGTCTGAGGTTGTCAACAAGACCGAAGATGGCCCAAAGGTTAAGCTTGTTTTCAAGCTGGACAATGGCGAGGTATGGTACCTCTGGTGCCTCAGCTAGGCCTGCAAACGCGTATTGACGACCAAATAGGAGAAGACGGTTGAGGTCACCGCCGAGGCCCTCCAGAAAGGCGATTCATCCCTCCCACCTCTGATGAATCCAACCATGCTTGAGGCCAGCGATGACCTGACGAATCTGTCCCATCTCAACGAGCCTGCAGGTACGTTACAAGTCTTGCTTCGATACTCTCTGGCGTTTTCATGACTGACTCTGCCCGCCTCTAGTCTTGCAAGCCATCCGCCTTAGATATGCACAGAAGGAAATTTACACATACAGTGGAATCGTTCTGATTGCGGCGAACCCTTTCGCCAGAGTAGACTCGCTCTACGTCCCAGGCATGGTCCAGGTCTATGCCGGCAAGCAGAGAGCGACGCAAGCACCGCACTTGTTCGCCATTGCAGAAGAGGCTTTCATGTAGGCTGACCTGTCCTCGCGCTACGCCATGAGACTAGCCACAGAGTACTTGCTAATGGGTTGCAGTGACATGGTGCGAAGCGGAAAGAACCAGACTGTCGTCGTGTCGGGAGAGTCAGGTGCTGGAAAAACGGTCAGCGCCAAGTACATCATGCGATACTTCGCAACCAGAGAATCCCCCGACAACCCGGGAACGCGGTCCAAGAAGGGCGCCGAAGCTATGAGCGAAACGGAAGAACAGATCCTAGCTACGAATCCCATCATGGAGGCCTTCGGAAACGCAAAGACGACGCGCAACGATAACTCGTCACGATTCGGCAAATACATCGAGATCATGTTCGACGATAAAACCAACATCATTGGCGCCAAGATTCGCACCTACCTCCTCGAGCGATCCAGACTTGTTTTCCAACCCCTGAAGGAGCGCAACTACCACATTTTCTACCAACTTGTTGCTGGTGCCTCAGACAAGGAGCGTCAGGATCTGCATCTGTTGCCCATTGAGGAGTTCGAGTACCTCAACCAGGGCAACTGCCCAACGATCGATGGTGTCGACGATAAGGCCGAGTTTGAAGCGACAAAGGCGTCTCTGCGGACAATCGGTGTCACCGATGCACAGCAGTCGGAGATCTTCAGACTCCTTTCTGGTCTGCTCCACCTAGGCAACATCAAGATTGGAGCCTCGCGCAACGATAGTGTCCTCGCGCCGACAGAGCCCTCGCTTGAGCTGGCTTCATCGATCCTGGGTGTCAACGGAACGGAGTTCGCCAAGTGGATTGTCAAAAAGCAGTTGGTCACGAGAGGCGAAAAGATTACGTCAAACTTGACGCAGGCTCAGGCCATCGTCGTCCGTGATTCAGTCGCCAAGTTCATCTACTCCAGCCTTTTTGACTGGCTCGTCGATATCATCAACCACAGTCTGGCAACTGAAGAAGTCTTGAACCGCGTCATCTCATTCATTGGTGTGCTTGATATCTATGGCTTCGAACACTTTGCCAAGAACTCTTTCGAGCAGTTCTGCATTAATTACGCCAATGAGAAGCTACAGCAAGAATTCAACCAACACGTGTTCAAGCTGGAGCAAGAAGAATATCTGAGGGAAAAGATCGACTGGACTTTCATCGAGTTTTCCGACAATCAACCGGCCATCGATCTCATCGAGGGCAAGCTCGGTATCCTGTCGCTGCTGGACGAGGAGTCTCGTCTTCCCATGGGCTCCGACGAGCAGTTTGTCACGAAACTGCACCACAACTACGGCACCGACAAGCACAAGTTCTACAAAAAGCCTAGATTCGGCAAGTCTGCGTTCACCGTTTGCCACTATGCTGTGGATGTCACGTACGAATCTGAGGGTTTCATCGAGAAGAACCGCGACACCGTACCTGATGAACATATGGCGGTCCTCCGTGCCTCGACGAATAAGTTCCTCCGCGATGTCTTGGATGCAGCTTCTGCCGTGCGTGAAAAGGACGTCGCCTCCGCTTCATCGAGCTCAGTGAAACCCGCCGCTGGTAGGAAGATCGGCGTGGCCGTCAACAGAAAGCCGACGTTGGGAGGTATATTCCGTTCTTCGCTCATTGAGCTCATGAACACCATCAACAACACAGACGTTCACTACATTCGTTGCATCAAGCCTAATGAGGCGAAGGAGGCGTGGAAGTTTGAGGGCCCCATGGTCCTCAGTCAGTTGCGGGCTTGCGGTGTTCTCGAGACTGTTCGCATAAGTTGCGCTGGTTACCCTACTCGATGGACATACGAGGAGTTTGCTCTGCGCTACTACATGCTCATCAACTCGGACCTGTGGGCGTCGGATATTAGGGAAGTGGCCAACGCTATCCTTACCAAGGCACTTGGCACCAGCTCGGGCAAAGGTTCCGACAAGTACCAGCTGGGCCTCACCAAGATCTTTTTCCGTGCCGGCATGCTCGCCTTCCTCGAGAACCTGCGCACAAACCGTCTCAACGATTGCGCCATTTTGATCCAGAAGAACCTCCGTGCTAAGTTCTACCGCCGTCGCTACCTTGAGGCCCGCCAAGCCATCGTGACTTTTCAGTCCGCAGTGCGAGCATACAACGCCCGAAAGCAAGTCCAGGAGCTCCGCACCGTCAAAGCAGCAACAACAATACAGCGGGTTTGGCGTGGTCAACGGCAAAGAAAGGAGTACATACGCATCAGGAACGATGTCGTCCTGGCGCAAGCGGCGGCCAAAGGTTACCTTCGACGAAAAGAAATCATGGAGACCCGCGTAGGTAACGCAGCTATGCTCATCCAGCGCGTGTGGCGGTCTCGACGACAAGTCTTGGCTTGGAGGCAATACAGGAAGAAGGTTACTCTCATCCAGAGCCTGTGGCGTGGCAGACTCGCCCGTCGTGATTACAAGAAGACTCGAGAGGAAGCTCGTGATCTGAAGCAGATCTCGTACAAGCTCGAAAACAAGGTCGTCGAACTGACACAATCTCTCGGCACCATGAAGGCACAGAACAAGAACTTGTCATCACAGGTGGAGAACTATGAGGGTCAAATCAAGGCTTGGAAGAACCGCCACAATGCCTTGGAGGCTCGGACGAAGGAGCTCCAGACCGAGGCCAACCAGGGTAGCATCGCAGTTGCTAGACTGCAGGCAATGGAGGACGAGATGAAGAAGCTCCAGCAGAGCTTCGAGGAATCAACGTCCAATATCAAGAGGATGCAGGAGGAAGAGCGGGAGCTGAGAGAATCTCTGCGCTCTACGAGCACAGAGCTAGACACTGTTCGCCAGCAGAGTGCACAGATCGAGAGCGAGAAGCTTTCACTGCGCCAACAGCTCGCCGAACTGCAAGATCAGCTGGAGCTGGCGAGAAGAATGGCCCCGGCCAATGGCGAGCTTGCCAACGGTGCTGTTCAGGCGCCACCGTCGGCCGCGCCTGGCCTCATCAACCTCGTGTCCTCAAAGAAACCGAAGAGGAGGAGTGCCGGTGCCGAACCCAGCACTGCTGTGGATCGCTTCAGCGCTGCTTACAACCCCCGTCCTGTTTCGATGGCCATCACCAGCACTGCCCACAGACAGAACCTGCAGGGCACAGGTTTCATGCCTGGTGTCGATAACATCGAGCTCGAACTCGAGACGCTCTTGGCCGACGAAGATGGTCTTAATGAGGAGGTCACCATGGGTCTCATCCGCAATCTCAAGATCCCTTCCCCAAACACAAACCCGCCACCATCCGACAAGGAGGTTCTCTTCCCCTCTTATCTCATCAACTTGGTTACCTCCGAGATGTGGAACAATGGCTTTGTCAAAGAGTCTGAGCGCTTCCTCGCCAATGTTATGCAGTCGATTCAGCAGGAAGTTATGCAACATGACGGCGATGAGGCCATCAACCCGGGGGCCTTCTGGCTTTCCAACGTGCATGAGATGCTGTCGTTCGTCTTCCTTGCCGAGGACTGGTACGAGGCGCAGAAGACGGACAACTATGAGTACGACCGTCTTCTGGAGATTGTCAAGCACGACTTGGAGAGTTTGGAGTTCAATATCTACCATACCTGGATGAAGGTCTTGAAGAAGAAGCTTCAGAAAATGATCATCCCCGCCATCATTGAGTCTCAGTCGCTTCCGGGCTTTGTCACCAACGAAAGCAGTCGTTTCCTTGGCAAACTTTTGCAGTCCAACTCGACTCCCGCCTATAGCATGGACAACCTGCTCAGCCTACTCAACAGCGTGTTCCGCGCCATGAAGGCTTACTACCTCGAAGACTCCATCATTACGCAGACCATCACTGAATTGCTTCGTCTCGTTGGCGTCACCGCCTTCAACGACCTCCTGATGAGGCGCAACTTCCTCTCCTGGAAGCGTGGTCTTCAGATCAACTACAACATCACGCGTATTGAGGAGTGGTGCAAGAGTCATGATATGCCTGAGGGTACTCTCCAGCTAGAGCACTTGATGGTAAGTGTCCATCGTCCAGGACAGAGCCTAAGCGAGCCAAGCTAACCCGTTCTATAGCAAGCAACGAAGCTTCTTCAACTGAAGAAGGCGACCCTGAATGATATTGAGATTATTCAGGATATTTGTTGGATGTGAGTGGAATCCCGTTTCATGCACGGCAAGGTTATGTGGAAGTTGCTGACAAGATATTTCTCGACAGGCTGTCGCCCAACCAGATCCAAAAGCTCCTGAACCAGTACTTAGTCGCAGACTATGAGCAGCCCATCAACGGCGAGATCATGAAGGCTGTTGCCTCCAGGGTCACGGAAAAGAGCGATGTACTGCTGCTCCAAGCCGTCGACATGGACGACAGTGGACCTTACGAGATTGCCGAACCCAGAGTCATCACCGCTCTAGAGACTTACACTCCTTCATGTATGTGGACTACATCGAAAGTCGTACCAGATCCGGCCTCGCTAACAATGAATTACTAGGGCTACAAACCCCGCGCTTGAAACGTCTCGCTGAGATCGTGTCTGCTCAAGCAATTGCTCAGCAAGAGAAGCTCGAGTACGATCCTGAGGACGACTTCGAGCCCAATGGCGACCTTGCCGAGGTTGATGAGGAAGATGTGGCCGCATAACCGTGTACAGCCAAACGATTCTAGAAGATGCCCTTGTCTGTCTTGATAAGTAGACAGGTAGGTAATAGAGCCTACCGTGTAGAGTGTTTCGTCCTTGTTTTGCTCGCTGGCCTCTAACCAAGACTGGCCACTGGAATGATGACGACTATCAAGTGAGCGGTGGCCTAGGAATGGGCGGCGGTGTGTCTGTAGCTTCCTTCTTTAGGGAGCTAGATCTGGGGATTTATTACGTCAGGTTCTTGCATGGATAATGTAGAAAGAAGCAATAGTTGTGATGGCGTTAAGTTTGACCGTGGATGTTGCCGATTAAGTGATTGAGACAAGGTGGGAAGGACGGGAGAGTTGGAAAGAAAAAACTGTGCATCGAACACATTCGTCCAGCCTATTCATATTCGGAAGCTTGGGTGGAAAACGGCTGCCCGGACACTGTAAAAGTAGTGCCCATCATGTTTTCTATTCTTGTAGCAGACTACTCAGGTGGCAGAGGTGGGAAGGAGGCTATATCCGAGATGACAGCTTCTTGTACTTGGCATTATGAGCAATTGCCTCCAGTATTCCCAAACAATCGATTTCAGGTGCTTTCCCCCCACCTGCATGATGAAAGATCCCAAAACTCTCCGAAGCTACAATGAAGGTGAGAGTCACCTGATGCATATTGAGAATAGACTGCCCTCTTCAGATTCTATCTAAGGTAGAAGCCGTAGATGTCTTGGTTGAGGGTAACAGGTGAGCGCCCCGCACGTGACCGCGACGCACCCACCAACCCTACCCATACCAAAGCGCTGTAATTGGATAGCGCGCATTCATGCTACCTGAGAAAGTGGCCCTCACTGGACTCACTTACATGCAATGCAATAAACGAAGCTTTTCACGTCCAGTTTCTTTCTCTATCCTTTTCTAGCTCTAAACGGCCCTTGCCATACCTATCTTCAGCCTTATACTCGCCACTATTCTGAGAGACGCCTGGAGAATCGTTCAGTCCATCGTAGCGTCAATCCAGATTTTGTTTCCCAAAATGAGAACGTCACCAAACATCATCGTCACTGGTACGCCAGGCGTGGGCAAGACGACGCACTGCGAAGAGCTCGCTAGGCGTACAGGCCTCAAGCACCTCTCAGTCAACCAAGTTGTCAAAGATCGGGAGTGTCATGAGGGTTGGGACGACGAGTTTCAGAGTTGGATTGTTGACGAAGACAAGGTTTGCCCCCCTGTTGCACTCATTTTCTCTTCTTATTGGGAATTGGAGTCTGCCGCTGCGCTTCCTGTCACTCGGTATCTCCATTGCTTGAATGTTCGCTATACTAACGAATACGGGGTTCAGTTGCTCGATGCCATTGAGGGTGACGTCCAGGAGGGGGCTACATCATTGACTGGCACGCCTGCGACTTATTCCCCAAAAGTTGGATTGACCTCGTAGTTGTGCTGCGTGTGGACTCGACGACACTCTATGACCGTCTATCAGCAAGGTAAGTGAGGCTGTGTGGTCCTATCTTGTTCTTCTTCCGCTATTATTGTTGCTTTCTCCCCCTCTTTGTTTCTTCTTCTTGAATGAGTGGCAGCGAAAAGGCTGCCAATAAGGATGATGAGCGCTAACGCGGCTGGGTTTGCTCCATTCAGGAAATATCCCGAGGCCAAGCTTCAGGAGAATCTAGACTCGGAGATCATGGAGGTCCTACTTCAAGAGGCTAGGGAGGCTTTTGATGAAGAAATAGTCGTCGAGCTTACGAGCAATACATCCGATGAAATGGAGACCAACATTTCGAGGGTGGAGGCTTGGCTTGAGCAATGGAAGAACGACCACTCGTCATGATGGGATGGACGAGAAGGAGTGACGACGTAACAAGAATTGGACTATGAGCTTGGTTCCCCTGTGAGACTGGGTTTCTCCGGAGTAGAGGGGGATGAAAGAGCAAAGAGAAGTGCTGGCGATGTTACTTCCAGGTTGGGAAAGCGAGGTGCATGGACATATTCGTACCCAAAAGGGCCTTAGATGTGGTCTCTCTAAAAGTTTTCGTCAGTCCCCTACATTAACCACGCAATAATCTGTTGCGCAGTCATTCTTATGTCTCGATGGTAGGCCCAGCACGCCCAAGTCTTTTCTATGCCTGCGACATCCAGATATGATATATGCAGGTAGCCGACGTCAGTAAGGTGGATAATGCAACAGGGTGCGATAACATTTTTCCCACATTGAGGCAAAGAGTTCGATGGGGTTAATGTCAAATCTCTTACGTACATAACACGATTGGTTGCAGTTATATGCCAATCCATTGTGGCACGCCACGCGCATAGCTTGTCCTTCAACCAGCACTCCCTATCCGAGCACCCAGACCAGAACTTCCGCCACTCACCTCTGCCCGTCATGTCTACGCCGCCGACGGTCAAATTCATCACTGGCAATGCCAATAAGTTGCGAGAGGTCAAAGCCATCCTGGAACCAGCAATCACGGTACAAAGCCATGCTGTTGACCTCGAGGAAGTCCAAGGCACAGTTGAGGAAGTCACCATAGCAAAATGTCGCAAGGCTGCCGAGACTGTGAGTAGCAGGGTCTCAGAAACTTCCAAAGTGCAATCCATGGCATATTGATTCATTCATCTCTTAGATCCAAGGACCTGTTCTGGTTGAAGACACCTGCCTATGCTTCAAGGCCCTCGGCGATCTCCCGGGCCCTTACATGTATGTTTTGTTGGGGCCGACATGTCTTCATGTCTTTCCGTCAGACATCCTCGATTACTGACCGTTTTTACCCAGCAAATGGTTCATGGAATCCATTGGCCACCAGGGTCTAAACAATCTACTAGTTGCATACGAGGATAAGTCTGCCGATGCCGTGTGCACGTTTGCCTACTCGCCGGGTCCTGGAAGCGAACCTCTCCTCTTCCAAGGACGAACTAGAGTAAGTCATCAACATTATTGTTCGTGCCTGAATATTTGCCAACCTTATAACTAGGGCAAGATCGTGCCGCCTCGAGGCCCGGTTGACTTTGGTAAGCAGAAGTCTGACACTTTCCTATGCAAACTTCGAAGCTAACCACGTTAAGGATGGGATGCCATTTTCGAATATGATGGTCAGACGTAAGTCTATTGTCGAGTGTTGGCCGATGTTTGCCTTGCTAACGAGTCACCAAGCTATGCCGAGATGGACAAGGCGGCAAAAAATAAGATCTCTCATCGCGGTCGTGCTCTCGCGAAGCTGCAACACTGGTTCGCTCAACAGCGAACCGAGTGATCGTTATAGATGAGACGTTCACAGATGGGCCTCGTCAACTTGGCAGCTCTTCCACCAGTTCTAACATCAAGAGCTACCGTGCGCTGTCGAGGGCACGGGAATTCTGCTATCAAGTCTGCGATACGGATTAGAATCAGTCCGGTCCAGGCCGAATTTTGTGCTCGGGGCCTACCTGAGGATTTCAAACTCGCGATATCTTCGGAGGTACTTGGCGCCCCGGCGATATGGCTTGAGAGATTCGTCTGCCGATTTGTGCTTGAAAGTTTGGCCAATAAGTCGGGCAAGCGCTGGTGGATCGCGAAAGACGGGGTCAAAGACAAGCAGATTAGCAGGGCCATGCATTTGTTTCTCGAAGCCAACGATTGTCAATGAATGGCCTGAACACGACACTCCTCTTAGCAGACTGTTTGTTTTTACGTGATCAGAATAACGACTTACCGGCATGCTGGAAGTATATAGGCGGAAGTGACGTGCAGGTCACTTTTGAACCTTGGCAATGCGCTCCCTGCTTGAAATACTCCTCGACAGCCATCATCAGCTTAGCCTCAGATCTTCCTGGTTCATGATCTCTGAATCCCTGCGCAGTGCATCTGCTTCAGCGTCAGCTTTTTACTCATGTGGGTTTTCAAGAACTTATACACCCACGGTATCTGAAGGCCAACGAAGAGTGCCTGTGCCTAGGAGCCCAATTAGTTAGGCTAAAGTTTTGATAATACTGCAAACTGCTTGCCGTCTTACCTCCGGAGTACCAATGTACTTGCGTGTCCCCTTGATGCCACCGGTTTCGATTCGCCCCTGGGAATTGATGCCAAGGTCCCAGGCTCTCTCGATGAGCTCCTGGATCTCGAATATAGTAGGTAGACGGCCCCTGAAATGTTCCATGCCAGGGGCATTGGCGCCAACAATGTAAGAAACCATCATTTGAATGTTGCGATAGCCGCAGAAGCCACCTAGGTTTCAATAAGCATCAGTTTTCCCGGATAAATTGCCGAGACTACGATACCTTCTTTCTTGAGCTTTGATACATGCTGGACGGCCGAGTCGCACAAAAAGGCATATTCGGTAGATTTGCTCTGGCTCAGAAGCTGCTCGAGAACAGAAATCACCCCTAGTTGTGTCAGTGTCACCCGATCACGCAAAGGCAGGGCACTCACCATCGCTCTTGACTTCGCCACCTTTATGAAGAAGAGATACGAGCCAGTCTGGCATCTGTTGTTCATGCGCATATTTCCCCAGCTCTGCTTTCTAATAATGATCAGTCGGAGTTCTGGGTCCAAGCAATTAGGAGAGAATTACGTACTCCAAGTCGTTTCTCTCCTTCCTTGCCTTTCGACTTTGCGTTTAGTGACAACAGTTTCCCCCATTGCTCAGCAGCCGTATTCTGACCGTCGACGGCGTGTTCGCGGTAATCACTAGAGGCGGCGGCGGCGGTGGTGACAGTTGTATTATTGGGGTGCCGAGATTGTATGACGGCTTGGGAATTTGGGTTCTCAGCAACTTGACGGTCTTCTTCGAGGTGAAGGTCCATGTGGTAGTCAATTTCAGCCAAGGGAATGCATTCACCGCAACCCTCGATTGGACACTCGGCATACTGCTCTTGCGGTGACTGCGTTATGGGTGGGGGAGGGTGAGAATTGTCTTCCTCAGGGTGAAAAGTCTCCATGTGCTGAAACGCAGTCAGTTGACTGAAGAGACTTTTGAATATAACTAGGCTTACCAGCAACATCTCGATTTCTCCTCCGCCAGCCTTTCCACAAAAGGGACAGATAATGTTCTGCTCCATGCTGACAGACTCCGGCAGATAGTGAGGGCCAGGCTAGCCAGGTGAATATCTAAGGGATTCAGAGACGGCGTTTGGATGGGATGAAGTTGAAATGAGACGAGTGGGATGACGGCAGTATAATGGACAGTGCGATGCACCGCATATGAACGTCTGCCGGGTCGGTGAAAGGCAATTTCGCTTGATCAACAAGGCAAGGAGGATCCAGTCAAAGCTTGTTTGCTTCAAAGCATTGTTGTATAGCGTTCGACACTTGACTTGAGATGTTGCACGAATGAGGGCACAAAGATGGTAGATTCCCAGTGTATGGTTCTCCGAGGGGCCCGAGTTGGAGGTGCTTGTAAATATGTAGGCAAGCAAAGTATAAAAGTAGAAGGAAGGTTTCTGTCTTTGCTGCTTTCTAGATTCCCACAAGCCAGACGGTCAGAAAAAGCTGTCGGAGAGGTATGTGAGGTACGGAAGGAATTAATAGGAATGTGTCGCATTGGGCAGTCCCCTCGATGTCAGGGGCAGTGAAAGCGACCAAACTGGACGGGACTCGATGAGTTGAGTTCCTAGCTGATGTAAGGCAGGGTCCACAGGCCCATTCGCGAGCCCGACCAGCAAGTAGGCACGGTGGGCTCCTACCTACCTTACTTAGCATGTAATAATACTTAAGGCGAGGTAGGTTCCATCCTTCCACGCAGTGCCACCTTAGTTTGGCAAGTAATTATTATCGCAACCTACCTTAAGTATCCGTATCCGTACAACCCCCCCCTGCAACTCAACTCAAACACCCGCATTGTACCCACAGCGTCCGGGACAGTGGCTTAAGAATAAGGGACCATCATCATTTTGGTTGGTCGTACGGATACTTCAGAGCGTTGCGCTATCGTAGTGTTTTACTGCCTTGATCGCATGTCTTTGTGCACTCCCATCAACCTCAAATATTGCCCTGAACAACTGCTACCTACCATGTCACCGTATTAGAATGCCCGCACCAGTCGACTACTCTTTGTAGACCGATATGGGTTTGAGAATAAGTGTAATTGATGTAGTGATCTCTCTAATTTCCTACATGAGAATGCATTTGCCCCCCTCTGCCGTCTCGCCTGGATTTTGGGCCTTTTCAATCTCAGCAATCAAGATATCAAAGGCCTTTCCGACATTCTCGTTGTATCGTGCGCTAGCCTCGGTCCATCCGCATTGAATCTTCTCTGCTACCCTCTTGCCTTCCTCTGCGCTGACTTGTCGCTGCTCGGGACGGAGATCGCTCTTGTTACCGACGATGACTATAGGGACTGATTCGGTACCCTTTCAAGATTCCAGTCAGTACTTCGCTCTTGCTCGCTCATTCCGCCACGGGGGTGTAGGTACCAAATGATTCAGAATCTTCTCGCGGATTACTTGCACCATCTCAAAGGACGGTAAAGACGACACCGAGTAGACTAGCATGTAGCCGTGGATGCCGATGAAGTGTTTTGAGTTCAAAATGCTGTATTCATCCTGGTTTTTTCCTGCCTGTTAGTCGTGGCACTTGTCTGTTCTCGCATCTCTGACCCCATGTGTAGCGCTTCCGACCTTTTCTCCTAGATGCAACCCGCCGGTTCGTCTAGTCGTTGCTAGAAGCAATCTGGGGATGACATACCTGTCCTGCAGTATCGACAATTTCTGTCGCAAATTCCTGTCCCTTGTGGCGAATCGTTTTGCTGAAGGTATTCTCGATAGTAGGGTAATAACTGTCAACGAAGTGGCCGTCTACGAACTGGACTGCCAATGATGATTTGCCTTGCGAAGTGAAGATGTTAGTCTATGAAAACCGCTTTCCAAAACTAGTTGTCATTGTTATAATGCAAACAAGGCCAGTTGGGCCGTATCGTAAATGAAAGTATGAGGGAGAGGACTTACCAACAGAACGACTGCCAACAATGGCCACCTTTCGGTTCTTTGGCGCCGGCATTTATGTGACTGATGAGAAGGAGACGAATGAAATGGATGTGTTTTCGCTAGAGCTCTGTGTTGGGGAAGGAGATTCCCGTACTGCTGGTTTCGAGAAAGTTCGTGGTAGAGAGGCTGAAAGAAGGAAGGGTTGTAGAGGAGACTAGACGATTGCCGCGTGTCTTTGCTGTGCAGTGCAGGCACGGAGGGATGTCTTCTTTTTTTTTTTTTTTTTGATCGCACGTTATTACCTTAGGTAATAGGCGAGAGGACAAATTGAGGAGCGAAGAGACAATTCTTGTCGAAGCAGGCAGAAAGGATCGATGTTGCAGCGTAGAGGTGTAGCGGAAAGCGGTAGTGCTAATGGATGTAGAAGGAGAGATTGATGTAGGGGGGATGGAGCGGCGGCATGGCGTATGCAAGTATGGAACCCAGCGGCAGAGAGCGAGATATAACGCAGGCACATGCACATCTCTGAGGAGAGGTGGGCTTCCGCTACCAGAAGCTAGCACTTGAACATTGCCCTGTGCTCAGGTCACTTAACAGCTCTGGCCTGCCCGTGGGCTTAGCACACTTATGAGGTAATACCTATGTACTACCTAGGTAGACGTGATCGATTCCTCGATACCAAATGACTTATGTGACTAAGGTGCCGAAGCCAGGACCAAGAACTACCGTTTCTATGCGCTATCGTCACTTATTTAAGAAGAAATGATACGTTCGTATTTACTACAGCTTGGCTTTGTCATAATCGTGTTGCCTCTCGTCCCACCCACCAATTCTAGATAAGAGACATGTCCCCAATGTCCTACACCACATCCAGTCTGGATTCCGAATAAGACCTTGACACCCAACTCGGCGAAGGTTGTGATACTCCAGAAACCCCACCAACCTGGAAAATCCCACGGCACAAGGGACCTATCCATACAATAATCGAAATCAGATGTGCGCTAGAATGTTTGAGCAATGATTGGTAGTAAGATGAGCTGGATCCAGCTGGACACCTCAGTATGGATCGTCATCCAATTCGAAAGTTAGGTGACGAGAGTTCTTTTAGAATACCCAAAGACGAGTAACGGAAGCGTCGTGCTCCTCGCAAACCATGCCGCCGGGATACCTGCCTGCCTGCCTATCCACCGGCCTTCATCGCCGGGCTAGTCTATCACAATTCTTGTGGCGGTCAACCCCCCTGAACCGGATTGCCACCTTCTCATCCCAAAAGATGTTGCTAGCGATGGCGGCACCTTGACTGAGGATGCCACCTGTCTTGGCTGTAGCCATTTCTCTAGATCCAAATAAATCATATTGTTCTTCGTTCACTCCAATGAATGCGGCTGTAGCTTGCTACCGACTAGAGGCCTTACGCCTCTGCCTCAGCTCGTTAACAAGGTTTTGCAAGCTCGTCGTCAACTCATCCGTGTCCAGCTTTTGATGCAAAGCCATGAACTCCTGAATAGAATCGAGCAAGTACTTGGTGCCTCTTCCGTGACTCTTTTCCTCCAGTCGCCGGCGTACTTGACTACCCAATGACAAGTAGCCCAATAGTATCGCCAAGTAACCGTGGGCTACGGCAACTGAGGTTTTCTCGACCGAATCGGCCTACACAAATTTGTTAGTCTGACTGTGCATAGTACCTTTCGTCTGACTCTGATCACTCACCGTTCCAGCCGAATCGCGGTTCTCCAGGTAGACTTCTATCAGCCTGTCCAAGGTTGAGCCGTCCTGCCCGTGCCACGCATCCACAGACTGCCGGGCTGACGGGGAGTGCTCTGACGTATTGATCATGACGCCTAGCAGCAGCATGAGTGTCTCATAAACATCTTTTGAAAAAGCCCCTTTGCGGACAGACTGCTCCAGGAGCTCAAATCCCGCAACGCTGGTCTCAGCTAGCTTCCGGAAAAGATCTCCTCTGCTGAAGGCACTCGCAGCAACGGGATTGTTGTTCGTTGTATTCAGTGCCAATTTCAATACTGTCGACTCGAAATCACCGAATTCTTGCATAGGTCGAGCCATGGCTATCGTCAGAATGTCTGCGAGAATGGGAAGATATCGCTTTGTCCAACGAGGGCCGGCGTCGGACTCCATTGCCACAATTGAGTAGCCTTCGAGGAGAGAAAGCGCTAGGCCGCCGTCTGTTCCCTCAATGCCATGAGCTCTACAGTTTTCCCAGCCTGTCTCGGCGAAGCCAAATAGCTGATCTGCTAAGCTGGAGAGGATATGTCGTGTCGCCGTACTGTCACCATCTTTGCAGAGCACGGATATGGCTTTCAAAGAAACCGTTCTTGGCGACAGCATGACGGGCGGAGAGCCCTTCCATAGATCCAGGTGCTGTATTGTGGATTTCAGAGCAGAAAGTGATGATTGTGCGTTCCTAGATAAGTTAGATTTCCGTTGCGCTGCAACGCTGACAATATCCTCGTCCAGGCTGAACATCGTCGAAGCTAGTTGTGCGATACCTTCGCTCTGTAGCTGAGGGACGAGATGAGGGACCGAGTACGATGTGAATAGAACCAGAACAACAGACAGGAGGACGAAGCCGCTAACAAAGTCCTCTTCTTGTCCGAGAGCGTGAAACAAGGCGTCCTTCGCACCCTGGTCGCGAAATTGACGGACAAACGTCTTGTCCCGCAGCTTACTCGCCAGCTCTAACAAGGCATTGCGCCTCGAGCGGGCTGGCTGTGATCTGGGCGGCTGGGGCGTGCCGACTCTGTCGAGCAAATCGGCCATGCTGTCTGCAAAACGATGATTGGCACCGGCTTGCCTGAGCGCATGGATGTCGATGATGCCACCGCCTCTAGCAGAGTCGTCTTCCTCGATCTCCTCTTCTTCAAATGTAAATGACGCAAGCTTCGACATTGTCGGAGGCGGACTCAGGTCATGCTGGGTGCCGTCCACGCCCATCTGGCTGCCAAGGCTGTCCCCTCCCGACTCATCTGTCTTCAGCGTCCTCTGCTCTCCGTACGTCGATCTCAGTTTCCTAGTACTTGAGAGCACCTTGGGCCGCATCGATGGTTTCGGTGTCATGTCAATAGGCTTTATCGGGGTGGAAGGAGAAGCATCGGCCGCTCTCATCCTAGAGTGCTCTGACGAATCTGACATTTCGGAGTCGGAGTCGGAGCTATCTTCTGTTTGCGCCGCTAACTGATCAATGAGACGGATACGCTTCGGCTTTGACAGCGTTTTCGGCTTGGTCGCTTGTGGTCTCGTAATCGCGGTGCTTGATGTTGCCACCAACAGCGCTTCCGAAGGTTGTGAGACTGCTTGTCGTGTCTGCAAGTTGGTCTCGGTCCTGCGAGGAACCTCAACCTCGGAATGAGCACGAGAGACGATCTTACGTGGTTGTTGTTCGGCTTGTGTCTGTATCTTGGGTCCATCAACACTACGGGGCAGAGATTCCTGTTTGACGACGCCAATAGAACTTGTTGCGCTTGTTTTGAAGGGCGATTTCGCTCGGCGGGTATGAGAAGGCAACCCCGCTGGTGAAGTGACGACAGGTGTTTTGATATCGAGCTTGCGATCGGCTTTGGCTACAGGCGCTACAGCCACCTTCCTCTTCTTCGTTTTGTTCGACCCATCCGACTGGATTACGGTCGCGTCAACAGGTGGCGCAACGTGTCGAGACAGTGGAAGGCGCAAAGGGTCATCGGATGGTGGGTCGTAGAGATCATAGAGCTGTTCGGCAGGCGTTGAGGAGGCATCGATCGGTTGCGCGGCATTGCCGGCGCGTCGCGAAGCATTGGATAAATCGAGAAACGCGTGTATGGGTCGTTTTCGCGATGTCTTGCCGTAGGTTGTTGACTTTTTGCGTGGCACGCTCGGTCCGTCTCTGGTAGCCATGTTATGTCGCGGCCAACGCAAACAGGCTTATTATGACAGCCACGGTGCAGGTTCCCAATGAGGTGAAAGGTGGTGGTTGGCGATACGTGGTGATGACTGGAAACTATGGGAGACTCGGTGTAGCGGATGATGGGCGAAACAAGTAGTCCAGTATTTACTTGGACGGAAGGAGTGACGCAGGCGGTTGTCGAGAAGAGCGTGGGGTCGTTGTTGTTTCTAAGAGGGCCGGGAAGGGATGTAGCTGAGGTGAGGCACGTCCTGCTGGCTTGCGACTCTGCCTTAGTCAAGGTAACAGCCGACAGGCATTGCGGAGGATGGGAAGAGTGAAAACCGAGAGACTTTGCAAGACAGCCTTGCGCATTCACAAGAGAAAAGGCATCCGACAAAGTCGGATCCCAAACGTGAGAGGTTTCGATGAATGATTTATTTCAATTCGGGAAAATCCAGCGCTGGAGCCCTCAAAGCCGCATACTGTTAAGTAATGGAGGGAAGAAAGGAAAGGGAAGGAAGGTATGGCGTGTCGCGCGGTAGGGAGGCAAGTACGGATACGGGCATTGAGTCTGCTTGTCCTCCGCTCAGGCACAAGTTTCCTGCCGTACTGTGGCTGCCGCGCCGCCCAGCGTCGCTCCCGCCGGACGGGGTCTTCTAGCAACCCCCGACCGGAAGTATTGTACCTTAGGTGGCACGGTATGGCAGGTACTGGTGCCACTTGGAGAGCACTGAAGGATGCCTGCCTCCCTGGTCATTCAACTGCTATGCATAGGTGCGCACCCCCGATTATTGAGTAGAAACGCTTAAAGCCATCCAAAATTTGTCGCTGCTTGCGGCAGGTGGTTGTTACACCTTAGGTACCTTGCAGGTAGGTAAGGTTACTTTTCGGCAGGTTGGTTGGTGGGGTTGAATCCCGTCAACCTAGGTAGGTGTACCTTATCCGTACGAAAACATAACCCCTCACATCACACACTGGACAGGCCCCGCACGTCCCTTATCGCCGGAGGGGTGCTTGTGAGCGCATCAGGTTGAGCGGCTCCAGACCTGAGGTGCCTTGAGGTACGGATACCTTACCTGACGTGCCTTAATACATAATAAAGGAAGGTACTAGCCAAATAAGTGTTTCCCAAGTTTATGGCTATCACCTACCCACAAGTCGAGACATAATTGTTCTCTCGCAGGGCCACTTCGTTACCTTCGACGCAAGGCATAGGCAACCTATCTGACCCGAGCAACGGGGGACGGCGAGCTCCATTGTGTCTCGTGACACATTCGATCTGTTCACCCCGTTCAACCCTTTTGGCTTCCAGCGGAGACCTGGTCCTAAAATACTTTATATCGATCCATTGGAAGCTTGCTTGCCGCTGCCCTATTTCCATCTCACTAGTTTCCAGATTTTTCGACCCCCGCCAAAGCCCATCTTATTCACCTCCTCTTCTACCTCAGCATCCAAGCCAAGCCTTCCTTGGACATCTTCCATTGAAACCCCTCCCACCCATCCGGTACCGGTACCTCTGTGTTTCTCACTTGCATCCAATTCCTCCTAGGCATACTATCGCCAGCCTTTCTCTCGAGTAAATCTTGATCAATCGGCAGCAACTTTTCTCAGAAATGGCCAGTCAAGAATCCAAGTCCGCCAGCGGCAGCGGACCTACACAGTGTGTCGGCCCGTTGTATCGCTCAGAAAGTCAGAAGCCCACGGCCACAGTCTCGACCGAGATCAAGCTAGACAACGTTGTTGTCTTGTCCCAGACGCCTCAGCTCATTGCCCTTCTTACGTAAGCCTCTCACTCTGGCTTCAGAATTATCACAGTATTATCCCTACCTCTCGTGGCGCCCGGTAGACTACTATGAGGCACCGGGTCCACGGGGAGAACAAACTAGAAATACACCTCTTTGATGGCTTACTGATCTCCGGCAGCATCATCCGAGACAAGAACACGGAGCGTGGCGATTTCATTTTCTACTCCAACCGCATCATTCGACTGCTCGTGGAGGAAGGCCTGAACCATTTGCCTACCGTTGAGCATGACGTGACAACACCCATTGGCCGAACTTACTCTGGCCTCATGTTCCAAGGCAAGATTTGCGGCGTCTCCATCATGCGTGCTGGCGAGGCCATGGAGCAAGGTCTACGCGACTGCTGCCGCTCTGTCAGAATCGGCAAGATTTTGATTCAACGCGATGAGGAGACGGCCCAGCCAAAGCTATTCTACGACAAGCTGCCTGAGGATATTGCCCAGCGCTGGGTTCTCCTTCTGGATCCCATGTTTGCCACTGGTGGTTCGGCCATCATGGCAGTCCAGGTCCTCAAGGCGCGTGGTGTTCCCGAGGACCGCATTCTGTTCCTGAACCTCATTGCGAGCCCCGAGGGTATCCAGAACTTCACCGCCAAGTTCCCAAAGTTGAGAGTTGTCACGGCATTTGTAGACCAGGTATGTACAAGCCGGCCCCAGTCCACCTCGGATCGCACAGTCTGATAATCGTTTTGCTGCAGGGTCTAGACGAAAAGAAGTAAGTCCGCACCTTGCGATGCTTAGAAGCTTATGTCATACTAATGGGCTGTGATAGCTACATCATCCCCGGCCTCGGCGATTTTGGGGACAGGTTCTACACCGTGTAAGTGTGGCTGTATGTCCTGAAAGCCAAGGTAACATGGCATTGATCTTCGGCTTGGGTTTCTTCTCGCGCTGCTGTCCTCGGCCGCCTGTGTTCCAGACCCTGGGCTGCACTCACAATGCACCTCCCCATGTACGTTCAAGCGGTTGCTAGGTCATCTAGTATTCATCATCATCCATATCGATACCCTCACCCCCGTATCTCCTGTCATCGTCGTCATCGTCTACTGGCCGGCTCGGGGGAGCGCGCCGAGCGCTTGTGGTCTTGTGATTGCTTCCGCCGACGGGTCCTGCTTCCTTGGCAACAGCATCTGTGGACATGTGTCAGGTGCATGTTCTTGAGATGCTTGTGAGAGCGACTAAGGTGTTAAAAGAAGGGACTTACCTGCAGCGTCCACCCACTCTCCATACACATCCACGGCGGCCGAGAGGTCTGACTGAGGTTTAGCAATTGGGAAGGGGGAAGCGAATGAAATGGCAAGAGTAGAGCCTCACAATTGATGCTGCACTGAAACATCTGGCCGCACACTCTGCAGTCCAACGAACCAACACCCGCTTTCTTATCCAGCTTTACAGCGACGGAGTCTTCGTGGTTGCAGAAGAGGCATGTGAACTTGGAGGGAAGAACCTCTCTCTGCGAATCGGCGTCAGTGACTGCGTCGCCAACATACCACCGACACGTACCAGCCTACAGGCGTAGGCACGGTGGAGCTTCTCAAAAGTAAACGAACCTTCTTCGGGCCTTGAGGTTTGCTCGAACTTTTGCGCTTCCCCATAGTGTTGAGTACCGTTGAATGATTTGCGCGACCGGCGCGTAGAATGTAGAGGGACAGAGATCGAAAGAGAATAGTCGGTTGCGCAGTTCGTCGTTGTGCGTGGTCGTGTGCGCAGTCGTGTGCGCAGTCGTGAGCGCAGATATGTCGCGGGCTTGGACAGAAGTAAGGGAAAGTAGTAAGACTGGTGGTTTGGGGAAGATGATTCGGTGACAGGTGATGGATGAAGTCAAGGATTTGGCAAATGCGACGGATACGACGGTGGAATGCGCGACAGCGACTTTCAGGTAGCGGAGGTTACTTTCCAAATGTGTTTTGCGGCTGGTCAGTACTTAGGTACTTGGCAGAGGCGGCGTGGGAGCATGGTGCACTGGTGCACCAGGTTTAAACCCAGTCGGGGTGGACCCAAAAGCTCTGATTATACCGGTACTATGGAAGGCATCTGGGTCGGGTACCTAAACAGTACCTTACCTAGGTACCTAACCACAATGGAAAGGTCTGTACCTTATGTACCAGACTGCCCAGGCTCCCTAATATCTCCTTCACAGCATGCCAGCCCAAGGTAAGCAGGTACCCGTATAGTGGGCTGCTGGGTGTACTCCGAAAAGTACTATCATGGACGCATTCTACCGTAGGCTGTTAGACGACGGCTTATCGGAGAGAGACAGCGGGGTGACCGCCTTGAACTTGCGTGCCTTAGGTAAGCACGCAATCGATAAAGCATCACACATCACCCCGCTTTACCAGCCTTGGGTATCCGTACCTTACTATACCTACCTACTACCCTACCTCATCCAGAGGAACGACATCGGAGTCCGGCACTTGATGCACAAATTGAAAGGCGGCTCATGCCCGTCCCATCCATCTGTCTGCCGCCTGTGCGAATGCTAGATCCAGGCAAATACTTTACGCAGTTCATTTATACATGGGGTATCATGGGCTACTGGACGACCCATTGTTATTGTGAGCAGGTTAAGCAGGTAAGACACCTCGTGTCTACGATCTATGTGTCTTGGTGAGTGAGGGGTTGAGTGAGAGGGGCCTTTTGAGGTAAAGTACTCTAAACCTTATGTATCGCCTTCAACATCGTATTCTTATAACAGTGCGCTCTAGTCTAGTTGCTTGCCTCAGACACCTTTGTGCTTGCTGGACGTAAAGCAAGTAAGTTAAGGTCCTCCGATCGCCTTATCTTGGGCGCTGGAAGCCGCATCAAGCTGTCTTCCCCCTCCTCCACTGAGTCCTTGTCTGGGTGTCTGGATGTCTAGGTAGATCGCGGACGGCCCCGCAACCCGACAAAACTGGACGCCGCCGCCGCATCACCATAGGTCCACAACCAAGGCACGTCTTTATCGTGGACTTCCAATTCTCCACAAGCAATGATGCTTATCAATGGCATCGCGGAGCACATAGTCTACCTACCTATCAGCACTTGACCATGAGTTAAGATAGACAACCAACAACGTACTATATGTCATGCACGCGAGTCTGCTGTTATGCCCAGAACTTGCCCCTCAACCATATTTGTTATGTAAGCGTATCTGCTGTAACTTGTTGGCGGGGGTGGTTGCAGGTGCAGGCGCAGACGCAGGTGCACGCCGGGGACAATTAGGTTGGCACATGCGTGGACAAGTAAGGAACCTGCACATAGCGCGACCAGACCTCAACACTCAGACGACGGTAGGGTAGGTACCTTGCCATGTCTAAGGTAATCATTAATGGCAGGTAGGAAGCACCCCAACCCCCGTCCCCAGCCCGAACTAAGGTAGATGGGACTGGAACGTCTGTGAGATTCGAAAGCCCATGTACCGCATCACCTGCTACCCACGGATAAGAAGAGTCGGGCACGGTAGCGGGTACTTGCCCCTCCCCGTCCGGCCAGCTCAATGACCACGCGCGGCGCCTTCCGATGGGGTCACGAGATCTCCCTCGGGGCGTCGACCGTCTCTTCTTTGTGCATCTCTATCTTCCCTCATGCTGTTTACTACATAGCCCTCACTGCTGGCTTCGATATAGTCATTCTTCTCGTCCCTCATCCTTGGCCTTTCAGTGGACCAGCCATCGGTAGTCACCGACTTGTCATTTCATAACTTGCCTCTCTAGAGATAGCTGTCCCCATCTCTCCTTATACTCTGGCTTTGTCTTACTTACTCGCCTCCTATTAAACTTCAATTCGTCCAGCTTCCTTTCCACACCTTCCATCGCTTCATCCTTTTCTCCTCCCTCTTCCTGGTCTCCCTCTCCATTCTGCCGTCCCTCCTGCTCCATCTTCCCTCGTGAAGTATTATAGCAGTCCGTTCACGGCTTCTTTCACTCCGACACGGCGCATCTTTCAAAGACGCGGGCTGCCTCCTCACAGGATTTCTCTCTGTGTGTTCTGCTGTTGTAGTGTGACAACTAGAAATTGATCGTCATGAGCGACCCTACCGTTGGCGACGGCTCGTTGGCCGAAGTCATGAGTTCCTTGAAATCCATTCAGCAGACTCAGTCTGACCTTGTGGCTGCTGTTGACTCGCTAAACCAACGATACCAACAGCTGCCTGTTGACTCTGATGTCACCGGCAAGGTCCCTGAAAGATCTCGAACCCCCGAGCCTTCCGATGTCGTTGGTGATTCTGCCAAGAGCTCCTCGTCCGATTTGACCTTGCAGGCCCCAGCTGTGCCCTCGTCGCCCAGCCAGCGTTCCGGTCTTACCTCCCGCATCATCCTAACGTATGTTTCCAGCTACGATGCTGCATTACCTACTGTCTATCATCGTTGGAGGTCCCTGACTGATACTGTCATCCCAGGACTTATCCAAAGCAGATCGGCATCAATCCTCTTCCCATGAAATGGGGCGAATCGGACCCCCATCGTCGTGGCCCAGTTGTTGTTTCTCGTTCATCGACTACCATTGGAAGACGTAACGGTCCGTAGACCTAGCCCCCCCCCCCCCCCCCCCCCCTACTTACGCCTAAAGAGCACGTCGGCTGACACTATTGTCCAATCTTCAAGCTGTCGGAGGTCAGTACTTATCTTTGCCTGCCTGCTGAGCCGTTTTCAACTAACATGTGTTTTCAGCCCAGTGAGTGACCCATGCATGGACTGTCCTTCGGCCATCTTGAAGGGAAGAGTATAAACGTTGCGAGACAAATGGCTGACAGCGGACTCGCAGTGGTGGTTCTTACTCCATCTACTATGCTCTGGCTGTTGCGAGCAAACAACTTAATCTCGAGCATAGGTGAGCCATTATTACCGCCATAGCCAGCGCATGGACTCATAGATTCTAGACCCGACTTCACCAATACGGAGCCGGCTGCTAAGCTTGGTCCCTTCCCTCAATGGGGAGATCCCAAGAAGATTGTCGCCATGGATCCCTGGGGCCATCTATCCCCCTGGCTCTTCAAGGACACTATCGAGAAGCACAATGGTGAGTGGAGAAACTGAGCACGCACTTTCTCCAACATGAGATTTTGGACTGAAACGTGACAGTCGATATTCGCCCAACTATCGCCATCACCAAGGCACACATGAAGGTACAATTGCGCCCGCTGGAGTAACATAACGTTGTCTGACAATTTTCAGCTTCCCGAGCTGGAGGAGAGTGTCAAGAGCGGAAGACTGTGAGTGAAGCCACGACCAGGAGAGGGTTCTGTTATGGAGGCTGATTGGCTAGTGTTCCTGACGGCAAGGTCTGCCTCAACGAGCTCGGAGAGCTGGCCGTAACTAAGTTCGCCGTCGAGCCGGTAAGTCAGATTTCCAGCGGTGATTAAACAACACAGTATGCTGACGATCTCCAACCAGGTTTGGTATCTCCCTGGCGTGGCTGAAAGATTCGGCATCGGTTCGTCAGACTATGACTGCTTGAGGAGATATCAGCAACTAATCTCAACCAGACGAGGGAGCCTTGCGAAGATCTCTCTTCGAACACACTGGTGGAAGCTACCCAGAGGTTGATGGCCCCTCATACCTTACAGAAACGCACGCTGATCGTTTGTCATAGTTGATCACCCGCAACGATATCAAGGTGTTCCTGCCTCCCATAGGTATTAGCACCCAGCCTTCGAGTGAGAGGGCGAACTAACAATGGGCATCATGTAGGTGGTTTGACAGTATACTGTTTTGGCGATCCGGCCAAGATGTCCGACGAGTCGGTGCGACTGGCTTTGCGTATCCACGACGAGGTTTGTCGTCTCACTGCTAGCGGCGATCTCACCATTAACCGCTACTAGTGCAATGGTAGCGACGTGTTTGGATCCGATATCTGCACTTGCCGCCCTTACCTCATATTCGGTATCGAAGAGGCAGTCAAGGAGGCCCAGAACGGCGGCAGTGGTGTCGTCATTTACTTCCGGAAAGAGGGCAGAGCCCTCGGTGAAGTGACCAAGGTGAGCATTGACCAGTCCCAAGAGTGATTAACATGTGTTGACAACAGTGATTCAGTATCGTACGTTCCTCCCTGTTTGTCCAGTATTCGTTCCTAGCTCGTGTGAAGAGTACACGCGGGCGATAGAGGTTGCACGTTCTATGACAGGCTGCTAACTAACCACAAAGTCGTGTACAACGCTCGTAAGCGTGGCGAAGACCGAGCATCGGACTACTTCAAGAGAACAGAGAACATTGCTGGCGTGAAGGACATGCGCTTCCAGGCCCTCATGCCCGATATCCTGCACTGGCTTGGAATCCGCAAGATTGACAGGATGTTGAGCATGAGCAAGTCAGTAGCTTCTCTTCGCCCAAGATGCCATGATGCTAACGTGAACCACAACAGCATGAAACACGATGCCATTGTAGGACAAGGGTAATGATAATTTTCTTGTGAGTGTCGGCATTCTAGATCCTTGCTAACAATTACTGTAGAATTCCCATTCACGAGCGTGTTGAGCTCCCCGAGGAGTGGATTCCCGCAGATTCTCGTGTCGAGATTGATGCCAAGATTACTGCAGGTATGCAAGCGAGAAGGGGAACGTGGCCCGCTGTCAGTCACTGATGAGTTCCATTGTTCTAGGTTACTTCACCGCCGGAAAGCGCATGACAGAAGAAGAGTTGAGAGCTGTGCAGGGTAGGATGTGGGAAGAGTAAGTCTCCCTGCTTTCCCCGGATTGCGGGCATCATGCATGACTGACGAGATCCTTACTTCACAGTCTCGATCATTAGCTCCTGCAAAATTAGTATTCGCGGGGAGGGGGTGAGAAGAAGCAATACAGCCAGCTTTGGGTGATGACGCAGGTAGTTGTAGTACCTAGTCTAGATGATAGATGAAAAGACGTCGGCTGGGGTTAGAACCGATAGAGCTCCTGTGCAAGATGGTGCTATTGGTGTCTCCGTGGAAAACCTGCGCCATTGCGAGTGCCGATAGCAGTGCCTTGACGGAAGACAGAGTAGAACCTATGTGTGGTATGCCTACGCCAGTCTTGTACCAGTAGACCAAAGCCAGGTGAGGGGGGAAAGCCGAGAGTAGTGGCACCTTGGCCAGCTGGTATTGCCTGGAGCTAAGCCGCATGTATCAGACAGAATGCAGACAAAGCAGCGCATGTAGTCAGGAACCAATCCCGAGCCCATTGACATAGCTTGCCTCTGTGAAATTGACTTGTATAGCAACAATGCAAAGGTAACAGAAGCAACTGCAACATATGTAATGAATACACGGAGCCGCGAGAGTCGACCACTGTCTAAAGACGACGATCGCTCATGATTGTCGCACCACTCGGCTGCGAAGAAACCAGGCTGGGGTATGGATAGGCCCGACCTCGTCTGCGGGCTGACCGGGGATGCTGCGATGCAGAATCCCATACGGATATACCTACTACCGTGACTACATAAGGTACGGCTGTGCGGTATACACCGGCTCGAACTGTGTATTACCTGTGTGCTTGACCGGTCTTAGAGTGCCATGGCCGTGGGCGGCCTTGATTGGACTCGACTGAGCGAGACCTCATGGGAGGTGGTCAACGAAGCGGTTGGCAACCCCACAATGGCTGCAGGCGTGACGCCGGCCATGCATGGCCTTTGCGTATAAGTGCCCAAACAGATGCTCACCGACCCATACAACACCAGACACATAGTTGGGAGCCGGTTCCCCATCAGGCACCGGCCATGTGGTCCAATGATGGCACGCTGGTACTGTCAGCGGAAAACCGTCGACCGGGCTCGCCCGTCCCCAAGGAACCGACGTTCCCGCCGAGTAGCCGGAGGTGATGGCTTGTTGTTAACGTGCACAACGCCCACTTGACGAGGGGCGCAACATAGCAATCATGGTTCCTCGTCATCCCATAGCTGTTGCAGTTTTGCAAAGTCGATTGCCATCGTACCTTTATCGACTTCGCCCAAATTCATACCAAGACATTCGTTCAACGCGATGGCCACCATTTCCCGAGACCTTCGAGACACGGACGACGTGCGGAGGAGAGAGGCATCACCTCGGCCAGATCGTCGACGTCGGCCAAGGCTACTGAGAGCCAGCGCGACGGAACCTACCATCACAACAACATCGAATGCCAGCCGTGGCGCTATATCGAGCCCGCAATCGTCGCAAAGGGCCACTGAACTCCTCAGCCGCGTTGCCGTATACTCGGGCCATCCTCCCGAGTACTCGCCGACGTCGGGGGCCACTCCCCATATGGCGTCACTCAGCGCCGAAGACATGACTATTCCGACAACGAATCGAGTTCAGGGCCATCGAGAACACCAATCTTGTTCGTAGACTGCCACGATACCAGCATTCGACGATCAAATTACTGATACCAGTGTGGCCAGACTCGAACGGCTATTTTAGCTTTCCCAATTTTGATGCTTGGGACGGAGAACGGCGCAGTGATGATAAGGAAGAAGACGTATAAGACCGACAATGCTGTAATGAATCGAGAAGGGGGGGCTTCCCAGGGTCGACCAACGGTAGCCACCGTGGCTGGGAGATTCGACTCAAAATGAGCGTTCCGCGTCTCCGGACACGGCGAAGAAGAAAAGACATCGGCCAAGGGTTGTTTTGCTCCCGGCTGGTATTTGAGCAGAAGGAGAACGAGAACGAGAGGAGAGACGGCGCGAAGAAATAAGAACGCGGCCGGACAACGGTACGGAATGGTCGATTTAAAAGCGTCGATGTTGGTGAGACTCGGATATGGTTTTGCGCCAGGGCGTTAATATTGTGGGCTCGGAAACGCTTGAGGGGTGCATCTTTCCAATGACAGACGCGAAATCAGCGTTGTTCGTTCAATGGCGTTGTGTGATTTTGGAGGACGTTTAGGTTTATAAGGTTGTTAAAGGTGTGATACCCGTACGTACGTCAAACTGAACAAAACATAAAGGGTACATAAGTTTACACATTTAGTCAAAGTGTAAGCGTGAGCGTGAGAATACATACTATCTTGCCCATTGACAGAAGTGAATGAATGTAAATCTCGGTAAGGCGGGAGACCCGTTCACCGATCACCACGATGTGGAGGCATAGCACGCCCACATTGCTCTAAGAGGCGGGGCTTACTTCTGGCTGTGATACTCCGTACCTTCCAGTTTTAATGTCTTCATCCTGACTGGGGGTGCCGGGGCATTGTGATGACATGTCACTGGCCAAAGGAATCTTGAAAAGTCAACCAATTGGAAGCATTGACTGGAAAATTGCAGAGACACTGACGTCTCCTAAGTGGAACTCTTGGGGCTGTCTTCTGTGTCTGGGAATTGTAAAAAAATGTGTATCACGTGACCTACAGTGTTAAGGACAGGATAGATAGTCGATTACTGTGCTATTTGCCTACAAGACCCACGCGGTGCTTGCCCTGGCGTGGCCGGGGCAGGGGCAGGCACAGTGCCACAAGCTGGAGAAACCTGGATTACATAATTCGAACGGGGCACACTCGCTAAGAATTTCGAGCCACACATTCTCGCATCTTGAATTTTATCACCAGCGAAACCACCACCCCTCCAAACCTTTCAACAACCACCGTTCATCCGCCAGACAATTAACAGCCGCCCAAAATGGCTGTTGGAAAGTGAGCACCACCATCTCCGGACGAATTGACGACGATATGCCACTCGCCGCAATCGTCGTCTCGCAGGCGCAGTCTGTCAACAGCAGCTAATCAGTGTTCTCTCGTAGGAACAAGAGATTGTCCAAGGGCAAGAAGGGTCTCAAGAAGAAGACCGTGGACCCCTTTACCCGTAAGGATTGGTACCAGATCAAGGTATGTGATTGACACCATTCGAAATAAGTCTCCAAGCCGTCGGTGCAATATACTGACTAGAAATTTTTTCATAGGCCCCCGCGCCTTTCAACGTTCGCGAGTGAGTTTCCAGTCAAAACCCGACGTCTATCAGCATTCGACATGCAGCCATCATCGACAGCCGAGTGCGAGAAGGAATTGAGCTACTGGACATCTGGGTGCTGACTGCGCGCGTCTTCTAGTGTCGGCAAGACCCTGGTCAACAGAACCACCGGTCTCAAGAACGCCAACGACGCCCTGAAGGGCCGCATTCTTGAAGTCTCTCTGGCTGATCTCCAGAAGGATGAGGACCACGCTTTCCGCAAGGTTAAGCTCCGCGTCGACGAGGTCCAGGGCAAGAACTGCCTGACCAACTTCCACGGCCTCGACTTCACTTCCGACAAGCTCCGCTCCCTTGTCCGCAAGTGGCAGACTCTCATTGAGGCCAACGTCACCGTCAAGACCACAGACGACTACCTCCTCCGCCTCTTCGCCATCGCTTTCACCAAGCGCCGCCCTAACCAGATCAAGAAGACGACATACGCTGCCTCTTCGCAAATCCGTGCCATCCGCCGCAAGATGACTGAGATCATCCAGCGCGAAGCCTCCACCTGCACTCTCACCCAGCTGACCTCCAAGCTCATCCCCGAGGTCATTGGTCGTGAGATCGAGAAGTCTACCCAGGGCATCTACCCCCTGCAGAACGTAAGCACCATTTACCCTTGCCCTCACATTGCTAGTGGTTAAATGGTACTAACACCATCTCAGGTCCACATCCGCAAGGTCAAGCTCCTCAAGCAGCCCAAGTTCGATCTCGGTGCCCTCATGGGTCTCCACGGCGAGTCTGGCACCGACGACCAGGGACAGAAGGTTGAGCGGGAGTTCAAGGAGCGCGTTCTTGAGGAGGTTTAAAGGAATCAGGCCCTGCATGATGGATGCTTCGGCAGAAGGGGACTCTGGCTCTACCGGCCGGGAAACAAATCCGGCATTGTTTTAGGTCGTTGCACATGGCGTAGCATATAAGGCGGCTGCGGGTCTAGGGTACCTCAAAATGGTAAATGGTCAATTCTTCAAAGACACTCTGTGTAACGTGTACGCGGCCTGGCTGCGAGTTGTCTGGCGCGGGTATGGGAAATGCGAGGCTGCCCCCTTCATTGGGACTTTCGCACTCCAGCTTGAGGTACGCTGGTGGCCTGGCCATCACGACTTTGCTCATTTCTCCTAGCTCGTGCGAGAACACGACTTGTGAGGGCCACCTGACCAATCCTCAGTACCATCGCGTATGAAAATTCCCTTGTGGGATTGTGTCTATAGCAAGTCTACGTGGCCTCGTCCCGAACATTTGCCCAGTCAAAATAAATGCCAACGCCCTTATCCCCCCACTCGCTTCTTGTACGTAAATGTTTGGTGATGGATGAGTGAAACGACTGCACCAGTCAACATCCTCTAGTCCTGGTCCTTTAGGAACTCAACCACCGCTGCCGAGGATTGATCAGTCTCTTGAGTCTTCATAATAGATTGACAACATACCTTGACGAAACTCTTCTGGTTTCTCTGAAATGCACCAGTGCCCGGCATCAAGATCCGCGAGTCGAAACTTAGGGAAGAATTGCCCAATCGTCGGTAGAACGTCATCCGGCACGTACTTGCTTTTGGTTCCTCGGACAAACAGAGCAGGCTTTTCGAATCGAGTCTTCGTCGGGTCCTTGAACGGGAAGTCGCCCATGTGGTTCAGAGACCGGCTGATAATGTCGAGGGGCACCCGAAACTTTTGCTGCGGCTTTCCAGCCTCGGGCCGATATAAATTGCCCAGCAGAAACTGCCGGGTAGGAAGAGACTGAAGTACCGTGAGCATGGTCAATCGAGTGAAGCACCTTAGGATGAAATGGATTAAGCTCACATCCTCATATTCCTTCAGAATTTCGTCTGCTTCGGCCTGCTTCGTAATGTTCGCTGCTTCAATTCTTCTCAAGCCCTGAATGTACTTGCTGAATGAGCTCTCCAAGACAGCGTCGACGGGCGCATTGTCAACCGCCACGATATCTTGCACGAGCTCAGGGGATTTCAATGCAAGGGTCATCGCAGCTTTGGCTCCCCTGAGATGGTTTATCTTATTTAGCATGCAGCAGCGTAAAAGCCCTTGAACGGATACCACTCACATTGAGTGACCGATAACAGTAGGCATTTTCAGTCCATGCTGATCCATAAATCCGGCAACGTCATCCGCCATATGCACATAGTCGTGCTGCTTCGCGTGAGGCGATTCGCCATGGTTGCGTAGGTCCTGGTCAAAGTCTCAGTGAAAACCCTTCCGGCGTGCTGGCGGATGCAGAGTATAGGGATCATACCAGAGCATACACAGGTCTACCCAAGTCACGAGCAAGAACTCTACATAGCGGTCAGCATGCCGTATCGGAGCCTTTAACTCAGAGATTAACTTGCTTGCTGATACTCCTGTTGTTCTTCTTGGATCCGAAAAGACCATGAAGAAAAATGATGGGGTTGGAGGACCCGCCAACAGGTCGCTTGCTAGGCTCATGCAGGTCATAAGACAACGTCAACCTGCTATGCGAGGATAACATCCGCCGTGAGTTAAGACCGATGACAACATTCCGTCGCATAACAGCTCGTGAAGTAGCCATCATGCTCCCAGTTCAAGGAAGGGGTTGTTAACGATGAGTTCGGTTAGCCTGGACCATGCCGTTAGTTTTTTGCCTTCTCTGTGGGTCATGACGATTGCTTGTCCCACTAATGAGGAATAGGAGGAACATAAAGGAGGCCCGGGCCTTAACTAGTTTACTTTAAGCGCTATAATTAGAAGTAAAGGATGTGATCTGACAAGTTTTAAATATTGATTATTAGCTAACTATATTTATTTTAAAATATATAAGGAGGCAGGTGGTGTGCTGCGCTCTTGCCAATTGACCTAAAAGATCAGTTACTTCTAGCACTACGTGCTAGACGAATACTACACGTACGCTTATCTAAGGTCGCGTGCCTGCCCACCGCCGGCACCCATCTAAAATATAGACTAATATTTAATATTTCTATTCTTAATGATTTAAGTTTAAAGTAATATAACGTACTTTACCAGTCAGCCGCGCACTTTTTCCATGACGCGCTTTGTTCTCAGCCACTTAAACATTTGACGCGTAATAACTCAACAACGGCAATGTCAATTTACACCCAAGAAGACAAGATCATTCTTGCTATTGAGGTGATCCGAACGACACGCGCTGCCGGCCAAAAACTGAGTACACGACGCACTACGAATATATACGGTATCCCTAAAAGCACCTTACGCAACAAAATGAACAATCAACTACGCCGCGACCGTACCCAGCCCCAACGACATAAACTCGATCCGATCAAAGAGAAAATACTTCTCCAATACGTTATTAAGCAGGATTCCAAAGGATTTCCTCTACGACTCGCTAGTATAGAAGATATGGCGAATCTCTTACTTCGGACGCGGAATAGGACGCCCGTTGGGAAGCACTAAGCCAAGAGGTTTATCAACTCGCAGCCGACTCTAAAGACCAAATTCAATCGTCTATATAATTATCAAAGGGCCCTTCAAGAGGATCCAGAGGTTATTTCGAAGTGGTTCGCGTTGTTAAGTAACATAATAACCAAGTACGGCATCAATAACGAGGACCTATATAATTTCGACAAGACCGGCTTCATAATAGGCGTTATTACCGCATTAATAGTCGTTACGCGTACCGATAGACGTGGAAAAGCGAAATCTATCCAGCCTGGCAACCGTGAATGGGCTACAGTCATTGATTACATCAATTCGAGGGGGTGGTACATCCCGCCTTTCGTGATCGTTCGAAGGTCCTATCACCTTACCAACTGGTCAACGGAATCCGGCTTCCCAGGCGACTAGGTGATTAAACCGACTACTAATAGATAGACCGATAATAAAACTAGCCTGGACTGGATCAAGCATTTCGATAAGCATACTCGGGCCCACGTAAAAGGTGTCTATCGGATGCTCATAATCGATGGGCACGAGAGCCATTTATCGGCCGAATTCGACAAATACTACAAGCAGAACAATATTATAACTATTAGTATGCCTCCGCATTCATCTCACTTACTCCAGCCATTAGATATTGCGCTTTATTCGCCAATGAAACGCGCATACGGGGGTGAAATCAACCTATTCATCAAATCCTCCGTCAACCACATTACGAAGTCCGAGTTCTTCGTTGCCTTCCGTAAGGCCTATAACAAGGTCTTTTCAAATGAAACATTGAATCCGCCTTCCGCGGAGCTAGTATTTTACCGTGGGACCCAAATCATGTAATTAGGAAGCTCGATATGCATATACGGACGCCTACACCTCCTATGACCGACCCCTCAACACCACCAGTCTGGCAATCGCAAACGCCCTCTAACCACCACGAAGCGCTCTCACAGTCCAACTTTATTAAAAATCGGATCTCAACCTATCAGGGAAGCTCTCTGACACCAATAATCGAGGCAGTTGACCGGCTAGCAAAGGGTACGCAGGCAATAGCGTACTCGATCACTATTTTAACGGATCAGGTGCGCACACTTCAGGATGCCAATGTGGCGCTTACTAAGCGGCGGAGGGCGAAAAAACGCGTATATAGCTTAGAGGAGCACTTAGTATAGAGGAATCTCAGGTTATTTTAAAAGAAAAGAGTAAAGGGAAACGCCCAGCGCCTCAAGAAGGTAAAGAAGGTGGTCTGTCAAAGAAGGGTCGGTCGGCTCAAAGGCGTTGCGGTATGTACGGCAAGACAGGCCATAATACGCAAACGTGTTCTAAAAATAGAAATCGTCTAGTAATTCAGATGCCGATGAAAGCTAATTGAATTTTTACATTCTAGTGATATAAACTTATAAGATATTTACGATGTCGGGAAAAGTGCGCGGCTGACTGGTAAAGTACGTTATAATACTTATTTTTTTAACCATTTTATTATTTAGAAATAGTACTCAAAAATAATAAATAAATAAATAAAGTAATAGTTATTTAACTTACTTTATATAATATGATATATATTTGTTTTTTTCTAGCTTTATAAATATAAATAACGTGGTTTACCAGTCAGCCGCGCATTTCCTTATCACATACTAAATTGCATATTTACCTAATTTCTTTGAATAATAACTAATTAAAAAGATTTCAGTATCTTTATAATATATTTAAAATCTAACTAACGTACCTGCATAGCGAGCGACGCATCATAGCGAGCGACGCACTCTCTCAAACCTTTCTACCTTATGTATAAGTTAACTTAGCCACAACGTACGAAATCAATTAAAACTATATATCACCCTCTTCCTCATTACTATCCCAAACCACTTCACAGGTTCGTGCGTTATGTCCAGGCTTCCCGCAATTACCACATCGTCGCGCGCGTGGTTCAGCACCTTCCGTACGACCCTCCTTCTGAGCGTTATTCTCTCCTCCAGCATTAACACCACCCTTCTCTACTTGTAGTGCCTCTGCTTCAGCACTATTAAGTGACCCTCCAAGACGTAGCCGGGTCTTTTTTGCCCTCCGGCGCTTACTTAGTACCTCTATCCCCGTACGAAGCTTACGGTTCTCAGCCTCAATAATAGCAAGCCTATGGGCTAACTTGCTAATACCTCTGGCCTGGAAGTCAATTACTTCGTACATTGCTGTTGGTGAGCTACCTTGATGTGCTTGGATCTTCCTTTTAAGGGAGGTAGCACTTCGTACGCCCTCTAGTGCTGTAATTGGTGTCCTTGGGTCCCAGGAGCCTTGGCTGCTTGGCCGTGAGTTTGATGGTGTTGGCGTCTTTGGCTTGAAATCCAAGCGAGAAATAACCACTTCAGGGTTAAAAGGTACAAGGCCTGCCTGCCTAAAACCAGCTCGTACGTTATTTTCGCCCATGGAAGTAAAGAATGCTGCTTTAAAGGCAGGAAAGAAGTCATCCTTTGTACTATGGGAAATCTGTATCCGCATCATCTTCTCGATTTCCTTGCCGTACGAGTACTTTAACGGGCTAAAGCACCCAACATCAAGAGGCTGAAGCTCGTGTGATGAATGGGGAGGCATACAAAGAGCAATAATGTTTTGTTCCTTGCAGTATTCGTCAAAGTCAGTCGATTTATGGCTATTATGGCCATCAAGGATCAAGAGGCGATAAGAGCCCTTCGTACGAGTCCTTGTACACTGATTAAAGTGCTTTAGCCAATCTAGGCCAATATCATTTGTCGTCCATCCATTTTCGCTTGGATGGATACGCCATGTGGCTGGAAATTGGCCATGAATATACCACGAGAGGAGGTGATATTTGCCCTTTACGATGACGTACGGAGGCAGCGCCCAGCCATCCGCACATACACCCTGAATGACAGAAACCCATTCTCGATTGCCAGGCTGTTTCGTACGAGGCCTTCCCTTACGGTCAGAAGTCGTAACAACCTTTGCGTGCGATAGCATTCCCATCAGGAAACCAGTCTCGTCAAAATTATAGATATCGTTATCCTGTATCCCATACTTTGCAATTGTGTTTCGCACAAGTGCAAACCAGCCTTGTATAATCGTAGGATCCTCAGCTAAGGCCCTCTGATAGTCGATTCGACGTTGAAACCGCATTTTCAATTCAGGGACGCGTCGTACGAAGTTCTCTGCCCATCGCGGTCCAGTACGCGTCCCATCGCGTGCGTTTAGGAGTTGGTCGGCCATTTCTCGTACGTCTTCTTGTCGCGGAGGGAACCCTCGATCGATTAGGTCAATAACTCGTTCAAGAATCACCTCCTCTTCTGTTATAGTCATCTTCATCGAATTTGGTCGTGTTTCACCTCGTGCGACGCGTCCAGCGCGTCGGTGGCGGAGGGTTGATTCAGGGACCTCATAGATAGAGGCAGCTCTTCGTATAGACATTTTCGGGTCTTTTTCAATAGCTTGGAGGGCAAGGGTAATTCGACTTTCAATTGAGGAGTTGCATGTTCGTACGTGGAGAAAAGGTGACCTAAAGATGAAGAGGGTAGAATTGGGAGGACGTGCGTCGCTCGCTATGATGCGTCGCTCGCTATGCAGGTACGTTAGTTAAATTTAATAGAAAAAGACACTTTAATCTTTTTATATTGAAATAAGTAGTGGAATAGAAATATGGGTCTTTGATAAGGATATAATATATTTACTCTATCTCTAAATAGAAATTAATTTTTTAAAACTTTTTATTTAGTTTGGTGACTCTTATCAAAGACTAATGAAAAAATTTGAACGTTATATAACCAACATTAAAAAAGATATTAATTATATAATGTAGGCGACTTAGTATACGATAAGGAAATGCGCGGCTGACTGGTAAACCACGTTATTGTATTAACTAAATAATATTAACTTCTGAAGAAAATTAATTATATAATATATAATTTTCCCTTTAGGGTCCGGTGTATTTTATTAAAAATAAAATGTATTTCTAAATAAGTTAATTTATTAAGGTTAATATTATATTACTATTAGGTAACTATAACGTGGTTCATCAGTCAGCCGGCCGGACCAGTCAGCCGGACGTTTTTTCCCACGTCCACAACAACATCTAGTATTTCTCAACCACAACGTATTAAATTAATTATTGGTTGTCGCTATCAGAATCTCCTGATGATTCGACATCTTTGGAACAGGTTCGTGCATTATGCCCAGTCTTACCACACGCACCACAGCGTCTCCGAGTCGGCTGGGCTCTCTTTGATGGACCCCCCTCCTCATCCTCTCGAGGTGCTGGACGTTTACCTTTTTGTTTCTCTTCCAGCAAACCCTGAGATTCCTCTATACTAAGTGCCCCTCCAAGCTGCACACGCGACCTTTTAGCCCTCCGATGCTTAGCAAGTGCTACATTCGCATCCTCAAGGGTACGAAGCCGATCAGTCAAAATAGTGATTGAGTGCGCCATTGCCTACGCACCCTTTGACAATTGCTCAACTACAGCAATAATTGGTGTCGGTGAGCTTCCTTTATGAGCAGAGATCCGGCTTTTGATAAAGTTAGACTTTGAGACGGCTTATTATAGGTTAGAGGGCGTTTGCGACTGCCAAGGTGGTGGTGTTGAAGGGTTGGCCATAGGAGGTGTAGGCGTCCGTAAATGCACATCAAGCTTTTTGATAACATAGTCTGGGTCCCAAGGTGAAATTCCAGCGCCTTGGAAAGCAGACCTGATGTTTTCCTCATTAAAAACCTTGTTGTGGGCCTGGTGGAAGGCAATAAAGAATTCAGACTTGGTAATGTGATTTATGGAGGCTCTAATAAATAGGTTGATTTTATCACCGTATGCGCGTTTTAAAGGCGAGTAAAGCGCAATGTCTAATGGCTGTAATAGATGCGACGAATTTGCAGGCATACTGACCGTTACAATATTGTTCTGCTTGCAGTAATCGTCGAATTCGGCCGATAAATGGCTCTCATGGCCGTCGACAATGAGCATCCGGTAGACGCCCTTCGTTTGGTTCTTAGTATGTTTGTCGAAGTGTTTAATCTAGTCAAGACCCGTCTGATTATCCATCTATCTATTATTGGTAGGTTTGATAACCTAGTCGCTAGGAAAACCTGATTCCGTGGTCTAACTAGTAAGGTGATATGCGCCTTTGACAATTACGGACGGAGGGATGCACCACCCGCCCGAATTGATATATTCAATAACTATAGCCCATTTACTGTTACTAGGCTAGATAGACTTTGCTTTACCGTATCGATTAGTATATATTACTACTATTGACGCGGTGATCATGCCTATTATTAAGCTAGTTTCGTCGAAATCATATAGGTCCCCCTCTTGGATGCTATACTTGGCTATCATATTGCGTAATAGCGCAAACTACTTTGATATAACCTTAGGATCTTCTCGAAGAGCCCTTTGATAATCGTATGGACGATTAAACTTGGTTTTTAGAGCAGGCTGCGAGTCTATAAACCGCCTGGACTATCGCTTGCTAATAGCCTTGCTATTATGCGCTCGTAGAAGGAGATTGGCTATATCTTCTATACTAGCGAGACGTAAGGGAAACCCTCTTTGATCCTACTTAATAAAGTATTAAAAAAGCGCTTTCTCTTTGATTATATTGAGTTTATATCGTTAGGGTTAGGTACGTTCGCGTCTGGGTCGATCGTTTATTCTATAGCATACGGAACTTTCGTGGATACTATAAGTCTTTATAATATGCAATATATTTAGTTTTTGGCCGGCGGTGCGGGCTGATCGGATAGTCTCGATAGCTAGAACTATGTTGTCTTTTTGTGTGTAAATTGGCATAATGGTTGTGGAGTTATTATGCATTAAAGGTTGGAGTGGTTTAGTGCAAACCGCATTTGGGAAAAAGTTCGTCGCTGACTAATGAACCACTATATTAAGGTTACCAAAATATATTATATATTATTTAGTATAATTTAAGGGAATTGATACACGGGCATAAAGAATTAATATACGGGCATGACTCTTACACGGGCATGACAGCTACGTACTGTTATTGGCCTAAAAACTGCTGTTAACTCATCCTGATTCTGCCGGTTCTACCTAAAGTATCTGGAAAGGAATTTTCGGCAATTGTAATCGCGATGCGTCCATCCGGTTAAGCCGCTATCGCTATATCATGATACCTCCTATGTCCGAGTCCGCCCCACCGCCACCAAGGCGTAACCCGCAACGTCGAGCTAGGAGCTCGACCTTGAGTAACGAGCCCGACCCAAAGCGGCGACGTAATAGATATTCTTTTATCTCGCGACCTCCTACCGCTAGCAGTTCGGATATAAGTATTAGTAACCATTATGGCCTTAGTGACGACAATGCTCTTGAGAACATCTTTACTTCCTACCCAGACCGGTTCTATTAAGTTACTCGCCCCTATAGCTCGCGGGGGAATAACGCGGCACCTATCGAAATACAGGATAACTATAAAATCTTTCTATACTGGTTATTTCCGACAAATACTGCTTAAACTTATTAAGTAACTATGTTAATACTTAACCCGGAATACGGCCTACTCCTATCGTATCCTACTTACGAATCTACTTTATAAGACGAAAAGTATCGACCTATATAAACTACTTCTATATAAGATTTCATATCTATATTATGCTTAGTAAATGAAGTAGTGGGGGAAGGCCGGTAGCTAACTAAAGAACTGCTTGATTCTTTTAAACGAGTTCGACAATGGCGATAGAGATGGGGTGATTCACTATACCTATCTAATACGTCTACGTTACTACCCCCACCACTATATTCCCCTCTTCGCTATACGAGGTATCTTTTTACCGATTCTTAAGTAAACTTGCTAACTTTATTATTACGAAGTTCCTACTCCCTAGGTCAACGCTCGTCTTTACCTCTACCTAAACTGATACTAGACCTATGGATTCCTAGTAACCTAGAGCCTACAGTCGATGCCCTGTTCGACCGAGTTGACGTATTTACTAGAGAGAACGGGTTTAGTATTATACGTCGATATAAATATATATATATAAAGATAAAAAGATAAGATATACGTTTTAATACGACCGCTTTAATAAACCGTAGCCTACTAAAGGTACGGGGTTATACTAACGAAAATTGCGAAAGTGTGGCTGCAAATGGATAATTATTGTTAAGATGAAGGAAGAGGGTGCTTGGCTTTTACAACGGCATACTAAAGCCGAGTATGCCTAACATAACCACGGGCTAAGCCTCAGTTCCTCAGTACATCCTTCATATTAGAGGCTTATGCTACTAACTAAGAGTATTATTAAAGCCACTAGCTACCGGGTTGGTATTAAGGCCCGCGACGTTCGTGCTATCGTTTAGGAATAATTCCTAGATTCCGTGTTTACTTAACGGGATATCTATAATGCTAGAGCCATTATAAATAGGGAGAAATTAGACGGCCACTCGCTAATAGCCGCTCTAATAAAGCTCTTCGACGAGCGAGAGGTGCCCTATATTATTAAGTGGGCTGATAACGAGCCTAAGCGGCTTATTAGCTTAATATAGACATTCCTATTTTGTCTCTTAATATAGAGGCGCTTCCCGGAGGTAATTAGCTTTAATAATATATATAATACGAATCGCTTTAAGCTTCTGCTATTTTAAGCCACTAGCTAGACATATACTAGATCTATTTTTAACGTAATATTCGGCCTTAATAATGAGAGATTGGAAGGATTCTAGTTCCTCGTAAAAGGTATCCGTTAATTAGTTAACTAGCATTCGATTTGCTTACTAAATGTTATTATTACCGATTATAATAAGCAGATGAAGGCCGCCTTAGCTTACGAGTTCGCCAACGTATAGTAATAGCTTTATATCTACTATATTAACTCTACTGTTATGCTTAGGGCTAAGTAGAAGTGGGTAAAGGGAAAACGGCTAGAGGGTGCTGGCAGTAGCTCGGACTACGAAGACGACAATAAGCCCTCGAGAACACTAATAACGGAATTAAGCAACGAGGACCAGGTATAAATCCACACGCCCATTAACGATTTAATCCCCTATATATATCTCGGAGTCTTTATAATATAGAAGCTCGTTGTTTTTGCGGAGACCGAGGTTGCTTATAAGAAAGTATGGGCTAGTCTCTATAAGGAGTTCGATGACTAGCGGCTAATATTACGTTATCTTTACGGGACATACCTTCCCGTTAGAGCTCAGTAAGCTCGTTATTATATCCGAAAATATCAGAGTTTTAGTATTCGTGTTACTTTAGGGACCGAGTTTAGTAACAATAGTATTAAAGGCTATCTCCTTAATGGCCTGAGTCACTTATACCGACTCGTTAATGGTATATAGGATATAATTCGAGACTAAGAGTTACGGTTTATATAGTCCTGTATAGAGGATGAGGTATTAACTGCCCGTTAATATGCTAGAGCTAGTTCGGAGTACCTAGGTGAACTCCGAGGTATACTTTCTTCAAAGTGCTTAGGGTTAATTATAAAGCAATACCGGAAAGTAAAGATAGCATTGCCGACCGGTAATCATCCACGGCCCCCTCCTATTAGAGATTATATAGACGACTGTTTTACTTCGGTAGAGCTAGTTATTCCTTGCTACTATATAATCTACGTAAGGCTTATTATAGCTAGGACGTCTTTTACGAAGTAGGACGTCTATTTTTATTAGAGACTAAGGGAAACATCCTCTAGAGATCCATACCGTCGGATTCTAGACCCTAAGATTATTACCTCTCTCCGTAGTAAGCCGAAGAATATAATATAGCCTGTCCTTGCTTAATTAGCTATACGAGAGGATAATAGTCGAGGGGCTTAGCGTAGGAAAACGCTACCGGTAACTTTAAAGATAACTTAGCAAGGCCGTTTATGAGGAAGTCGTAATGAGGCGATTATTATAAAGTTTATATAAGAGGTAAGGTAGTAAGAGAGTAACTAATATACGGCCTTATTATAGCTATATACTAGAAGTTAGTTTAGCAAACTCGGTATAGGGAGATCTATAGGAGTGCGAGCTAGTGGACGGGTATTATAAGCGAGTATTCGAAGGAGCAGGGGCGAGTGGGAGATGTTGATTAGTAGCAGTGACGAGGCCGTCCCTCAACGGACACGATTATTCAAATAGGGCTTTGGTAGGATCTAGTATTTATCCGCTATATATTTACTTACGAATATTTATATTATAATAAAGAGATATGAAAAGCGAAGTAAATAAAGTATGAATAAAGTCGATTATATGGAGACGTATCTAAAGTAGGCTTAGTGAGAGATATAAGCGCTCGGGAAGAAATATCTAAGTAAAACTTAGATATAGAATGCCGTTTTATTAGGATGCTGGCTGACAGCTTGCTAGCAGTAGAAGTAAGGGTTTTTATATAGAGAGTAGAAGTTAGAGACGGGCGTAATACAATCTAATATAAAACTATTAAGATAAATACTGTTACGGCCAGCTAGTCATAGGGGTATGTTTATAGAAGTCAAGGCTGCGATACTCAGTAATAGTGTCGTAAGTCTAGTTAATATAATAACCAATAAGTTATAATAATCGATTATTACATGTCACGGTCGGATAGCTTCCTAGAAGCTACGTCTATTAATTATAAAGTAAGGTAAGGCTTCGGTAATCAATCGTAGTCTTGTTAAGGTAATAACTAAAAGCGGATGTTAATCCTAATACGAAGTTAATTACTGAAGAGCTATAGGAAGTCTATATTAGAGCCCGGCTCGAGTCTATCCTATATATAACTCCTGATCCTGAATACATCCTTTGTGATATATTATTTACTATTACCCGACCGTTTACTGAACGGTCGTCCGTCCCACTTATTTACGGGCGTCCGTTCCTTATATTATCGTATGATTATAGTCACGTAACTTGTCTATAGTTCTTCCGTTCCGTAGGGTGACATATATATCCCTTTCCCTTATATATATATAGTATGCCATAGCCGCCGCGAGCCAGCAGGGCAGGCCCTGGTCTTGTGTTACGAGCAGGACAAGGCAACCAACTGTGGCACAAAGCAAAAGCTTCGATAATGATGACTCCGGCATCATTGTCCCTTGTTCTGCATTATATAGCTACGCGCCCACAGTGACAAGTTGCGGCGGGCGTAAAATCTTGGTTATGCATGTTAGGTCATAATAAATACGTTAGGATAAGAAAATATTAGTGAGGGAGCCTTTACCGCCTTTAGGACGAAGTATTTATAGTCTATATATTTCTTTAGGCCAATGATAGTGCATAGCTGTCATGCCCGTATATCAATTCTTTATGCCCGTGTATTAATTCCCTATAATATTTAAGTAATTTTCGTAGAGGTAAGAATTGTTTTTTTTAATACATATACCCTTTAAAGGTGTTAAAGTCCGTTAATTTATACAATAACGTATACAAATTAAAAGCTAAGTTATAATAAAAACCTATAACGTGCATGATAAGCGAGCTGGACACTCAACCGCGACTCTATTAACTTCCCTACTTCGACGCCCGCTCACCCAACCAGCACAACGACAACATCAAACAAAGAAGCTCAATTAATGTTGGCCGTCCAGGCAGTTAAACTACCACAAATCTTAGTATACGAGCGGCCACTCGAATCTACTCAGTTTCCTATTCAACTTTAGCGACTCGATTAAAGGGTATTTTATCCCGACACGATACTATGCCTAAATCAAGGAATTTAATGCCGCTAGAAGAGGATAAGCTAGTTGAGTATATCCTCGACTTAGATACCCAATTGTTTCCTCCCCGGCTTCGTAGTATTAAAGAAATGGCAAATCGATTGCTCGCCGACCGTGACGCGCCCCCTATTAGGCAGCAATGGGCTTCGAACTTTGTGAAGCGATAACCATAGTTACGAACGCGTCTTTCTTACAAGTACAATTATAAAAGGGCCTAATGCGAAGATATAGATACGATAAATGCGTAGTTCTTATTTATAGCGAGCATAATTGCGAAATACGGTATCGTAAACTTAGACATTTATAAATCTAACGAGACTAGTTTTATAATAGGCCAGATTTTAACCGGAATAGTCGTAACCAGTGCCGAAAGGCGTTCCAACACAAAAATAATGTAGCCTAGTAACCGTAGATAGGTTATAGTTATTTAGGCTATTAGCTCGTTAGGTTATAGCGTTCCACCGTATATTATTATTATAGGCCAATATTACTTACCTATCTACTTAATATACGGAATCCGGTCTCCCATATAACTAGGTCATCATAACGTTTGAAAATAGATAGATAATAAATAAAAGAGGCCTAGATTGGGCTCGATACTTTAACAGCATTCAAAACCACGTATAAAAGGTCGATATTGCCTCCTCGTCATCAATAGATACGAAAGTCACTATTCTACGGATTTCGAGATTTTTTATAAGGAGAATAACATTGTTACCCTTTATATACTAGCTTATTCGTCTCACCTAATCCAGCCCTTAAATATTAGGTATTTCGGGCGCTCAAAAACGGTATATAGTTAAGAAATCGAGGAAATGATACGTCGGGGTAATACCTATATTACGAAAGATAACTTCTTCCCTACGTTTTATAGGGCTTTTATATAAGCGATTATATAAAAAAACATCTAAAGAGGATTTAAAAGAGCAGGACTTGTGCCTTTAAGTATAGAGAGCGTGCTCTAAAAGCTTAACGTAAATTTATATATTCCGACGCCTCTAGGATCCCTCTCGTTAACACCCCCGGCATAGACTTCTTAAATACTAAATAACCTAATAGAAGCGTCTTTATAGTCGTAACTTATTAAGAATCGAATCGCCCGTTATTAAAATAGCTCACCCACTTTAATTATTAAAGCTATAAAGCATCTATCTAAGAGGGTGTGCGGGTTTATGTATAAGATTATATTATTAAAGTCTAAGATCTAGATTCTTTAAGAGGAGAATGACCTATTTAATCGACGCCGTAGAGCTTAAGTAAAACGGTCTCTAATAGAGAGGAAGTCTTATTATAGGTAAGAGAGAGGCTATAGCCCGGGTTAAGGAGGAAACGCACCGGAGTAGTTGTCGCCGACCGAGGACTAAGACGGGCCAATAACGATATAGCGTCTACGGTAACACTGGTCACAATACGCGATCATGCTAATTTAATAAAGAAATGTCTAAGGAAGAGGAATCTGAGTAGTTTAAATCGAAAAATAAATATTAACGTCGATACTTACTCGGATTAGTAATGGTTTCGCGGTTAAGTATCCAGCTCGCTTGTCTGTCCAGCTCGCTTATTATATACGTTAAATGATTATTATAACTAAATATCTTTTAAGCCCTTATATATTAGAGATTAATATTAAATAAAAATCCGGATCTCGTCTACCCTATACATCTTAATAAATAAATATAGAATAGTTTATCTAAACTCATTTTTAATATTTATAAATAAGACCCCGAATCTTTATTAAAGTTTTTCTTTCTTAAATTATTAACTAAGGTGGTTTATCAGTCAGCGACGAAGTTTTTCCCATGCACGTAATGGTATTTACTATTGCACAACCATAACATATTGAATTAACTATTCCTTATTATTATTCGAATCATTTGATAATTCCGTATCCTTAGAACAGGTTCGCGCATTATGACCGGTCTCGCCATACATACCACAGCGTCTCCGAGCTAGCTGGGCTCTCTTTGATAGACCCCCCTCCTCATCCTCTTGAGGTACTGGACGTTTCCCTTTTTGTTTCCCTTTAAGCAAAACCTGAGATTCCTCTATACTAAGCGCCCCTCTAAGCTAGACCCGCGTCCTTTTAGCCCTCCGGCGCTTACCAAGTGCAACATTCGCATCCTCAAGGGTACGAAGCCGATCAGTCAAAAGAGTGATTGAGTGCGCCATTGCCTACGCACCCTTTAACAATTGCTTAACTATAGCAATAATTGGCGTTAGTGAGCTTCCTTAATGAGCAGTGATCCGACTTTTGATAAAATTAGACTGCGAGACGGTTTGTTGTGGGTTAGAGGGCGTTTACGACTGCTAAGGTGGTGGTATTGAAGGGTTGGCCACAGGAGGTGTAGGCGTCCATAAACGTATATCAAGCTTTTCAATGACATGCTCTGGGTTCCATAGTGAAATTTCAGCGCCTTGAAAAGCGGCCCTAATGTTTTCTTCATTAAAAACCTTGTTGTGGGCCTGGTAGAAGGCAATAAAGAACTCCGACTTGGTGATGTGGTTTATGGAGGCTTTGATAATAGGTTAATTTCATCACCATATGCGCGTTTTAAAAGCGAATAAAGGGCAATATCTAATGGCTGTAGTAGATGTGACGAATGTGCAGGCATACTGACGGTTATAATATTGTTCTGCTTGCAGTAATTGTCGAATTCGGCCGATAAATGGCTCTCGTAGCCGTCGATAATAAGCATCCGGTAGACGCCCTTCGTTTGGTACTTAGTATGCTTGTCGAAGTATTTAATCTAGTTAAGACCCGTCTGATTATCCGTCCATCCATTATTGGTAGGTTTGATAACCCAGTCGCTAAGAATACCTGATTCCGTGGTCCAACTGGCAAGGTGATATGCGCCTTTGACAATCACGAACGGAGGGATGCACCACCCGCCCAAATTGATACATTTAATAACTATAGCCCATTCACGGTTGCCAGGCTGGACAGACTTTGCTTTGCCGCGTCGATCAGCGCGTGTTATTACTATTGACGCGGTGATCATGCCCATCATGAAGCCAGTTTCGTCGAAATTATATAGGTCCCCCTCTTGGATACCATACTTGGCCATCATGTTGCGTAATAGCGCAAACCACTTTGATGTAACCTGAGGATCTTCTTGAAGAGCCCTTTGATAATCGTATGGACGATTAAACTTGGTTTTCAGAGCAGGCTGCGAGTCCACAAACCGCCTGGCCCATCGCTTGCCAACAGGCTTGCCATTACGGGCTCGCAGCAGGAGATTGGCCATATCTTCCACACCGCTAAGGCGCAAAGGAAATCCTCTGGAATCCTGTTCAATAACGTATTGGAGAAGTGTTTTCTCTTCGATCGGATTGAGTTTACGTCGTTGGGGTTGAGTTTGTTCGCGTCGCGGTCGGTTGTTTATTCTATCGGCTAAGGTGCTCTTCGGGATACCGTAGGTCTTTACGGTACGCAAAATACTCAAGTTATTACCTGCAGCGCGTGTCGATCGGATCGCTTCAATCGCAAGAATGACTTTGTCTTCTTGGGTGTAGATTGGCATAATGGTTATTGAGATTTTACGCGTCAAAGGTTTAAGTGGTTTGGACATAAGTGTGTTTAGAAAAAAACGTCCGGCTGACTGGTCCGGCCGGCTGACTGATGAACCACGTTATATATATATATATTTATCTATATAATAATAACTAGACGGTTAAACTTTACGGGACTTCTAAAATTAAGGATATCTATATAAATAACTAACTTACGAGCTGGATATTACTATTGTTCAAAGACGATAATTAGGTAACCTTTAGTCCTAACTTAAATTTCCCTATATAACATTTAAATAGCGAATATATAGAATAGAACGTCTATAGACACGACTAGTGCTAGATCTACTACGTACTTAAGGTAAAGGCTTAGAGAGAATATTAAGAACGAATCGAATAGGGTATTAGACAATAAAGACGAATAACAATAAACTAGAATTGCTAATCGATACGAGATACTAAAAGGCGGAAAGCAAGGACAAGCGCCTATGCTTAACAATATATCTTAACGACGAATATTTATAAGTAGGACTCTAGATAAACGGACATAATATACGCGCGATTATCGATAGCGGCGCATAAGGAACCTTGATATTACTAAAGATAGTAAATAAGTTAGATCTATCATAGGTATAGAAAGAAAAGCCATACGCCCTATAGAATATAAAAGGAGAAAGAATTAAGTATAACGAAGGACGTATTACTTACAAGACCGCACACCTCACGATATATATTAATAATTATGTAGAACAACTCCAGTATGACATTACGGAGATCGGAGACATCGACGTCATTCTAAGAATCTCGTAGTTACGAAAGCATAATCCACGGATAGATTAGGTAAATAGCTATATCTAATAGATAAATTTGGGTATGAAACAACCTAATAAATAGGGTTCAAACGAGTCTTATGCAATACTTAACGAATAGAAATAGATAAAACATATTACCTATATTAGAAAGGTAAAGCCTACTAGGACATTAGTACCCGGCATGGACGATTAGGGATGTTGGGATACACGTCAGCAGGGCAACCGTACGGTTGGAACGAAGTGTCAATAATGGTCTATTATTGCTGCGTCTTGAGATGGAAGGAGGAGGTTGTGGGCAGAGCCCACGGCCTCTCAGAAGTGGTATGTAAGGGGTCGTTTGTAAGTGCCCATACCGCCTTCCAGATCCACCTTTTCTGCCGACTGCTCAGAGATCCAACACTGGCAGTCTTTTAATTGTGATCAGAAAAAGCAGTGGATTTAGGGCTCAGTTCTGCGGTTGAAGTCGAGACCGCAGAATCCAGGGGTAGCATCCCCTCTCCAGCTTTGCCAAAACCGATTACTGAAAATTTGGCATAGCTTCCGCTGTAATTGCCGTACAAAAATTCCAAAATCCTATTCCCTAGATCCTCCTCCTGAACCTCCATTTCGATAATTCGTCGGAAATTGACGAATCCAGCGTAGTTGAAAAAGAGCTTTCCGTCGGTCTGACTGCGCCCCGAACACGTGCGTTTCTCTCCAAGCCGAAGCCCGAGAGTCGTATACGTTCGCTGGACGACTTGCCGCCTGTAGTGTGCTGCTATTTCAACTGCGCGTTACCCATCCCTCCATTTTGACCGTGATGGTCCTATCGCAAACCTACTCTAGACTATACCCGAGGAGTACCGGAAATATAGTAAACTATATTTCTAAAGAAGGAAAAAAAGGGAATATAACCTAAGTTCTATTTGTTATACTTAATAAACTAGTAAGAGTAAAAAGAGCTTATCAAATATATTAACGAGAAGGTTATAAGAAAATATATTAGACCCTTATTATTACCCGCTAAAGCACTACTCTTCTTTACCCTAAAGAAGGGGAAGAAGAAATTAAGACTTGTAATCGATTATAGAGGACTTAACGTAATTATATAGAGCTAAAGAGTTTATTAAAATCGATCTTAAAAAAGCATTTAACCAGATCTAAATTAAGGAAGGAGACGAATAGAAAATAGTATTTTAAACCCGTAAAAGACTCTTTGAATACCTCGTTATACCCTTTAGACTTACTAACGTACCCGCCACGTTCTAAATAATAGTACATTATATTCTAAGAGAATATATAGATATCATAATCGTTATCTATATCGACAACGTCCTTATCTTCTTCCCAAATATAAAAATATATAAAGAATACGTCTATAAGGTAATTTAAAACTCCGGGATGCGAAACTTTTCGCTAAACATACGATCATACCCAGAGAAATCTATATATAAAAATTAAAGGTTGAGACAGTTAGGGACTAGCTTATACCTTAGAACGTTAAGAACGTCTAAGAACTCTTAGGATTCGTTAACTTCTATCGAAGATTCCTAAAGGACTATACTAGTATAGTTAGACCTTTTAATAACCTAACACGAAAAGATACGCCATTTGTTTAAGGTAATAAATATAAAGAAGTATTCATTAAAGTTAAGAATATAGCAACTTCCGAACTAACTACTATAATCCTAGATCTAAGGACACTGTTTAAAGTCGAGATCGATGCTTTAGACTTCACTATAGGAGCAGTCTTAGAATAACGAGACGAATAAAGAAAACTTTACCTTTAACTATATATTCTACTCTAAAGTATTTTATAGAGCAGAATTAAATTAGTAAATCTACGATAAAGAACTAATAGCTATAATCGAAGTATTTTGAGAATAAAAGCTATAGTTATTAGAAACTAAGTATAAAATTACGGTCTACATAGACCATAAGAACTTAAATGAGAACTTAAATAAACTACAAGTTAGATAGAGCGAATTCCTCTCTAAATTCGATTTTCAAATCATTTATAGGAAGGGTTTAGAGAATAGTAGAGCCGACGCTCTTAGTAAAAGACCTGACTACGAGGTTACGGTCCTTAAAGAAAGATAGGTTATCTTTAAAATATAATGATAATAATAACCTCGTGCTTACTATAAAGCTCTCTAGAATAGCTGTAGTAATTAATACTGGCCCGACTTGAAAGATAACTCCTAAGCTTATTATAGAAATTTATGATATTAAGGTATATAGTTACTAAGGCATTATAAAGATATAGAAACGGATTCGATAATATTATAATAAATCCGCTATACGAGTAGGAGTCGCTGAATAATTGAGGATTATGATATTCAAAAAAAAAGCAAAAATAGTTGCTATAGGCCCTATAGAGAGCTGTGACCGTTGCTAGTATTAAAAGAAAAAGAAAAAGAAATCTTACTAGACTTTATTATCAAATTACTAAAGTTTAGAGAACTATTTACGAAAGTATAGTATAATAGCATCTTAGTTATTATCGACTAACACTCTAAGTTTATATATTTTATACCTTATAAGGAAGTATGTAACGCCGAAGAGTTAGTATGTACCTTCTTTAAGATATTTATTTGCAACTACGGCTTACCTAAGGAAATTATGTTAGACAGAGATAAGCTATTTACCTTTAAGTTTTAGAGATCTTTAATTTAGTAACTAGGTATAGACTATAAACTATTGACCTCCTTTGAGATCTCCGGTCTTGCCGGAGCCGCACGCACACCTCTCTGCTGGGAAGCTGTCCGACCGCGACCTGTAATAACCGATTATTACATTGGATTATTACATTCGGTTATGCTGCAGGCCGCAGCCGGTCGAGATTTCCGGCTTTGCCAGAGCCATCATTCTGCCGCAGTACACCGCCGATTCCGGGCGCATCATGCCATAGCTGTACGCGAACCCCTGTAATTCCTCCTTTTCCTCCTCAGCTTAGAATAGTCAATCGACGGCACCTCTACGTTGAACAAGCCTAGGGGCCAGCCCCTTACACCTTTTACCTATAAACCGATAGATAAATAGAGAGAATTAATTAGATTTTTAAGATGTACCTCCGCTACTATGTAAATTACGACTAGAACAACTAGGTACCATTACTATTAATAATTTAATTATATATAATAATATAGTCGGTAAAAGCATTAAGGAGTCCCCGTTCTTCTTAAACTACGGGCTTAACGTAACCGTATATAGAGAAGTACGTATAGGACTATAAATTATTAAAGCCGTGATAGATATAAATAAACTAAAAGAAATCTAGAAGAAAATAGTCCTAGACCTCGAGTTTATATAGTAAGATATAAAAAAGAACGCTAATGAAATAAAAACAGAGGACTAACCTTAAAAGAGGGGGATAGTATATATCTCCTTCATTAAAATATTAAAACGAAACGACTAAGTCATAAGTTAGATTATAAAAAGCTTAGACCTTTTAAAATCATCTAGAAAGTCTCGAACGTTAGCCAATATTATAAGGCTTATATGCGAACAATTATATTACTATAGAACTAGATTAGCTAGAGTATGAAGTTGAACGAATTATCGATTATAGAGTTAGGAACAAAATACGAGAATTCCTAATTAACTTAGCTATCACTAGATAATAATTTATAAAAGTATAGTTATAACCTTAACGTGGTTCATCAGTCAGCCGGCCGGACCAGTCAGCCGGACGTTTTTTCTAAACACACTTATGTCCAAACCACTTAAACCTTTGACGCGTAAAATCTCAACAACCATAATGCCAATCTATACCCAAGAAGATAAAGTCATTCTTGCGATTGAAGCGATCCGATCGATACGCGCTGCAGGTAGTAACTTGAGCATTTCGCGTGCCGCAAAGACCTACGGTATCCTGAAGAGCACCTTAGCCGATAGAATGAACAACCGACCGCGACGCGAACAAGCTCAACCCCAACGACATAAACTCGATCCGATCGAAGAGAAAACACTTCTCCAATACGTTATTGAACAGGATTCCAGAGGATTTCCTTTGCGCCTTGGCGGTGTGGAAGATATGGCCAATCTCCTGCTGCGAGCGCGTAATGCCGAGCCTGTTGGCAAGCGATGGGCCAGGCGGTTTATGGACTCACAGCCTGCTCTGAAAACAAAGTTTAATCGTCTATACGATTATCAAAGGGCTCTTCAAGAAGACCCAGAGGTTATTTCAAAGTGGTTTGTGTTGTTACGCAACATGATGACCAAGTATGGAATCCAAGAGGAGGACCTATACAATTTCGACGAGACTGGCTTCATGATGGGCATGATCACCGCGTCAATAGTGGTAACACACGCCGATCGACGCGGCAAAGCAAAGTCTGTCCAGCCGGGTAACCGTGAATGGGCTACAGTCATTGAATGTATCAATTCGGGCGGGTAGTGCATCCCTCCGTTCGTGATCGTCAAGGGCGCATATCACCTTGCCAGTTGGACCACGGAATCAGGTTTTCCGGGCAACTGGGTCATCAAGCCCACTGCTAATGGATGGACGGATAATCAGACGGGTCTTGACTGGATTAAACACTTCGACAAACATACTAAGAACCGAACTAAGGGCGTCTACCGGATGCTCATTATCGACGGCCATGAGAGCCATTTATCGGCCGAATTCGACGATTACTGCAAGCAGAACAATATTGTAACGGTCAGTATGCCTGCACATTCGTCGCATCTATTACAGCCATTAGATATTACGCTTTATTCGTCTTTAAAACGCGCATACGGTGATAAAATCAACCTATTTATCAGAGCCTCCATAAACCACATCACCAAGTCGGAGTTCTTTATTGCCTTCCACCAGGCCCACAACAATGTTTTTCATAAAGAAAATATTAGGTCTGCTTTCCAAGGCGCTGGAATTTCACCATGGAACCCAGAGCATGTCATTGAGAAGCTTGATGTACGTTTACGGACGCCTATACCTCCTGTGGCCAACCCTTCAACACCACCACCTTGGTAGTCGCAAACGCCCTCTAACCCACAACAAGCCGTCTCGCAGTCCAACTTTATCAAAAGCCGGATCTCTGCTCATAAAGGAAGCTCACCGACACCAATTATTGCTGTAGTTGAGCAATTGTCAAAGGGTGCGCAGGCAATGGCGCACTCAATCACTATTTTGACTAATCGGCTTCGTACCCTTGAGGATGCGAATGTAGCACTTGCTAAGCGTCGGAGGGCTAAAAGGTCGTGTGTGCAGCCTGGAGGGGCACTTAGTATAGAGGAATCTCAGGGTTTGCTGGAAGAGAAACAAAAAGGTAAACGTCCAGCACCTCGAGAGGATGAGGAGGGGGGTCCATCAAAGAGAGCCCAGCCGACTCGGAGACGCTGTGGTGCGTGTGGTAAGACTGGGCATAATGCACGAACCTGTTCCAAAGATGTCGAATCATCAGGAGATTCTGATAGCGACAACCAATAATTAATTTAATACGTTGTGGTTGAGAAATACTAGATGTTGTTGTGGACGTGGGAAAAAACGTCCGGCTGACTGGTCCGGCCGGCTGACTGATGAACCACGTTATAGAATTATTAATAAAATAATTTTAAGCGGGTAGGCCGCTATAAAAAACGGCTATGTATTTATTAATAATTACTTAATGTAAATCTTTATAATGATCAAAGGCCATAGATTCTATAAACATGAATTTATTTATTTATTTAATAAGTTTCACTATCCGGGTAATATCATTTAGCTATTTAAATAATAGCTTACTTTTTAATCAGTTACAACGACTAGTTTGAGGAGGTTTCTTTAATCCATACGTCCTATACTAATTATGATCAATATAAATACCCCGTGGTTTATTATTTTGAATTAAGCTACTTATATAAAATTATATAAATTGATAATTATTTTAGATTTTATTATAATAATTAAAAAGTCTTATTAAATCCGTAATTTCTATAATGTTTATTAAAATTAACTTAATTACAGCCTTCAATCAACTAATCAAACGGACTAAAGTTTTTTCAATATCGTCGGTAATAATAACTAACTATTTAATACTTTATTAACTAGTTATATCTTTTTATCATTTATTTTAGTTTCTTTACTTTAATACTTATAAGATAGTACTCGATACCAGTTATGTAATATAAATATTTAGTATAAGTAGATGGCTATGTAGCTTAGTAATATAAGTTAGGTTTTACCTATATATGCTTAGTTATTTAATTTTTAATATAAATCCTATAAATACCCGGTTTGACCCCGGGTATAACTACCGTTTTTACGACTTATAATTAATAATTATAAGTATATAAGTACGTACTTATAAGCCCTATATGTATAAAAAGGTAGTTAACATTACGGTTGATTAAAGTTAATCCTTTATTATAAATATACGTAATGCCCATAAGTCTAATAATATATAGCTTATATAACTATATAATATAACTTTTACATTATATACCGTACTTATATACTACGTTATATAACTTGAAACATATAATATATTGTATATGCGGATTATATTCAAAATACCCTATACTACCTCGAATAATTAAATAAAATTAAACCAGTTACGTTAAATAATATTACTTAAATATAAAAATAATATAATTATATTTGTTTTAGTTTCTCTGCCCTAATGCTCATAAGGCGGTGCTGCATATATGACACATAGATAATATAATTATATAATATAAAAATAAACCGTATTAATAAATTTCCGGAAACTCTTAGCGATTATATAAGTATACGCGCGCTCGATTATACAAGCTAGATTAGGCAGTACGTAAAAATAAGGCCACCTATTATATATAGTATAAGTAAATACTCTTACTATTCTAATAAAATATTTCTTTTTATTACAAATATAACGTTAACTACCTCTTTCAATAATAATATAATTATAAATCTTTTATTGTAGCTCGGCCGTTAATTTATTTTTAATATTTTACTTATGTATTGAGTAATTATAATAAATACTTACTCTTATAGGCTATAATACTGAGTTTTTAGCTTTATGAATTAATTTAAGCTATGGCTAATAAAAATACTTGAAATAAATATAAGACTCTGTAATCACTATAGCCTCGATATACCCCTTTTTTAATAAGTACTATTAGGGGGGGCTATGTCTTTTAGCTAAGGGAGCTATATCCTACTTTAATTAGGCTACTAGTAATTTAAAGGGTAGCTCTCTACCTAAACATTAGCTACTTATGCCTAACGTACCTGCATAGCGAGCGACGCATCATAGCGAGCGACGCACTCTCTCAAACCTTTCTACCTTATGTATAAGTTAACTTAGCCACAACGTACGAAATCAATTAAAACTATATATCACCCTCTTCCTCATTACTATCCCAAACCACTTCACAGGTTCGTGCGTTATGTCCAGGCTTCCCGCAATTACCACATCGTCGCGCGCGTGGTTCAGCACCTTCCGTACGACCCTCCTTCTGAGCGTTATTCTCTCCTCCAGCATTAACACCACCCTTCTCTACTTGTAGTGCCTCTGCTTCAGCACTATTAAGTGACCCTCCAAGACGTAGCCGGGTCTTTTTTGCCCTCCGGCGCTTACTTAGTACCTCTATCCCCGTACGAAGCTTACGGTTCTCAGCCTCAATAATAGCAAGCCTATGGGCTAACTTGCTAATACCTCTGGCCTGGAAGTCAATTACTTCGTACATTGCTGTTGGTGAGCTACCTTGATGTGCTTGGATCTTCCTTTTAAGGGAGGTAGCACTTCGTACGCCCTCTAGTGCTGTAATTGGTGTCCTTGGGTCCCAGGAGCCTTGGCTGCTTGGCCGTGAGTTTGATGGTGTTGGCGTCTTTGGCTTGAAATCCAAGCGAGAAATAACCACTTCAGGGTTAAAAGGTACAAGGCCTGCCTGCCTAAAACCAGCTCGTACGTTATTTTCGCCCATGGAAGTAAAGAATGCTGCTTTAAAGGCAGGAAAGAAGTCATCCTTTGTACTATGGGAAATCTGTATCCGCATCATCTTCTCGATTTCCTTGCCGTACGAGTACTTTAACGGGCTAAAGCACCCAACATCAAGAGGCTGAAGCTCGTGTGATGAATGGGGAGGCATACAAAGAGCAATAATGTTTTGTTCCTTGCAGTATTCGTCAAAGTCAGTCGATTTATGGCTATTATGGCCATCAAGGATCAAGAGGCGATAAGAGCCCTTCGTACGAGTCCTTGTACACTGATTAAAGTGCTTTAGCCAATCTAGGCCAATATCATTTGTCGTCCATCCATTTTCGCTTGGATGGATACGCCATGTGGCTGGAAATTGGCCATTACTATACCACGAGAGGAGGTGATATTTGCCCTTTACGATGACGTACGGAGGCAGCGCCCAGCCATCCGCACATACACCCTGAATGACAGAAACCCATTCTCGATTGCCAGGCTGTTTCGTACGAGGCCTTCCCTTACGGTCAGAAGTCGTAACAACCTTTGCGTGCGATAGCATTCCCATCAGGAAACCAGTCTCGTCAAAATTATAGATATCGTTATCCTGTATCCCATACTTTGCAATTGTGTTTCGCACAAGTGCAAACCAGCCTTGTATAATCGTAGGATCCTCAGCTAAGGCCCTCTGATAGTCGATTCGACGTTGAAACCGCATTTTCAATTCAGGGACGCGTCGTACGAAGTTCTCTGCCCATCGCGGTCCAGTACGCGTCCCATCGCGTGCGTTTAGGAGTTGGTCGGCCATTTCTCGTACGTCTTCTTGTCGCGGAGGGAACCCTCGATCGATTAGGTCAATAACTCGTTCAAGAATCACCTCCTCTTCTGTTATAGTCATCTTCATCGAATTTGGTCGTGTTTCACCTCGTGCGACGCGTCCAGCGCGTCGGTGGCGGAGGGTTGATTCAGGGACCTCATAGATAGAGGCAGCTCTTCGTATAGACATTTTCGGGTCTTTTTCAATAGCTTGGAGGGCAAGGGTAATTCGACTTTCAATTGAGGAGGATTGCATGTTCGTACGTGGAGAAAAGGTGACCTAAAGATGAAGAGGGTAGAATTGGGAGGACGTGCGTCGCTCGCTATGATGCGTCGCTCGCTATGCAGGTACGTTATTTAATGTACCCGTATTATAATTATTTAATTACCTAATTACCTAGCCCGCTTATATTATAATTACCTAATTAGTTATTTAGTTAACCCATATTATAATTACCTAACTATTTAACTCCTTAATTATATAGTGCGCCTACTTTAAAGTAAATATCGGTTATTACTTACTAATATTTTAATTATAATAACGGTGAGTAGCGCTTAGTATACTTTTTACTTAATAATAAACCTATTGGAGCTTATATAGGCGGAAATAGCTAGAAGAATCGTTTATCTTTTATTAACTAATACCTTAATTAAAGTAGGATATATCTCCCTTAGCTAAACAATATAGTCCCCCTAATAAACCTCTTTTTATTAATTAATGTTTTAATAATTATTTAAAAGACAATATAAAAATTAATATAGTTCATAATAATATAAGACTTTAAGTCCTTATAAACAGTTTTTATTAATAAGTTTATATAACGTACATGCATAGCGAGTGGCCACTTCCTCCTTCTTTCCACACTCTTCACCTTTACATCAACTTTCCTCCACGTGCGACTATGAGTTCTTCTTCAAATGAAAGTCATATCATCCTTATACTTAAAGTAATTAAAAAAGACCTAAAATTATCTATACGAAAGGCAGCCTCTATTAATAACATCCTAAGAACAATACTTCAATACCAACGTACTGACTTATTACCTCGATACAAAACTCGTATAAAGTTAAAGAAGATGACTTCTTTTAGAAGAAACCGTGATTCTTGGACGAGTTATTAACCTGATCGATGGAGGATTTCTACCACAACTTGACGATATATAAGATATAGCCGATTACTTCCTTAATAAATACGATGCGATATATATCGGACCGCGATAAGTAGAGAACTTTATATAACGCTAACTATAACTTAACTAAAGATGCGTTCTCGATATAGAATCGAATATTAGAGGGTATTAGTTGAGGATCCTGTAATTATATAAGCCTAATTTGCCCTCGTACAAAACACGATTATAAAGTACGGAATATAAAATAACGATATTTATAATTTTAATAAGACGGGCTTCTTAAGAGGAACATTATTATATATAAAGGTTATTATAACCTTTAATCGTCGTGGGAGGCCTTATATATAAAGTAGCCTAGTAACTACGAATAGGTTTCTATAATTTAGGGCATATATGCGGATGGCTGGGCGCTACCTTTGTATATTATTATTAGGGGTAAACATTACCTGCTTTCGTGGTATACTAATAGCTAATTCCCCCCTGAATGGCGCATCTATCTTAGCGAAAATAAATAGACTATAAATAAGATTAGCCTAGACTAGCTAGAGCATTTTGAAAAATATATAAAGTCTTGTACGAAGGGTGTTAAGCGGCTCCTAATCCTTGATGGCCATAATAGCTATAAATTAACTAAATTTAACGATTATTATAAGGAATACGGTATTGTTACTCTTTGTATACCTCCCTATTCACTGCACGAGCTTCAGCCTTTTGTTTATTTGTTAGGTGTTACGTAACACTCGTTTGAACCCTGTTTCTTAGGTCGTTTAATAACTTAATCTATCTATTAGATGTGGCAATTCACCCAATCTATCCGTGGATTGTACTTTTATAACCACGAGATTCTTAGGATAATGTCGATATCTCCGATCTCCGTAATGTTGTATTGGAGTTGTCCTAGATAATTATTAATGTATATTATAAGGTATATGGTCTTGCGAGTGATAAGTCCCTTATTATACCTAAATCTTTCTCCTTTTATAATTTATAGGGTATATAGTTCTTTTTTCCGAACCTATAGAAGGTCTAACCTATTTATTATTCTTAGGGAGATAAAGGTTCGTTATGCGCCGTTATTAATAATCGTGCGTATTTTATATTAGTTTATCTGGAGTTTCACTCTTAGATGTTCGTTATTAAGATATGTTATTAAATATAGACACTTATCCTTGCTTTCCGCCTTTTAGTATCTCTTATTAATTAGTGTTTTTAGTTTTTTATTATTCGTCTCTTTAGTCTAATATCCTATTCGATCTGTTCTTAGTGTTCTCTCTAAGCCTTTATCTTAGGTACGTAGTAGATCTGGCACTAGTCGTATCTATAGTTATCCTATTTTACATATTCGCTATTTAGGCATTGTATAGGAAAGTTTAGATTAGGTCCAAAGGTTATCTAGTTATTATTTTTAAAGAATAATAGTGTCTAGCTTGTGAGTTAGTTATTTATATAGACTTCCTCAATTAGCTTATTATTAATTCTTCGTAGGTAGATCTGAGAGTCCTTTTTAAGTAAGAGGTGCTAAAGGCACCTATCGTCCAAGCACTCTACTTAAAAGAGTTCCTTATGAAAGGGACCCTTAGGGTCGAGTAAGGAATAATCTCTAAGTATATAAGGTGCTATATGATCCTTCTTATAGTTAGAGGTCCTATAGAGTTCGACCGTCTAGTTATTATTACAAAGATAAATATGGTTGTCTCGTATTTTATTTAAATCCTCTTTAAAGCTGGTATCTTTAATGCTAGGGGGTACCTTGTGATCGATCTCCGTCTGAGCACGTTATTAAGTAAGGTCGCGAGGTTTATCTAAATCGTATAATGATTCTTTACCTTTATTAAATATATATAAGTTAGAACCGAAGGCCGGTTCTTAGCTATCTATTTAGAAATTGATCTTTCCATTCTTATCTATTTCGAAATCGAGGTTCTATCCTTTAATAATTTCGATTCTATATTCTCAGTTAAGGTTTTCGAGCTACTTAAGGATCTTACGTTAGAACTTCTTATTCGGGATTTATTATATTATATAAATAGATTTAATAAGGAACCGTATTTCCTTTACTAGGATTTCTTCTTCTAGTTAGAACAGGGATTTCTTGTCCTTCGTAGTTATTCTTTTTTGGAGTCTTCCTCCGACTATTATGAGTATTTAGGCTCGTCCTAAATGGCTGATAGGCTGTGCCCTAACGGCTTTGTAGGCCGTAGATAATATCTAGATGTGTTCCTTATTATCATCCTCGAGGGTCTTTGGTCGTTATGTAACCTCTTACTTATTATAGTGAGAGTCTTAGTACTGGCGGGCGCCTTAGGGTACCATCCTGTGTTTTCCTTACTGTCTTAATAGGCAAGATAATTATCGTCGTAATATGCTATCTAAGAGAGTTATTTATAAGGAATTTCCTTAGTAGAACATATATCATGGTTTATTATAGTTAAAGTACCTAAAGACTTCCTTTTAATATAGTTATTCCCGCTTAGCCATACTGAGGTCTTTTAGTCTATTATATTATTTATAAGACGTGGTTTATCGGTTCTATTAATAACTGTTTTTAAGGCGGTTCTATCTTTAACAGCGCGGTTGATAGCATTTCCTAGTGTTTGCTTGCGGGACGTGGTTCTTTTTCTTTTCTTATTTATAAAGTCCGTTATTAAGCTTAATAATTAATTTAATATAACGTGGTTCATCACTCAGCGACGAACTTTTTCCCAAATGCGGGTGGCATTAATTTCCCAAATGCGGTTTGCATTAAACCACTCCAACCTTTGATGCGTAATAACTCTACAACCATTATACCAATTTATACATAAGAAGACAAGATACTTCTAGCTATCGAGACTATCCGATTAGCCCGCGCCGCCGGCCGAAAACTAAATGTATTGTGTGTTACGAAGATTTACGGTATCCCCGAAAGTTCCGTATGCTATAGAATGGACGATTAACCCCGATGCGAACGTACTTAACCCCAACGATATAAACTTGATGCGATCGAAGAGAAAGCGCTTCTCTAATACGTTATTGAGTAGGATCAAAGAGGGTTTCCCTTGCGTCTCGCTGGTGTGGAAGATATAGCCAATCTGCTATTACGAGCGCGTAATGGCAAGCCTGTTGGCAAGCGATGGGCCAGGCGGTTTATGGACTCGCAGCCTGCTCTGAAAACCAAGTTTAATCGTCTATACGATTATCAAAGGGCTCTTCAAGAAGATCCTCAGGTTATATCAAAGTAAATTGCGCTCTTACGTAATATGATGGCTAAGTATGGCATCCAAGAGGGGGACCTATATAATTTCGACGAAATTGGCTTTATAATGGGCATGATCATCGCGTCAATAGTAGTAACACGCGCTGATCGACGCGGCAAAGCAAAGTCTGTCTAGCCTGGCAACCGTGAATGGGCTATAGTTATTGAATATATCAATTCGGGCGGGTGGTATATCCCTCCGTTCGTAATTATTAAAGGCGCATATCACCTGACTAGTTAGACTACGGAATTAGGTTTTCTTAGCGACTGGGTTATTAAACCTACCAATAATAGATAGACGGATAATCAGACGGGTCTTGACTAGATTAAATACTTTGATAACATACTAAGAACCAAACGAAGGGCGTCTACTAAATGCTTATTATCAACGGCCACGAGAGCCATTTATCGGCCGAATCCGATAATTACTACAAGTAGAATAATATTATAACCGTCAGTATGCCTACACATTCGTCACATTTACTACAGGCATTAGATATTGCCCTTTATTCGCTTTTAAAACGCGTATATAGTAATGAAATCAACCTATTTATCAAAGCCTCCATAAACCACATCACCAAGTCGGAGTTCTTTACTACCTTCTACTAGGCCCATAATAAAGTTTTTAATGAAGAAAACATTAAGGCTGTTTTTCAAGGCGCTGGAATCTCACCATGGAACCTAGAGCATGTCATTGAAAAGCTTGATGTACGTTTATGGATGCCTATACCTCCTGTGGCCAACCCTTCAATACCACCACCTTGGTAGTAACTCTAACCTATAATAAACCGTCTCGTAGTTTAGTTTTATTAAAAGTCGGATCACTGCTCATTAAGGAAGCTTACCAACGCCAATTATTTCTGTAGTTGAGTAATTGTTAAAGAGTGCGCAGGTAATGGCGCACTTAATCACTCTTTTGACTGATCGGCTTCGTACCTTTGAGGATATGAATGTTGTACTTGGTAAGCGCCGGAGGGCTAAAAGGACGCAGGTCCAGCTTGGAGGGACACTTAATATAGAGGAATGTCAGGTTTGCTTGCAGGGAAACAAAAAGGGAAACGTCCAGCACCTCAAGAGGATGAGGAGGGGGGTCTATCAAAGAGAGCCCAGCCAGCTTCTGAGACGCTATAATATATGTAGCAAGACCGGTCATAATACGCAAACCTGTTCTAAGGATGCGGAATTATCAAATGATTCGAGTAGTAATAAGGAATAGTTAATTCAATGTGTTATGGTTGTATAATAGTAAATACTATTGCGTGCATAGGAAAGAGTTCGTCGCTGACTGATATTCGTCGCTGACTAATGAACCACGTTATATATATTATAGGTATTATGTTAACTTTTAAGTATCATAATCTACTAATTAGTTTATTTACCTTATAAAATATTTTAACTAATTACTATTTCTTTATTATTTAACGAATTCTTTTTTTAAGTTCGTCTTTAAGGATTAATAATATAACCGAGCTATTATCTAGGCCTCTTTAAGAAGTTTAAAGTTATATCAAGGTTACTAAAAATATATTATATATTATTTAGTATAATTTAAGGGAACTGATATACGGGCATAACTCTTATACGGGCATGACAGCTAGGTATTATCATTGGCCTAAAGAAATGCATAGACTATAAATACTTCGTCCTAAAGGCGGTAAAGGCTCCTTTACTAATATTCTCTTATACTAACTTATTTACTACGACTTAACATATATAACTAAGACTAGGGCCTGCCCCGCTGGCTTGCGGCGGCTATGGCATACTATATATATATAAGGGAAAGGGATATATATGTCACCCTACGGAACGGAAGAACTATAGACAAGTTACGTGACTATAATCATACGATAATATAAGGAACGGACGCCCGTAAATAAGTGGGACGGACGACCGTTCAGTAAACGGTCGGGTAATAGTAAATAATATATCACAAAGGATGTATTCAGGATCAGGAGTTATATATAGGATAGACTCGAGCCGGGCTCTAATATAGACTTCCTATAGCTCTTCAGTAATTAACTTCGTATTAGGATTAACATCCGCTTTTAGTTATTACCTTAACAAGACTACGATTGATTACCGAAGCCTTACCTTACTTTATAATTAATAGACGTAGCTTCTAGGAAGCTATCCGACCGTGACATGTAATAATCGATTATTATAACTTATTGGTTATTATATTAACTAGACTTACGACACTATTACTGAGTATCGCAGCCTTGACTTCTATAAACATACCCCTATGACTAGCTGGCCGTAACAGTATTTATCTTAATAGTTTTATATTAGATTGTATTACGCCCGTCTCTAACTTCTACTCTCTATATAAAAACCCTTACTTCTACTGCTAGCAAGCTGTCAGCCAGCATCCTAATAAAACGGCATTCTATATCTAAGTTTTACTTAGATATTTCTTCCCGAGCGCTTATATCTCTCACTAAGCCTACTTTAGATACGTCTCCATATAATCGACTTTATTCATACTTTATTTACTTCGCTTTTCATATCTCTTTATTATAATATAAATATTCGTAAGTAAATATATAGCGGATAAATACTAGATCCTACCAAAGCCCTATTTGAATAATCGTGTCCGTTGAGGGACGGCCTCGTCACTGCTACTAATCAACATCTCCCACTCGCCCCTGCTCCTTCGAATACTCGCTTATAATACCCGTCCACTAGCTCGCACTCCTATAGATCTCCCTATACCGAGTTTGCTAAACTAACTTCTAGTATATAGCTATAATAAGGCCGTATATTAGTTACTCTCTTACTACCTTACCTCTTATATAAACTTTATAATAATCGCCTCATTACGACTTCCTCATAAACGGCCTTGCTAAGTTATCTTTAAAGTTACCGGTAGCGTTTTCCTACGCTAAGCCCCTCGACTATTATCCTCTCGTATAGCTAATTAAGCAAGGACAGGCTATATTATATTCTTCGGCTTACTACGGAGAGAGGTAATAATCTTAGGGTCTAGAATCCGACGGTATGGATCTCTAGAGGATGTTTCCCTTAGTCTCTAATAAAAATAGACGTCCTACTTCGTAAAAGACGTCCTAGCTATAATAAGCCTTACGTAGATTATATAGTAGCAAGGAATAACTAGCTCTACCGAAGTAAAACAGTCGTCTATATAATCTCTAATAGGAGGGGGCCGTGGATGATTACCGGTCGGCAATGCTATCTTTACTTTCCGGTATTGCTTTATAATTAACCCTAAGCACTTTGAAGAAAGTATACCTCGGAGTTCACCTAGGTACTCCGAACTAGCTCTAGCATATTAACGGGCAGTTAATACCTCATCCTCTATACAGGACTATATAAACCGTAACTCTTAGTCTCGAATTATATCCTATATACCATTAACGAGTCGGTATAAGTGACTCAGGCCATTAAGGAGATAGCCTTTAATACTATTGTTACTAAACTCGGTCCCTAAAGTAACACGAATACTAAAACTCTGATATTTTCGGATATAATAACGAGCTTACTGAGCTCTAACGGGAAGGTATGTCCCGTAAAGATAACGTAATATTAGCCGCTAGTCATCGAACTCCTTATAGAGACTAGCCCATACTTTCTTATAAGCAACCTCGGTCTCCGCAAAAACAACGAGCTTCTATATTATAAAGACTCCGAGATATATATAGGGGATTAAATCGTTAATGGGCGTGTGGATTTATACCTGGTCCTCGTTGCTTAATTCCGTTATTAGTGTTCTCGAGGGCTTATTGTCGTCTTCGTAGTCCGAGCTACTGCCAGCACCCTCTAGCCGTTTTCCCTTTACCCACTTCTACTTAGCCCTAAGCATAACAGTAGAGTTAATATAGTAGATATAAAGCTATTACTATACGTTGGCGAACTCGTAAGCTAAGGCGGCCTTCATCTGCTTATTATAATCGGTAATAATAACATTTAGTAAGCAAATCGAATGCTAGTTAACTAATTAACGGATACCTTTTACGAGGAACTAGAATCCTTCCAATCTCTCATTATTAAGGCCGAATATTACGTTAAAAATAGATCTAGTATATGTCTAGCTAGTGGCTTAAAATAGCAGAAGCTTAAAGCGATTCGTATTATATATATTATTAAAGCTAATTACCTCCGGGAAGCGCCTCTATATTAAGAGACAAAATAGGAATGTCTATATTAAGCTAATAAGCCGCTTAGGCTCGTTATCAGCCCACTTAATAATATAGGGCACCTCTCGCTCGTCGAAGAGCTTTATTAGAGCGGCTATTAGCGAGTGGCCGTCTAATTTCTCCCTATTTATAATGGCTCTAGCATTATAGATATCCCGTTAAGTAAACACGGAATCTAGGAATTATTCCTAAACGATAGCACGAACGTCGCGGGCCTTAATACCAACCCGGTAGCTAGTGGCTTTAATAATACTCTTAGTTAGTAGCATAAGCCTCTAATATGAAGGATGTACTGAGGAACTGAGGCTTAGCCCGTGGTTATGTTAGGCATACTCGGCTTTAGTATGCCGTTGTAAAAGCCAAGCACCCTCTTCCTTCATCTTAACAATAATTATCCATTTGCAGCCACACTTTCGCAATTTTCGTTAGTATAACCCCGTACCTTTAGTAGGCTACGGTTTATTAAAGCGGTCGTATTAAAACGTATATCTTATCTTTTTATCTTTATATATATATATTTATATCGACGTATAATACTAAACCCGTTCTCTCTAGTAAATACGTCAACTCGGTCGAACAGGGCATCGACTGTAGGCTCTAGGTTACTAGGAATCCATAGGTCTAGTATCAGTTTAGGTAGAGGTAAAGACGAGCGTTGACCTAGGGAGTAGGAACTTCGTAATAATAAAGTTAGCAAGTTTACTTAAGAATCGGTAAAAAGATACCTCGTATAGCGAAGAGGGGAATATAGTGGTGGGGGTAGTAACGTAGACGTATTAGATAGGTATAGTGAATCACCCCATCTCTATCGCCATTGTCGAACTCGTTTAAAAGAATCAAGCAGTTCTTTAGTTAGCTACCGGCCTTCCCCCACTACTTCATTTACTAAGCATAATATAGATATGAAATCTTATATAGAAGTAGTTTATATAGGTCGATACTTTTCGTCTTATAAAGTAGATTCGTAAGTAGGATACGATAGGAGTAGGCCGTATTCCGGGTTAAGTATTAACATAGTTACTTAATAAGTTTAAGCAGTATTTGTCGGAAATGACCGGTATAAAAAGATTTTATAGTTATCCTATATTTCGATAAGTACCGCGTTATTCCCGTACGAGCCGTAGGGGCGAGTAATTTAATAGAACCGGTCTGGGTAGGAAGTAAAGATATTCTCAAGAGCATTGTCGTCACCAAGGCCATAGTAGTTACCAATGCTTATGTCCGAACTGCTAGCGGTAGGAGGTCGTAAGATAAAAGAATATTTATTACGTCGCCGCTTTGGGTCGGGCTCGTTACTCGAGGTCGAGCTCCTAGCTCGACGTTGCGGGTTGCGCCTTGGTGGCGGTAGGGCGGACTCGGACATAGGAGGTATTAGTATAGATGATATAGCGATAGCGGCTTGACCGTATGGACGCGTCGCGATTGCGAATTCCGAAAGTTCCTTTCTAGATACTTTAGGTAGAACCGGCAGAATCAGGATGAGTTAACAGTAGTTTTTAGGCCAATAACAGTACGTAGCTGTCATGCCCGTGTAAGAGTCATGCCCGTATATCAATTCTTCAGGCCCGTGTATCAATTCCCTAATTTAAATAAATAAATGTAGTAAGTTTATAAATTAACGTACCTGCATAGCGAGTGGGCCAACATAGCGAGTGGGCCACTTTCCTCTACCTTTCTACCTTTTATGTAAGTTAATTTAGCTACAACGTACAAAATTAATTAAAACTACTCATCATCCTCTTCCTCATTACTGTCCCAAACTACTTCACAGGTTCGTGCGTTATGTCCAGTCTTTCCGCAATTGCCACATCGTCGCGCGCGTGGTTCAGCGCCTTCCGTACGACCCTCCTTCTGAGGGTTATTCTTCCCTCCAACATCAACACCACCCTTTTGTCCTTGTAGTGCCTCTGCTTCAGCAGTATTAAGTGACCCTCCAAGACGTAGTCGGGTCTTTTTTGCCCTCCGGCGCTTACTTAATACCTCTATCCCCGTACGAAGCTTAGAGTTCTCAGCCTCAATAATAGCAAGCCTATGGGCTAACTTGCTAATACCTTTGGCCTGGAAGTCAATTACTTCGTACATTGCTGTTGGTGAGCTACCCTGATGTGCTTGGATCCTCTTTTTAAGGGATGTAGCACTTCGTACGCCCTCTAGTGCTGTAGTTGGTGTCTTTGCGTCCCAGGAGCCTTGGCTGCTTGGCCGTGAGGTTGAGGGTGTTGGCGTCTTTGGCTTGAAATCCAGGCGAGAAATGACTACTTCTGGGTCTAATGGTACAAGGCCTGCCTGTCTAAAACCAGCTCGTACGTTGTTTTCGCCCATTGAAGCAAAGAATGCTGCTTTAAAAGCAGGAAAGAAGTCGTCCTTTGTAATATGCGAAATCTGCATCCGCATCATCTTCTCGATTTCCTTGCCGTACGAGTGCTTTAACGGGCTAAAACAACCAACGTCAAGAGGCTGAAGCTCGTGCGATGAATGGGGAGGCATGCAAAGAGCGATAATGTTTTGTTCCTTGCAGTAGTCGTCAAACTCAGTGGATTTATGGCTGTTATGACCATCTAGGATCAAGAGGCGATGATGACTCTTCGTACGAGACTTTGTACACTGATCAAAGTGCTTTAGCCAATCTAGGCCAATTTCATTTGTCGTCCATCCATTTTCGCTTGGATGGATGCGCCATGTGGCTGGGAATTGGCCGTTGGCGTACCAGGAGAGGAGGTGATATTTGCCCTTCACGATGATGTACGGAGGCAACGCCCAGCCATCCGCGCATACACCCTGAATAACAGAAACCCATTCCCGATTGCCAGGCTGCTTCATACGAGGCCTTCCCTTACGGTCAGATGTCGTAACAACCTTTGCGTGCGACAGCATTCCCATTAAGAAACCAGTCTCATCAAAATTGTAGATATCGTGATCGTGTATCCCATACTTTGTAATTGTGTTTCGCACGAGTGCAAACCAGCCTTGTATAATCGTAGGATCTTCAGCTAAAGCCCTCTGATAGTCGATTCGACGTCGAAATCGCATTTTCAATTGGGGTTGTCGTCGTACGAAGTTCTCTGCCCATCGGGGTCCAACACGCGTCGCGTCGCGCTTAGAAAGGAGTCGGTCGGCCATATCTCGTACGTCTTCTTGTCGCGGGGGAAAACCTCGATTAATTAGGTCAATAACGCATTCAAGAATCACCTCCTCTTCAGATATAGTCATCTTCATTGAATTTGGACGCGTCTCGCCTCGTACGACGCGTCCAGCGCGTCGGTTTTGGATTGACGTTCGAGGGACCTCAAAGGTAGAAGCTGCTTTTCGTATAGACATTTTTGGGTCTTTTTCGATAGCCTGGATGGCAAGGATGATACGACGTTCAATTGAGGTAGATTGCATGTTCGTACGTGGAGGAATGTTAGTGTAAAGGTGAAAGAGGTAGAAAGAAGGAAAAGTGGCCCACTCGCTATGTTGGCCCACTCGCTATGCAGGTACGTTATCGTTTTTATAATTATCATCTCAATAAAATATAATATCAAATTTGTATTTTTAAACTTAAAGTATTTTATTTATAATTTAAAAATTCATTCTCAATAGTATTTTTATACTTAATGTTTTTATAACATTTCTATATTTAGGTTTTTATAACTTTTTATTCTCGTTTTCATATTTTTATTTGAGTATTATAATATAGCTTATTTTTTTATACTTTTGAAACCGAGAGTTTTAATATCAATAATATATATTTAATATAATTTAAATAGTATTTATATAAGGCCTTTATAGGGGAGATATTTATTATAAAATGTTTATTATTATTATATTTGCACAGTTTTAACGAGCTATATCATATTTAATAAACTACTAATAACTTGCATGATAAGCGAGCGGATCGGACAAGCGAGCGGATCGCTCGACAGCAACCAATCCACGTATATAAATCATGATCAACATCAACAAAGTTTAATTAATTGAAACTACCCATAATCCTCTTCTCTAGACATTTCTCTCTGAATTGGACATATGCGCGCATTATGTCTAGTGTTCCCGTAGACGCCACATCGCCGTTAACCTGTTTCCGTCCTCGGCCGACGTCCATTACTCCGGCGCATTTCCTCCTTAATCTGAGCTATAGCCTCTCTCTATAATTGAAGGTCATCTGCCTCAGCTATAGTAAGGCTCCCTCCTTACCTAAGACGAGTTTTCTTAGATCTCCGCCGTCGGCTAAGTAGATTATTATCCTCCTAAAGGGTTTTATTCTCAGCCTCTAGAAGAGCATTACGATATATTATAGCTAGTGTCCCTTTAAGGATATAGTTAATTACGTTATCAGCTAGTATTGGCGAGCTATTTAGATAATTTAAGATTCGATCTTTAATCACAGTTGACTAAGAATTTGCCTCTATTGGGTTATTTGGTGTCTGAGAAGTCCATGCTGGGGGTGTTGCTAGGAGAGACCCTGGGGGCGTTAGAGTATATAACTTCATATCTAGCTTCGAAAGCACACTTTCAGCACTTAACGGAACAAGCCTAGCCCCTCTGAAACCTCCTTGGATGTTTTTTACCATTAGGGCTTACGTGAAAGGGTTACGAAATGCAGGGAAGAAGTCCTCCTTCGTAATATATATATATTACCCCGGCGCATCTTATCCTTAATTTGTCGACTATAAGCCGTCTTTAGTGGCCTAAAATACCTAACGTCTAAGGGCTAAAGTAGATGAGACGAATAGGCCGGTATATAAAGTGTGATAATATTGTTTTTCTTATAATATATCTTAAAGTCCGTAGAGTAGTGACTTTTATATCTATTAACGACAAGGAGGCGATATTTACTAGTTATACGCGGTTTTATATACCGATTAAAGTACTGGAGCTAATCTAAGCCTCTTTTATTTATTATCTGTCCGTTTTCAGGCGTTATAATGACCTAGTCGCGTAGGAGACCTGTTTCTATATACCAAGTGGAGAGGAAATATTAGCCTATAACAATAATATACGGCGGAACGTTATAGCCTAACGAACTGATGGCTTGAATGACTGTACCCTATTCACGATTACTAGGCTACGTTATTTTCGTATTTGAACGCCTTTCAGTATTCGTGATAACTATTCTAGATATAATCTGGCCTATCATAAACCCAGTCTTATTAAAGTTATAGATATCAGAGTCTACGATGCCGTACTTTGCGATTATATTCGTCATAAGGCAAAACTATACATTTATTACGTCTAGATCTTTACATTGGGCCCTTTTATAGTCATACTTGCGAAAAAAGTGCGTCCGGAGCTGTGGTTGTCGCTTGACAAAGTTTAAAGCCTAGCGCTTCCTAACTAGGGGCGCGTCGCGGTCGGCGAGCAGTCGATTAGCCATTTCTTCTATACCACTGATCCGAGGAGGGAATAATCGGGAATCTAGGTCGAGAATATACTCAACTAGCGTATCCTCTTCGAGCAACATTAAATTCCGTGAGTTTAGTACGGTTTCAAGTCGCGAAGTTCTTCTATTAATACGGGCGTATAAGGTTGAAAATGGCACTAAGTAGATCCGAGCCATACCTTTAATATTCAAATTTGGTGTTTTTTTGATAGCTTGAACTGCTAGAATTATACCAGCTTCTTTGTTTAATGATTGTATTATTGTGGTGGATGGATATATGTTGGAAAGAAAAAGATATGGCGGTCACTGTTGAGCGATCCGCTCGCTTATTATGCACGTTATAGGTCTTTAGATATTTCTTTGATATCAAATACATCCATTTTACTTAATTAATTATTTCTAAATAATATATAACTTAGTTAGTTAATAGATATTTAATAATACTTTTTTTTAGTAAATTGCTTTCAACCCAGACTTATAATAAACGTTATTGTTTTAAGAGTTTAGTCTTAAATTAGTAACGTGGTTCATCAGTCAGCCGGCCGGACCAGTCAGCCGGACGTTTTTTCCCACGTCCACAACAACATCTAGTATTTCTCAACCACAACGCATTAAATCAATTATTGGTTGTCGCTATCAGAATCTCCTGATGATTCGATATCTTTGGAACAGGTTCGTGTATTATGCCCAGTCTTACCATACGCACTATAGCGTCTCCGAGTCGGCTGGGCTCTCTTTGATGTACCCCCCTCCTCATCCTCTCGAGGTGCTGGACGTTTACCTTTTTGTTTCTCTTCCAGCAAACCCTGAGATTCCTCTATACTAAGTGCCCCTCCAAGCTGCACACGCGACCTTTTAGCCCTCCGATGCTTAGCAAGTGCTACATTCGCATCCTCAAGGGTACGAAGCCGATCAGTCAAAATAGTGATTGAGTGCGCCATTGCCTGCGCACCCTTTGACAATTGCTCAACTGTAGTAATAATTGGTGTTGGTGAGCTTCCTTTATGAGTAGAGATCCGGCTTTTGATAAAGTTGGACTGCGAGACGGCTTGTTGTGGGTTAGAGGGCGTTTGCGACTACCAAGGTGGTGGTGTTGAAGGGTTGGCCACAGGAGGTATAGGCGTCCGTAAACGTACATCAAGCTTCTCAATGACATGCTCTGGGTTCCATGGTGAAATTCCAGCGCCTTGGAAAGCAGACCTAATATTTTCTTTATGAAAAACATTGTTGTGGGCCTGGTGGAAGGCAATAAAGAACTCCGACTTGGTGATGTGGTTTATGGAGGCTCTGATAAATAGGTTGATTTTATCACCGTATGCGCGTTTTAAAGACGAATAAAGCGTAATATCTAATGGCTGTAATAGATGCGACGAATGTGCAGGCATACTGACCGTTACAATATTGTTCTGCTTGCAGTAATCGTCGAATTCGGCCGATAAATGGCTCTCATGGCCGTCGATAATGAGCATCCGGTAGACGCCCTTAGTTCGGTTCTTAGTATGTTTGTCGAAGTGTTTAATCCAGTCAAGACCCGTCTGATTATCCGTCCATCCATTAGCAGTGGGCTTGATGACCCAGTTGCCCGGAAAACCTGATTCCGTGGTCCAACCGGCAAGGTGATGTACGCCCTTGACGATCACGAACGGAGGGATGCACCACCCGCCCGAATTGATACATTCAATGACTGTAGCACATTCACGGTTACCCGGCTGGACAGACTTTGCTTTACCGCGTCGATCGGCGCGTATTACTACTATTAACGCGGTGATCATGCCCATCATGAAGCCAGTCTCGTCGAAATTATATAGGTCCTCCTCTTGGATTCCATACTTAGTCATTATGTTGCGTAACAACATAAACCACTTTAAAATAACCTCTGGGTCTTCTTAAAGAGCCCTTTGATAATCGTATAGACGATCAAACTTTATTTTCAGAGCAGGCTGTGAGTCCATAAACCGCCTGGCCCATCGCTTGCCAACAGGCTCGGCATTACGCGCTCGCAGCAGGAGATTAGCCATATTTTCCACACCGCCAAGGCGTAAAGGAAATCCTCTGGAATCCTGTTCAATAACGTATTGGAGAAGTGTTTTCTCTTCGATCGGATCGAGTTTATGTCGTTGGGGTTGAGTTTGTTCGCGTCGCGGTCGGTTGTTTATTCTATCGGCTAAGGTGCTCTTCGGGATACCGTAGGTCTTTACGGTACGCAAAATACTCAAGTTATTACCTGCAGCGCGTGTCGATCGGATCGCTTCAATCGCAAGAATGACTTTGTCTTCTTGGGTGTAGATTGGCATAATGGTTATTGAGATTTTACGCGTCAAAGGTTTAAGTGGTTTGGACATAAGTGTGTTTAGAAAAAAACGTCCGGCTGACTGGTCCGGCCGGCTGACTGATGAACCACGTTAGTCTTTTTTTTAATTCTAATATTATTAATAAATGTATACATTAGTATAGGTTTATTATAAAATCTATAGTCTTTTATTTCTTATTTCGAGTTATTATTACTATAATATTATAATCCTATAACTACTTCTTATTAGTAATTCATATCATTATAATAAATACTTTAATTCTTTTTGATTTATTTTTAAAAATAAGATACTTTATGTTATATTTCATAGGAGCTTATTAATAAGGTCGATTTTATTTAGTAATATAAGTAATATATTCTTATAGTTTATTTCTTATTTAATCTAAAATTTTAAATAGTTTATTCATAAGGTTCGTTATATTTAAATAATATTAAATATGAACATTAAATATTGATAATTTATATATTTATTGAGTAAAATAACCTTTTAGTTTCTTTATTAATATATTAATAAATTCTTTAATATATGTTTTCATAATTACAAGATTCTTATGATAACGTCGATATCTTTAATCTCCGTAATATTATATTAAAGTTATTTTAGATAGTTAATCATTAACTTAACGTATATTATAAGGTATACGGTCTTATGGGTAATAAGTCCTTTATTATACTTAACTCTTTCTCCTTCTACGTTCTATAAGGTATATGGTCTTTTTTTCCGTACTTATAAAAGGTCTAACCTATTCACTATCTTTAGGTATATAAAGCTTCGTCATACGCCGCTATTAATAATCGCGTATATATTATATCTATCTATCTACAGGTTTACTCTTAAATGTTCATTATTAAAATATATTATTAAGTATAAGCGCTTATCCTTACTCTCCGCCTTTCGGTGTCTTATTAACTAGCGTTTCTAGTCTTTTATTATCCGTCTTTATTATCTAATGCCTTATTTGATCTATTCTTAATATTCTCTCTAAGTCTTTAATTTAGGTACGTAGTATATCTAGTACTAGACGTATCTATAGTCGTCCTATTTTATATGTTCGCTATTTAGATATTATATAAGAAAGTTTAGATCAGGTCTAAAAGTTACCTAGTTATTATCTTCAAAGGATAGTAGTATCCAGCCCGTAAATTAATAATCTATATAGACATCCTCGATTAACCTATCGTTAATTCTTCGTAAATAAAATCAAGAGTCCTTCTTAGGTAAGAGGTACTAAAGGTACTGTGGGCAGTACACTCTGCTCATCTGGATCAACGAGGCAAGCAATGAGGCATTAGTATTGACGGTTGGTTGGTGATGTTGTGGTGAAGGTGAAAGGTGGCTGCGGTGGGCTGGATCAACCAGGAAGTGGATCGGGCAGCTGGTGCCTGGGGCACCAGCCACTGCCTCAGGTATCCACAGTCCCACACCGCCCCTCAGGCCACTAAGGCCAGCCACCGCAAGTGATATCTATCATACAATAATGGGATCAACTGTCCCTAGGCTGAATTGATCAAATCCGAGGAGTTTGACGATTTAAATCAAAATCCGGCATCGGAAGGGGTTGTTCCGCTTCCGGCCGTGGTCTGGTAATCCCTCCGACGTCCTCTATAACCCATCCTTCCAGTAATCCATTCCTATACCGCCCCTGAACAGTCCATCTATCCCTTCCGTCCATGTACACCATCCGCGATGGCTAGTGGTGAAATTATCATGGTGTCAATTGCGTAGGTTAGGTGCCTGGACGAGGCCAAGGAGCTGAAGGAAGGCCTTATGCTTGTCGTAGGTAAGTGCCTTCGTGAGGCCATCGGCCGCCATCTCGTGGGTTCGTATAAGGCGTAACTCGAAGTTATTCTTCTTGACTTGGTCAATAATCCACTTGTATCTCAGGTTAATATTGCGGGTTCGGGCCTGGTTTAGTGGATTCAGGACGTTAGTCATGGCATTCTTGCTGTCTGTCAGCAGCAGCAGTGGACGAGGCTGCTCGTAACCCAGCAACTGGAGCAGCTTTGCAATATAGTTAAGGGACAGTCCAGTAGGCGTAAGGTTGATGAACTCTGCCTCTGTAGAAATTGTGGTGATGTAGGTCTGCTTCTTCGTCTTTCACAGGACCGGGGCACCAGCCAGGAATATAACGTAACCTCCTGTACTAACTCTCGTGAGTATATCGTCCGCAAAGGTAGCATCGGTAGCTGCGTGTAGGCTAAGCTCATCAATAGGTAAGTTGCTATCAAAGCAGATACCTACATCGCTGGTACCAATTAAGTACCGGAATAAGTGCTTTATAGCGGCGAAGTGGTGATCTCTAGGGCCCTTGTTAACCTCACAGAGTCTGCTGACTGTATATGCGATATCCGCGCGGGTTCCAGTAGCAAGGAAGTTAACTGAACCAGTGATCTGGAGGTATAGCTTCCGGCGGTCCTCATCAATAGGATCGTAGTTAATAGGCTACTTGGTATGGGGATCTATAGGGGTCTTGACAGGGTAAAGGTTAGCGTAGCCGAATTTGACGATGATCTTCCGGCAGAAGGCAGCTTGGGTAAGGTAGAGTCTCTTATCAATACGGCGGACTTTATAGCCTAAGAACTTCTTGACGTCGCCTAGCTCCTTCATTTTCATAAAGGTCTTTAAGATATCCTTGACCTTCTGAATAGTGGCGCGATCTTTCGCAGCGATCACGTTGTCATCCATATATATCAGAACTAGGCAATCAAGGGTCTTGTGGCGGAATAGGCAGACCTCGCTGCCCTTCCGGAATCCATGGGGTTGCTGGACGTATACCTTGACGTCGTCTGGAATCAGCGCTGCCAGGAAGGCAGTGTCGTAATCGAACAGTTCAGCGATGTATTCTTTAGCTGTAACCACAGCAAAGCCGCAGACCACCCAGCGGGCGCGGTAACGGGTGCGAATGCCGTCATCTTTGATATCGCAGATCCACTGGCCGGGCAGAAGTTTCTGGCCGTCTGGCAGGTCTACCAGAACGTACGCTCCGGCATCCTCCAGTGCCTTCACTTGTTTCTCGAAGGCAGGCTTCCACTTGTCCCACTCAGGACTATCTCTTGCCTGCTTGAACGTACGTGGAATGTGTGGATCGGTGGCGGCAGCAGCAGTGCTGGTAGTGATCACTGCAGCTGGCTGTTGGTGTTGACTATCAATGAGGTCGAGGCTCACGTAAGCCTTGTTGACAGTAGTTGGAATAGATGCCATACCCTTGTTGACAACGCGGGCAGAGCTCCGTGACGGCGGGCCGTAATCCTTACGGGGTCTCCTCCTGACAGTAGGAGGCTGGGCAGGCTGGAGGTCGTGATCTTCAGCTTCAACCACTTGGGTAGCCTCATCAATATCCTGCTGGAGCTGTGATTCTAGGGCCTCGTCGTAGTTACTCTCGCTGTCAGACTTGTCGCGTTAGTCCTGGTGGGTAGGAATCAGGGCGACGTTATCGTCATCTTGCCATTCCAGGGCATCTGTTTTGACTACAATAGTGTCTTCAGGAGGTTGCGATAGCAAGGACTTCGTTAACTCATTATGCTCCTTGCTGGCCGCGTCAGCATCATCCCCATCACGGGGGTCGTCAACAGACTGCTGGTCAGCAGCAGTGTTGTCATTGTACAGGTGGAGGGGACCTTCGTAAGCAGTAAGGTCCGCCTCGACGTCTGGATCGATGAGAATTGCGTCGTGCTCAACAGTGGGATCGTCATATTCGTCATCAGCCTTCTGCTGCTGTCCTTCATTGAATCGTACGTCGCGACAGCGGTAGACCTTGTGGTGTTGAGGCACCCAGACGTTGAAAATGTGACCATGGAGGGATTCATACCCAACTAGGTAACCCTTGACTGCGCGGGCAGACATCTTCGCTGCCCGGCCTGGCTGAAGAGTGCCCTTCTTGTGAAGGTAGGCAACACAGCCAAAGGTCCGAAGGTGGTGGATATGGGGGATCTGGGCCTGCTTGTCAAGTCCCAAGTCCTTGGCCAACATCTTGTAAAGGCTCTACTGGCCTGGGTTAGTCTTCTTAGGCAGCAAATTCTACACAGTAATCATAATATTAATAACGTAATCCCATAGCATTTCCGGTAGGCCAGCATCAATCAGGCTGGTCCGGGCTGCTTCCACAAAGGACTTACCAGCTCGTTCACTCTTGCCGTTCATCGATGGGGTGTAGGCAACGGTTAGCTTGACAGCTATACCGAGTTCCTGGAAGACTTCCTTCGTAATAGTGTTGTATAGCTCTATGCCGTTATCGATGAGGAAGGCCTTGATGGTCAGGCCGTTGGTCTGGGTCTTGAAGAACTGGATGAACCCTTTGACCTTCTCGCATACGGTCACAGCCTTCTTGTCCTTCAGAAAGTATCCCCAATGGAATCCAGTACGGGCGTCGATCATGTGTAGGCAGTACTTGGACTTGTGGATCGACAGCGGGGTGACTTCCACCAGATCCATGTGGATAAGGTGGCCAGGCTGGGCCTCGCGGGCCGGGGCTGCTCTGCTAATGAGCTGCTGCGACTTGCCCAGGTGGCAGGCCTCACAGTGGAAGTCCTCAACTTCCTGACGGTTGAATGTAATGCCGACGCGGCGGCAGGCCTGGATCACTCGATCTTTGCTAGCATGGGCAAGACGTTGATGCATCAGTTTAAACGTGACCTTCTGCGTCTTGGTGACTGCAGCAAGGCTGACAGCGGTGTCAAGTCGTGGACCTTCCGTCTTGTGGGTGGTGAATACAGCGACGTTGCTACGCCAATCCACTTTGGCCATGTTGATCCCATTCAACGTGATTATGTTGTAATCATCGGTACGGTATCCTTGTGATCGAAGGCTGCCGTAACTGAGCAGGTTGACTGGACATTCAGGGCAGTACTGGACCTGCTGGGTAGTCCAGTCCACAACCTTCCCACTGTTGTCAGGGTCAACAGCAGGCAGGTAGACGTCTCCATAACCCAACGGGGCTGCCAGTTGACCGTTGGCGACTTCCATGAGCGGCATCTGCGCTTCTGTGAAGGAAGTAAACCACGACAGGTCGTTGAAGGTACTGACACTGCATCCGGAATCCAGGATCACGTCGTTCTTGTTAACGACGGAACCAGCAGCTGCCAGCAGTGGGCGTAGATTGTGGGTAAGCGTAGGCGGTACGGGCAGGGTAGTGTACCTAATGGACGGTTAGTGAAGGCTATTAGTTGTGGCCTTTACTACCGCAGCCTTGCCATCAGACTCTCTGCATTTATCTATATAGGTATAGGCATCTACCCTCTTTTTAAACTGCGGGCGGAACTTGAAGTCCTTAGGTATTAATTCGGGATGCGCAACGAAGTAGGGCAACGAAGTAGGGCTACGGGTACCGAGCTTCGCAGTGCTTATAGTAGGGCTAATCGCTACGATCCTCCTTACCCTTGTACTTATTAGTAGTATTTTTAGTATTCGGCAGGGCAACATACCCTTTAGTAGCTGCGTTAGCAGCAGCCTTAGCCAAATTACACTTGAAGGTGTAGTCGCGAGTGAAGTCATCCAACGTCTTACTAGAATCCTCCATATACTTATCGAACATCGCAGGATACTCATCCTGGCAGCCGATAAGTAGAATATATATTCCCTTCTTAGACCATAAAGGGGCCAGCTCGTCTAGCCAGCGCAAGAGATATAGGCCTCGCTCGAGGTACTTATATCCATCCATAAAGAACTTCCTCTTGATACCATAGAGCTCGCGAACCAGTTCAACGATGGTATCCTCGGAAATCTTGGGAATAATAGTACGTAAGCGGGCCATTAGTACGTATAGGTCGTGGGTCTTTATCTCGTAACCGTTTGCTCGAAGGCGTGAAGCCACGGGGTTGATGCTCGATCGAATGAGGGCAAAGGCGTGGATTCTGTCGTTCTTCCACTTCTTCACAGCGTCGATCTGGGCAGCTGTAGGGACTTCATCTTCGTGAGGTCTAGCAACGTCAGATTCAACGTAGTGGGACAGATCCAATGATTCTAATGTCAACATCAGCATATCCATCCAGTCATCCCAGTTCTCCTCTCCCTTCAGCTGAGGGATGGATCAAGTGGCTCTTCCGCCATCGGAAGACCCTTGGTAGGACATGGTGATGATCTGTAGGTTGTTGATTGATCGTACGGTTGATCGATGGATTAACGGAATCCTTGTCGATCAACAGGTCGGGATCCTTGCTTTGGCATGGCGAGGATCAAGGGTCGGGGGTGGACTTCACATATTGACGACGTGACAGTCCAAATAAACAAACGGAGGAAGTCGCGACAGGCGAATCCAACGGAATAATTAAATAGCTTCAATAGCTGGGGAAAAAGTCAAACTGGGCTCTCATAACCTGTGGGCAGTACACACTGCTCATCTGAACCAACCATCAATACTATTGCCTCATTGCTTGCCTCGTTGGTCCAGATAAGCAGTGTGTACTGCCCACAGGTGCCTATTATCTAAGTACTCTACTTAGAAGAGTTCCTTATAAAATGGATCCTTAAGGTTAAATAAAGGGTGATCCTTAGTTATATAAGGCGTTATAGGATCCTTCTTACGGTCAGAAGTCCTATAAAGTTTAATTATCTAATTATTATTAAATAAATAAATATAGTTACTTATACTGAGATTCGTTAGAATCCTCTTTAGAGCTAGTATCGTTAATATTAGGCGATACCTTATAACTAATCTCTATCTAAGCACGTCGTCAAGCGACGTTACGAGGTTTGTCTAAATTATATAATAAATTTTCACCTTTGTTAAATATATATAAGCTAGAACCGAAGGCCGGTTCTTAGCTATTTATCCGGAAGTCCATCTTTTTGTTCTTATCTATTTCGAAATCGAGGTTCTATTCTTTAATAATTTCAATTCTATATTCGTAGTCGAGGTCTTCGAGCTACTCAAGGACCTTATATTAGAACTTATTATTCGGGATTCGTCGTATTATATAAATAAACTTAGTAAGAATAACTATTATTTTTCTTAATTACTATAACGTGGTTCATCAGTCAGCGACGAACTTTTTCCCAAATGCGGCTTGCATTAATTTCCCAAATGCGGTTTGCATTAAACCACTCCAACCTTTGATGCGTAATAACTCTACAACCATTATACCAATTTATACATAAGAAGACAAGATACTTCTAGCTATTGAGACTATCCGATTAGCCCGCGCCGCCGGCCGAAAACTAAATGTATTGTGTGTTACGAAGATTTACGGTATTCCCGAAAGTTCCGTATGCTATAGAATGAACGATTAACCCCGATGCGAACGTACTTAACCCCAACGATATAAACTTGATGCGATCGAAGAGAAAGCGCTTCTCTAATACGTTATTGAGTAGGATCAAAGAGGGTTTCCCTTGCGTCTCGCTGGTGTGGAAGATATAGCCAATCTCCTATTACGAGCGCGTAATGGCAAGCCTGTTGGCAAGCGATGGGCCGGGCGGTTTATGGACTCGCAGCCTGCTCTAAAAACCAAGTTTAATCGTCCATACGATTATCAAAGGGCTCTTCAAGAAGACCCAGAGGTTATTTCAAAGTGGTTTGTATTATTACGCAACATAATAACTAAGTATAGAATCCAAGAGGAGGACCTATATAATTTCGACGAAACTGGCTTTATGATGGGTATGATTACCGCGTTAATAGTAATAACACGCACTGATCGACGCGGCAAAGTAAAGTCTATCCAGCCTGGCAACCGTGAATGGGCTATAGTTATTAAATGTATCAATTCGGGCGGGTGGTGTATCCCTCCGTTCGTGATTGTCAAAGGCGCATATTACCTTGCTAGTTGGACCACGGAATCAGGTTTTCCTAGCGACTGGGTTATCAAACCTACTAATAATAGATAGACGGATAATTAGACGGGTCTTAACTAGATTAAACACTTCGACAATCATACTAAGAACCAAACGAAGGGCGTCTACCGGATGTCACAGACCCGCTGTCCTAGACCCCAACCTTGAGGTTGGTGTTGAGTAACCCGGTGGCCGGGTTACGTAAGCCTGAGGCTGGATAAAACTCTGCATCCTGTATTCTGTCGCGCATGTCCAGAAACGTAGCTCCTTGAGCTACGTCTTGTCAACAGAGCCTGTACCTGCTTAGGATAGAGCCTGCCCGTAGCAATAGATTGTCTGATCCGCCTGCCCAGCATCCACCTGCCAAACAACCTGCCTGCTACCGTGACACCGGATGCTTATTATCGACGGCTACGAGAGCCATTTATCGGCCGAATTCGACAATTACTGCAAGCAGAACAATATTATAACCGTCAGTATGCCTGTATATTCGTCACATATACTACAGCCATTAGATATTGCCCTTTATTCGCTTTTAAAACGCGCATATGGTAATGAAATCAACCTATTTATTAAAGCCTCTATAAACCACATCACCAAGTCGGAGTTCTTTATTACCTTCTACCAGGCCCACAACAAAGTTTTTAATGAAGAAAACATTAGGGCTGCTTTTTAAGGCGCTGGAATCTCACCATGGAACCCAGAGCATGTCATTGAAAAGCTTGATATACGTTTACGGACGCCTACACCTCCTGTGGCCAACCCTTCAATACCACCACCTTGGTAGTCGCAAACGCCCTCTGACCCACAATAAACCGTCTCGTAGTCCAATTTTATTAAAAGTCGGATCACTGCTTATCAAGGAAGCTCACTAACGCTAATTATTGCTGCAGTTGAGCAATTGTCAAAGGGTGCGCAGGCAATGGCGCACTTAATCACTCTTTTAACTGATCGGCTTCGTACCCTTAAGGATGCGAATGTTGCACTTGGTAAGCGCCGGAGGGCTAAAAGGACGCGGGTCCAGCTTAGAGGGGCACTTAGTATAGAGGAATCTCAGGTTTTGCTTAAAGGGAAACAAAAAGGAAACGTCCAGCACCTCAAGAGGATGAGGAGGGGGGTCCATCAAAGAGAGCCCAGCCAGCTCGGAGACGCTGTGGTGTGTGTGGCGAGACCGGTCATAATGCGCGAAGCTGTTCTAAGGATACGGAATTGTCAAATGATTCGAGTAGTAATAAGGAATAGTTAATTCAATATGTTATGGTTGTGCAATAGTAAATACCATTACGTGCATGAGAAAAAGTTCGTCGCTGACTGATATTCGTCGCTAACTAATGAACCACGTTATTTATAAAAGTCAAGGCTACGGAACTAGTAATAATAATAACCAAATATAATAATTGAATATAATAATTAGATGATTATTATATATAGTTAGGTAGTCTCAGGTTCGTTATATCTATAAAGTAGGTAAAGGTAAGGCTTTGGTAATTAATTATAACGTGGTTCATCAGTCAGCCGGCCGGACCAGTCAGCCGGACGTTTTTTTCTAAACACACTTATGTCCAAACCACTTAAACCTTTGACGTGTAAAATCTCAACAACCATAATGCCAATCTACACCCAAGAAGACAAAGTCATTCTTGCGATTGAAGCGATCCGATCGATACGCGCTGTAGGTAGTAACTTGAGCATTTCGCGTGCCGCAAAGACCTACGGTATCCCGAAGAGCACCTTAGCCGATAGAATAAATAACCGACCGCGACGCGAACAAACTCAACCCCAACGATATAAACTCGATCCGATCGAAGAGAAAACACTCCTCTAATACGTTATTGAACAGGATTCTAGAGGATTTCCTTTGCGCCTTGGCGGTGTGGAAAATATGGCCAATCTCCTGCTGCGAGTGCGTAATGCCGAGCCTGTTGGCAAGCGATAAGCCAGGCGGTTTGTGGACTCACAGCCTGCTCTGAAAACCAAGTTGAATCGTCCATACGATTATGAAAGGGCTCTTAAAGAAGACCCAGAGGTTATTTCAAAGTGGTTTGTGTTGTTACGCAACATGATGACCAAGTATGGAATCCAAGAGGAGGACCTATATAATTTCGACGAGACTGGCTTCATGATGGGCATGATCACCGCGTTAATAGTAGTAATACGCGCCGATCGACGCGGTAAAGCAAAGTCTGTCCAGCCGGGTAACCGTGAATGTGCTACAGTCATTGAATGTATCAATTCGGGCGGGTGGTGCATCCCTCCGTTCGTGATCGTCAAGGGCGTACATCACCTTGCCGGTTGGACCACGGAATCAGGTTTTCCGGGCAACTGGGTCATCAAGCCCACTGCTAATGGATGGACGGATAATCAGACGGGTCTTGACTGGATTAAACACTTCGACAAACATACTAAGAACCGAACTAAGGGCGTCTACCGGATGCTCATTATCGACGGCCATGAGAGCCATTTATCGGCCGAATTCGACGATTACTGCAAGCAGAACAATATTGTAACGGTCAGTATGCCTGCAAATTCGTCGCATCTATTACAGCCATTAGACATTGCGCTTTACTCGCCTTTAAAACGCGCATACGGTGATAAAATCAACCTATTTATTAGAGCCTCCATAAATCACATTACCAAGTCTGAATTCTTTATTGCCTTCCACCAGGCCCACAACAAGGTTTTTAATGAGGAAAACATCAGGTCTGCTTTCCAAGGCGCTGGAATTTCACCTTGGGACCCAGACTATGTTATCAAAAAGCTTGATGTGCATTTACGGACGCCTACACCTCCTATGGCCAACCCTTCAACACCACCACCTTGGCAGTCGCAAACGCCCTCTAACCTATAATAAGCCGTCTCAAAGTCTAACTTTATCAAAAGCCGGATCTCTGCTCATAAAGGAAGCTCACCGACACCAATTATTGCTGTAGTTGAGCAATTGTCAAAGGGTGCGTAGGCAATGGCGCACTCAATCACTATTTTGACTGATCGGCTTCGTACCCTTGAGGATGCGAATGTAGCACTTGCTAAGCATCGGAGGGCTAAAAGGTCGCGTGTGCAGCTTGGAGGGGCACTTAGTATAGAGGAATCTCAGGGTTTGCTGGAAGAGAAACAAAAAGGTAAACGTCCAGCACCTCGAGAGGATGAGGAGGGGGGTCCATCAAAGAGAGCCCAGCCGACTCGGAGACGCTGTGGTACGTGTGGTAAGACTGGGTATAATGCACGAACCTGTTCCAAAGATGTCAAATCATCAGGAGATTCTGATAGCGATAACCAATAATTGATTTAATGCGTTGTGGTTGAGAAATACTAGATGTTGTTGTGGACGTGGGAAAAAACGTCCGGCTGACTGGTCCGGCCGGCTGACTGATGAACCACGTTAGTCTTATTAAAGATGTTCTTAAGAAAGATAGATAAAAGCGATCGTAAGATCTGATACGAAGTTAATTGCTAAAGAAGCTATGGGAAGTCTGTCCTTGAGCCTGGCTCGAGTCTATCCTATATACAAGTCCTGATTCTGAACATATTCTTTATTCCTTAGGTCGCCCTGGATCATTCTAATATAGAATGATCGTTTGGCCCCCAAGTCGTGTTAGATCATATTAATCCTAAATAATCCTTATCTTATCATCACGTGACTTATAATATAGTTCTTCCGTTCCGTAGAGGGTTACTAGTATTCCTATTTCACTTATATATATAGTGCGCTGTAGCCGCCGTGTCCTGCCGGGCAGGCCTAAACTTAGTCATGCATGTTGGGTCGTAACACTTAAGAACTACATATAGAACTATAATAAATATAGGACTATAATACTTTTAATATTACTCTTTTATATAATACCGTCTCTCTTAATAATACTTTATTTATATATAGTATTATAGCGTAATTATAGGCTAGTTTTAGCACCTTACTAATTATGGATCTCCATCTACTATATGGTAATGTAGGAGCACTGTAAGTGGTCCCTACCTATTTCTACTAAGGCACACTTTATTTTTTAACTAATTAAGGTTATTCTGATAATGGCTTGAAGGAGCCTTGCTGTCGGTACTAAATTGCGGCACAAGCGCTAAATCGTGACGCGCGCCTGTCGGATCTACCGCGGTTCCTCGTCAGTCGTTACTCACAACGCGTGAATCACAGACCCACTAGCCAAGGACCATGGTGGAGAAAGCCAGAAATAGGGGCTTCTCCCCAACCCTCAGCTTTCAAGTGCCTACGCAGTAGCTCGCAATACCCGTTAGCCAAGTTTTGCGCTTGGTAAGTGATTATTGTTGTTTCATTGGTTGATCCAATGTTGGTCAGTGGTTCGTCACTAATCGATGTCTGAGCCTACCATGGCTTGGACGCCCTCGTATGAGAGCGGGACCGCAAGGGGCGGAGGGGCGATGTGTGGCTCAGTGGTGTTTTTGTCTTACGCCCAGGCTCGCCCAGGCAACGGCACTTCATTTGAGAACTTTTGAATCTCACTCATTCCCTCACTCACAAGCCGTCTTGGAGCTGGTGTTCAGCGTATCTTGTTTCCACCCTCATGCACTTCGGGGCGATTCATTAAGTTCACTATGACTGGCTGAGTCTGCTTCTAACCACCCTCGTTTTGTATTCCGTGCTGTTTTCCCGGTGAACTTCACCCGCAGTCGCTCGTTACTTAGGCCTCAACACGCTGCGCTCCGGCGCCCTACTTCGACAGAGTACAGATAAGGAATAATTGGACAATCATGGCATTTGCATTTTTCTCGGCCTTAGGACTTTTGTCCACATTTCAATTCGTTGGGCTCGTCGCTGCGGACTCACAGAACATCGACCTTTGTGGTCAATCAGACTGGTGGAACTCGACTGAAGTTCCATATTCATGTGTGTAGCCCCTCGTTTCCACGCGGTTGTTTTCATCCCCAAGATCGCCGACTGACAAACGCCGCAGTTAATAATAATGCTTGGGGAAATGACAGCTCGGGCTACCAATGTATGGCCGTCCATGATAATGGCCGGAGTTTCAGTGTCTCCTACAAATGGACCGGGGATGCATCTCTTGTCAAAGGCTATCCCTACATGAAGGCTCATCCTACGAGGCTCCCTGTTCAGCTTTGGAACGTCACTCAGCTACAGGTTACTGGCAATTGGCAGACCTACGTTACCGGCAAGGAAAAGGCTAGTGCTGAGCAGCAGGCTCAGGCCTTCAATGACGTTGCACTCTACGCCAACGTTGCTGTGGACATGTTCCTGTCCGACAACAAGGAGAACTCAACCATGGTCGGCGCCCCCATTGAAATCATGATTTGGCCCTGGTGGACGCCAACTGTAAAGCCGCTAGGATGGGCCGAGTCTACTCCCGACAAAGACACCGTCACCATCGATGGCACACCTTTCTCATTGTACCATGGCTGGAATGATGGGGGACAGCACGTTTTCTCATGGCTGGCTCGCACCAATCTCACCAAGACCGACGCCGACTACGGGCCTTTGCTCACCTACATCTGGAAGAAGGGGATGCTGTCCGGCGCAATATGGCTGGGGCAACTCGAGCTGGGCACCGAAATCAAGCACGCCGCGGGCGACATGCACTTTGAAGCCAGCAACTACACCTTGAAGGTTGTTAGACAAGGAGACCCAGAAGACAAGACCACCTCAACGTCCACAACTCGAGCCAGTACTAGCCAGACCGCGACGACGAAGACAATGATGACGACGGCCGCAGCTGAGGCCGCCACCACTTCTGCGCCGTCTCCCACCAGCACCAATGCCGCGCCCGCTTTATTGCTTGCAAATCTGTCAACAGCTTGGTGGATCTCACTCGTCACTGTTTTGTTGTACTAACATATTCGGTCGCCAGGAATGTATCAGACGTTCAGGGACGAACTATCATAGAGAGAGAGTGTGTGTATTATAATTAAGCATATTTTAATCGAATGCCACCTTTGTTTCCACAGGGGAATCAGACTCCGTGCGACGGAATAGTGCCTAGGCCTCCGGCTTCAACAGCATTCAGTGGCTGATCGAACAACAACAAGAGCATAGGAGGACCGTACTTCTGATACCATCTTCAGAAACAGCGTCAGGGCTACCCTTCCAAACCAGGTACTTGTGTTTGCTTAGATCAAGCATGAGTACGGATACTCTTGTACCTGCCTCTGCGTGAGGCCATGCGGACTGAAGCTAGCGAATAATACTTGACTGGTGGAACGGGCCCTGTGAGCTATACAAATTTGTCGCAATAAGTTTCATGCCCTATTCTTCACTAACAGCCATACGATGTGGTTGTAGATATGGTCCAATTCCAATGCCCATAGTGAAACCTACTGGGTTATGGATGGTAAGTGGCGTACCAGCGATGTTCAAGTATCGATGCTTGGGCACCTAGAACCGTTGCAACGACAATGCCGCAGATACGTCTCTTTCTGGCAACTGAGGGTCAGGCTTAGGGCGACACTGCAGGTTCAAAGGAAATTCAGAAATGTTTAGCGTTAACTGCTAAAGTGCCCTACCAAGGCTACCAATTGCTTGCCCAAGCTATAATACACCTTCGTTTGAACCCATATAACACCATCGAATGACATTATGAGCTAGACTTTTGTGCACGCTCAGCTTCAAGCTCCCTCTCAGCCTGCTGATAGTACTTGGCCGTGTCAACGCCATGTTGGTTGTGGTTGACAAAGTTGAACCAGGGTATGACGCCCATGAACAAGGCCGAATACCTAGACTGTCGCGCAGCGACGCCTTGCATATGAGGGGTCAATCTGCTCTCTCCGTAAAGCGGCTCGCCAGCCTTGACCTTGGATACCATTTCCTTCATGTCTAGCTCAACTTCGCGAGCGTTCTCGGTGGCTCCGTAAAACCGCACTGCAAGCCCAATTAGTTAGCATTCTGCGTCTCTTCCGCTTCCTTCATCCCCGAAGGTCACACGGATAGACATCCTTACAGCTAGAGCGCTGGTAAAAGTATAGAAAGCCGCCAGCGACACCAATGGCTCCAGCCAAGCGTAAAGCCTGAGCCATGCCTCCCTTGCCGACGTGGGAAGGAGCAAACTTCTCCAGGATGAGGAGAGCGCCGGGGCCGAAGGCGGCAGCAACAGCACCGTGGAGATAATCCGAAGGTCTGGCATAGCCGACAACTCTTTTGAAGTGGCTGTAGTTGTTCTCTATTAGCTTTTGATCCTACGGAGGCTGCGGCGGGCGGGTCGGGGCCTACGGGTCGTTATCGATGAGCTTTACGAAGAGAGACAGATGTTAGCTAATGTTTGCCTTCAGAAGAAATTCAAGCACGAGGATCTTACCGGGTAATCACTCCTCACGACCTTGGTCGGAGTGTAAATCTGCGCTTGTGCGGTAGCCATTGTAGCGGACGGCAATGCGTAGCCCGATTGCGTCGATGATGGCCGGTAGCTCTATGTATACGACGGTCGATTTGGACGTCGAATTGGATATGAGCGGACGCTGATTGGGGCTAAGCCACGAGAGTTGCCTGAGGCATGACATATTTCTGAGCACAGACCAGTATAGGTGTGGCTTTGCACACGAGTGGGTACGTAGATGAACCACAATGGCGGGCACCTTTGGAGGGCCGAGCTGCACCGACGCGTCGTTTAATTGAAGACGCGACTCTTAGTGACATTCCGCGTTTATCGAAATCCGCAAGAAGGCAGCGACTTTGCTTGGACGATATCCGATCAACTACGACAGGTTGAGTAGGGAAATTTGACCGATGGCTACCAGAACCGTACCCGAATATGACGATCTCGACGTATACAACGTTGACGACGACTTCGACGACCCTTTCAAGTCCCCACCGCGCGAAGCGAAAGATGGAAGCACGAATAAAAGAAAGCAGGCCGAAGCCTTGGGTCTTGATGAAGAGGTCGAAGTGGCTAAAAGAGCGCGGGTGCCACGAGTAAAGCTGGACGAAGCTCGGTTGGTATCTCGTTCGCTCGACACTATGGGTTACTGATCTTTAACAGGCTACTGTCGGATAACGGGATACCCAAGCTTCGAAAACGCGCCGGCAATCTCAAGTTCAAGGGCAAAGGACACGAGGTAGGCCTGCCCTACCTTCTGCTGTGATTCTAATTCTTTGATTCTTTGCTGAGACGATATCCTGCAGTTCTCCGATGCAGCTCGTCTTCTATCCTTCTATCAGCTTTGGCTCGACGACCTCTTCCCCAAGGCCAAGTTCCTCGATGCTCTGAGCATGGTAGAAAAAGCCGGTCACAAGAGGCAGATTGGACTGAAGCGCATGGAGTGGATTAACGAGGGCAAGCCTAGGCCGTGGGAGGCAGACGGGGACAGAACGGAAGATCCAGTGGAAAAGGTATCAGAGCAGACAGCCCAAGTCTCCACAGCACCAGTCTCAGCAACTGTCCTTCTACAGCAAAACATGGGAACACCAGAACGCGGAGACACTATGGGCTTAGAAGACATTTATGATTCGACACCCTTGGCTAGGAAGCAGGACGAGGACGTGTCCACGCTACAGCCCGAGGAGCCCGACGATGACGATCTCGACGCGCTCATGGCTGAGGCGGATGTAGCAACTCACGCACAAGCACCAGCTACTCTGGAGCCCAGCGGCAAGTCGGCAGAGGAACAATTCGCAGATGAAGAAGCCGCTATGGCCGAAATGGATGGATTGTGGTGACAGGACTAGGACTGAGTTCACAGCAAATACGGCTGTATGAGCGACGATGGCGTTGGTATATGAGTGGGTTGCATGGAAGGCGTTCGGGTCAGGGTTCCAATTTAGATTTACATCAAGCACCGTCTCGGTAGCCAGGGGTAGTTAGTACATGGCTTATACGGAGTAGACCGCTGCCCTTATTTCGTCGTCAGGTCGCCAGCATGGCTTTTTACACCGCAACAGGGACACTAATACACGAGGAGAATGAGCTGTTACATGCAGCTGTCACATTAAGAAGCGGTATGGAGATATTATGGGGAATGACTTGAAAGTTCATTGGTCGCAAGGCGACTTTTCATTGAATCAATATAATGTTACAATCCACCAAGCATTGTCTATACTGACTGGACACCATGCCTGCGCCTATACACCGTTTTCCCATCCCATTCAAGCCAACCGAAAACGCTTCCCAGTCTCATTTGTATCAGTTACTCCCCGCTTCCTCTTGGAAGCCGAAGTAAACATGTGATTATTAGTTGGTGTTGAGATGCTATCTGCCGGATCGGGCCCTTGAGCTCGTAGTCGGAGTGAATTCCTGCGGTTCATTTTCCGCTCTTCAACTCTCAGAGCCCATAACAAAGTCAAAAGAACCTCCCTAGACGGTAACGGTGCGCCGATTATCCACGTTTGTGGTGTTCGGCTGCTGTCGCGCTGCGCCGAAGGTTCAGCCGACGATCCCCCGACCCGGTCATCGCATCTCTCAGACACCAACCGCAATGCCTCCATCGTCGCATCCATGAGCGGACGCGCCAGAGTGGGGCTGCAGGTTAGGATTCTCTGAAGAGACTTGAGTCTCAGAGTGGGTGGGTTCGCGGCCGAAATCCGGGTCCGCTGCGACGGATGCGCCGTTGACGTCGTCGTGGAGGAACTCGTTGATGTCGAACGGGTCTTGGAGGAAGGTAGAGTCACCAACCAAATAATCGTGTTCGTAATCGAGGGAGTTGGGGGAAGAGAGAAGCCCGCTTTCAAGGACATAGCGATCTGCGTCAAGGGCCGCCGACAAACTGAAAGAATCACTGATGAGGTGACTAGTAGCGTCTGAAGCTGCAGAAAGAAGACCAAGGTCGGATGCAGAGGGGTTTGAGAGGCCAGCCATGATTGCGGAAGCTCCTCCGACGTTTGACACTGCAGGTCGCACAACATCGCTGCAGGACGTTGTGTCAGGTCGGAGGAAGACTTCGCAATAGAGGTCTCGGCCGTTTGCTGCTCCTCACCGCTCTCCTCAGCACCCTCAGCGATGGGTGAGAGTTCTGGGGAGAGCGATGCGGGGTTGACGGTTGCGTTGGGTTGAGATGTGGTCATGAGGTCGTCGACGAGAGACTTAGTCTCGTCTAGCGAAGCACGGTGGCCATCGTGGGAGCTGAAGAGCTCTTGGGACAAAGTCACCGAGTTCTTGTGTAAGGGATCATTGGGAGACGTTGAACGAGTCAACATGCCAGAGTCACGGCGGAACTTGTTCAGTTCATCCACGAGTAGCTGGTTTGCCTTTGTAACGTTCTGGAGAGCCGACTCAAGCTCTTTGTTGCGTCGCTCCAAGGCCTCAACCTCCAGTCGCTTTCGCTCACGGGATGATTGAGCAGCCCGACGATTGCGAAGAACCCGCTCAACGCGGCGTTGTTCCTTCTCGTCTTCTGTCTTGGCGCGTTTCCTACGAGTTGTCTTAGGTAAGGTGAACAGGGAAGGGATGAGGTTGACCCGATTAGGTTGTTGCGACTTACCTGGGGGGAAGGTTGGTCTTGGGCTCAGGAAGAACCTGGCCCCATGACTTGCGCTTCTTCGTGTGCTTCTTGTCCGGGGATGATGATCCTGCATCGTCTGGAGCTGGGGTCGAAGCCGTCGATGCAGGGAGACCACCATCATCGTTGAATGACGGCGGTGTCATCATATCTGAGGGATCGAGAGTGTCATCGTTGGCAATATTTGCGTCGCCAAAGAGCGAGGGATATATTTCGCCGGGTGTAGAAACGAAAGACTCGGCAGGCGAGTCCTCGAACTTGATCATTGGTGATGGTTGCTCCCAAGATGCCATTGTGCGTTGAATATTTATTGCGTCGGGAGCTGAACTCTCGACAGGCTCGTGTTCTTTGGCGTACAAGAGAAAGGAATTTGGGAGATGTAGCATGCAGTCAAGCTACTTGTGTGGAGCGGATTGGCGACGATCCGGGGGGTAAGGGAGTGGTAAGGCTGATGGGTAGAGCAGGTGGAGGCAGTAAAGAGGTGCCGTCTTATTTCCTCTGATGATATAGCCAAAGCCGCGATGCTAAGTAGAATGCATGTTGGGGGCAATGACGACTCGGTGAATGAGTCAGATATGGATCAGGTGAGTCACCGAAGCAAGAGGCAGCAGCTTAGGAAGAAGCGTGGTAGCCGGACAGTGCTTGGTTGAGGCGTAGAGGACAGAGTGTTCTTTGCTGTTTTGTGCAGAGGTGCAATGTGTTCACAAGATGCGAGGTTCAAGAGCAGGCGATGTGGCCTCTTTTGTAATTTGGGACCACGTTGGCCCTTTCCCTTCCAGCTTCCCAAGGGGGTGCCAGGAACCAAGGGACGGCCGGAGTGGTGTTGCCTCAGGTGTCAACTTCGAACGGCCCCCGGCTGAAATGGCAGAGACCCTCAACTTCCAAGGGCAAGGTCGAAGCAGGGGTTAGGAGATGGGGGAGATGTGGAGGTCTTGAAGGCAGCAAGGGTTGAGTAAGGCACCTACTTTCTTTGGTATTTGACTACCTATCCGTACCTCCCCGTTCTGAACTGGTGGCCGACCATACTCCGTAGTCCATACGGATACAAGCACATTGGCACGCTTAGCTAAGGCATGGAAGGTGGGAACGGTACCTTCGGATTCGCCTGTGTCAGAGGCAACATAAGTGTAACCGTGTGGGTGGAGGCAGGGCCTCCTCCCTCATTGCCACACTCTGGTCAGTGGTAGATTGTATTGTTCGTAGCTACCGAAGAGGCAGCTCAGGGCAGGCCGCAATCCGCAAGCCGCAGGCCCGCAAGGGGAGAGAGAAGTCTCCAGAACAACACGAGATAGGGAAACATGATTGGTGGATCTGACCAAAGACAGTAAGTTACCTACGGAAGGTGAGGGAGCGTGCACTTGGCCAGCAGTTTCACTGGCTCGGGAGAGCCTCCCACTGGAAGTTCCATACGAATAGGTGGAGCCATGCCGCCATGATAGACGGCGGGGTGGTGGATGGTGGGTGGATTGCGGGACACAACTTCCATGTTGGGGTGGCACGGTGGAAACCTGGCGGTCCATAATAAGGTTCTAGCGATGCCAGCAACCAGCGACAGCCACAGCCACAGGTGGTACGCACCACCTTGAGGAACTTGAGGTAGACTCGTGCGATCCCCCAAACGGAAGTCAGTGAGCAAGGGACGTTCCATTGCATGCTCCTGACTTTTGCCTCCTGGCGGATATTACCCCTATCTTTCCAAGTGGAAGTCAAACACTCGAGGAACCTACCTTAGACCTATTCATGTCTCGTATCAGCTTCCCTACCTACCGATACCTTATTACCCATCGACGGACGATGCCTTGAGCAAAAGGCATACACCTATCTTTACCTGTGCTTCTTGGATGTGAGATGCCCTCCTTCTTTGAGTGTTTCTCACTCCACTGTTTGCTTGCTCCAGCCTCACCATTCATGGCTCTCGTCAGATAGATAGGCATGTCTCGAAGCCGTAGGTTGGTGTCACTTGGAGAAGGGGAGACCTTGCACCATCAGCATTGGTTGATGGTCCGTACCGCTCGTAGACTGAAGAGGAAACACGGTAGCCACGGAACGGAAACACGCCTGGCGCGACGTCCCCTAGGCGGTGCCCATGGGCCGTGTGCCCGTGTACCCGTGTGCCCGCGTCGACTTTCAGGGGATTTCCTTCCCCCATCCCCATCCGCATTTGCCACATGTATGAGGTGAACTATGAATATACCTCAGACTCAGAAGTCAAGACGGGAGTCAACTGTATTTTGATTATATTCCTGTTGCTTTCCTTGGCCGGCTAAAGCCTCAACTTGAGTAGCAGTGCGGCATGCCACTGCCGTGTACTCCGTACTCCGTAAGGTATTCGCGGATCCCCTTTCCTTTGCCTTCCATAGTGCCCGCAATCTCGCCCGAGGCAAATGAACGGGGCTCCGACACATTGATCCGACCAAAATAAGCTCAAAGGCCGCTGCCCTTCAGCACCTCATCTGGACTGAGATTCTGGACGCTTCGTACCGCCTCATTTCTCCTTCACCCTCGGCAGTCCGCAGTCCGTAATCTACAGTCAGTCCACCATTCACAGTCTAGGAGTCATCGTGTACGGAGTACACTACCACGCAAAAGGAAGTAAGCAGACCGTGGCACTGCGACACAGCTTACGGTGCCGATTTCTTTCTACGACCATCTCAACCCTCTAGCACTCCCCTTGTGCCCTCCTCATTATGTGCCGTATTTTCGACTTCACGCACTGCATTGCTAAGTCAGACTTGGCTGACGGCTGACATGCGACACCTGTAAGCTGAGCTTTGCACCTATGAGAAAGGCAGTTTGGAAGGTTGCTGTGCGTAGGTTTACACTACAGGTACGCACTTGTGTCCATACCTTACCTCAAGCACACGACGCCCGCACATGGAGCACATACGCGTTCAGTCGTTGCGCCGCCACCGCCGCTGCTGCTAAAGTTAGCCACCCGTTGTTCCCCGGCAGAAGCGGCCATTCAACACGCCAGTTTTCCTCCTCGCCTGCTAACTTGTGGGCTGTGGCACCTTGAGGTCCTGAACTCAGCCATTCGGGTCTCAGAGCTTCAGAGGTATTACTCGTTGGACTCCATAGCAGGATGGGGGCAATGGGGGCCTTGGGGGCTGATTCTCAACTCCAAGTCTCCAACCGATGCCCACCATCCCGACGCTTTTATTATTACACTCGACTCACTCGAGCAATCGTAATCTACCTTAGTCACCCCTACTCTACGAAGTACGGATACAGATGCTTCAAGCTGATTGAGAGGTGTGACACATGGCACTCACTGGCTTAGCACTCCTTAGGTATGGCAGACGACGAGAACCAATTATCGTGGAACTACGAGGGACAACCTACGCGAGCCTCAAAAGGCGGCATGATTGCCATCCTCCATGAACGGAAAGCAGATCTGGAGTCAGATAAGGGTTAGAACTTGGTACGGATACTGGGCTCTGGTCACCCTTGAAACGTTCCGGTTGGTTGGGTCCGGCAATGTGGGTTACCGCTTGCGAATTGCATCGCCATCTACGGATACACTATGATCTATTGCCCGTACCATAGCCAAGATTCGCGCCCTGTTGTGCTTTCTTTCTACGCCGCCTCACAGGGAGAGCTTCTTCGCAGCAAGGGAGTCGGGAGGCATCTCGTGTCGCGCGTCTTGTCTCTTGTCAGTGGAGCTTGTCGGCGTATGAACAGTATCCGTATTCATTCTTCTTAACTCACTTCCTGTGGTGTCAGACTGTCAGTACCTCGACGTGCTCGAGTACCTACTACGGTACCATCGAGCCACAAACCACCACAATCCCTGGCTTCCCGAGGCGATCTAGGGGTACAGAATGCCGCAGATCCGTGGCACTGGCCATCTAATGAGACTCAGGGTTCCAGAACGCGACTCGTTTACGAATACCTTACATTATTGCCCTGAAAGTGTAAACGGCCTCAAAGCTCCCAGCCTGTCCGGCCGGTCCGATATCTATCAATGAACTAGCGGATTAAACTCTGGGCAGCTCGCAATTCAACAGAGAGGTAATTACTCGTCGCAATATCAGGCAAATCGTGCACCATCGCTCTCCGTAGTGGTGTCTACTTGTCTCAACTTCTCAGACCTCTACTGGTAAGGCCTCACATACCAGCCGACTACGGATCCTTGTTAGATGAGAACTAGACTGGGGATGCCGATACCTCTGGCTTGACAGTGGTTGAATGGTATGTGTAACTTGAATCTTCCAAAGGTCCAAACTTCAAATAAGCTGCGAGACCCCTACTGAACCCTCAACGGCCGAAGTTGTCAGTCCCTCACATGTCCTTGCAAGCTTTTACACGAGCTTGGCAGAGGCCTATTCTGAATTTCTGATGACAGTGGACAAACTTTAGAAGTCGCCGCCTGACGCCTGACGCCTGTCCACTGTCCACTGTCGTGCTTGTAAAGGATGAATCGGCCCATAATCTTGACACTGGATGGTTTAGCTTCATCGCAACCTTGTCGTCGCTGTTGATGGCTTTAGAAGTTCAGACAGCATGTTCGTCTGTCAAAACCTAGTGACTAGATTCGTCCCTGGCACGCCTGGTTGGTATATGAACTTCCGCAGGGCTCTCCGCCGCCGCCGCCACAGCCCTATCTTCAATTGAGAAGGGGCATTTCAAGTCTTTTAGTAGCAGTGCTCACAACCTTGACCTGTCTAGCCTGCAATTGCAACTGCACTTGACAAGCTGATGACAGTATGTATACCAATCTGCTTCAAGGCTTCTTCTCACCCCCATTTACAACCTCGTGCCTTTGTGGGGCAAGTTTTCTGAATTACACAGTAATGGGGCTGTAGATCAGAGACTTTTGTTCATTAAAGCTCGACATCACACAGCCATGTCGATCCAGGCTGGATTGGGCGGCAGACAACGGGACGCACGAATGCTGACCTTCGATTCCGCCACAAAGGTTGAGCAATGAGTTTCAATCTTGGCAACTTCAACCATGACTACATAAGACGGTACTGATGGACACAGACATCCGGTCAGTAAGGCTATGGTCAGCAGGGAATCTTGTCGGTACACTTCTAATAAGAGCACCCGATGACGGTGTCTCCATCCAGCACGGACCACTTTGTCCTAGTCCCGACATTTGAACATCATACCACAGGGTCCCAATTGCCATGAGCCCCCTTCACGATGCCATCGATCTCTGAAGTCACCCACCCCCCGTAAAAGTCACCCGGCTGCGGCTGGACTGCCTCATCGTCGACGAAGCAATTCCACGGGTCGGCATAGAATGACAGGTACCCTTTGATCGCCTCGAACCCCGGTGTTGGAGATTCATAAGACCAGATTCGGTTGGAAACCACCTCGGGCGTTCTTCCGGACGATGGTGCAGGAGCTGTGATTGTATAATATGTAGCCGCACCTTTCCATTCGCAGTAGGTGCTTCGACGCGTCGGGGTCAGCGGCACCTTCAAAGCCGCCGGTGGTAGGTAGTACGCTGTTGCTCATGTCAGTCGGACCACTGCTACACATTTCGGCACCGATCCAGGCCAAAGTTATGACGAACTCGGGGGGTGATGCGTTTCCAGAATCCAATAGGCATCTCGAGTTTCCGCAATCACTTGTCCGTTCCATACAATTTGTAAGTGACGCGGTATCTTCTCTAACAGTGGCGGCCGTGGAAATGTTTGCACATTCATCCTCGCTCGTGCAGCCATTCTGTTTCACGACACAAGTGTTCAACGTGGAGGAGCAGGATAATGAAAATATTCAAGGAAATCTGGGTTGTTCCTGTAGAGTTCCTTTGAGGGCTAGTATTGTTCTGATGATACAGGTTACTTTGGATTATCACAACTCCAGAGGCGGGGCATTCCGATTTCCTGTGAGTCGTGACATCTTAGACTTCGGCATATCAAAGGCCCGGTAACGAACCTAATACCATACGAACTGTGTCCGTCCGTACCTACTGATGTCCAGTTCTGACGACGACATATGACCTGGTCTGCGCAAATGGGATACTTGACATGGAGGCGCATGTGGCGGGGATAATGTGGCTAGTAAGGCGGTGCACAACAGGTTCTCATTGCGTCATCAGCCTGCCAGCCGGTCCCACCTGGGACGATTGTCGGGCCCCGACTACGGGCTGGCCAAGGCTATGTGTCCCCGACAGGTGACGCCTGGCGGTCCGGCTCTGTTGCTTGATGTCTGGCTATCCTCCAAACCACAAACATTTGCTATAACCTTTGCGCAACATCACCCAACCCTCACTACGTACCTTTGGACATACGCTTCCCAATTAAGAAAACCCCGAAACCATCGAAACATCGCTTGCCATACGCTATACCGACTGCCCGCCGACTGAAGATAACCCCTCACTACAGACCCCGCCACTCAGTATATCTCCGACTCCCGGTACGATAGGCATCAGTCACCATGTCGAACCGCGCACTTGCCCGCGATATGCAGGTCGAATTCCAGGCACGGGTATGTTGACATACTCGTCCATACTAGATCACCTACGAATACCTGGGACACTTGCGGATCTTTAATACCAGTAAACTAACCGGCACTCAGTTCCAAGCGAAGCAAGCCCGGAGAGAAGCTCAAAAGGCCGCCAAACAAGATCCTATACTAAAGAAGCAGATTCAAGACGTAGGTTATCGAATGAGAAACGCATTTCAAAATGCTGACACTGAACCGCACAGCTTCTCAAGAAGGGCGAGACGGCCAAGGCCTACCAAAAGGCCAAAATGCTCCTGTCTAAACAGGCCTTGGCTCAACAGATGGACCAGATGGCTGATATGGCCGAGCTTTCTGCCGCGCAGATTCAAGCCAACAATTCAATGAATCGCATGACGCACATGATGGGTCAATCATCTCGTACTATGTCTGTGGCACAGAAGAACATGAACCCCGAGAAGGTATGCCACCGAGCCGTGACCTAAGAATCTGTTGTCGCGGCCCATCTCTCTAACTGCCTCATTTTCAGACTCTCGTTACCCTCGAGCAATTCAAGCAACAAAACGAAGAGTATGCCGTGTCAAACGGCATCTATCAGGACGCCATTTCGCAGACTACGAGTGCGCAGGTATCGGATGACGCTGTACACGAGTTGTTGGGAAAGCTGGCCGATGACGCTGGAGTGCAGCTAAATGCTGAACTCAACAGCGCGGCGCCAGCTAAGGAAGAGCCAGTGTCTGCTGAGCCTACTGCAGAGGAGGAAGATGCGTTGCAGCAGCGGCTGCGTGCGCTGAGGGCTTGAATTTGGGGTGGAACAATGTTGATTTGAGCATGCTGGGATGGCTTCACTCGTTTGGTAATTTGGGCACTAGGCGTTATAATGGGCGTGGGCACGCGCGTAACACATTTCGTATTGAGAAGAGCGAGGGGTCTCCAACCGAACCTCTGGCGTATAGTTGCACATCAAGGCGAAATCGAGGCGGTTGAAGAGACAACTGCTACGTTTGATTCCTAAACTAAACTAAACTAGCTTTCCTAAACCCCGAGCATACAAGCAACCTTGTGCTTTTCGTGTGTAAGACAGGATTTACATGTACAGACTGGCGACTGCCGTGATATCGCGCTTGATCATCTCTTGCGCTGTCTGCATCTTCTGGTACAGTTCCGGGTCTCCAATGATGCGAGCGGCGTTCTTCACCTCACGGCATGTTTCGTCCAGACGTGTGATGGTCCGCACAATAGTTCCTTCCAGGACATCGGTCAGATCAGTGATGTTCTTGAAGCTCATGCCTCGCGCCCATTCGTAGACCACTTCCATCAGACCGAACCGGGGACGAGAGATAAAGTCATTCGAATCATCCGCAGACTGAATGACTTGGTGGAGTGTCTGGACTTCGTTGACCTTCTCGCTAATAGCAATGATGGTATCCTTGCCCCGCTCAAGGTTGCCCGTTAGGTTCGGTTGAGTGTCTGTCTTTTCCTGGAAGACAAACGCCGAAAGTAAGGCAGCGATTTCGGCTGGCTCGTAGTCGGCGAGCACATTGTCCAAAATCAACTCTGTCAAAACGAGTTCATCGCCCGAGTGAATCTCGCAGGCCACCTTACCCTTGAGCAGTATCCTGGCGCTATCGTCAATGAATTGGAGCTGTTTAAGCACCTGAATACGCTGCTCGTAGTCCGGCAGAAGCTGAAGGTTCTGATCCGAGAGGGATTGCCGGAGCTGAGAGATGTGCTCCTTGATGAGCCACTGATCATGGCACATGGCAAACTGTAAATAGTGTCAGCGATTGCTCTTTCTGCCGGGTCAGCCATGCTACAACTTACATGCTTCAAGAACTGAGGACACGAAAGAGCAGGCGAGGACGAGGCAACGACTTCTGCATCCTTTCTCTTCTTCATTATCTCCTGAAAAGAGAGATTCTTGATTTTGGAAAGATCCATCTCGTCCCAAAGATCATCCCACGATCGACACAGCGCATGAAGCCTGTCCTTTGCCTTTGCATACTTCTCCCCGCCTTGGAAGATCTCTGGCACAATGCCCTTGGTGACATATCTCGTCAAACATTCAACATCACTCAGAGGAACCTGCAGAGTCTTAATCCGCACGTGCTTCTTCGCCTGCGGTAGCGGTGTAAAGTACTTGCGGAAGGCCGGGATGAAAGGCAGAAGGTCTGTGGAATCACGAGTCTCCCTCATGAGTCTGATCTCACAGACATGCAGAGTAGGACCACCTTGCCCCTTATCACTCGCGCCATCCGACAGCAAGATGCCAGGTGTGCGAATACCATCCCTGTTGTATACGATCAAGCGGGCCTGACTGAACATCTTGCGGCCAATGGTAATACCAATCAGAGACTTGTAAACTTCGCCGGTGAGTTGCTTGTAGTCCTCCGACGCTTGGTGACACTCGTCCATAGACACGTCGCAGACGCTGCACGAGTCTCGTTTGATCTTAGCCAAGTCGGCCTCCGAAATTTTGACTGCCTTCTCGTGCTCAGGGAGCAGCTGCTGGGTGGCATGTTCCGAGAAGCTACGTTTGATCATCTCTTCAATCTTGAGAGCCTCAACCCGGAGTAAATTGAGGATCATGTTGTAGGTGAGACGGAACTGGGATCTGAGCTTCGACGGCTCTCCTAGAATCATCTTCTGAAGGTCGGCAACAGGGGGGGCTTCGTCCCCCCCTGGTGGAACGATAATGACCGAGCCGACTGTATCCAAGCCACGACGACCTGCTCGGCCGGCCATCTGTGTATACTCGCCAGGAAGCAGGTTTCTGAAGGAATGGCCGTCGTGTTTACGGTATCCAGAGAAAACGACTGTTCTGGTTGGCAGATTGAGACCCATGGCGAATGTCTCCGTGGCAAAGAGCACCTTGACAAGAGTTTGGGCGAAGAGAATTTCGACAATCTCCTTGACGATTGGCAACAATCCTCCGTGATGAACCGCAATACCTCTAGACAAAAGCTCTCGCAGTCTGATAATCTGTGGCAGAGCCCGATCCTCGGGCTTGAGTCTGGCAATGGACTTCTCGATAGTCATGTGGATAGCACTCTTCTCAGTCGCCGTGCAGAAGTCCTGGTTACTGAGTGCATCGGCATTCTCCTCGCATCGCTTCTTCGAGAAGACGAATATGCACGACGGAAGGAGGCTCGACTTCTTTAGGAACTGAACCAGATGAACCCAAAGGTTCTTGTCTTGGGCTGCAGAGGTAAAACCACCCTGGCGGCCGGTTCTTCCCATGTGACCTGGATTGTGACTGGCGCGCGGCGCTCCACCACGGCCTCTTTGCTGAGGACCGCCGCCACGCTGCCCCCCTCGCTGCCCGCCGCGCTGGGCTCCTCCTCCTCCTCTCTGGCCACCGCCGCCGCGAGGCGCGTTGCCTGGCTCGGGTGCCCTGGTCTTTTCTTTGCCCTGGATTGCTGAATTGGCTTCCTTCCAACCCTTCTCGATGAATTTCTTGTCCGAGTCAACGATTTTATGAATGTTCTTGCCAGCCCACAAGTAGTGCTCCAATGGTATGGGCCGCTTTGGGGTTGAGATGACATAGATATCCTTTTGCTTGGTGCGTCCAACCCAGGAGGCAAATTCGTAGGTATTGGGCACCGTTGCTGAGAGGAGAATGAGTGTTACATGTTCGGGGAGCATGATGATGACCTCTTCCCAGACGACACCGCGCTCAAAATCATTGACGTAGTGTACCTCGTCAAAAATGACGAATTCGACATCTCGGATAAGGTCAGCTCCACGGTAGAGCATACTTCTTAGAATTTCCGTCGTCATGATCAGGCAACTGGCCTCAGGGTTGATTTGAACGTCACCCGTCAGGATACCAACCTCGTCGAAAGTTTGACGGAAATCTCGGAACTTCTGGTTACTCAAGGCCTTGATCGGGGAGGTGTAAATCGCCTTTGTCATGTGCTTTGTTGCGAGGGCGATGGCGTATTCGGCAACGACGGTTTTACCGGCTGATGTGTGCGCAGCGACGAAGACAGAATCGCCGCTCTCGAGGTGATAAATGGCCTCCTTCTGAAAAGTATCGAGCTCAAAGGGCCAGTCTCTTGCCATATCGGGCACCAACTCTCTGAAGTTGGTGATGTCCCTGTCGATATCAACCATGTGGGCCCACTCTCGGCCGGCCTTCCTGGCACTCGACGCAGCTAAGGCACCGTGGGGTTCGAGAGCTGGGAACTCGACAGGCAAAATGGCGTCAATATCCTCGCTGTCTTCTTCATCTTCGGACTCGGCCTCATCCACCTTGTCGTCGTTCGTCTGAACCTCGCCGTCTGCCTCGTCAACACCTGGTGGTTGTTCCGGCTCCTGGTCCAGCTCTTGCTCAATCGCCCTGGCTTCGTCCTCATCAGCCTTCTTTTGGCCGATATTGAGACCGCGACTTAGTCCAGGCGCAACCTCGAGTAGGCCGCCCTCGACACCGAGTTTGATGACCCGCTCGAGCTTGTTATTTGACAGAGCTGCAGCCTCTCCACCTCCAGACCGGTGAACCTGGTCCTCGAGTGCTGCGGTTGCCTCGATTCCATCCAGGCCACCAGGTGCGAAGGGAAAGAATCCGGCAGCTCCACGGACGAAATCAGCTCTGTTGGCGGGCTTGCGAAGAAAAGAGGTCGAATTCTTGGCGGTAGCGCTGTTGGCGGGAACGGTGACATTTCGGTAGCCACTCACTCTGCCCTCAAGGCCATGCCTTTCAAACCGTGTCACAGTCCTGGTTTGAGGATTGCCGATTTTGAGGAGCTCCGTATAATCCACGGGGCAATCCCAGCGCCTAGGAGGAATCAGCTAATGGACATGGAAAGCAGAATGTGTTCGTGTTTGGAGGGCCATACTGCTGCAGGCCATTGAGCCATTCGGGTGAGAATTTCATGCATGGCATGAGAAACTCAGTCTCTAGACTTGTCTTCAGCTCCGAAACATCTTGCTTGACGCGCTTGCTTGGCCGTTGCTGGAATAAGATGTCGTCAATGTTGGAGTCGGGAAGGTCCTCAAGATGGAGACCTTGAATGGCCGCGGCCAGGTCGGAAGCCATCTCGAAGACAATGAGCGGCAGGAGAGGTATAACACCGTCGAAAGTAGGAGGCGAGACGAGGTGAGATGAGACGAGACGATGAGTTTGGCCTTGAGCCTACCTTACCTTGTCATTGACTAAGGTAAAGTACCGGTATAGGGAGGAAGGAGGGACTTGACGTGGGATGAAGTGAGGTACCCAGCTAAAGGTACCTTAGGGCGGGACTGCAGTGATCACTGATGACGGTGTGCGGGGTGGCAGCGCTGTAGTCTAGGTACTGCCGTACCTGTACGAGTCCATTTTTGTGCCCCTCCTACCTTACCTTACCTTACCTAAGGAAATAGATCCGTTAGATCGGACAGCCAAGGCACCTAAGGTAGGTAGGCACAAATTGACGATACCCTAGGTATTTAGGGTACCTTGCCTCATTTGAAGTAGGTTGTTTGCCTAATACATCTTGTCCGTTTCCCACTCTGCTCTACATCAGTCCTCACTCGAGATGGCCAGCCTTGATGGACGGCTTTCGTCCCAGATCGCCCATGAAGGAACTCTCTCACGAAGCGATTTTGATTTTCATGGTTTGTTATGATCAGTCTCCTGGATCTCAGTAACACATTCACCTCATCGCCGAATAGCTTCAGGCTACAAACAGCGCACGCACGTGGATGATATCCTCATTTCTCCAAATCCTGAGCTCTGAACCTATCTTGATGAGGGATGGTTTGCTAAAAACACTCCGGTATACGTTGGCCACTTCAGCCATGACATCAATGCACTCCATAATGGCCAAGTGCTCACTGCTTCGTGCCATAGCGTATGGATCATCGCATACAATTGTAACCCCAGGGTATGAGATGTATATATGACAACTAAGCAACATACAAGTACAAGCTTCTTCCCCAAGTCTATCGAGCTCCACGGGCCATTATAGATCAGCTTCCATCTCGGAAACCTCAAAGAGGCAGCTTGCCCACGCCTTCATTCTCTCGTTCACGACACGCAACTCTCTTACAGGCGCAGCATCTTGGCGACGTAGTTCTCAATGATCTGCTCAGTAGGGAAAGCCATCTCCTCGAGACCAGCCGCGTAAGGGGTAGGAACGTCGGCACCAGTGACTCTCTGGGCGGGCGCATCGAGGTAGTCAAAGGCGTACTCCATCGTCACGGCCAGGATTTCTGAGCCGACACCGTAGGCGGGGAATCCGGACTCAACGGAAAGGAGGCGGTGGGTCTTCTTGACAGACTGAACAATGGTCTCGACGTCCAAGGGCTTGACGGAGCGCAGGTTGATAACCTCAACATCGATGCCGTAGTTCTTCTTCAAGTTCTCAGCGGCAACAAGAGCCTGGCCGACACAGCGGGAGAGCGTGACAATGGTCAAGTCCTTGCCGGAGCGCTCGATCTTGGCCTTGCCGAAGGGAAGAACAAAGTCATCCTTCTGAGCAGCCTCCGACATGGGGAAGGTCTGGCCGTACATGAGCTCGTTCTCGAGAACGACGACGGGGTTGGGGTCGCGGATAGCAGCCTTGAGCAGACCCTTGGCATCCTCGGCACTCCAGGGGGAGACGACCTTCAGACCAGGGATGCTGCCGTACCAGGCTGAGTAGTCCTGGGAGTGCTGCGCAGCGACACCAGAAGCGAAGCCATTGGGACCGCGGAAGGTGATGTTGCAGGGCTGGATACCACCGGACATGTAGAGTGTCTTGGCGGCGGAGTTGACGATCTGGTCGATGGCTTGCATGGCGAAGTTGAAGGTCATGAACTCGCACTAGAGGAAACACAAGAGTCAGTCACGGACAACCAAAATCTAAGACGTGCCGCCGCATTCAACCAGTCAGTAGCTGTTCAAATGATTGAACAGCCAACTGCCAAGTCCGTATGCCTTATCGACATGCTGGAGGAAGCAAACTTACCACAGGGTGCAGTCCGCTAAGGGCAGCGCCAACGGCGAGACCGCAGAAACCGCTCTCGGTGATGGGTGTATCGATGACACGCTTGTCGCCGAACCGGTCCAGAAGACCCTTTGTGACCTTGTATGCGCCGTTGTACTGAGCGACCTCCTCGCCCAAAACGAAGACCTTGTCATTGGCCTCAAGCTCCTCGGCGAGGGCCTCGTTGAGGGCCTCACGGACAGTGTAGTCCTTGGTTCCCTTTGCGTCGGCATACGTCCGTGACTGGATGGCGAAAGCAGCGGGCAGGCCTACGAATTGGGAGATGGGGGAGGTGCGGAGGGAGGCAGCTCTGGCTGAAGACGCCAGGCGGGCTGCGGGACGGAGGAATCGGGACATCGCGAATTTGGTCTTGGGAGGGTTGGATGGTAGAAAAGACGCCCAGGTCGCAACGCGAAAGAAGCTGGATAGCCCAAGAGGATCTGGAGAATGAGGAGACAAGAAGAAAAATGTCGTGGATGGACAATGCGTGACCTCAGGGTGGGGTTGACTATGGCCAACGACGAGAATTGAGCGTCGAGGTGAGAGGGATGAGGAAGTCGACGGGGAGCTGTCGAGGGATTTCGCAGCTTTTTTTTTTTTTGCTCAGCTCTATGGGCGTTGAGTCCGTTGAATTGCGGCGAGCTGCCAGACAACAGCGTTGGGGAGGTCCCGGGCGTGGAGCTAGCCCTATTTGGCCTTAGCGGTGTTCTTGGGCATTAGATAATCGGCAGCACCTATCCTGAACCAATCACGCTGTATTTCAACGATTAGTCCCCATCCAAATTGCGCTCAAACCCAGGTCCGATTTAATCCCGATAAGCTCCGCTGGCTTGTTCTCCCTTCCATTTGCTGCGTTGATAACTTAATGCGGATACTCTCTGTATCACTCATGGCTAGCCCAGCTAACGGGAGTGTTTGCATCGGCCTTTCTTAGTGCTCCTTTGTCGGCGTCGGGCTTAAGCTCCCCCTCGAGGAGTGACCGGACACGGATCTCCATAAGATTTCTACTCAGCAAACGCGTTCTGAGCACCATGCACCCGGTGCCACCCGCTTCCATCCGAACGGCGAGCCACTTAGGTCCGAGCAAGGACCAACGAAAGGGAACTCGATGAGGTGGTCTGGGCAAAGGGCATGCATGTTCCACAGAAACTCTTTGAGCAATACCCTGAATTGCGATGGCGATCATGTGCATGGCTGGCACTATCATACTCAAACCTAGTGCGCTTTATTTTGCGGCCTGTCATGCTGGGCTTTTGGCCATTTATCAAGATTGCTGGCAATCTGCATACTGACTTGCGGGACAGACTACCTAAGTTTCCTTATCCATAACCCCAGCCGGTACAGAATATCTAAGGACGCGTCTGACACAGAATACAACCAGCGGCAGTATTCGACCCGCCTCCATAGACAATGTGCTGGGGAGCGATTGGAGTTACACGAGCAAAGGATAGTCCGCCAGACGTGTGTGTATATGAGACTCTCATGTTGGAACCGTATTTCATTATGTGCCATTATGTAGTAGCCAGTGACTTATGCCAGGTAATCGGCGAGCGTATTTTTCTCTATAAGAACTCTCTCCCACTTTTCCCAAGCCAACTAACTTCCTTCCATCATGGCCCACCATGAATTGTCGTAAAGCCGTCCGGCTGTAGTTGCCTAATTACAATTATAGTACTGGTATAACACTCATACAGCGAGTAGAAAAAGTCATGGCCTCTTTATCTTTTTCCGTTGGTGTCCATCTATGCCATCATCTCTGCATCCAAGGCGTACAAACGCGACGTCTAGTTGGCGGGCTTCTTTCCGACCATCAGGTACATAGGCGTGAACAGGTGCTCTCTGCCACCAGCAACAAGGCAGTCACCAGCCCATGCCAAACTGTCGGCCGTTTTCTTGGTACCGGCAGGGGCAATCTTGAGAGCCTCGAGTCCACCAACCACGTTGTGCATGAGAAACCGGCCCACCTTGGTCATGCGAACAATGGTGAAGATGTCAAAGACGGACTGGATGTACTTGAGCTCGCCTGACAGGGGCCAGTACCACGGCATGGGGTCGGGCCTGTCGGCAAGATCTTCGTGGTGGAGCATCTCAAAACCGGCAGTCTTCATGGCAGCCAGACCCTCAGAGACCTTGCACATGTTGGAAATACCATCACCCTGCTCGATGCCCAAGCGGATCTCACGGTGGGCCAGGTTATCGTTGTCGTACTCGTCCGTCATCAACCACTCGTAGACACCAAAGACGCCACCAGGCTTCAAAACACGGAAGATCTCGCTGTAGATACCCTCAAGACTGGGCGCGTGGACGGTGGCCTCAATAGCGTAAACGGCGTCGAAGGAGTTGTCGGGGAAAGACATTTGCTGCGAGAACAACGTTAACCATTTGAACACGGATCTGAGCACTACATCAACCACGTACCATGAAGTCTCCCTTGACGAAGTCGAGCTGCTTCGACAGGCCCTCCTTCGCAGCGTAGTGAGTAGCTCTGTCGATTTGGTAGTCGTTGTTGTTCAGCCCCGTGACGTGGCAACCGGTGAACTTTGCGATTTCTCGGGCAGGGCCGCCAACGCCACATCCGACATCAAGCACCTTCATACCCTCCTTGATGCCGACCTGGTGGGCGAGGTAGTGCTCATGGCGGGCAATCGCCTGGTAAAAGGGCTCGCCGTGGGAGAAGCGGCAGAAGTGGAAGGACTGGCCCCAGCCATACTCGTACAAGTCGGTCGCCAGGTTGTAGTAGCTACAAAACCATGATCAGCTTGTATCTCGACAGAAAAGGGGGAATGGGTCGCGTACTGTCTGGTCAAGGTCGCATATTCAGCTGTACGAGCCTATGCCAAGCAAATGTCAGCGTCTGCAACGAGTTGAAATATGTTCATGGCATAACAAAGGTCGGATTGCATACTGCGCGCTCCTCGAGAGTTTCGTCCTTTGCGGCCTTGTTGTCCCAGTGCTTGAAGTACTCGTCGACGGCAGCCTGCTTCGCATCACTGCCCTTGCTGAACATGGCGGCAAGACCACCGGTGGCCTGAGCACTGCTACCGTGCAGGGCCTTGTTGAATTGAGCATCGCGAGCGTGGTCCTCACGCTCGAGGTTGGAGGCTGTTGAGGTGACCATGTTTTCAAGTAGTGAATGAACACGATAGAGAGAGAGAGAGGCGTTGGTAGGAAGAGGAGAGTGGTGGAGAGCTGGAAGGTTGTAAAGTATCTGGTCTGGCGAGTGAAAGAGAGAGGGAAGAAGGAGAAAGATTAAATTGAGAGCAGGACAACAAGATCGGTAAGGTAGGACGGGCAATCAGATTGGCACTCGGGAGAGCGGGGGTGTAGGCTTTTTCAATTGCGACAAAATATCAAACGGGAAAAGGAGTCGAAGGGACGCGGCAGCGGTCGATATTGTCTCGTTTTGGCTGTGTCAAATTTCCAACATCCCCCTCCTAGTCCCTCTCAGGCTCTCCATCCACTGTTCCTAAGCGGTCTACCAACTAAGGATAGGCCGCAGCACGGTAGCACCAAGCAAAGTCTGTGCAATAAAATGAGATGAAAACTGCGAGGCCAGACTGTTTGTTGTCCAATGTCCATTTAGCGGTGCAGGGATCTCAAGACTTCAAATTGACAGAGACCCGGTCCCAGGGTCCCATCTTTGGCAATTGTCCAATCGCGGGGCGCAAAAGGCTATTAGTACTTGCTTTGTTGAGCAGGCGGTGAGACGACGGCTGGGCAGGAAACATATGCATACCGGCCAGGGGCAGTCCAATCCGAATACGAATTCGAACAGCTAGTAATACTTAATACACCTCCTACCTTACGGATAAGTTACAATAGCTTAATTTTTACCCAGCACGATCTGATAGACTGACAACACGCCTGAGCCTCCGAGGCGTCTTCCAGATTATTCCCTGATGTGGTTGGACCTGGGCACCCGCCACCTGCCTGGATTTTGGGGATTCACACGGATGTCTATCGCCATCAAGCCGCGTCAATAGTCGCTCTACTTGATGATGCATTTCACGGTTATTTTCATACTGAGTTCCTCGCTTGAAAATCCCCTGTAGGTTTCCAGGTAATACTCAAGACAACATCCTCGAAGCGATCTCCGGGGCTTTGGAGCCGATCACCTCATGTTATACTAGGTAGACTAGAAAGAAATTCGGCCGGGAAAAATCTCTCTCTCCTTTCGGTGCTTTATAAATGCACAATACATAGTATTCACGATAAGGTACCTTGATATTCCAGGTTCCCCATGTGGCTCTCCATGAGCAAGGTTGGCTGGGAACATTCCATATGATACTCCGTATGGTGGCTGGCGAAACTTCCGAGTGTGGCGCATGTCACGTGGTAGAGTCAGCACTCATAGCTCGACGCCACAATTCTCGGTACGTACTCTGTACAGTAAGGCAATATTGTGGGTAGTGAGTAAACCCTGCGCGCGACTGGGCCCGCGTTCAAGATCGCTTCCTAGTTGCCTACGTAGTTTGCGAGCGACACCACGATCCTTCGCTCGCCACGCTGAACAATCTCACGATCTGAATCGACAACCACCTTCAAATTACGATCCGTACTCTAGGAGTTTGCACCGCTTTGCGGCTTTCGAGGCGCCATGCCACCCCAGATCAAACAAGACCTGAACCGCTCAGGCTGGGAATCGACCGATTTCCCTTCTGTTTGCGAAAACTGTCTGCCGGAGAATCCTTATGTCAAAATGTTGAAGGAAGATTACGGCTCTGAGTGCAAATTGGTACTGCCACCTTCCCACCCCACTCTGCTCAATATTCAGCTTTGTGCTAACATTGTCCGTTGCAGTGTACGAGGCCGTTCACCGTCTTCAGCTGGAGTGCTGACCGAGCCCACGGCCGAAAGAAGCGAACGAATATTTGCTTGACCTGCGCACGCCTCAAGAACTGCTGCCAGGCATGCATGCTGGATCTTTCCTTTGGGCTACCCATCGTGGTACGCGATGCAGCGCTGAAGATGGTAGCCCCTGGGCCATCGTCCGACATCAACCGGGAGTATTTTGCGCAGAACAACGAGCTCGCCATAGAAGAAGGTCGCGCGGGGGTTGAAGAATACGAGAAGACGGACGAAAAGGCCAGAGAACTCCTGCGAAGATTGGCTGCGAGTAAACCGTACTTTCGAAAGGGCCGCACCGTCGAGAGTGCCAATGACGAGGTTCAAGCAGGCTCCAGCTCGAGCGGTGGACCAGGTGGCAATCCAGCCGTCGGCGCCGGTGTCGGTGGACCAGGCCCGATTCGAACCAGGGACTCGAGAGCTGCGGCAGCTCTGGGCGCGAGGCCGGGCAGGGCGAAGCAGGCTTTTCCAAGCGCTGCACAATTGCCTCCTGGACCACAGGATTGGATGCCCCCGGCCGACAAGAACATCATGTCCCTTTTCATCACCGGGATCGAGGATGACCTCCCCGAGCATAAGATCCGAGATTTCTTCAAAGCGCACGGCAGGCTTAAGAGTCTCGTTTGCTCCCACATGTCACACTGCGCATTCGTCAACTACGAAACGAGAGAGGCGGCTGAGAAGGCTGCCGCGTCATGTCAAGGTCGTGCTGTTATCGCAGGATGCCCGTTGCGTGTACGCTGGGGTGTTCCAAAAGCAATTGGTACGATGGACAAAGAGCAGCGTTCACAAATGCTCATGGACGCTCGACGAGGGCAGGCGAACGCGCGCAGAGCGGATGGCAGGGGTGGAAGAGGGCAGGTCGCAGGTCGCCAGGACGCAGGAAACGCCGCCCACTCGACAGCTGCACCAGTGGTTGCACCCCCACCAGGCGCAGACGATGGCGCGCAATATGCTAGTCTGCAGGGCGACTGAGACGTGAGGAATATGGACAATCGGGTAGCGTTTTGGGGGAGTTTGGGCGTCATTGATTTCGTCAGGATTTGACGACTGGAAATCGGGATAGAGTGGAAGGCTTCATACCAACTGCCTGGGTATCATGTGTTTAGTTATACAGAATTACAGCACAATTACAGGCATCTCTCCTATGCCATACTCGCCTCGACGCCCTCCCTTCAACTACAGCCACACCCGCCCATCGTTGCCGAGCCGCCGCCGGCCGTTTTAATAGAGTCGTTGTCCCCACGTTCGGTGTCCTCGTGAATGCGCAACTCTGCAGAGTCATCCGTCAGCATCATAGCCAGCACAAGCTACAGCTGTAGGAACTTACTGAAGACGCGAGAATCATCCTGCTTCCCCTGGACCACATTTTCTCTCAGGATCTTGGCAACATCTTCCGCTTTCTGGATGGCGGAGCTGTATGCAGGGTCTGTCGACTTGAGTGTTGCTTGATCTCTAAAACCTTGCCGTATCTGCTGCTGTGCTGCTGTGAGGACTCGGTCGTCGCCTACGAAAAAGACAATGTCAACAATAGGAACTTGAGAATATGCGAGAGAGATACAAACCCTTGAATGCGATTCGCGCCGCGCGCCAGAGTTGTCGGTAAGCAGGCAGAGACATAGTAAAAGAAGTGAAGGTGTCAAGTAGCTTAAGAGACAGAGAAGATACGAATTGAGTAAGTTTCCTTACGAGCGCATGTGTTTCGGGGAGAAGACGTGATATTCCAAAGATGAACAGGGTGCCGTCAAGGACATCGGCTCAGGCATTCGACACAAAAATGTTCCCGGCATCCGGAGAATCTTAGGTACACACCCCTCCAGCCTTAGCGCCACCCACACCTTCTCCAAAGAAAACTCTACCCCACGTTCCTGGAATTCTTTTTTTCAATTTCAACGACGTCCTTGCTCTTCAAGACACGCAAGCCTCGATCGCGATAAACCAAGTTATTCGCATCTACCGGAATGGCTTCCGCAATCGTTGTCCCCCACGTCCTCCCGGTCGTCCCCGAGGGATGGTCCGCGGAGAAGGACTTCAAGACCGTTGGCAAGGTCTCTGCTGCTACTCAGCGAAGCCTGGAGCCTGTCGGCCCTCACTTCCTTGCCCACGCTCGCCGGGCCCGTCACAAGCGCACCTTCTCCGAGGATGATCGCATCCAGGCTCAAGAGGCTACCAAGAATGTCGAGAACGAGGATGACGGCGAGATCAGCGAGGCTGAGGACCCCATGATGCTTCAGCGCGATGCCAAGGACTGGAAGGTAAGTGACTGCCTCTCATGTACAAGCCATTGCGCCCGTAGCAATTGACGACTGACTCCCGACTTCCACAGAACCAAGACCACTACCAGGTTTTGGGTCTCACCAAGTATCGCTGGAGGGCCACCGAGGACCAAATCAAGCGCGCCCACCGCAAGAAGGTTCTCAAGCACCACCCAGACAAGAAGGCTGCCGCTGGTATTGTCGACGACGACAGCTTTTTCAAGTGCATCCAGAAGGCCACAGAGGTTCTCCTGGACCCCACCAAGCGTCAGCAGTACGATTCAGTCGATGAGAAGGCCGAAGTCGACCCTCCCACCAAGAAGCAGCTGGCCAAGGGTGGCAGCACATCCTACAAGCTTTGGAGCAACTGTTTCAAGGCCGAAGGTCGTTTCTCCAAGACCCAGCCGGTACCGACCTTCGGTGACGACAAGTCCTCCAAGGAGCACGTAGAGGACTTCTACAACTTCTGGTACAACTTTGACAGCTGGAGAACTTTCGAGTATCTGGATGAAGATGTGCCAGACGACAACGAAAACCGTGATCAGAAGCGCCACACGGAACGCAAGAATGCCAACGCCCGCAAGAAGAAGAAGGCCGAGGACAATGCTCGTCTTCGCAAGATGCTTGACGACTGCTCGGCCGGCGACGAGCGCATCAAGCGCTTCAGACAAGAGGCCAACGCTGCCAAGAACAAGAAGAAGTTCGAGAAGGAGGCCGCTGAGAAGAAGGCTCTCGAGGAGGCTCAGGCTAAGAAGGAGGCCGAGGAGAAGGCTGCCAAGGAAGCGGAAGAGAAGGCCAAGGTCGACCGAGAGCAATCGAAGAAGACCAAGGAGGCAGCAAAGAACGCTGTCAAGAAGAACAAGCGTGTTCTCAAGGGCTCGGTCAAGGATGCCAACTACTTCACGTCTGGCGAGCCTTCCGCCGCTACCATTGACTCTGTTCTCGGTGACGTCGAGCTCGTCCAGGGCAAGATCGACGCTGACGAGATTGCGGCCCTGGCCGGCAAGCTCAACGGCCTCAAGGTGGCTGACGAGATCAAGGGAGTATGGAGCGAGGAGGTCAACAGATTGGTCGGCGCTGGCAAGCTCAAGGATGGCGATGCCAAGTCTCTGACTCAGTAAAGGAGGCTCATCTTTCAATGAGCTCCGACACGCCAAGCTTGGTATGGCGCGGCGGGCTAGCAGCGTAAAACATGATTAGACGCAATAGAATAGAGAATGAATGTCGGCTTTCAATAGATGACCCCACGGCTTCGTCCTCTGAAACGTCTTACGCCAGTTACATCTTGTGAGTCGGAGTGGCTCGGTATGTGTACTCACTGCCTTCGGATCATGTGGCTTCCTACTTAGGGGGTTACATTACGGGCTTCGGTCCTAATCCACAGAGATAGACGGGGCGTTGCTTTTCACGATCGAGACCGTCTGTTGGCCAGTCGACAATAGAAAGTTCAGCCCTTTAGAGGAAGCTGCCACAAGGTTGTTCGACGGCTTGGTCTCGATGAAAACACGGTACTTGCCTCCTGCCCCGCTGTCGTCTTCGAGAATATACCCAGGCTGATGCCTCGTTGTCAGTGTTTCCACCCATCCTAATTCAGACATCATGGGATGGGGTTCCGGGGGTTCGGAGATGCCGTGACCCTACAGCAACAAAGACGGAGCAAACAGACAACCTTTGTGCCAGTCATCCCATTCATTGGATCATAGCCCATCCCATTTCGTTGGATCCCGAAGGCCGCGTCTGGTGTCGGTTATTTGACGCTATCCTAGGTCAGATCACAAGGCTGAAGATGAAGATCTTGTTTCTTGCCAAGTATCGACTAAGTTAGGAAGCACTTCACTGATTCCCCAGACCAGGTTTGCGGAGCCACTGACCTTTAGGGGGGCGGGAGGGAGGCTTCTTCTCATATTGGGAAGGCAGGTACCTATGCTCCGTTCCCCATCTCTTTCCTTGTGATTGTCTACCTTAGTACCTTATTGAATCAACTATTCCCAGCTGCGTATTCGTCTTCCGAGGGTCATATATCATCTCGCAGTGAGAGTCACACGGGACAAACTTCTTCTCTACCATGCCACGCCCTACCCCGTCACCAAGCAAACAAGCACGCACCACTCATTTTCTTGAGAAGTTTCCCTTGCCACCGCGTCGGCACCAGCAAAATTACACGGACTAGCAATCCCTTGAGATTCTATTTTCACTACGATACCAACTCATCTTCAGATCTCGCCAAACACGCCTTCTTCAGCAACCGCACCTGTCGTCGCCCTTCGCATCGCACCTTCCCTCTTCCGCAGTCACATCCCACCTCGACCACCCAAACCCGCGGCCACAGGAATTCAAGCTGCCATGTCGACGATTTCTAGCAGCCATCCGGGTGGCGCCAACTGGGTCGAGCAGAGCAACAACCCGCTACCGCAAGTGGTCGTCTACTCTGCTCCTGAGGCCGTGAGCATTTCGATGAATAACCTCGGGACCGGCATCGGCAGCGACGGCACCAAGGACGGCACCAAGGTTCACGCAGGCGAAGATGACGCCTCGGAGAATGACGCTGAGCAAGGCAGCCCTCCAGAGCCTCCTCCTGGAGAAACGTCGCGTCTTTGGAATTGGAAGACAATGATCGGCATCTGCATAGGCCTTCTCATCCTCGCCATCGTGGTTCCTCTCACAGTCACACTGTCCACCAAGAATCACACCTCTGGTCCAGATAAGACCGAGAACCTTGCTACTTCTTCTGCCTCATCGCCATCGTCTTCCCCCACAACTACCTCTCTGACCTCGCTCCCAGCTCCATCCTCGACTCTCACGCCGGTAAGCAGCATGCCCTACTCACTACTTGCAGCATCACGTATGATGGGCTGTGTTTTCTTCAGCATCTAATCACTTATCACAGGCCCTCGAGTGCGTCGAGTCCAAGTTCATCCGGGAAGTCAACTGGCTCGGTATCGACAAGGGTGGCGGCGGTTGGCTGTACAACTTGTACCCAGCCAAAAGCGCCCAGGACTGCTGCACAATCTGCCACCTTGAAACTTCTGACGGATGCAATGGATGGCTGTACATACCGGAGAACTCATCGACGCCATCATGTTCCATTATCCACGGCTTCGACGGCCCGAGCGATAGTGACTCCTGCCCGAAGGGCCGTCCAGATATCGTCTTCACAAAGGCTGGCAATAAGGAGAGCTATGGTGGACCAGGTCCTTGTGCAGGCTCAGTGCGAGGATGAGAATCTTCGGATAGATAAGTCGGATAAGACTTAAGTACAATCACTACATCTAACTTACGAATGGGTATGTGCTGGACGAGGTTTATGAGCACCAGGGGACACATGAATACAGGGATTACAAGGGCGTCCGGATGTGTTGGCGTTTGCTAGTTGCAGGATACCCCTATAGAGGCAACAATTGAGACATTTCACACTCGTCATTCTTTGCAACAAACATCTGTGCCGCATCCCATTTACTCCATTACGCCGTGCACTGTAAGACGGGTAGTCGTTAAGAAGCCCTCGACACCTAAGGAGGGTCGTTCTTCGTGAGCGGCATGTACAGTCAACTCCCCTAAGACAGGGACGACAGTGGCAAGACAAAGTTAGTGACATATGTTTGAAGAGAACCCAAAAAAAACTAGCGGTATGGCAAAGAAGCAAAATTGAGATTTTGGCCGAACAGCAACTACCTTACTCTATGGAATCGTCCACTTCTTTTACATACTAATAACATACGCTGAGAAGTTGCACATGACCAGCTTTCTGCTGTGCCTAGAAGAGATAATAGACAGGATATCTTGTCCGGGATCAATGTCCGAAGGGGGTAATAGAGGCATCAGGGCTGTGGCAGCGTGGACTAGGGACCACTCACATGAACCCTCTTAAACTACCCATGTAAGTGGGTGGCTTAACAGTCTGCCAAATCCGAGGTTATCAATGGCAGTCAAGGCAAGTGAGTAATAAAACGGGATGCCGGTCAACGCACGACCAGCCGCCTCTTTGTAACCATTACTATCAATATAACTCCCAAAGTCCGCCATCTAAAGAAAAGTATACGAGGAATACATAGGAAAGAATGAAGGAATTCTAGTAATAGTAGAAGTAGAAGTAACAGTAATGATAAGAATAGTAGTACTCAGAATAGCAGCAATAGACATGGTGATAATAGAAGTACAGCCACTTATCAGATGTCGAAGCTCAATGGACCACTCATTGTTCCCCGCCATCTAGCTAAAATATAAGGAATAGAGCCACGTAGCCCAGCACTTCCGAGCCCTCGGTATTTAACACGGACACGGTCACGAAGCTTCGCGATTTTGCCGTGCGGCATTCGAGGCTCCGGACGAAACGTCATCGAAGAAGGTCATAGTTGCAGTACGCGAGGACTATGTCGTTGGAAAATACCGACTTCTGTGGAGTACATTTGGGCCGCCACGACAAGATAATAGTAGAAAATGGGAAGCAAGAGATTGGCTGTCAGTGATACAAGAGTGATTGCGATACGACTTGACGATCCTCGGAACAACGCTCAGGGCTCATAATGTGACGTCCGTTTCAATGACGCTGACTTCGGAAAACGTCTCGAAGGTCGCTTACTTGACAGGCAGCCGGCGAAGCCTTCAGAGAATGCTCAGATAGAAGCACAGCCGTTGGGTGCTCAGTCATGTTTCCGTGGGGCTTTGACGCGGCTCTTCGTCTTGCAGTTGCCGCCCACGCCGTCATACGTAACCACACAGTCCTCTATGCGGTTCGAAGCGATCAAAACGCAGGCCTGTGCCTCAACCGAACGGCTCGTCCCATCACTTCAAGTATTTCATGCAAGCTAGGCAGTGAAAGATTCTCTAGCACCAACGCCAGAACGGCTCACCCATGACGACTAATGTGATTGGGCGCTGACTGCCAAACCCAGAAGATCCTTAGGGTGCTGATTCACAACACTACTGGGCTGTGTCGGCGGAAAACAATGGAGCAAAGCGTATGGAAGTTGGGATATGGTCATTGCCGATTACTCTCGGCCCCAAACAAGTTCGTGATTTAGGTTTTAGGAACAAGCTCCTGCGCTCCTGTGCTCCTGCTCGGCGGAGCGTCGAAAACCTAGTTGATCAAATTGCGCGGTCAACTTCTCCTGATATCCAATCAACTTGATGTGATGAACAAGGCAATGCCAAAAGCTCCATCGTCGCTGTCATCGACGATGGAACCAGAACATACGTCAGAGGATAGGATCAGAAGGATGAGAAGAGAAACAATCACCAAAGACTCCTGCCTTGATACTTGTCCGAATCGCGTATATAAGTGCTCGCAACGACCGCCTTTTAGAAGGAATGCTATAATTATCACTCAGACATCGCAGCTACAACATAAGAAATCCCCTCGACAAACTCATATACACTAGTCTCAAGACTTCACCATACTTTACAATCTCTCAGCAACCCCAACATAATTCAAAATGAAGACCACATTCATCGCCATTCTCGCTGCTGCCGCCGGCATGGCCATCGCCGACAGCCTTGACGTACCCGACTGTGCGAAGCAGTGCGTCAATGATGATATCCAGAAGAGCGGCTGCGCCCAAGATCAGATCAAGGACTGCTACTGCCAAAAGGCCAACGTCAACTCACTCGTCAACTGTGTCAGTGGTGCTTGCAAAGATCAGAACGACCTAGTCAAGGCTGCCCAGGCTGCTCAGAAGGCATGCCCACAGCTCACAGGTGGCTTCATTCCCGGCACCAACAACGGAGGTGGAAACAATAACGGCGGCAACAATGGAGGAAAGAACTAGGCTTCGTCTGACTTGGCTTGTTAATACAAACCGCTCTGCTCTCTTCTTCAAAGCTTGGACTTAACTTCTCAATAAAATCAGCACCGAAAAAGATTTCCCTTCGCGCATGTTCGGCTACCCCAGTATCTCTCTTATGCGATGCACATTCCTCCTATGCAGCACCATGATGGGTTGAGAATCAGAGGTAATGGTTCTTGTCAACAGATAGATAGGTGTGTGATAGTGCTGGGTAGTCGTCATGGTACAATAATTCTTCTCCTTAATTTGTGGCGACCTCGCACCGTAGCCTCTGAAATATTGAGTGTCTGTGGCCAACTGGAAAGTTTGATACTCCATCATGTTCGGCTGATTGTTGTTGTCTCGGTGGCTAACGACACATGTCTATCTGTAGATACCGGTACTGCGAGTTGCCGCATTGCTGTTGGCTGGGTATCATGCGTTTGGTATATTATCTACTTACCTCTGATCACAAGAGTGGAATTCTGCTGTATATATCATCATAAATCTTCCCAATCCATCCGTCCGTTGAACCACCCCTTGCTATGATTCCCAATCCCCCGGCAGCCCAGACGCCGGCCGCTGCCACAGCGGCGCCGTGAAGCGCCCACCACGCTCTTCTCTTCCGCCGTCGCACCTTTTTGTCTATCACATTGCGTCCACTACCACTCCACCCCATAGCCGTTGGCGCCAGGCCCAGCCATTTTGCTGCGCCCCAAACCATATGTCCGCAGCCTATTGCGAGAAGACCGGTGTACGCAATCCACGAGATGATGGGATGCCGGGCAAACCCATGAGAAACGAAACCCAAGCCAATGTTCGAGCTGTCGCCGTCAACTTGCAGGGGGAGGATGCGATTGATGCCTGCATGGGCAGCAAGAAAAACTGTGAAGATGTAGCCAGATATAGATATGTAGCTGAAGGACGGCCATATCCTGCTAGCGGAGTTGACGCTGTTATAGGTCAAGGCTCGTGATGTTTTGCCGGTCTGGGCTCGATACAAAGCGTACATGCCGGGTGTGTTGCCTCCATAACGCTTCAGGTTCTGAGATCTGCGAACGAGGCGAAGGGCAAAACCAGAGGCGATGTGTGCAACGATGGGCAATGCCACGAGAAGCGGTTCCGTGAGGGATGTTTGGTATATTTCTCTCGAAAGTAGCAGGTATGCCTCGGAAGCTGGGACTGATCGCGCAAACAGTGGTATTATGGAGGTGTTGACAACGTGAAGTGAGGTGAAGACCGGTACCAGGTAGGAAGAGAACTTCTGGATTCGTGTCACTGTAAAGTTTGTACGCATTAGCCAATCTAACTTCAGTGCCATTGGAGGTGACGGGTCTTGTCTCTGCATTCGCATTTGACAGCTTACGGTAAAAGATCGCGCTGTGACCACTGCCGCTTAAACCGGGCGCAGAAGAAGTCGACCTGAGGGAACCAGTGCTATTCTCCAGGACATCTTCAGGCAGGGGAGGAAGATCTTTGTCAACGTCGGCCGGTGGTGTCTCGATGGGGGACGGATCTAGTTGAAGGAGCGATATGAGAGTCTCTTCCGACGGCTTGGAGTGAAGAGATCTGGACTCCATGGCTACGCAAGCGCCGGCACGACTGAGACCGGCTCTTTGAAAGCAGACCAAGCGCAATTCGAACCCGGGCTGTATTGAATCGATATTCGGGAGGTGAAGTCAGAATTGTCGGATAAAGATTGCGATTTGTTTGGTAGCCTCCAGGTGTAAAACCAGGCAGCTGATCAATCCTCGGGACGTCATAGGTCGAAGTTGCAAGGGACCAATTTCCGCGTCTGGGCTTGCAGGTTTAGTGGACCTGGCGGCAATCCGGAGAGCCGCAATACCGTCGCGCAACCAGCTTTGACAAGGTACCTTGCCTTCTCGGCCCTTGTCTTACCTTCGCTGACTCGTAATCATCAGTAGTATTGCTTTATTTGGGAAGCATCACAAAAATTCCCTTTGATTTCCTCTTGAATTTTCCGAAACTAAGACGTAGTTGGTGTTCTTGTGATACATACTATCGAACGGCAGGATGTAAGATACGTTGTACCTGTGATGTTCAGGGCCTGCTGCGGCTCCCCGCATAGCGTTATGGGTCCAAGTTGCTGGGAGCGGAACATGCGCGCTCGACAATAACCAGCCAGCACTCTTAAATGTGATGCTATCTTTTCCCCATACCCACCAGTCCTCACAGAAGCTCGTCGCCCCCAATCGGCAGCTCTTCGCGATCACAAACCTGCAAATATGCCTCCGGTAAGAGAAATGACAATGTTCCTACCTGTTGATCAAATTCCTGATCCATGCTACTTTCCTAGCGACACCAAACACTACCCCCGGCGCAGACCGCTGCAGCCCGCGAAGCTCTGCAATCTTTCTACTGCAGCCTCTGCTCAAAGGGATACTCTCGCATGAATGACTACGAGGCGCATCTCGGCAGCTATGACCATAGCCATAAACAGCGACTCAAAGATATGAAGGCTATGGTTCGCGATCCGAACGCCGGCACCCGAGCCCGAAAAGCCGAGGCCAAGGCGGATGGCCTCGTCAGCATCAAGCTCGCCAACAACGAACAGCCACAGCAGTCTGCCGGAGGCGGAGGTTTTAAGAAGGGCGGTTTCAAAAAGTCGGGCTTCAAATCGGCATTCGCCCCCGTCGACGCCCCGAATGCGCCAGACGCCCCAAGGTCAAAAGCCGGCCAAGCCCTAGAAGCAGACAGACTTACGAACGCACGCGAACGGGATGCCCTTATTGAGAGTGATACCGATGACGAGAGCTACGAACATTACGACCCGCGATACCCCACCGAATGAAAGCTCAAGCTAAACGCAGATCATATAACATACGCAGTAGAGCAAAATAGAGCTTGGTTGGATACCGGAGCAAGCCAAGGCCTTGAGGCTTTTCGACAATATTTCCTTTCTATATGGTCTCGCAACACCATGTGGCGAATCCTGAAACCATCCGTTACCCTTCGTATCGCTGGCCGTTGCCTAGCCTCGCACCGCAAAACACTCTTGAATAACAAGATCGTGTCAGCGAGGTCACAATCGGCAATCTGGACTCATTCCGGTGGGAATGCGGCGGCCCGCTCCCGGCCGTTCCTCCTCAGCCAGCTCAGTTGAACTGGGACAGGTCTTCTTCAAGCAAACCCATCATGTACTGGCTACCCGAGAACCAATTGCCTAGTTGAGCATTTTGGAGAGTAGGCTGCGAAATGTCGCTGGTGTCCATACCCTGAGCAGGATACTCCGTGGGCGGGAATCCTAGCGCACTCAGATAGACATCAAATTCGTCGTTGATGGGGCCACGCTCATTTGATTGCTGCGACTTGCTCTCCACGTACAAAGTCGCCACGTTACAGAGCATTGAACAGAGCTGGTGAAGCTTCTCCACCGGCTCCGACATGGCGCACGCGGGTCGAAGGGAAGCAACGAACTCATTCAGCTTCTTCAAGTCGTCAGCGCTGGAAGTGTCGATGACGTGGCAGAAAAGGACGAAGAAGGGCGTGAAAGGAGTGAGAAGGATTGCCCTTGGAACGGGTCAGCATGGATCGTGGTCAGAGTACTGCTTCAACTGACCAGTGAATATAGACTGCTTTAAGGTGCCGCCCTTCCTCGGCAATTCTTTGCATGCATTCAAGGTGCAGCTGCATGGCAAATCGTGCCGTGTCTATACATTCCTGAGAAAATCGTGTTGGCGAACCTTCGGGCGCTGGCAACGCCCTGTAGATGAGAGTTAAAGTAGACTGAAACGTCAGTTCGTCGCCTCGCAGATGTATGTCCAAAATTGATGACGCGTTGAGGGCCTTGAGGCCGAAAAGAGCCTGTTCCCGTACATGCGACGCAGCGGCCATGATCGTCTTTTGTTCGTTTTCCAGGCGACGCACGGTTTCGATGCGCTCTTCCTGCGACTGGCCCAAAGCAAGAGGACTGTATCTACCGCGGAAGTTAGCTTGATGGTTTACATCACTGGAACAGAGGAGTCGAACAGTTGTTCATAAACTCGGTGTTGGATCTCAGCCTGCATGATCCATGTTGTTATGACGAGACCCCATGGATCCGCAACCATGGTGTTGTCGACTCGCCGCGGCAAGGTAATGTCCCAGTCCTGTATGACCGATGCCCTCCCTGTTCTCAAAGACAACGTCTTATCGAGCATGTACACATGCCAAAACAAAAGCGTCTTGATGTCCCTGGGCCCAGCGCTCTCACTCCTGACTTGCGATACGCGGTGGTAGCCAAGCGTCTGACACAAGCTTGCAGCAGTCGATGTGAAAAGCCACGCGAGGGATGCTTTCGAAACATCCACAGCATAAACGGCCTGCAGTCACTGTCAGCTGTATAATCTACAAATAGGCACACAAAGATTTCTCACGGACCGCCAGGAGCAAGGCTTCTATGCTCTCGATCTTTGCAGGGAGCATCAAAGGCAAGGAAGCTAGAGCCATTTCGAGGTTATTTTGACACATGTGTTGATACCTCTCATATTCTTCCCGCGCAGTCGCATCGGATGCCAGGTACGCTTGTTCCATGAACAAGTAGAAGAGCGCACCATTCACTATGATGAAGGTGGTATCAGCAAAGTTGTCGGTGCAGAAGTACACTCTCCGGCAGAGCTCAGCCAGATCATCAACATCGAGGAAAGAGCATGCGAGTGAGAAGATGCTGGGAGGAGAGACTACTGTCATGTCAGCCTCTTGAAGTCTGCGAATCAGAAATGAAAGAACCTTTCATGTGCTTGAGCAAGGCAACGACGGCGTTCATGGGCGGCATGGGCAATTCAGGCAAGCCACCCGGAGGAAGCGGCTGTTGCGTACGGAACCGAAATTCTCGGTTGGAAGAAGCCTTATTCTGCATAGCGACGATCTGTCGGAGAGAGGAGAGCGCCGCTTGCATGTTGGGCGCCACGTCCTGGAGCGAAGTCCTCTGCACGGCGTCTTCGATAAAGTCGCTGGCGAACATGGTGTGGGCAGTCAACGAGAGGTCGCCCTCGAAAGCTGAATCCGAGTCTGCGCCGTCGTGGGATAGGACAGAAGCGTCCCCGATAGTCGAGGCTGAGGGGGTCGTATGTCTGGCCCTATTGGCATCCCATGAATGACCACCTACGCCGGGAGGGTTGTTGCTGAGGCTCCGCAGGAGATCCTCGATATTCGAAAGTCGTTCCTCGATTAGATCAATCTTTTTCTCACTAGCAACAAGAATGTCAACATTGCTGTTCTGTTGCCCAAGATTTCATGAGTTGGATAGTATCAGAAACAGTGCCGGTGAACGCAAGACGATGAACCCAGCCGGCATTGGTTTTATGAAATGAGGTGTGTTACTCAGAAAGGGGACAAACAAAGGCAAGGTGAACGGCGTACTATTGAAGGGAGATGAGCACGCGATGTCTCTGCTCTTTTGGCTTTTGACCAACGCCGTTTGAGCTGCAGGAGCGTTGAGTTATACGGCAGTTGGAACATGGCGAACTCTTATCACAACGGATCTGTAGCGCAAAGCCAAAGCGTGCGTCCTCTGTCAGCAAACCCGGAATTCAATTTAATGCGTGGGCTATACCTCCTTGGCGCGAGGTAGGAGGGGGAAGGAGGGGCAACGGCGGGCAGGAAGAATGCCCAGCTCGGCGCACTCGATCGAGGCCTGGTGAAGAAAGAGTCACGAGTGGGATTGGGGGCACCGACTTTACGGGTGCGACATTGATCACACTAGACGACAAAAGAATTAGAGTCAGTACTTGGTTCTAGCGGACGAGTTTTTACTGGTGAGAAGGAGGTCTGATGGATCTTGTGAAGCAAAACAGTCTGAATATGGATGTATGTGACATACAGCTCGACGGAGGCCCTGGTCATCGGGGCCCGCGGACCGGGAATCAGAATCCATGTTCTTTATGAACAACGCAGACCCGACACTACAGCGTGCCTAAGCCGTGCTTTGCGCGGTATGTGCCAGTGTGTGCCAAGGTCTGCTCTGAACTATTGGTTCGGAAGGCGATAGGCCAAGGCAGGGCCCGTAAATAAGGCGCTGCAGGGCAGTGATTGAATGGTCCCGGAAGCCGAGAAGTCGGGCGGGCAGAGGAGACGACGGAGTGCTTGTTGCGTCGGAGATGCAGTTGGCTTTGCGATACTTCCTTCAGACCGAGAGCGAGCGAGTTGCAGTACGAGTGGTTGGCAAGCAAGAGATAATTAGTTGAGAGGAATGTGGAGTGAATGGAACCGACAGTACGTACGGTAAGGGTGTAGGTCTGGGTCATGGACACTGGGAAAACACGGATCCTCCTAGGTGGTCCGTGAGGAAGGGCTTACAAAGAGCGAGCGAGTGAGTGAAGGATGGAGAGAAGAGCGTGAGGGATAGTGAGAGGGTGTGTTTGTGTGCGGGAGGAGACGGGAGGGGTGTAAACTATGAATCGAAATGCGGCAATGGCAGCGGCAATGCAAGTATTGGAACCGATGAATGAGCTTATTTCGTCGATCCTTGGCGTATACAACGTAGCTGTGGCAGTGTAGCTCGATTACGAGGAATCTGGAACGGTTGAGCTTTGGTAGAGGATAGACTTGACGGCTTAGGCTGGCGGCCCGGGGTTGAGATTTGGATGAATGTGAGGCTGAGGTTTGAAGTCTCCTAGTGTAAAGTGAGCATCGGTGCTCTGTACTGTACGGTAAGATAGTTGAGAAAGGGCAAGGCTCACTAGCGACCCCTCTCCTCTACTAGGTGTTTACAAGTTGGGCAAGGTACGAAATACATTTACATTGGTTGCTTAATCATGCTGCGCAAGCCTGCCCAGGCGGACCTAGGCGACCAATGAAATACGGTATAGGACGTGGTACTGATCTTGACGGAGCATACGTAAAGCGGCACATGAAAGTCACCGCCTTCTCATTGCTTGTAGACGTGTTAAGATATCACGTACATAGGACGGAGTAATACGGATATTAGTCTTTCATTTCAGTGAAGCGAGAGAACGACCTAGAGACAAGGGTTGAATGCACTAGTCTCGATGCTTGACTCGCTGTCCGTACGGAGTACTTGCGCGACCTTGCCTACCTTAAGCACATGAGGTAAGGCACTTTGCGAGGGCTTGCTCCAATGCATCTTGCGAATGCTGAAAAACGTACGGTATGGCACTACTTACTTCATTGGGTTATGGCCTCAGTATTGAGTTAAGATGCGTGTACATACCGACAAGGTGCCCCTTGGAAGAAAGGCAAATGTTCGTATGTACGAATACTCTATTAGCCTACGGGTAATGATGACAAGGACCTGTCGGTAGCTTTACCGAGAACTGCCCACTTCGATGATGGGCTGCCGGCCTGCGGCAGCTAAGCATTATATCTCGGGCACCCGCGGATGCCATCATTCAGTCACCAACCACCATGTGGTCTCTAGCATACAACGGAGAATACATATTCTGTCAAGAGGTCTCCGCCGGGCAGGCAGAACTATACAATCTGCATGATGCAGTCCGAATTTTCTCTCACGCAATCCTCCCGACCTCTTCCTTTTCTCCTAAGCTTTCGCCGGTGCTTCAAGCGTCGGCACGCCAGCTAGGTACCCTAGCTTACGGGAAAACTTCATCAGCCCATCTTTTTCAGATCCCATCGATGAGCTACAATCCATCTAGTGGGATCCAGTCGAAGCCGAGAATACCCCACCCTGTCCGAGCTGTTCGCTCTCCCGTCAATTTCGGCCACCTCCACTGGCAGTGCGATTCGAATCATTCAAGTGGCCGGTCGTAAAGCCAGAGAGGTTCGTTACACTACACAGCCCCAGCGCCGTCTCGGAACTCCCTCCGCTCAACCAAGTACATTGTGCGTCGTAGTAGGCTGTAGTCCGGCCGTGCGCGACCCCGGGCGTTGAACTTACAGAATCTTCGTTGCTTGTGCCCGAATTGGAACGTTCGGCAGTGACTGCTGTTCCACCGGGTCTATTTGGATAGTTGTTGGAGTGATGTACGGATAATCTATACCAGAGGTACGTGGGCCTCGTTGTACCATAAGGTAGTGCTAGGTAGCAACAAGCCGGGGATGCGGCGAGAACTTGGTTGCCCGCCTTCGGCTGACCCACCAGACGGAGATCAGAAAGCGCCGGCCAAACCGGCCAGTCCTACTGCCCAAGCAAGTATCTTACCTTATCTTGATTGTGCGGAAATAGGCACCTGGATTAAGAGTACTATAAGTAGGTACGTAGTAGAACCATAGACTCTGGATATTTGCCAAAATTTGCAGACCTATACGCACCTCTAGGTTCGTTCTTGATCATTTCCCCCCCCAATCTTTCCACTTTTCTTCAAGATTTTCTAGTCCTGGCGACGACCTACCTCACTTACCTGATGAGTGTTTAGTATTTCACAGTAGTTTGGTATTCCTGAGTTCGACCGCTGCTACGGCCATGTGCACTCCCATGGCCTTTCAAATGGACCCTAGTATAATTCCAATGACCATCGCCAAGTTTGACCACGTAGTCAGCCTCCGCTGATATGGGTGTCATACTCGCTACACAACTCCAAGCAGGATATATCTTATGTGTCTTGTGGGATACGAGTGAATCCTTCACTCAGGCCACGGATGAAGGATGCGCAGCCCCTCAAGCAGGCGATGGGAAGCCTGTACTTTTTCCTTTGTTTTATACAAGGCTTTGATATGTCAAGAGCGAGTGAAGATAGCTTATTTCGTCCAAGTCTCACCACGTATCATATTATAACCCTTGAAATGCGAAGCAGTGTTTTCCGAGATAGACACTTTGCGATCGAGCTCAAAGTCATTCGAACAGGAACGCGGTAAGTTAAGGTATTAGAGCGTGCACAGGCCCCCTCAGATCGAGCTCTATCTTATCAGTGACCGCATCTTTCGCCTCGTGGCTACTACACTATGATCTGTGACCATTAATAATGCCGCCTTCGCACTCCCTTCACCTCGTCCTTGTGCTCGTTGGGGACCTGACCGTCACCGAGTTTGTTGATTGCAATCGAAGATGCACCTACCGCCAATACCAGCTTTGACCAGAGTCCGTCTTGAACAAGGCACCTAAGGCAGGCTGCCGCAAGCGCTTTGCTCGATCCCGAAAATGCAAGGGAAGCGGCGCCATGCGCCCGACAGCAGTGACGAGCGCCCCGGACCTGCAAAGCGCGCGCGCTTCACCGCAACCCACCCCGACGATTCGAAATCGAGGCCCCAAGGCAGGGCCGTCTTCGCCGCCGATGACTTTTTGTCCTCTCTGTCGGACGAGCTCCTAATCCGCATTCTATCATTCCTGTCGACTTCTAATCTTTTGGGCATATCACCCGTTTCGCGCCGATTTTACCGCCTCTCTGCCGACTCCCAACTATGGCGCACGCTTTACTACCACCGCTTCGTCCTGCCGCGCGCTCTGAAGATACCCGGGTTTCGCGATGGTTCTGCCCGAGACAGCAGTCGAATTCAGTTCTCTACACGGCGCACCGTCTGGGCCGACGGTGGTTGGGGTCGGAGAGATGCCCTGGGAGATTCAGTTGACTGGAAGCGCCAGTACAAGCTGCGGCATAATTGGGCTAGTGGCAATGCCTCGGTCCAGGAGGTGAAGGTGGGGGAATCTCTATACGACTCTGTGGGCACAGGGAAGACTCTGGTCAAAGTGATTGAAGGCATCGCGGTCACTGCCGACTGCGTTTCTGGCATGCGAGCCTGGGATCTCAAGACCAAGGAGCCTATTGCCCAGATTGACTTCAACGATGGAAACGACGGATCATTTCCCACTTGCATAGCGATCGATGCCCGGAACCTTGAGAATAAGAGGCTTGACGTCTCAGTCGGGTTTCTGGATGGGAGCTTCGGCGTTTGGGGGCTTGATTTCGAAGAAGGTCGGTTTCAGAAAAGATACAGGCACGAAAAGTCCAGTAACGGCCAACTGGTGGAGATTGTCTATCATCACCCCTTTATCCTCACGGCAACAGAATCAGTTCTGGTATCTCTGTACGATTTTGAGCGAACCACCTCTGGCCAGAAGCCAGCGACTGCCAGCGGCAAACGAGATACCATCACTCTAGTAGAGAGGAAGACCGAGGCTGCTTCGGGAAGCGCAGCATTTCCGGAGTCAGAAAGCCCTATGACAGCGTTCCCATTGCCAAAGGTTGGCAAAACCCGGGAATCACCGCAAGGAGTCACTCTACTCCCTGCTCCTGTTCTTCTGACTTCGCTCAAGTCACACACGTCTCGAGCCCCATTGGCTCTGTCTATTCGCCAGGTGGCTTCACATGTGATCGCATCGATTGCATACACATTTTCTACACTTGAAGGATGGTCCATTGGTATACAGGACCTCCAGATACGGCGACAGGGCGCAGGCCAACCGTCGTCAGAGATCGCCTCAACACGACTTGCTTTCACTAAGCCCGTGAAGGCTGCGTCCTCAATTTCTTCGACTTCCTCAACTGCGAGCCCACAGCTTCAGTCTCAAACACATATGCCCGAAGGTCCGACGACGCTATGCTACAGCCACCCGTATCTTTTGGCCGCGATGCCAGATAACACTATGATTCTACACATTTGTACATCAAATGCCACGAAGTTTGATCTTTCTTCAGGCATTCGCCTCTGGGGCCATACGTCAGGCATCAGCGATGCGGAAATCACGGCACGAGGCAAAGCCGTGAGCGTCAGCTCTCGAGGCGAGGAAATTCGAGTCTGGGAACTCGAGGGACGCGTCAGTGGCAAAAGTATCGAAATTAGACCAAAATCAACCTTGGGCTCTGCTTCCACAGATATCGCTTTGTCCTCGCCTGATGCGACAACAGAACGCTGGGATGACCGACGTAACTGGGTGGGCTTTGATGACGAAATGGTCATCGTACTGAAGGAGGCCAAGGATGGGAAGGAGAGTCTCCTTGTTTACGATTTCTCATGAGCGATGAGGGGACATAACCAGCAACATCCTGCCTGAGGTTAGACGAGAGGTTTCAACCCTTGGCTAGCCTAGGCAGCTGCGGCGTGGACATGATATTCTTCAAACCCCGCCTCTGGGCAATGGGCAAAAGTACGCAACGAGGCCACGTCATTTCACGAGGAAGACTTCTACGGACTCGGTTGTTCAATTGATGGGACCTTTCCACCGTTGAACAAAGATCTTGTCCCCACCGGAACGCAAGGGTAGCCTCATGCGGTCAACGAGCTTGTGTGACCAGCGGTAGGCAATAGCTGCGCTGTCGGGCAGATAGGCACCAGCGGGGTGCAGGAGACAAACTGGTGCCTGGAAGACGAAAAGAAGGTCACGATGTGTCTCATCGTCCCTTTTCTGCGCTTGCTTGCATTACCATTAGTGAGCAACCAGCTACGGGTCAACACAGAAACATCTACGCCAGGCATTGACAATGTCGAGATGGCGTCTGGGTTTGATCACAAGTTAGACGACAGCTTGGATAACGACAATGAGTACCGTACTTCCTCGGTGTCATCTACTGTCCCGAGAATGTTGGCAGTGATGAGACTCTATACATGCCTAGCATGGGCCTCCGGATATCTAGAAGAACCCCCCGGGGCTAAGCAGTTACGACTGAAGAACCACCTAATCAGCGAAGCACCCATTACTGAGGCTTTCTTGTGGTGGGGTCCATCAACCAGGAACGCTTGGCCAGTGTAAATGACTGGACCTGCGGTTTGGTTCCGCGGTTGTGAAATCGAGGGCCGGGCTGCCAGATATCCATGGACATCTACGTTGCGAACAGCAAGGTTGATCCGACATGAGTTCTTATCTCAGCCTCATCGATATGATCTTGAAGTGCAAGGTAGATAGATATATCATGGAAGAGGCAAATGTGAGGCCCAACTAGTCTGAAGATGTCGACCGAACCCTTTTTTTCTAGAATGCGTCGTTGCCGAGTAACACTATTAAACGTGGTCATGGGTCGATCACCTTGCTACGTTGGAGTACTCAATTTTCTCCGCTCTAGACTTTATATACTTGAACAGAATAGGGCAGAGAAACTAAACAAACACTTGAACAGAATACAAGATAGACCGCAGAACTGCAAGCATGGGGATATATATCGCCTCAATGAGCATGTATCATTACTGGGAGCTCGACAAGCTTGAGCGGCATTCGGAACAGGCCTTTTGAAGTTGTTTATGCGTAGTTCATGGCCCTGGCAAATTGGGCTCTTACTAGCACGTGTGGAGATCCTTCATTTCGTAAATATTCTTGACACAGCTCATTGCCAATCATGAAGGACAAAAGTCACAAACGAGGCGACATCATTGTTCGAGTTGCGGCCAAAGACTATGTTTACTAAGCATAGTTTCGCCGGCTAGACGTAGCTAGCGGTTGCTGTGAGGTGATGTTTAGAAACATGAGTCTCATTTGCAGGATGATTCAAGTTTCATTAACGGGACCTTTGATTGCCCAGGACGTTGATCTCTTCAGGTAACCCATGAAGCCTATAACCGGGCGGAGATGTCAGTATGATAACGAGGCCTCGTCAGCAATATCACCGTCAGCTTCGCGACACAAAAAAAAATGATATGAATAACAAGCACATAGCTGTCCTGATCAACATTTCGAGTCGTTGCCTCAGTTAAAACGCATTCAAGGTGCGTGTGTACCGTAGTAGTGATCTCCCCCCGCGAACATGCGTGGGGGCTTTGAGCCCATGTGATGTGATGTGATGTGATGGACAGTGATTGATAAGATCAGATCCATTTCTCTCGTACAGCCGAGACAACCTGTCTCAAGTTTGGCCTTGGCCGCTTTTCACCTGACAAGTTTTGAGAAACAATCCATGTTCATGACGATAAGTACGGTGTGTATTTGGAGGTGAATTGAGTGTCTAATGGATTGTATTGAGTTTGGTCAACTTAGTGAATTGTGTACGGAGTAGGGCAACGTCGAAGCAAGTCTCACCACAAATGGGTTACCAGCATTCGTTCGTGACATGCACAAATGTCGAGAATTGGCGTGTTCTTTTGCTGAGGTAATCCAGGCCCCATTGGGCCCCCGCTGAACCACTGGGTCTACGTCCCTGCTTGCTGTATGAGGCAGGCCGTTTGAATGCGGGTTGTATTAGTGTGCGTACATAGGTACTCTGTACCCACGTACCTTCACATGTGAGAATGCTGAGGGGTGTGGGAGGAGTGAGAGGGACTGTGGGAGCGGTTGGGAGGGGATAAGATAAGGCAGCTATCTAGAAGGAGGGGTGATAAGGAAGGCTGGATATCGATACCGCCGCTTCACCCTTATCCCCCTCCTTGTGGCGGCGGACAGTGAGTGAGGGATTGGCGGCGGCATTGGCCGACCGCACTTGGCTGCCCTGTGACAAGATCTAGATCCAGCACTCAATGGCAAGCTAAGGCAAGGCAAAGAAGAAGAAGAAATGAAGATAAAGGAAAAAGGGACTGGAAGAGCCGCTGGGCCAACAATGTTGAACCAATCAAGGCGGTATGTGATCATGGCGGTGCGTATCGCGCGTCTCGTCGATAAATCAGTGCCCACGGCCGATATGAACATGAGAACGAGTTCCAGGTTGGGCCAACAATTCGACCCCGTTGACCGCCATCTTTGTTTTACCCCTCCTCTCTGTCCCTCCCCTCTTCTCGGGAGAATTGGGCAAGAAAGCGTCCGTCATCCTTTGCCTTGCGATGTCGCTCAACTCATTGGGAGACGCCGGGAGGGTGTTGGGAAGTGGACTGCTGATGTCGCAATTTAGTGCCGCGAAGAGTCGCCAAGTTCGTGGGTAAGTGCGGTATGCGTGAGGCCAGTAGAGGTGGTCAATTCCGAGCACCTTTTTTTGGCATCTGATGGGGTCCGATTGGGAAACGGGGGGGGGGGGGGGGGTCAGAGTGAGCGAAGCCTGATCCATCAACGGGCACACTACGGCGAAGTCCTAGGTATACCGATAGCTATCGTCAGCCATAGTCGAGAGATAAGAGGTCAATGGTAGGACAAGGTCTGGTATGGTGGTCTCACTTGAGATCCGGGCCTCGTGATCATCTCGCTACTACAACGGTGAGGCAATCAAACCCACGAAGGGGAACGAACGACATGACGACAATGCGCCGACGGGCTACGAGCGAGGATGCGGAGGTCGAGGTTTGGAAAGACGGAACCCGCGCCAGAGCACGCCGTTGCTGCCGTCTCATGCCTGCCCGCAAGCCCCCCCCCCCAAGCGGCGCGTCTTGTCCATCCCACGAGACCACCACCTCGTACGCGGTCCGTTGGTGGCAAGGAGGGGGCTTGGGGGACAGTCATGTGGCCGTAGTCTTGGTCGGGAAGGGTGTGGTCGTCGAGCATATCATTGACACCATCTCAGGTTGATAGACGACCGTAGTGAGTAGTGAGTAGAGGCTATGGTGTAGTGTAGAGGTCGTGGACGCCAGCTGACAACGAGGATGAACCCGACCACCACCGACCACCCGAGGGCCTGGTGATGTGCTGCTGCACGGCGGCTGCTACTGATAGCGCCCGTTCCCGCTATCGATAAGTTTCCGTTGATGCTCTAACAGAGTAATGAGACTACCTCGCCTGAGTTAGACCGTTGGACACAGTGCGCCTTTCGCCACTTGGGGTCTTTGGGGCCCTTGGGGGCATCTTTGATCTGGGGGGGGGGGGGCGGCATCTGGGGCGATGATCTGGGCTCTCTCAAGATTTCAAAGCGGCCCGGCTAGTCAAACTCCAAATGTCTCGTTGCCTTTGCTACCCGCGAGAACCGCGCCTCGGATTCAGAGCAGGCAGCCAGCATCGATTGCGCGTCCGATTGCTGCCGAGAGAGCAATGGTCATTGGCGAGAAGTGGTTCTGTGTTCCCGCCGTTTCTTCCGCAACTTATCGACCAAGCCATCGCTGCAAGCGCAAAGAGAAACTTTGAGTATCATCCAATGTCCTTGTGACGAATGGGATATCTCAAGGCTTCCTAGACCAAGACGAGAGGCAGTCATCTCAAGAAGTCGCCTCAACAGCGACTCAGTTGCACATTGCCTGCCGCTTGATCCTAAAAGTTCGGTAACCCAAGATCTTCCATTCTTCAGACTCGCCCGCCAGTCTCCTTTGGTCTTACCTTGGGGCCGCAGGTGCGAGACATTGGGATTGTACTTTGTTCCAGGGACGTCGCAGCGCTCTGGGCGGTAGCGAAGGAGATGTCACTGACAAATGTGTATTAACCCCGGAGCCCCGTTGTCGTCACTTATTGCTGCCACAGTCATTGTTGAACTCCCATTAAATCCCCCATTCCATGGCGACGCCGCTCGTCCTTCCGGGAAGTTCGGGGCGTCGGAGGATTTTGGTCTTGCCCCGTTGCGGTGTTCGGGCTTCCAGAAGCCTGCGCATGCAGTCATTCCAAGGGGATGATGGCTCCGATACCTCTTCTACAAGGGTGGTGTGTCTCTGCGACAGATGCGTCGTGAGATCGAGGTGTGCTCTGCCATTTTGGAATTCGGCATTGGCCCCTTGCTATTTCTTAAAAAAGTAGTTGAATCGACCCGTGCTGTTTCCTCTACTGTGAGGAGCAGATATGGCAGGTGTGGCTGTGCCGAAGAGTAGATATTCGTGGGCTCAAGGCTGGTAGAGATAGGGATTATGATGAGGGGTGTAATAAGGATGGGATGGCGTTGGAAGCGCTGAGCTGGACACATTGCTGGGTGAGATGTTTGGTTTGGGGGCTGGCTGGGTGCGTTGCCATGCAAGGTCCTTCTTCGGGATGGGCTGGATGCATTTCAGGCATTCAAGGACGGGGATTTGGCAATGGGCAGACCGGGGCCTTGTTGACTGACGAGGGGCATCCAGAGATGCGGGCTCGCGTCGTTGTTGCTTTGCTCGGGTCATTAATTCCTCGCGGATCCATCGAATGGAAGAACGTGGAAGACGTTAGACGTTGAAGCATCACCGAGCGCCTACCTTACCGCATCGTACTTTACCTTACAGTGAGGTATCATAGGCCCCGGGAGGGACGGTGCCTGGCAGTTCAGGTACCTTAGTTACCTTCCATGGATTGTAAGTGTACAAAAGGTCAAAATGGCACTTTCCAATGGTAACAATCTCAAGGGACCACGAACAAAGGACAGGAAGTACCCGACCCCGAGCGGTACTTGCCCTTTCCAGTCGTGCCAAAAATTGCTTGTATTCGCAGGCCGCAGCCCGCACCGCGCAGGGCCGGTGCAGCTGGGCCCCACCATTGCCGTGACGTCTTATCGATAAACGACGATCACGCTAGGCCGAAAAGAGCTACAGGGGTTAAGTGTTTCGGCTTGAGGCGCGGCAAGACCAACGAGAAGCACACAAGCACTCCAGAGTCCAATGGAAGTCTCCGTGATCCATCAATCCAGAGTCGCTTTTTCCCTGTGACTCACACAACCCAACTGGTGACTCCTGCATTTCGTAACTCTGCGCACATGGGAGGGTCACTCTGGCAGCTGGCCGCGCCATCCCGCCCAAAGTCCACCTCATCGCCACCGTCGATACCCCCCGGCTCTACTTTGTACAGTGCATTTCACTGCTGTGCGTCTCTGCCTGTTACTGAGGATTGCCGTCCCATTGAGTTGGACAGGAAACGTTGTTTTGTTGCTATTGGTGTTGGTGTTCGTTTGGCCCTGCTTTTCAAAACAAGGCACGCCAACTTCACACATTGAAAGCTACCTAAGTATACCAAAGCTACCGTAACTTAATCAAACACCTCAGGCCAACTCACGTCAACCGCACCTGGGAGGCCGCCCATTGCCTCAAGGTTGTCAATTGGCCCTCTTGTCATTCTTCCATTAGCTGTATGTATGGCTTACGCGCCCTCACCGCACTTTGCGCACTTTGTCGTCTGCCTCTCCTCCTCCTCATTCACTCATTCCGTCACTCCGTTTCCGAGCTGCATTTGTGTGTTTTAGCATATTGACTTGGACCCGTCGTCTAGTTCCAGTTCTCAGAGTCTGCGGAGCTAAACCAATGTGCAAGATTGACATTCTCCAGGCACGAAAATGGAGCCTCTGATGCGCAATTGAGCGGTCAATGGGCCCACCCATTGGTCAATTGCATCTGCCCAACATGGACGCCCTGTTCGCCTCTCCTTCTTGTGCCATCCCGTTGCCGATTGCCACGCTTCCTGCAGCGACTGGCATCAGCGGTATCAGCCAAAAGGGAAAACTTGGGTGTCAAGGTGTGTCTTGACCGAATCGACGGGATCTCCATTCATCATCCAGGGGACAAGGGACCAGCGGCCAGCCCAGCCTGCTGTGTCTGTCCTGTCTGCGCTGTTGCCCCCGCCTTTGCCTTTTGCGGCTCCATGGTCCTGATCCATCCATTGACTGCTTCGTCGTCCCTGATTCTGCCCGACTTGTTGACATGGTCGAATTGAATTCGCCGACAAACGGCCCCCTTGCCTTGCCTGCGGCTAACAACACGGCTGCTGCATCACATACCGTAAGATTGCCCTTCTTTTCTGCACAATGCCATGCGTTCCATGCCTGCCAGTTCCCTGTCATATACAGCCCGTCCAGGCGTGCCAGGCCAATCTGGAGTCACAACGTGTGGCGCATCGAACGCGACAATGCTTTCCAAGCAAAACTTCACCAGAAGCAACTAGTCTCTCAACTCTCTCCACCTCTGCCATGATACTTGGTGTACATGGTACGGATAACATTCTTCTTGCTCCACGGTTCTGAGGCCAATGTGCGCAATAAACCAATCCAATGCGCCGTGGTAAAGTAAGGCAAGGTACCTTGCGTCGAGATTCGTGCCAGGCATCCCCTGCACTGTACTTACTGTGTTACCCACTGCATCGCTTTATGCGTTTGTTTGGGTCTTTCTGAATTCTGCCCCTCATCGGATTCGCTAGGCCTTGGCAAGGTTGCATGGCCAGGCCCCAAAAAGCCATGCCAGTTGCCCATAATTGTCGCAATCACACTCACGCCTCTGACTGCTGATGGAGCTGGTTGGTAGTCTTGGATCCAAGCAACTCACGCACAGCATCAGTTCGGACGAGTGTCGGAAGAGAGACCCATACCTCAACTCAATTCATCCCCCCCGCTGGTCAATCTATGAGCAGTAGTCGAGGTTAGCTCGGCTCACACATAATTACCACTGTAATAATAGAGGCGATGAGACGGGCACTGGCAGGATTGCCTCGAGACTGACCACCACCGCCGAAAGCTTAACGACGCTCCTGCTTGGCTGGTGGTACTTTGGTACGTTTCCCGTGCCATCCCATCTTCTCAACGAGGATAAGGCAGCCCGCCCCTCCTTTAACTATAGTCAATGGCAGCGCCATATCGACTGTCAGCCTGCCTCTGTGCTTGTCTGCCTGCTCTAGTTGGTACTTTCTGCGTCCAAGTAATACTGCCTTCCATCTAGGCTCCTGATACTTTGTCTGTCTGCCTAGTAGCAGTGGGTAGAGAGCGAGGCATGGGACGTTTTCTGAGTTCACTGTAATACACAGCAGCAGTCTGTTCATATGAAATGGAGTAACCGCCTTGTTCGGGCTGTTCCTCGTCGCATGGCCCCAGTCTTGGGTATCGATCAGGTACGGCAGCAGAGATACCCGCGCACTGCGGCAGCGAGAGCGGAGTTGATTGGGCCGGGCCGGATGGGGAATCAACTCTAGTCTCTGAGTGAGCCTGTGTGTGAGGACTTTGGGGGGGCGTGGCCCAGAGCCCGTTGGAAGCTAAAAGCTGAGGCTGATTGGGCGTCTGGCGACGAGCAAGTGACTCGGATTCGAGACCCAGAATCAGAGACAGGCTGTCACCCGCCCACCTCGTTTGACACACACCTCTGCTACGTGCCGTCAGATGCACCGTTCGTAGGTTCGTTGTTGAGCCCGTCGTGCCCGTCCACCAAGAGACTTGACCGTTCGTTCGTTTCCTGGGCGGAGAAAGAGGGCACGCACGGCACGGAGGTAAAAGAGGGTTGGTTTCCAGGTTCTCAAACGCCATGACGGGGCCATTGACATGATGCGAGAAGCGGTGTTGTTTGTGGTGGCATCAGGTGAGGAGAGAGAGAGGGAACGGAGGCGGTTCCGTCGCTCGTCGCCCCGAGGCACACCGTCATCACCAAGTATCTCCGTACCTAATCTACCCCACGGTGAGGCACAGAGCAGATAGAGAGAGAGCAAAGACCACCTAGGTACTTGATCCCTGCGAGACTCAATTGAGAGGCATTGTCAAAGTCAATGGTTCTACCGCCCGTTCGTCCCGCCGGCATTGGCGTTGTCAAACCGAGCACGTCTATTTCAATTCATCTACCTTCTTGCGATTGCAACAAATTGTGTCTTGTTGGTTGAAATATGTCGAAGAATGGCAGCAAAGCGCTTCGCCGCCAGGTTGGTTTCCAAAGGTCGTTCATTCCTCCCAAACGTTTGCATGGAGGGGCAGCGGGGGAGGGGCACGGCGGTAGGGCAGAGGCTGGCTGCCTACCCACTACGTTAACTAGTTTAGGTACCTTCCCTTCCATGGCTGAAGATTAGGTCGAATGCCTTGAGCGACCTGACTTTAAGCAGTCTTTGTGATTGAGGAACATGAGAGGCCATTGGATCGAGGCAAGGTACCCAGCAGTCCAAGTGCGTAGTTGGAAACCAGGCGCTTAGAGACATAAAGGCAGAGAGGATGAGGTGCGCAGAAGAGAGCGGGGAGGTGTCGATTGCGGAAGCATGTACCTCATCCTCAGAGGGACATGGGGTGCTGGGATGTTTAAGTGTTTAATGCCCAAAGCCACTGTGACACAAACCCCCTTCCTTCTGTTTCCAGAGTTCTTTGTGCTTTCTAAGCCCAAGTATCCGTAGACTCTGCAGGTAAAGTGTGGAATGGTATCGGGGCAATTAATGACACACCCTCCGCCTGTATAGTTCCCTTAGTCTTGGTAGCGCATGAAGAAGCAGGAGCAGAAGCAAGGTCCTGTGCGGCAAGAGACTAGGTACAGCGACGATGACAACAACAACCAAAACAACAACTCCGACAACATCAACAACTCATGCTCAATCCTGGGGGCTTCCTCGACTTCTGCCTTGAACATTTCATATCAGAGTGCAATGCCAGGAAAATGAGTGGTGAGGTGTGGCTCGGTCTGACTGGGTAAGCCTGCAAGGCAACACATCGCTCACTGGACGCAAATAGAGGGCGTGCAATTGAGCTGGATTGGGGGGTGTGGGGTCACACAGATGATTCAGACAAGGAGCGGGTGCACCTTAGGGAAAGAGAGTTAGGTGGGCCAGTCGCAAGGGGTGTGCGACTAACACTTCGATGGGTGACTCTTCTTCTTTCCCAGCCAGAACAACCTGAAGACCCCAAACACCCACCTAAAGCAGGAAGAGGGAAGGGAAAGGGAACCACTTTCCACATTCGCATTCTACCTTACTGTCTACGGAGTACGGGCAGGTAAGCAGTGGGAGACATGGCAGGGTCATCGGGAACATCTGTTTCTCTGTTTCGGCCTTCTCTGTTCCAATAATCCCGTTCTGTGCTGTTCAGTGGTGACCCGTTCTCTTTCTTACCTCAATGTTCCAGGTCCGGCCAGGTAGATTCGCTCCAGGCATCGTTCGTGCCTTGAAAGTTCCCCCGACCGTCTCCCGTCTTCTATCTATCTTCCCGAAGGTCCTGCCTGGTACCGTATTCGTCGGTACTTACACCCACTGTGGACTGTGACACCCTGCACGCCCTCCCCCGTCTCCATCTTCTTCACCCTACCTTACCCTCTACCTACCTTACTCCCCTCACCCTACTCCTCCTTCTACTCCTCCTCCTCCTCATCCTGTCCTCATCCTCCTGCCCAACCTGACCTGGCACTCACTCGCTCACTCGTACTCACCTGTCTGCACTTCTCCTCCTTCAGTCATCCATCATCCACTTTGCGCCAGGCTTCGCTTTAGACCAGTCCTTATTATTCGTCTTGCTGCCCTCCGAGCCACGCTTTGCGCTCCCTTCTTCCTCTTCTTTTCCACCAGTTCTCTCCGTTTACCGTGCCAAACATCGACATAACCAGCTCTCGAAACTGTGCCGTTCTTCTGCCCAGCATTCATCGCCACTACTCGAAACCTCTCAGCTGGTAAATACCGCCACCAACCCGCCCGCCCCTCCACACAGATATCAATTCGCTTCGGTCGCCTCGCCCCGCCCCGAATAACAGTATTTATCCATTCTGTGCCCTCTCGCTCCTCGTTTGACATTGACGCACACTTCCGTCTACTGTTGATTCAATTCAAGTCAATGGAGGTTTGTGCTTGTCATCGAGCGCACAAGTAACTGGTCGATTGCATTGCTCCCCACTGTCCACCATCTTCAGCACGGCTGCGTCAGCACCCGACCGCAGTAAAGCGACACTCGATCAAGCTTCCCGCAGCGAACGTCATCATCAATTGGGTCACAAATTCCCACTGACGGTCCTCGCTCCTCCTAACACATTCAAACCTTCTGGTCAATTAAATCTCTTTCAAAGGCAGCCAGACGCTTAGAGCGAAAAAAAAAAAACTTTTGCTTTTTCAAACCCGTCTTCAGCCCTGAACACGCAATTGTTCTTCCGCTGTCCACCGGCTTCCCTTACACCCGAAAGACCCCAACTCCGATATCTCCATACTCCGCCTCGCCACCAACAACATATAAGATGGCTGACAAACCCAACCATACCGCCGCTCCGCAACCTACAAGAACCATTGACTCGACTCACGCTCCCCAAATCCCATTCAACTTCTCTAGGATGCAACCGTCTTCGTCAACCTCAATCTCACAAGCGATGGAGCCCAACTACAACATGACGCCGCATCAAGCAACCACGATGGCTCGCGAGCCGAAGAGGACTTTCGACATCAGCAATCTAATGTCTCCTCCAGAGCCGATTCCCTACGACAGCTTCAGCCAAGGTCAACAAATCAAGACACAGATTGTATCGGGTGCTTCTCAAGCCAACGAATCGACCAAGCCCCACATGCCCATGTCGCCTCCAGTCTCGCCTTACATCACAGAGTCCAGCAACGTGATCATTCCTGGAACACCTGCAAAGGATCCGATCTTGTACCCTCGTGAGGAGGCGGCTTCGAGTCCGACACAGCCACCTCTATTTCCCAGCACCGAATCCATCGAACACAGGCGCATTGTCGACGAGCACATTGTCACGCGGCCTCCTGGCCTGTTCCGCGAGGGCTCGCCTCCTCTCAGAGAAGATTACGAATTAGCTCTACAACTCAAGTCGCAGGTCATGAGACTCTTTGCGAATAAGAGGAAGTCTTGGTACGAGAAGGAGAGGGACCAGGTCAGAGCCGATCGGAAGCTGAACCACGCCCGGTGGAACAGCGTCGTGCGATATCAGAACATCGCCCCAGCCAAGTCCGCACCCGTCAAGGCCTCCAACAAACCAGCAGTCAGCAAGCCTAGGATTCCCTCATCTTCAAATCCAAAGCCTGAACGTGTTGGCAAGCCCCAGGCTCCCCGGCCCATCCGCAACAGTCCTCCTACTCGCCATGCTCGCCGTGTGAGCTCGACTCCAGACCCTACTCGTCGTGTCGTGGCACCAAACAGAGAGGACCGCGACTTTGCTGCTCTTCCTGACTACTGCCCTCCGACCTCCTCGCTGCCAGACAAGCCCAACTGCTTGAAGGTAGACTGGAAGGGTGCTCCCATCGATCTCAGCGACGACCCTAACGTCCACTTGCTTCACCCTGACGAGGTTAACCTTGCCGCCAACCTTCGTCTAGACTGCGCCACTTATCTTACAAGCAAGCGACGCATTTTCGTCCGCCGGGTCGAGTGTGCAAAGGTTAGCAAGGAGTTCCGCAAGACGGACGCTCAGCAGGCCTGTAAGATTGATGTCAACAAAGCCTCCAAGCTCTGGACAGCTTTCGACAAGGTCGGCTGGCTAGACCTCAAGTGGACGGCCAAATTTCTCTGAACATTGCAAGCATCTTGTTCTTCAGAACCATGAATCATCTGGCATGATCCGTGGTGTTTGACTTTGGTATACCTATATTTACCTGCGTCATATCTCGAAACTATTTCCACGACGCCACTCTTACGATGACTTGAATAGACTTACGACATACGACACATGAGAACAACTCAAGTTATCCCCTCCTTCTTTTTTTTTCCTTTTTTGGGGGCACTTCTATGCATACAGCGATTTAGGTTTTGGATTGGTCTCTACACTCGGATTTCCTAGTTCCAGTATCGCGGGATACGGTACACTTACCTCCTGCGCGTTTCTTTTGTTCAGCGAGAGCGGAATCAGGTTTCACTCGGTTTTGATATTTTGGGTCTGTTTCATCACGCATGCGGCATCACATCACGGACACACAGCCTTTTCACCACATCAGAGCATTAGGGACATTACCATGATACCCGGAGTGCGACAGAAATCTGATTACCCCAGTCTTGTCACCCCACTCCATCACAATCTCCTTTCTTTGGTTTGCATTTGTGTCATTTGGTCATCATACCCCCCTTTCCAGCAGTTTTGGTCAAAGGACAATCGGTTTCGGGTCAGGGCAGGTTACGTTTGCGGCCAATGTATCAGCACGTGGCTGAGTCGCTAGGATAGTCTGAAGATTGACTATGGCTGCTTTGTTGTTGGGTGGTTTTCAGTTGTGGTATGGCAGCTATTTCTCTACTAGGAGGACAGGACGGTCTTAGGGTCAATGACGCCATAACATTTTGTCCAGGATTTTACTGTGTGTCAACCGTCAATAACCACCCGTCAGGGTTGTCGGGCAATTTCTAGCGAACTGAGTATAGCAAGCTTATACAAGATATCATGTGACAAAAAAAAACATCAGTAGTGGCAGTTCCGTGATGGTCGTGACCTGTGAAGCTGTGATGGCGCTGGCAAGATGTTATTGAAGATGCTAGCTCAGCCCTATGAGATGGACCTGTACCAAGGTTGTGTTCTTCCCCATTTTCCCTTCCCTCTTTGGAGGGGCGTGTCAAGACTACGGCTCTTCAGCGGAGCCCGGGTTCTGTTGATCGACGCTGGGGTGGGGGGGGGGGAATTGGACGTTCGGATCGAGCCAACACAGGTGTCAGTTGCTGCACCGTCATGCTAGGGCGCCACGGCGGTTGGGCGGAAGGGAGCCTTGGCCTGCCCCCAGGATTGCCGCGGGCTCGGGGGTGTGACTGTGACAGTCAACGGGTTCGTATCTCTCTGCCTCAATTGCCTGAGGCACATCTCATCCCCGCAGCATCACTCATCTTGCTCCTTTGGCGGCACCGGGGGCCTGCTCACTTATCCTCACATTCCTTCCCCTTGATGGAATGTCTGATGAGCAGGGCGACTCGTCCTACCAAAGCGTTCAAGCTTTCTCGTCTCCATGATTTTGTTGTCGATATTGCCTTATGACAGTTGACTGTCTGCTCGTCTTGTGGCCGACCCAGGTTCGTCCGACTCACTCGCATTCTGTATGGAAAGATGAACACCACCCAAGTCTCCCGGTGATGTGATGAGCAGGGCGCAAATCAGCCCGGCAGATCGATTGGTCTGCAAGATTGTAGACGAGCACACTCGCTCTCGTCTCCTCTGGCCGCCGTTACGGGACGAGAATCATGGGATGGGCAATGGCATTGACCACTCAGACGACGCAATTGACCTGCGATCGGGATGGGGAAGAGTCAATGACGATGGCGACTGGCTTAACCTTCATCTCGAGATTCTCTCTCAGACCAAAACGCCCCAAACAGAAACGGTGAGAAACGAGGTCCCTGCCGAATCTTGTCCTCGACCAAGCTTGCTTGCCATGAAGGAAAAGCTAGATATGTCATGCAGTGAGAAACGTTCGTGTAATACACCCCGACTCGCCTCGCCTCAAGCCGATCTCGATATAGACTAGAAGTATTAATTGGCTACTTTGCACAGTTGGATGAAGAGAAAAAGAAGAGCTCCTAGCCGTTTCTGCCTCCATTCCCGCCTCGTGCCAAATGCAAAGAAAAATTTCGCTTCCGCTGGACCGCTCCCCGGGGGCCCTAGGACTGCGCTGCCGTAGCCCGCAGCGGGTGTGGCCCCTACCATCCCGGACGCCTCGTGCTGTGTGGGTAGGTCTGTTCGATGCCTTGACCAAAGAGGAGGGGGTGTGCAGGTATTGGAAATGTAAGTGCGGTCTCTTGCAACTTATTACCGTGGTACTGGTGCTGAAGGAAGGCGGCCTCATGGCCTGAGGCAAAGAGGATTGAAAGGTCACTTCCATCTCGCAATGCACGATAAGCTATCGATAAGACGGACGGAAAACATTTCTGGAAACAACATCGTCCGAGGGCTCTGTTTCTCTCTTCTCTCGCACAACTTCTTTTGTTACTGAAGCGTTACTTGGGCCGCGAAGCGGTTGCGCCATGATGTCGGTTTGACTCTTGGCAGCTTTTGACGTCGACTCGATGGTTCGATGCAGAGCATCATCTCGGGAGGGAAGACTGAGTGGTTGAGCCATGTCCATGGAGACGTATTCGCGTTGACTTGGCTCATCACGTCTGATTCTAGCTGGTTTACTTCGGGCCACGCTTCACTCGTCATTAGCTTTGATGCAGGTCCATGTTTGTTGAAAGGTCTCGGGCTTGATCATCGGAACTTGTTACATTGTGCCCTCCCCAAGCTACTACTGCCTGGGTCTGTGATCTGCCTCAGCGGCCTCGCATTGCTCTTCTAGACGTCGATCTTCAGCCAGTCTCATATGCCGTGTGCAGACCGACTCTTGGGTCCATCTTCCAAATCCTCACTTCTGTCTACCCACTTCCAGGCGTTCCTCTCAGTCAACCACCCTAAACACCACTAAGGTCTATGAGATCTATCTTCCTGCTCTGGAGGGCTCGAGATGCTCGTCGCAATGGGGAGCTCAGAAATTGCCCGCGCGTTGCTGTCCGTGAACGCGTCACTGACCATGGGCTTGCAAGAACCTCTAAACGCCAGATCCAGTTAGCATTCTTTCTTATTCAGTTAGCATTCTTTCTTGAAAAGGCTTTGGGACCAACGTACCCGTGGCACTTTCGGCCGCATATTGCTCCTCGTGCACCCGTCGTTCGCCCACAGCGCATACTACAGCCTCCCTTACCCGCAAGCCTTGCCCAATCACCCGGCTGCTGGATGCGAATCTCACTCCCGTGCGCTTTGCAGAAGACGGGGATGTAGTCCGTGGGCGGGGCCTCCATCCTAATCAAGACCTCGCTCCAGATGGGTCGAGCCGATGATGCTAGCAGATTCTGCATATCGCCGAGGATGACGAGCAGATGTCGAGGACGACTGAGGGCCACGATGGCGCGTCTTAGGTCGTTGAGGAAGCCCGCGTCCGGTTTTGAACGGTCTTCTGGGCTTCTGGTGATGGAGATGAGGATGATGCTGTTCTCTCTGCCCTGGTACCCGTCTACGGTCTGGACCTCGGGCCCGAGGCGGCCGACGCTGCGGGTTTGGCGGAGGCCGTTTTCGATACAGGCCTTTTGTCCGCTGTAGAAGGTCAGGATGGTGATTTCTGAGGGGCTTGTGCCGTTGGAGACTAGGTGGCTGTACAGCCCGACAATCATGTCGGCCTCGAAAGTGTTGACTTTGCTACAGTACCGGTTAGATGACTCGGGGCGTTGGTGGTTGAACCACAGCAGGCTCTTCGAGCCCATACCTGGAACGGCTTCCCGGTCTAATGTCGAAGGGTGGTCCACCAGGAGAGGGTACCACGCGCTCAGCAGCTTGCGAATGTCGGGCGCCATGCGTCTCTGCACCTGGAGGGTGGAATGCTCCAAGCCGCGCTCCACAAGCCTCTGGAACAGAGACACGTTGAGGTAGAAGGGGGGCTTGCTGAGCTCCAGGACGTCAGCGTGGGGCGCCAGCTGCATGTGGTCGCCGACGAGGATGATCTGCTCCAGGGAAGGGAACAGCGCGGCGGTAATGTTTGCCTCGCGGGTCTCGGCGGCTTCTTCGATCATCATGATGCGGGGGCGTAGCGCGGCGATGAGCTTGCGGTACTTTGTGAGGCCTGTTGTCGTGCATCCTATGATGCGGGCCTTTGAGTCGCGGATGGCGGTGATGTCTTCTTGCCAGCGTGTGACCTTGAGCTTCTGGACGACGTTGTCGAGCTGTTTGAAGACGGCGGAGAGGGCTAGCTTGGTTGATGTGATGTATCTACGTTCGAGGTACTGGTATACCATGCCACGATACTTGGGCGCAATCAACCAGAGGTTCCCGTTATGCGCGAGCAGCTCTTGTGCTAGCTTGTCGCTGACAGCAACACCGCTTGAGTCTTTAATGCTATTCCATCGCGCGATTGGGATAGGTTTGCCTGATAACTGCTCCTTCTTGTTGCAAGCAGAGCCCTTATCGCTGACGCCAGACCCTGAGGCTGCCTCTTCATCGTCAACACCGTCGCTGATAGGAACGTGGACGCTCCTATGCGGCATCTTTGAAAGCAGACGATCACTGAGCCACGGCCCGAGCGGGTGTCGGGATCCCTCTCCGGCGATGGATTTGAGGTCGCCATCCCAGCATTTCATGACCGAGACATGCTGCTCGGCGCTGATCAAGCCAACCTCCCGAAAGTGCTCCGGTAAGATCAATTGCTGGTGAGCGGGCGGGAAGCAGCGTTGAAGGAGGAGCCTCGCCTGAGACCTGAGAGAGACGAGACGTTTCTCGAGCGCGCTCTTGCTCCAGGTCTTGCCGCGAGATCGCATGCGGAGGTTAAAGAGCGTCCGGCTGGCGACGACCTCATCTTTAGCCTGGCCTCCCAGACGTACAAAGGCCACGCCGAGCTGGTGGCATCTGACGAGGAGCTCGTCGACGGTGTCGTTCTTTTGGGCTGTGACGATGATGGGGACGTTGGAGCGTTGTGTGCTTAGCAGGACTTTGAGCGCGGCCATGGATGTGTGTGTCTTTCCTGTTCCGGGGGGGCCTTGGACTATGGCGAGCTCTTTTGTTGTCATGCGCTGGAGAGCTTGGAGCTGGGATTGATCTAGTCTTGTTTTCTGTTGGATGTGGATGGGTATGTCGCCTTGGACAGGGATGTGGATGGGTTGTGGGCGTTGGAGACCATCGTGGAGGGCTGAGATGTCCAGTGTGGTGGAGGAGGGCGAGAAAGAATTAGGCATGCCGACGATGTTCAGCTGGCCGACGAAGTACTTGTCGAATGGCGAACTGGAAAAACACATCAGCTCAATGACCCCTTCCAGAGTCTCTTCTTGTCTTACTCGTCTTCTGCCGTCTGCTTGAGGCCTTCCAAAACGTGCCGAACGGCTTCAAAGTAGTTGGAGCGGGCTTCGACCATGACATACTCCTGGTCTGGCTCCATAAAGCCGGCCGTGATGCCAGGATCGGAAAATTCCAGATCCAGAGGAGGAGGCGCCGATGAACTGCCAGCGAGTTCGTCGTAGCGACCCGTCACCACTGCCACGATACACTGTGTTCTAAAGCGATCCGAAGCTGGAGACAGGGCTACTATCGTGCCGGGGACCACACGCTGAGATGCTGGCCAGTTGATGAGCTGCCGTGCGCGGACGGCGGACAAGGTGACGCGGACCATGACTCCGAGGCGTATGATGTTGACTCCGCGGACAAAGACCTTTTTGTATTTCCCATTTAGATACAATCTCGTGATGGTTCTGGCAAGATTTTGCTTACATCGGTGTATATGGATGTCTCAGTGCTCTCTGCCATCTCGGGCGCGGACTTGTACTCTTGAACGGCTCTGCGGAGAGGCTCGACGCCCTCGAAGCGTAGGAGGTCATACTGGGCCCGGAGATATGCGCTTTTCGTCGGGTAGACGGCGTTTAGGCCGTTCTTCTTTGGGAGTATGCAGGCTTCTTTCATGATCTCCTCGGCCCGTGGCAGTTCGGGTGTATCGCGCCAGCTTATCTCAGAGTGTGGGCGGGCATGAGGCGAGCTGGTTGCGATTTTGCGGTCAGGGGGCGGTTTCTGGGACATGATCAAGTACAGTCCTGAAGGTAGGTCAGTATTTCAAGACCGTGAGGTGAGAAACGTGTTTGGTTATGTGACTGAAGAAAGTATTTTTGAGCCTCGGATAAGGTACAATACTTGCTGCTAGCTGAGGAACCATACATGTTTTGAAACAAAGACTTGGCAATCTAGGAATGGTTTATAAAGTACCTTAGGCCCGATGGGCTTGTGTTAATCGACGGGCTATGCTTTAACATGGAGAGAGCGACTTACCACACATAAAACCATAGGGTCCGCCACGGACTTGAACAAGTTGAGACTCACGACAGTTTCCAGGGGAAAGAAAATACAATGATTGCAAAAGAAAAACTCCTGACAAGCTAGCTTGCTGAGAGCGGTAAGCTACCTACATTATCTCAAGTGTTTGCAGGACAACGCAGGCTTGGCAAGAGGCTTATACAGCGACGGGCTCCTACATGAGAGCCTAGCAAAACCATCAAGCGAAGATACAACCCATGCAAAAAAGATACCCGCAACATGTTTGGAAGGGTCCTGCCTGGCATGGAGGCTGCAACGGGGTTGATGCAAACGCAGCTGAGCCGTGCGGAAAGTAACAACGTAGACACTCTGCCCGACCCTAGTTCTAGACAGCATCAACCGCGTAGGTCATGAGAGAGAAGGGTGAGTGACCAGGGATGACAAGACAAAAACCATGATTGTCCGTTGTTTTGAGGCAGATTAGGTGTGCCATAGTACAAGGTGGACTGGAGGCGATCTTATCATGCTCGGACACTTGTCAAGGCTGCAGACGTATGGATAATATTGCGCATCGGGCGCGAGAAATCTCAGAGATCCTCAAGGCGGAGGTGTAGTTGGGAGGTCGTTGAGAGACCGGTGGTTCCGGCTGATCCCCAATGGGGCGGCGCCGAAGTTCTGCCGGAACGGCTTGCCCGGCCGAATCATCCGGCGATGCTTCCGCTCCGGAGCGCTCTCGTACGGATAGGGGATGCGGCGGCGGTGCTCCAGGGGATGCTAGCGCGACTGGGCTTGGTAACCTTGTCGTCTCCCCGCCGTAATCGAAAGCTAAACTGCCCTGGCGAGGCGCACAGCACAGGCACACAGGGTGATAGAAGTGGGCGCACAGCACCAGGGCGGCCCCACCGAGCTAGCTGCTGCGGTGCTCCAACCCAGCACGTCGTCGCGACCGCAGCTTTCGCGACGATTCCATGCGCAACGAACATTAGTAGCGTCCACCAACCACCCATCTTCCACAACCCATTGCCGCCAACTTTGTTAACAGACCCCTTTTATTATTCGGAATGGAACGGAACTCTTCGCGTGGCGACATCTCAAAGATACATAATTAGTCGCGAACGAACTTAACCGCTTCTCCGACCCCGGCGCCACCCTGCGAACGCCGCGGACCTTCTGCACGAACTCCAGCGTTCTGCTTGCGACTTCATAGCTGTGCATTGTTCGCATTTCTATATAGCGGAGCTTCAAAATGGATGACGATGATAGAGGTATGTTTCGGAGACTTGTGCTGTTTCCTCAAATCCCGCTGACCTGCCCTGGCAACCTAGACTCAAACGCGAGCTCCGACAATGATCAGAACGACCAGAATGACCAGGACGAGGTCATGGAGGATGTAGACGATGCAGAGGGAGACATGGAGAACGAGGAGGAAGACAACGACGACGATCAAGAGGATAACGACCGCGAGGAGACAGGCGATGATGCGCAAGAGAAGGGCGACGACGCAGCTGCAAGAGATGCAAGAGTGCCTTCTAGAGCTGGTTCGGCTGGCGCGGGAGGGTCGCCGGGGATAAAGAGCGGATCACCACTGCTGTCCTCAAGTCTATTCCCAAGCGTCCGACCCGAAGCCGTGAATGCTCGACTGTACGATATTGTGCCTACGATGGCTGCGCCGCAGGCAACGAGTGTGAACGCAGTCGCCATCACGCCCGATCTTCGCTTCTGGATGACAGGAGGCTCCGACGGCTATATCCGAAAGTACGACGGGCCTGGTACAATAAACGGCAAACAACTCCTCACAGTGGCGCAAAGACACCCCTTTGTCGATAGTGTCGTCAAGGCGGGCATTTTGATGTCATACTGGGAGAATGAGGAACCCGGACCGCCGAACCCAAGAGGGAACGAGGAACACATCCTATCGCCCGTTTACTCATTGGCTGTCCACTCGCAGGCGCTATGGCTACTTTCAGGTCTCGAATCTGGTGGCATCAATCTCCAAAGCGTAAGGCACGATGAAGGAAAGCGCATAACATGCCTGCAACAACACACTAATGCTGTGAGCGTGTTGACACTGGCACAAGACGAGAAGAGCGTCCTAAGTGGCAGCTGGGACAAGAACATTTTCGACTGGGATCTCAACACTGGCGCTGTCAAACGTTCTTACGACGGCAGCGGAGGTCAAACTTCTGCTATCGAGCTTCGTCCAGTAAATGGTGCACCAATTCCTGCCGAGGCAATGGAGGAAGAAATCAAACCTGACCCAACCTTTACCTCGAATAACAGCAAACCTCCTCAAAACGGCACCGTAGACGATACCAACGGCATCGAAGCCCCGCCTCCTGCGATGGCTGGCGAGGGCGCTGAGGGACAAGCGTCACCCGCACATGAGTCGCTCTTTGGTGGCAGTGACACTGGCTCACTCTTTGGCGATAACGTCGCAGGCAATTATGGCGGCGATGACGATGACGAATTTTCGAGGGCGATGGGAGATATGGGAATGCCCACTCTCCATGATGGCTCAGGGCAGGACGGCGGTATGGATCACTCTGCCGATATCGATATGACAAATGCCTTCAACGCCGATGCCACCTCTGCGCCAGCAGTCCAGGCACCAGGAAGCAGCAGTCCCGAAGCCGCAAGAAATCAGCCCCCAGCACCAGCTGTAGATACGACTGCGACAGATGGTCCCTCGGCGTTAGACGGCGCGGGCGATGCTACGGCGCAGCTGCCTGTCCCCGACTTTCCAGAAATTCCTCCTCTACCCGATACGCAGACAGATGACGCGAACCCCGGATCACCCTCCATGATTTTCGCCTCGGATCCTCCTCCCCCGGCCATGGACCCAACTCAGTCAGCGGACACGGTCTTCTTCTCCGCAGCCATTGATGGCAATATCAGAATATGGGACCGGCGTGTTCAAGACCCCGTCGCAAGGATAGGCAGTCAACGAGGCGTGCCGCCTTGGTGTATGGGTGCCTGCTGGAGTCCTGACGGCAACTGGATTTACGCCGGCAGGCGAAACGGAACGGTGGAGGAGTACAGCATCCACAAGGCCAGAAGTGGCTGGGCGCCAGAGAGGACTCTCAAGTTCCCGGCCGGAAGTGGAGCCGTAAGTGCGGTTCGAGCCATGCCGAATGGCCGTCATCTCGTCTGGTAAGTAATTAAAAGCCGGCATGAGAAGACGATTGTCAAGCTAACATACATGCAGTGCTTCCCATGATATTCTTCGCCTGTATGATCTCAAGGACATGCGGGCTTTCAAGCACTCCACCGTCCCCTTCCTGATTATTCCTGGCCCGCCTAGAGCTGGTGTCATTTCCTCACTCTACATTGATCGAACATGCCGCTTCATGATCTCGACTGCTGGAACGCGCGGTTGGGAAGGCACGAGCACCGAGGTTCTGATTGGATACGAGATCGGCGTCACCGAAGAAAAATAGAACTCTGCACTTTGACTCTTGGTTACTAGTCGAGGATTGGAATTCGAATCACGTACCGAAGACGTGAGAACGAGAGAGGTGCAGAGACGGAGTTTGGAGAAAATACCGACGCACAATTTGGAGTCTGGCGGTGACTCGTCTTAGAGTTGTAGCGTTCTCAAAGACCTTGGGATTCTCAAGGCCTAATATCAATACCCATCTATTAAATCCCCGCGGAGCCATATGATGTACGATGTGATACCCCTTTTAATGCATGCGCCTCAAGGCTTGCTACCTCATTTTCTTTCTTATATATACTCGGGATGATTACATAAGGTAATCAATCACCCTTGATTTTGACGACCGTTTCAGTTGAGGGATCAAATGGTTCACCGGTGAGCTCTCAACGGAGGTCTACCCGCGGCTGTTCAACTCAGAAGCTGGTTTTGTCAGTGACAAGGCTAAATGATGAAAACTCTCGACTTCTCATCATAACACAACGCTCTGAAAATCTCGACTTTCTAGAGAGATATTAGCTCACTCGTAGTTTCCTGTTTTCGTCCGCCCGTTCGCGACGAACACCTCCCCGCAACGATCTATGTCTCCTAAAGTCGTTATCCAAATCTTTGGTAATATAAACGCCAGGGCGTATATAGCAGGGTGAGTCATGATAGAAACTGTCGGAACAGCAAGGCTGATAAGGAGCAATGGGCAGGTATCGTGGGCTGGCTGGCGCCTGCCCTGGGCGAAGTGGGACAACTGGCTTAGTCACCACGGCCGGTTAAGGTGGGGCAACCACCCAGGCCGTCACCACCTACTTCGACCGACCCCTGCCCACAATGTAAAATAGGAAGTAACAAGAACAACAACAGCAATTATCACGGACATCGACGTGATTGTTGCCGAAGATACACCCTCATGAGGAAATGTATCACGCCTGTGATACCAACAGAAACACCATACTGGATCGGAATCAGGCGGTTGTGATTTCATCTCACACGGCTTCTTGAGGTGCAACAAGCGAGCTCTATGAGAAGCAGAGAGTTAAGTGTCTCATTGGTGATAAGACAAGGCTCATTCCAAAAGGGGCCAATGGTAAAGAAAGTTACAACCATTGCATCTTATATCGAACGCTAAATCACATCGGTTGGGGCTTTTCATTAAAGGTGGGGTGGTTATGAAACTTCATGATGAAAAGAGATGCAGGATCACCTCGACGTGATAGCAAGCCAGAAGAGGCTCTTCATTTTCGAGTCTACCTTGTGATATCTGTACCATCTTATCTTATTTTGAGGCAACCTCTCAACAGTGACAAGGTACGCAGAAGGTAGATCAGTGGTCAAATCAAGCTCGGGAGGAGGTCTCGGCTCTCTGTCACAAGGACTTCCCCGCCAACCTCGAAGCACCCGCAAGGGGGTCACTGCAACAACGGTTGGACCGCTATCTCCAACATCCCACAGCGGTCTAGCGTGAGCTGACCACATACCTCCCTGATAAGACCGGAAGGCGGCATATGCGCCCAGGCTTTTTACCCCGGATTGGCTCTCATTTGGGGCCTGGTAACTTCTATCAATCTTCAACACACCATAGGTACCTAGTCCGAATACCACCCAACCACCTCCCCCCCTCCCCTGTTGAGCCGGAGATTCTCATATCTCTCTACTCCGTAAACCTGCTGACCACTCCCTGCCCTGGATTCGAATCCCTTGGTTGATAGAGTCTGGCCATTCGGGGCTCACACCGGTCTTTGCCGGGGATGAGGGGTCCCGATACCGTGGTGCCCGCTCATTGAGACGTGAAGGCCGGCCGGGTCATCTGCATTACGGCTGCTACCATTGAGGAGGAAATAAGATCATTATGTCTCCCCCACACTCGCGCTCGTCCGTAACGGCTGCCGCACAAGACGACGAGATCCAGCCTCTTTTACGGGGAGCCGATACTTCATCCTATAGTAATAGTTCCGCGATGGCGTCCAAAGATGTCGAGACCATTGCCGTGGCTCCGGATGCGAAGCCCGGTGCCGATGACGCTGCCCTGGCCGAGGCTATTCGTCTCGAGCACAACTTGACGTTCTCTCAGGCCGTCAAGCTTTACCCCGCTGCCATTGGGTGGTCTGCTTTCGTGTCCATTGGGGTCATTATGTTGGCATTCGATCCTCAACTACTCGGAAACCTCTACGCTACGCCTCAGTTTCAGAGAGATTTTGGTTATGAATATGAGGGCTCCGTAAGCTGTCGTCTCCTCTTATACGTGAACCATATACTGACGTGCTACAGTACATCATTAGTATGTCTAAGACTTGAGTTCCCGTGCTGAAGCATCTCTCTTACTAACATGTGTCCAGCTGCCGCTTGGCAGACCGGACTCTCCATGGGCAATCCCGTCGGTCAAGTTGTCGGTGCCCTCTTCGCTGCGTACCCTATGGACTGGTACGGCCGGAAACTGACCTTTGCCGTGTGCGTGGTTCTCACCGCCGGCATCGTCTTCATCCAATTCTTCGCGCGCTCCTTGCCCGTCCTCCTGGTCGGCGAGCTCCTCGGTGGCCTCGTCTTGGGCATGTACGTGGTCATCGCACCAGCCTACGCCTCCGAGGTTTGCCCCACTGCTATCCGTGGCCATTTGACGTCCTACGTGAATCTCTGCTTCGTCATGGGCCAGCTCCTTGCCAACGGCGTCACAGCGGGGACTTCCAAGCTCGACACTCACTGGGCGTATTCTTTGCCCTTTGCACTGCAATGGTTCTGGATTCTTGTCATCCTCCCAGGATTGCTCTTTGTCCCCGAAAGCCCGTGGTGGCTGGTAAGAAAAGGTAGAATGGACGACGCGAGGAAGAGTCTGGGCCGTCTGGCCTCCAAAAAGGTCAACGTTGCCGCTTCTTTGGCCTTCATCGTAGAAACGGACAAACTTGAGCAAGAGCTTGAAGCCGGAAGCACCTATTCCGATTGCTTGAAGGGTGCCAATTTGAGGCGGACGGAAATATCTGTCGGTGTTTACTGCACTCAAGTCCTCAGCGGCATCTATCTCATCAACTACGGGACGTACTTCTTCCAGCAGGCCGGTCTGCCTACTGACAAGGCATTCGATATGGCCATTGGCTTCCTTGGTAAACAGCTGACCCTTTGTTTTCCCCTCGAGAATATGCGCCTTGGCTAACTTCATCAGCCGTCGGATTCCTTGGCACCGTTATCTCCTGGTACTTCCTGATCCACTACGGCAGACGAACCATCTACATCACCGGACTCGCCGCCTTGGTATTCCTGCAGCTCCTCATCGGCATCCTAGACTGCGTCCCCGGTCGTCCCTCTGGCGTGGCCTGGGCAGAGTCATCCCTCATGCTCATCTGGAACTTCGCCTACGACCTGTCCGTTGGACCCGTGTGCTTCGTCCTCATATCAGAGGCTTCAGCCACAAGAGTGCGCTCCAAGACGATTGCGCTCGCCACAGCTGCCCAGGGCGTCTTGGGAATCATCATGACCGTGGCGATCCCGTACATGATTAACCCGGACGAGGCCAATATGCAAGGGAAGCTCGGCTTTTTCTTCGGAGGGCTGGCTGGGTTGTGCTTCATCTGGGCTTGGTTCCGTGTTCCCGAGACAATGGGCCGCACGTACGAAGAGTTGGATATCCTGTTCGATAGACGAGTTCCGGCGCGTGATTTCAAGGAGTATGTTGTTGATGGTATGACTTCTGCCGATCATTAAGACGAGCAGCCCTCCCCGATGAGGCTTCGGGGTATGGTGCGGTCACTGCCGCTGGCTATTGCGATATCATTTTGAATTTTGATATTTTTAACGCATATTACATGTCCGGTGGACTTCCGGTTAAACACTCTTCGGTTGCAATGACTTCGTTCCTGTCGGAGTTGAGGAAGTCACCAGACTGGCTGGCATGATAGTCAGCCAGCCATGCCAAGCAGCAAGCACTATGCGCCCAATTCAATTTGTCTACTTCGGACCCTCTCGGTATCCTTCGGAGACGCGAAATTTGGGCTCGTCTGGCCACTGGCATCATTGCACTACAGCTGCAACTACACGTGCCCTAGAAGCGAGTAGATGGCAGCGGCCATGCGTTCTCCGTGACAAAGTCAGAGACCTCCGCGGCCTCCCCAAAAGCTTCCGCAGGTGAGATCTGGGGAATGTTGCCCAAAACTCTTAGTATGTCTTTCCTTGATTGAAGACCGCTGCGCCACCCGGACGACGCCCCGTCACAAAACGGCGACGCCAAACAATTCCGTCAGACTGAGTGCTCTGCCTGCGAGAGATTAGTATAAGAACCCAATGGCAGCAAACACCGAGTCATTAAATTGTATGTACACATCGATGTAGAAACCTGTAGGTTGATTCAGTGAAGCTGCTTCATACCTGGGTATCGCAACGATCTTGGCCGTTGCTCATTATTCCCATCAGCCAACATCGGAGAATCCAGGACCACGATCAGACAAGAAACGTTCCGTTACTAGAAAAGCTCGCCATCATGGCTACCGAAAGCGCTCGAACGCTCTTCTTCCCGGCTCCGGACCCCCCAACACCCCTCGCCCGCTACCGCATCCTCTCCCCCAACGCCGCGATCCGCGTCTCACCCCTCCAGATGGGCACAATGTCCCTAGGGACGGCCTGGTCAGACGGCATGGGCCCCGTCGGGAAGAACGCCGCCTTCAGCCTGCTGGACGCCTACCTCGACGCCGGCGGCAACTTCTTCGACTGCTCCAACGGCTACCAGCACGAACAATCCGAGGCCTGGCTCGGCGAGTGGATGGACGTCCGCGGCGTCCGGGACCGCTGCGTTGTCGCGACAAAGTTCTCGGCCGACTACCGTATGCACGCCCTCGGTAAAGGCCGCTGCCCGAACGCGGGCGGCAACTCGCGCGCCTCGATGCACATGAGCCTCCGCGACTCGCTGGCGAAGCTGCGCACCGATTGGATCGACGTCTTTTACATTCAGTGGTGGGATTATACCGCTTCCATCGAGGAGGTCATGAACGCGCTGCATAACCTCGTCGAGCAAGGGAAAGTGCACTACCTCGGGATATCAAACTGCCCGGCCTGGGTCGTCAGCGCGGCCAACACGTACGCGCGCGCGCACGGCAAGACGCCCTTTTCCATCTACCAGGGCTACTACAGCGTCATCATGCGCGACATGGAGCGGGACATCATCCCGATGGCGCGACAGTTCGGCATGGCCATTGCGCCGTACGGCGCCGCGGGCATGGGCAAGTTCAAGACGCGGGAGATGATTGAGGCGCGCCGGCGGAGCGGCGACGAAGGGCAGGCGTTCCGGCACCTGGCGGACCAGACGGAGACGGAGATGCGCGTGAGCAAAGCGCTGGCCGCGGTGGCGGAGGAAGTTGGCGTGTCGTCCATCACGGCCGTGGCGCTGGCGTACGTCATGGCAAAAGTGCCGTACGTGTTCCCCGTCGTCGGGGGCCGCAAGGTCGAGCAGATGCTGGACAACATCGACGCGCTCACGATCCAGTTGTCGGAGGCGCAGATTGCCTATCTCGAGAGCGTGGAGACGTGGGAGCCTGGGTGGCCGTACGATGTCATGGGGTGGGATCCTCATGTGTCGGGGACGCCGGCCCCGATCATTGCTGCGTCAGCCAAGGTTGATTTCGTGAGGCGGCCGAAAGCTATTGGGTATGATTGATGAAGGGGAATTTGTTTCGGTGCGTTCTAGCCTCGGTATTGGGGTTTCTTTGGGGGTTAGGGGGCGTTCCGTTCTGATTCCGTCCGTTGACGGAGGCTTGGTGTGACTTGAGAATATGGCGGAACAAGCCTGCTGCAACAAATGAGTACTAAGATCATGTTGTACTTACCAAGTTCCAAGGCGTAGCATCATTCTGATACCACTTTTCATGTTCAGAGTGAAGAGTATGGTGATAATGTTCATTCATACGATAGTGGAAGCCTTGAAGACGTAGATTCGAAACATCAGGCACGGATACAAAGTGCACCAAATCTCCGAATGAGATATAAGAGCTGTGAATGGGCACCATGCTATTCAAACAAATACTGTTGATTCGTCAAATACCTCACGTAGACTGCCTGGCCACAATGGCCAACCCAATCCGCAGTCGACAACTCTGGCACCATCGCGTTAGTTATATACCTACTGCAACCCCATATTAGCGCGATCCAGACCACCTTAATCCGCAGTGGCGGGACCCCAGGTCTCAGATTGCCGAAATAAACTAAACAAGGAGAGATCAAAACCGTTGAAAACGACTCACCTGTATCGCACATTCCCGGATGTTTCTCAGGGGCCGCGGTGGCAACGGCCGCGGCAACGCCAGCGACTTCGCCACCGCCATCATCACCTCCACCACCAGTCTCGAAGACCCCACACGGCGTCCAAGGATCGTCGGCATCGCGTAGCCAGCGCCGAAGGGAGTACCCATTGCGGGCCGGACCCGTGCCCGAGATCGCGGATGCGGCTGCGGCTGAGCGTGCTTCGGCCCGCTTGCCGACCACAGTCGCCGCCGTTGGCTTGGTCGCCGAGAGTCTGGGGACTTTGGCCATGGTGTAAATGTTATCGAGCTTGATAAAAGCTGCGACCCTGTTCAGCATGTGTTTCCTCCAAACAGAGCTTTTCCAAACCTCATCGTCCACCTCTTCCTCCCTCCCTCCCTCCCTACTTTTCTTTCTCATTCTCCCCTCGAAAACAAGCAAACAAAGGACAGGGTCCGGGCCGCTGGATAACATACGAGTAACCATAAGGTGGTTGCCGGGGTGCGCCTCGGCTCGCAGCGTTGATATCAAGGGCGAAATGAGTTGGCAAGCAATGCTTGCCTGGAGAAAGCTTGGGTATAGCCCATAAGAATGAGCAATAGTCTCGATAAACCGTGAAAGTAGCCGTCGAGGCCCAGGTTGAACAATCTGTCAATGTCAAGTCTGTCATCTAGGAATCACGTTCGTCCAAGCAATGCGCTTTAAGTATAAGCACAAAGTACCTTGGTTCATCCATGGACATAGGCGCCCGCACTCTCATTTCCAACCTCATGCCGCTTCCCGAAGAGGTGCCATGGGCAGCTCAATTTTGATACCATACGATTCGAACCGGCGTTATGTGTGAACGACAAACGACTTCTGTCAGGTTGCACGGCTTCCAAATAGTTTGCCAAATAGTTTGACGTGCGCTGCAGCTTCCCACCGGGCCAGAGTTGACAGGACCGAACCGAACTCTCATGTGGCAGTGGAAAGCGACGGCCGAAAAAAGTGTTTGCTTTGCACCGAAGTCGACCACCCATCATCCATGCCAAGTGCAGAGCAAAAGTTCCGGATGATTTGATGTCGAGGTGGAATGCACAATGAGCGGGAACCCGTCCCGGATGCTGCTGCTGCTGCTGCTGCTGCTGCTGCTGCTGCGAGGTGATAACTTTGCAGTTCGCTAGAACCAGAACCAGCACCAGTGATGGATGGTCGCAGGTCGAGTACCTTGTGTGTATTTGTTGCCAATATGCAAGGCGCTGTATGTCTCTCAGCGCAGCGCGCTACTCCTCATCAGTCAATAGTCGAAGAGTGGAGGGCACGGGAGGGGAGGTGGACGCCAGGGTTGCAGTGCAATGAGCTTGATTTGATTCTATCCATCGCATTTTGATATTCGCCATCAGCCGTAATGGAACACCTCTTTCGTGAGCGACGCCTTCCTCCTCTTTTTGGCCTCCCTTTGCCAATTCGTATTCCCATCCGATACCTGGTCCGTTCCGTTTTCGCCCGAATCCGTGGCCTAAAGAAATCTTGAATCGAATTTTTTCGAGTCTGGTCCCCCACAAGGTGATTACCATTATATACTATATTGTTTCGCCAGCGGGCATCGCTAGCTGCAATACATGTGACATGTTACAAAGGAAAATGACTTTTATCTGTTTCGCAAGAAAAATGAAAGTGTTCATTCATGGCCCTACAGGGGCATTGTAATATTGTACAGGCACCAGCGGCCAATCTGTTGTCATTGGCGTGGGTTGTGGTGCATTCTCGTCGACGACTGTGCTGGAGAAACTCTCCCAGTCCTCAAATGTGACCATATTTTCAGGCATAAATTGGAAATTCATCGGTTGATTTTCTTGTGGCGGCGGCGGAAGCTCTCTGTCAAGTGATGCTCGACGCAGAGGTTCCGTGTGCGCGCGCGGCTGTTGAGGGTGGAACAAAGGCTGCGGCATCATTGACTGAGCCCTCATTTGTTCCATGTACGGCGAGGGTGATGAATCCTGTGACGCCAGAACTGGAGGTTGAGGTGATTGTGTCGGAAGAGTTTGGGAAGGTATCGAAGGAGGAAGAAGAGGCTGAGGGGGGTATTGTTGAGGGAGAGCAGCAGGAGGTGCGTAGCATTGAGAATACTGCATTGGCGGCGAGGCCGGAACAGGAAGGTAGACGAGATCCGCCAGCTTGTAGGCAATCAGGACAATAGACTCGGCCTCAGAGCTGGACCCAGAGAAGAATTCGAGCAAATCTTGAAGTTGGCCTGGGCTCTCGTTCTCCATGAAACCCTGCGCTCGACCAGTCTGGGTAGGATTCCAGCTGAAGTTAGGCTGACGTCCCTGGAACTCGTTGGCCTTGGACATGAGCACATCTTTCCAAGCCTCGTGGATCAGAGGCTGATGCAAGAGGCCGTAGATAACTCTTGAGTGCATCCAATCCGACTTCGTCTTTCCTGATTCGAAGTGTCTGGCGACGTGCTCGACATGACGTTCTCTCGAAGGGTGCAGGGCCGAGCAAAAGCCGCAAGCCCAGTACTTTCTCCTCTTCAGATACTTGACAACCTTTTCGGAGTGCGGGCAAGACTTGCAGCCGTGCGAAGCCTTGTGGTGCTGGTTGAAGGTGTTGGCTCCCCAGAAGCTCCTGTTGCAGCCAGGCTCGGGGCAAGGGTACTTCTTCCAACGCTCATGGAACTCCTCCTCGTGACGCTTCCAGTCGTACTTGCGCTTAAATCTCGTTTCGCATGAGGTACACCAGTAAAAGTTGAAGCGTCCGGGACCCCATCCTGTCTGAGCGCTTGCTACCTGGGGCACGCCTCCGGGAGCTGCGGGCGCGCACTGCTGGGTGGAAGGGGTCTGCGAAGCTTGGGAGTAATGTGTCGAGACGGTGGCATTGGAGGCAGCGGAGCCCATGGACCAGATACTCGCATGGCCGGAAGAGCCCGAGCTCGTCGATGATACGGAGATGCGTGGCTTATGACCTATTTGGCCATGGCATATCGCTGAAGGAACAAGAGGGAAGTTAGCAGGGGTGTCCTGTCTCCCACAAAGGTCAGATTTGGGGGAATGATGGAACAAACCTCGTGTAGAAGCATCCTCCATCGCGACATCCTGTGGGGCATGCTGTTGGTGTTGCTGCTGCTGTTGTTGGTGCTGAAGCTGAAGCTGCATCTGTTGTTGCTGTTGCTGTTGCTGAGCCGCCTTGTCGCCAGCTTCCCACATCTGCAATAGTGCTTCACGGGAAACTCCAGAGCTCTTCAGAGCCTCGAGGGTACGTCTAGCATCCGCCAGCACGTCGGCTGCGGCATCCTGCATGGGGTGATCCATCTCGACGGCGTTCCGCTCTCCACCCTCGCTCGATGTAGTCGAATTGGGAGCTTCGCCGGCGTTCTCGGGTTGGCGCTCTTCAGTGCTGTAGTTCAACGGAGCAAGCCTTTCCAAGGCGATTCGTCGCGAAAGTAAGGGCGAACGTATACGATGGAGGTTTATCTCGACGTCGGTAATTATGGTGGTCGTAGTAGACTATGGTGTAGAGAAGTTGTTGGCGTAGTAAGTGGTTGATTGGCGTACAGGTAAGAGCGAGAGACTGGCGGAAGCTAATCAGATGAGGTGCAGGGCAAGCCTGGGTTAATGATGCGAGAAGCAAAATGAATAAAAAAAAGAACAAGATCGAGAGAAGGAGGTTGGTCGAAAGTTGGTGAGGTGTCTCTCGGAGATATAATAATAGGAAACGAGTGTGGATGTGGATTAAAAGGGTGTTGTGGTTGGCGTGTGATGAGGTCGGAAAGGTGAATTGAGGTGAGGTGAGAGGTAGGTGCGGGAGGTGCGAGGTTAAAGATCAGATCCCGGACGGGAAAAGAAGTTGGTGTTGGAGTTCGGACGCTTTGGTGGGAAGCGAGAGGAGGCGGAGGAGCCAGGAAGGAGGGGAGGCGTGTGCTTTGGGATCCCAGAGAGAGCCCACACTGCCTGCACAGAGCCAGCGCCAGAGAGGAGCAAGAGCAAGAATCAGAGCCAAGGCCCAAAAGCCAGCACGGAAGCTTGGGCAAGTTAGTCAGGGACCTAGCGCGGAGAGATAGAGCGAGAGGGAAGAGCTAAGGGGTCGGGTACCTTGGAGGAGAAGAAGACGAAGAAGAAGAAGAAGGAGGAGGCGTGAGATTGGAGAAGTGTGAGGCGTGCGGAGAGTGAACAACGAGGTTGCTGCTAGGAAGGAGGCGCGAGGAAAAGCGGGAGGGAAGGGGAGGGGAGGAAGGGAGGAACGATGAGATGGAAACAGAGGGAGGGAAACGAGTTTGAAAATAAAAATAAAATAAAATAAAATAAAAAAGCAGGTGCTAGGGTCGCGGGAGTTTGAGTAGGAGGGATGGAGGGAAGGTACTGTACGGAGTACTTGGTGTACAGCAGTCGGAATGATCCCTGCTCGTACGTTGCGTGTTGATTCTGGTGCGCTTCTTGCTCTTCTCTTGCTGCCCTGCTCTACCTATCTGTACAGTCACTACTCACCACACCCTCCCCTGCTTCCCACTGATGATGCCTGACCTCACCTTACGAATACATCTCCCAAGCTGAGTGTATCCTATGTAATGTTCCAGGACCAGTACAAGTTGACGATTGGAGCGAGATCTGGTTCATCCATCTACCTTATCTTGTTCGATGGTAGTCAGCTGGGTTGGGCTTTGGGCGGCCCTGGTATCCATACGTACCTAGTATACGCCTATAAACTACTAAAGACGAGCACGATTGGTGGGACTGAAGACCGCAAGAGAGAGGCAGATGCAGAGGCAGATGCAGAAGCAGAAAGAGGCGCCGAGCGAGGTGGAGTGGGCTACATGCCATGTTTTCGAGCCAGGTTGTGTACGTGCGTTTTGCGTGTGCGCTTCCAATGTCTGTGAAGTGCGAAGCCGCTCTCGGCATATGCAGGCATACACACCAGACAATGGAAAGGCAGTCTGACCTCTGAAGTCACTATTGCAGTATTTCGATGCTTGGATACCCCAATGGCACTTGTCAATCCCATCCGATGTTTGAGCCCCAGAAAGCCCAGTCGAGGATGCGGCACAGAGATGATGACAGCAAGCAATACGGAGTAGAAGACGCAGAGAAAAGAACAGAGATTTTCCTGGCCCCCGTTGGTTTCCTGCCCCCGGTGCGCGTCCCTTTTTCGCATCCTCATACGGGGGGTCCATGGTGCTCTGTATCCGTACGAAGTATCGTTGTGCAGAGGGTACTCCGAGATAATACTCCGTAATAAAAATGGTACAGAGACGCCGACCAGTCCGTTCGTAGAGTACTTTGTGAATTACCCGCTGACTGTGCCCGCTGGCAGCTCCAACGGGCATGTTTCACTCCCTTCTGGACGATGGGCTGGCTTTGGAACGCGAGGCCCGTAGGGCGTTGAATCAGGTAAAGTGCTGTGATGCTCCGTCTGTGCAGGTCTTGAAAGTAGAGGGGGGGGCGTAGAAACAAGGGGAGGAACTAAGGGGGTACATATCGTGACTGAATTGTAGCGTAAGAGGACCTGAGCTGCGAGCATGGAGCAGGGTCGATCCCGCCATGAAACGAACCTCTAGGCTCTCAGCGCGTCATCGTTTGCCGACTACAGACCAACATCTTGTCACCAACGACATGCTCGGCTCGTACTTTACACCATCATCGTGAAATAGACAGTGAGTGTCGCGCGTTTGATGCGCCTATTGAGACGACGGATTCTCTCACTTCATCTGGATACGCTCGGTTCAGTCCATTCTCATGCTAGCCTTTTTTTTTGTCTTGGGGTGGAGGGGAGGGGCAGGGGTGTGAACGAAAAAGCGGCAGGTTGTTGGCTTATCAAGGGACGAACGTCTGTTTGTCGAAAGAGGATCAATCAAGAGACCAGACGGGAATAGTAGGGACGAACATCAGAAACCAAGAATGGTCCGAACGGTTGGAGAGACACTTCAGCCTCGCTGGGATCAGGGGACTAAATCCATCTCATCCCGTCCCCTTCGCAATTCAGAATTCAGGCACATCCGTGCCATAGGAAGGTGGTAGGCAATTGGGCGATGAAAGCTCTATCCGTCAGCTATGGGGGCGAAAGAGCAGAAATACGCCACTAGAACCAAGGAAAAAGAAGGGAAAAAGATGTGAACGGGGTGGAGGGAGCTGAGCAGGGGGTGTGAGTGATGATGTGATGCAATGGGACGGGACCTACGAAGAGTTGGGCCGTGGGTGCCAGATGGAATGGAATGCAAGGAATAGGGACGGGAACGGGAGCGAAAGAAAAGGCGACGAAGAAGAGAAACAATGGACAATAGGAGAGAGAGCCGAGGGATCTACGAAGTACCTGGCCCCAAGAGACGGACTGGGATCATGGCCGACAAGGTGAAAGAAAGGAACGGGGATACGGAGAAATGGGGGGGTAAGATGATCATAAAAAATTAATCAAGTCGGCACGTCAAAGCTCGAGCCAATCTCACCTTGGAACCTTGGGTCCAAGTCACCTTAGTACGTGCTTAGGTAAGGAACCTACCAATAGGTAGAGTACTTTGGGGATGTCACTCAACTTGAGGAAGGTTCGGTCCCAAGATTCAATGGTTGTCAAGTTTGAGGTCGTCACATGATGACAACTCAAATCACAAACGTGAGTCGTGACTGCGTGGGGTTGATATCTCAGCTTGTTGATTTGACGGCAACTTGTAACAGATTGTGACTGCCAATGGGCACTGTTGTTACCTCAATGAGAAGCAATCATTGAATGCAAGCAACGGATCCAGGTCCAATTCCGCTGCCCGCTAGCAATAAAACGGCAAGGCACGTACGGGTATCCATCCGTACCTTACCTTGCTCCGTACGCGCAAATATCCCGTCAAGCTGCTGCTGCTTTCCAGCCTCCAACCGCTAGAGGCACGCGCTAGGAAGCAAGCGAAAGACAAGCGAGAGATGCAATGGAAGAAGAAGCAACGAGCAACGTATGGAAGGCAAGGGTCGGAAGAGCAAGGGGGGATGATGGCAATCAGCAAGTTGCAATTCGCAACTGCCCTCTGTTTTTGCGGTGTCGGAGGTTGGTATTGGCAGCACCTTCGAATGCACTTCCTTCCTCCCGTCGATTTTGGGAACTTGGGAAGTTGACTTACATAAGGAGTCTTAGGTAAGGGAACCTACACCAAGGTAAGTCTCGAAACCCCCCCCTTCTCCCCGCTTTTCCATCGAGGCTAATGCCAAAGAGACATGATGGAGGCATCGTGCACTCCGCGCCAGAGGCCAATAGAGTCTGGGGTCACAATTCTACCGCCATTTTCCTTTGCTTTCCCACGTTTAGTCGGCCGGTGATTTTCATCCATCTCATCCGCAATGAATTTAGGTTGTCCATGGTGGCGCAATGCACGCTGCATCGTCGGGTAACGGGCACCTTCCCAACGGCAAATTACCAGCCCCTCCCCTACTCCTTTTTTTTCTTCTTCTTCTTTTCTAACCTACGGATACGGATATTGTCTATTGCCTAAGGTACCTGATCCAACCCTCAAGTTCTCTTTTGGTCCAGTTTCTCTCAATACTTACCGACCCCGGCCCCCTTCATCGACACTACTCAGCACCGCTGCATCAGTGCCGATGCTGCACAGCTGAACGATGATGGCGCAGCATCAGGCTCATCAGCGCGGGGGCCAGAGAAACGACAGTGTGTGTGCGAGCCTGCGAGTGTCTGGTCTGCCGATGCTTCACAGACAGCCGCGAATAAACTGGCCAAACCAAGAGAATTCACGGGAGCCAACTCGGACGTTGACGATTGCCTCGCCATGATTGGTCAAGTTATCACCTGAAACAAATTCAGGACTGCTCACCGATACGCCACGGGGCGGCCCAGCGTTTCGAAACAAGAGCAGAGAAGGAAACAGAAGCAGGCAATCCCATGGGCCACGGAGGTGCTGGCAGGCTGCGGCAGCTGCTACTGCAGAGTGCAGCACACCGCACCGCACTGAGGTGTACTGTACCGATACCTGTACTGAGCCCAGGTGCCTACCTACTCCGTAGGCAGTCAGTGTGCTCGGTGGCATGGGAATGGATGGGATGGCAGGCCGCATGCCTAGAGTTTGTTTTGTTCCTGGCCCCAGACTCCTACGGACCTACGGATACCCTCGGTGAATAGGGGCCTCTTCTTCCTCTCTCGTGGACGAAGGGGTGTATCTGTTCGGGGTCTTGGGGCCAAGCAGCCAAGCAGCCATGCTCGAAAGAGCTTCTTTTCGCTCGGAGTCGCCTCCCCACGGCCTGGCACTTCCCTTTCTACCATCGCCCACTGCTCAGGCACCCGTCGTCCCGCCCAAGCACATGGCAGGGATCACCCAGTGAGCCTCGGAGACCATGAGATGATGTGCAAGGGGAGCCACAGGAAGCGACAGGGGTCGATGGCAGGGGCCCATTGCCGATTTGAGCCAGCTTTAATAACATGACGGGATAAGGATGGGAAGGATGAGGGGAAACAATTAGCCACAAACTTGGGTCTGATTGGATGATGAGTTTGATTGGACGGGGTGCTGGTCACCATGACTATCGACCCCAAGAGCCAAAAAGACTCCAAACTCCAAAGGGCAAGACACGACACAAACCTACGATTACTTACATACGAATACCTACACAGTATCGGTACGGATACATCAGAGGTTCACGCCCTCACATGCAAGTTGCAACTACCTCTGCTGTGGGGCCATTCACGGCGACAGCTTCCTCAGGGACGTTTCAACACTACTGTGTGCAACCACGAATACGTCAGCCCGTCGTCCATTTGAGACTTGCCCAAGCTAAGGTACGGAGTACGGATACAGAGCACAGAGTCGCCAATCATCAATGTACCTCGCAAAGGATACATGTTTCTTTTCTTTTGGTCAGCGGTCACCGACTCTTGCTGATACGGGACACAAGATCCAATACGATGCGCATTGGCCGACTATCTTTTGCCTCAACAGAGGATAATGTCTCTCGCCGTACCACGCCTTGCAAGTTGCGCCATCCATCTTCTGCTACATTACCACCCCAACGTCCCTTTTTGCTGAGGTACCTGCGTCGCCGTTGCTAGCCCACAGCACCTTCGCCAACGTCTGCCTCATCGTGCTTCTTACATGAATCTCCCAGCGGCACATCAGCTCCCGATCGGAGCTAGCGGCGCGTCTCACATTATCAAGTCGCGCTTGAAAGTTGGCAGAGACGCGGGTGTGGAGAAGACCTTGGTCTTGGTCTAAAAGAGACTAAGGTAGTGGGCACTGGGTGTGAAATGTGAATGTGATTGTCGACGTCGGATGGGGAAGTGGACGCGGACGGGACGGTACCATTCGATTCGTTGCCAGGAACCGGCTCTTCTCATCGGCTCGTCTCGTCTTTTTTTGGACCTTCAACTCCTGTCAGCCATACGTATACCCTCAACGCACTACTCTACTTGGAGCGTCCATCTAGATCCGTAAACCTGGGCTGGGCACGGCCTACGTGATGTGGAATCCAGAATCGAGAATAGAAGACACGAAGAAGACGAGGAGCGAATGCGAGTAAACAGCCACTAGGCCGACCAAGCAAGCCATGCTCGATTACTTAGTTGGATGGCGCGCGCAATCTCCCCCAACACGCCCACGAAGCCAACAGCTCTCGAATTAGCAGCACATCTGTGACAACAAGCACACGTCTCGAGCTACGATTATAATTACAGCAAACTCGTGATGACTGTGACGAGCGTCGAGTTTGAAATCGGGCTATCAACGCTATCAACCGGGCTCCGAGAAAGTCCTTTCCTCTTTAGGCCGCGCACGTACACACAGATACGCGGTAGACATATGCAGACTTTCAGTCTCTGGTTTTCTATCGAAAGCGCCGGTGCCCCACCCCGCGCCGCCCTCATGTGTCATGTCATGCCATCTCACGGCAACCACTCTCGCAAAGGAATCGCTCAAGTCTGCTGGGCGCGCTCGCTGCGTGATCCGACCGCGCTTGCTTGTACGGAGCACCTTGCAGTCGGCCCTCGGAAAGCTGTCTAAGGGCAAGAGGCCCCGTTGCGGACCCTCTGTAACGGATCCATGGATCTCTGTGCCCTTTTGTCGGTTCCTCTCTTCCACTATTTTCTGGGTCCCAGACTAGGTGTGCTGCTGGCTACTCTGAGGCTCGAGGCTGCAGCTGGTCTTTCTCTCTGCCGTCGCCGTCATGTTTCAATTGAATTGGGCTCTTCCCTTTTCGCGCACTGCTTTCTATCTTTTCAGAATGCTATGTTGGGATGATGCCATGCAAAGTGGATGTAATATGCAGGCACCTCGTGTGCCTTGCGTACGCACGTATGTATTGAGTCCTGTCGCCAAAATGGCAGATGACTCGAGTCTCACATGAATGATCAGGGTCCGCACCGGCGTTACCCCCTCGGGCCTTGGGAAGACATCGATTGACGCGATGCACAGACAGCCAGTGGCAACACCATGGTGCAAACATTGGACATCACTCGCCCGCGGCCCCGTATAGCCTTGATGGGGCATTGGGGCTTGCTCAAGGGCGAGGCTCGACCAACAACGTTTGCGCTACCTGATGTCGCTTTTTTGGTTCGTTGCTGACAGTTATTTAGATTGGCAAGGGAAGTCGGATGGTGCCTATCGTGAACCAGTGGAGGTATGCTACGGAGAACAGATAGGAGAGCTCCTCCCCAAGTACTTACTCAAGGTGTTCGTACCTTTTGAGTAGGTAAGTAAGGCAAGGTACGTGGGTGACTTGCAAGCCGGGGACGGCTGCGAATACAAAGTACGAAGTCCATTGTATGTCCAGGTAAGGCGTGGTCCGGGCAAACCGCAATTACCTTAGCTGTCGACATCGCGAGGCTCGGCGACGGGTATACGTCGATGGACCTTATTCGCACCTTACCTTACCGTAGTGTAGGTAAGGTAGGTCATGGATGGGAGAAGCAGGAACGAGGACGGCATGGGCGGAAGGTTGATTGGAAGGTCCCTTGCTTGTTCTTGCTGTACCGGATCCCGTGGGCGGGCGCTCGCCCAGCTGGTCGGATCCGAAGCGCCGCCCCGTTATGCCTGCCTGCCTCCACTGCGCCTGTGCCGTTGCCGTCCAATCCATGTCCAGCCACAGACAGCCTCCAAGGGCAGATACGAAGTACGGATACTTTGCAAGGTACCTTTCTAGACTGACGCAGGAGGAAAAGGTACTTTGTACCTTACGCGTCTCGATGCAGGTGCGATTCGCCTCCACGTCGCTCCGCTGCTTCCCTGATAATATTTCCATCCACACGGGAGCACTACTGCGTACAAGCCCCCGGTTGTCCTCGCCTCTTCAGACGAACCGCTCAACCTCCTGCAGCACATCTCGAACCCCCTCACCCTTTCAGTTGCTCGTCTTCTCTCCTCACCATTGATCCCGGCATGTTTCAAATGCATTTCCCTTTTGGGACGTTTGTTCGTTTTCTTCTCGCCAAACTCGCCATGGACATGCTATTCATCGAACGACGCATGAAAACCAGATGACTGAGCTGATTTCATCCGAATTTTGTGCCCTGGCATAATACTACTTGCTAGTCACTACATCGTGTCAAAACCGCAGAGGTGCACAACGCAAAACGGTGCCAAGTTCCGACGACCGACAAAGCTCCGTCCACGGTACGGATACCTCTATGAAGCCATTTGCCTGACGAACCAACCAGGCCGATTCATTGTCATCCCAGCACTCGCTCGCAAAAGAGCATGGGGGGGCCTTGGGAACAAATGGGGCCGAGCATCAGGGTCCCGCTGCCGAGTGGGCAATATTTAAATGTCTGCTCTTCTCCGACGGGACAAACGCGCCTGTTCCAGCACTCGAGGTCGAGGAACAGATACCAACCTCTCCCAATCGTCCCATCACAAAAGTAAGGCGACTCAGCGAGTTAGGGGTCCGGATAAGCCACACAAGCTTGTTTGCAACTTTACGGATGGATGGATGGATACCTGACAAAGTACCTTCCTTTACGCAGTACGTAGTACTTTACGAGTACGAAGACTGCTTGCCATCGTCGTCCGTGGTCGCTTCATGCTGCTGATATTGCGGGAACGCTATGAAAAACCCCCACAGACGCCATCGTCGTCCACCCTTTCTCGCGCCCTGCTGGATGCGAACCCTATCACCGGGTCGTTTATTACTGATCACTCGTTGTTGACGCGGGTGTCGGGACACTCCACCAACCCCTATTCGGGTTCTATCCGCCGGGCCGCCTTCTTCGACAGACTGGAGCCGCCAGCAATAGCCTTTCGGCGAGACTGGCTCAGCTCCCGCAAGGCCCGGCGCGTCTTGTACGGCGCGCTGGCTTGAGAGATCCAACCGCCTTGGGGACAGTATGGGTATGTATGCGCACAAAAGGCTCCAAATCGCTTGGTGGTTAGCGCCAATGACAAACACGCCCTCCCCCTTGGAAGTTAAACCGAGAAAATACGCATGCAAATTAAAATAAAAAGGGCACGGCCCAGGGCTCGAGGCCACCAACAAGACGAGCCTGGGGGATTCGAATCGCGAGGGAGCCAAGTTCTAACCGCGGCGAGCTCGGCGGTGCACAAAATACCAGAGAAAATCAAAAAGGGGAGGGGACCGACGCGCAGACTTTGAGGGTCCGAGAGCACTCAATCAGAGATCCCATGTTTGATGAGCCTGTGGGCTGGCGGCGCTCACAAACGGTTTAGCTGCAGCTGTTGGTGCCTCGACAAGCTCGTGCCTCTGAAATCCGTCCAACCGCCGTCAGCACATCAAATGATCTTTTGACGATCGTCCCTTGCCGAGACCTTGACTGTTGCGTCGAAGCTGGCTTCTGCAACGTTTGACCTTGATTGTCTACGGCAGTTGATGGATCTAATGGAACCCACGACCGACACGTCTGGCAGTCTGCTTGCTTAATGGCGCCAGAGACCCGGAATGCCTCTGATTAACCCCGGCCTCCGTGGTTCGTCTCTCTCTTTCCAGTGTATCTAATTGACTATGTGACAGTACGGACAGGCCATCATGTACAGCGCCCGGCGCCATACATCACATTGCCGTGATATTATCCATCCGTTTTCATCCACTACGTCGCTCCGAGCCGGACGAAGAGCCGATTAAGCCTCTCCCAAGTTTCCCCATCCTCCGTGCTACCCTCGTGCGTTTTTCTGCTCCGTCACTGTCGATGACTCCCGTCACTCTCTGGCGGTCTCGCACGCGCTCATCCACATACGATGAACTATCTGCATACTACCACGACGCGAATCTCTCCCCACCACAGACGTCTGTTTCTCTCAGACTAACACCGTCGTCTTCTGTCATCAAGTCGGCCGGACTTTTTCTCATATCCGAAGAAAAAGAACGGTGGCTTGCCACATCAGCACCAACCAACACGCTTCCTCTTTGGCTTGCAACTAGCACAAGCAGTATGTACCAGCTCCCGCAGCGGCAACGCCCTCAAAGTTCCAACCCGGAGGCTTGGCTCCTCTGGCGACTTCTTTGAGAAAACGCAGCCCTTGAATTGGCTTAGTCCAGAGTCAATGCCAGTGCGTATGTTTCAACAACGGGACGGGCTGCTCAAACACGAGGCTACGAGCAAGACCGACGCCTCTCTGCTCACTCTGCGGCCCGTGTATGCCCGTTTGAGGAAATTGGCCCTGCAGCTAATCCCGAGGGCGTGGCCGTCAGCTCCGAACGGGGATTGGCACACCGGCATGCAAGCAACACGCCCGAACCCGGCTCGGCTTCGCTCGATTCGGACACCTCGCGACGCCTCATGAAGTCTGCGAGTCACACAACCCGCCAACGCCGTCCAAACCTGACCTCTTTCCGCACATTGACCAACCATGGCCTTTGCCTGTCTGTTAGGCTTGAAAGCCCACTCGACGCCTCTGGCGGGCTGCTCGAGAAGGTGCGTTGGACACGCACTACTTACACTTGTATCCAACGACAACGACAACCACAACCACACCCGCAACCACAACACACAGGCGTGACAGGCACAACGCCGACTCCTCGTTGAAAACCGCCATATCGGCCGCCGGTTATTTGATAACTGTCTAAGCAACGCATTACCCCATCTTGATTGTGGCACAGAAAGACAATGGCTTGGACAATGGCTTGATGGAAGACGCCTCCAGCTATGCGCTCCTATCAATCCGTCCATCCAAGTTCTCGTCTTCGGCTCGCGGCGGGGAAACTCCTGTTTCTCGTCTAGATCGTGCGGGTTTCCTTTTCCGAGGCTGAGCTATCCATCGAGTCCCGGCCACCGAGCGCAACGGAGCTTAGACGGACTGCCTATGCTCTAAGCTCACGGTCCACGGTCCATGGCCTCTGCCATCCCATCATGATCCCAGAAACCGAGTTTCCCTCGAGCTAAGACGCGAACAGATGCCCTATTTCAGGAACGCGCATGTTTAAGGCCCGTTGTCTGCAGAGGTTTCATCAACGCGTCGAGACCAGTCGACGCCATCGTGACTTGACAACGTGGCGAGGTCAATTCGACGACTCCATCGCGACACACAGCCCACTTGATCGCCTTAGTCTCCGAGATCTGCGGCAAGGGCCATTCCCCGCAGACTCTTCTCAAGGACGCATCTCGAACGCTCATGCCTACGACGCCGCGTTACGGGTTCCGCACAGCTTCCGCGACATCTCTAGGTTTCGACGGCCTCTGCCATCGCGTTGAGGTTCTTGCCAGGGCAGAGGCCGCCCTCTTGATTCCTGGGCCGCATTGACGCAACCTTGGTGGTTGACAGACACACGGGCATGAGAGCTTCATTTCCGAAGAAGACGCCTTCTTCCCAAATCAGGTTGATGAAACACTGGGAAACTGTCATTCAGCTCCAGAGGGACAGTCCCGACTCCCGCCAAGGCCAAGGGACCAGCTGAGATCGTATGCGAGGAATCGCGCTTCCCTCCGAGACCATCGGCCGTTCAGTATGTTCAGCAACTCTATTTACAGCCTTGAAGGGTTACGATGTGCCGATTAGCCGCCGAACGTTCGACCCTCTATCGACGCGACGTGATCTAGGCTCTAGGCCCATCTCAGCGAACACAAGCGAGGCATCAAGAGTCTTTCGTATGCGGTCTTGTTATCTTGTTCTCTTTCACTCGCTGAAATTCGCATGTCCTGAATGGGGTCACGATTTTCCGATACTGCAGCCTGGAAAGGGGCCCGAGTGAATGCTGCTCGTGTTGTGGGCCAGAGGGAGTCATGTGCTTTGGGCAGTCCGGAGACTCCAAGATGATCCCCCCTCCCTCACCCTCAAAGGAGGAACAGAACGACAACGAATCAATGTTATGGAGCCTCAGGGGTAACGATCGCCCGTGCTTTGCTGATCTCTTTCCAGGCTCGGGTATTCCCTCACTCGATCAATCGCAGACCGCGAAAACTGTAGATGCGGATTGCCCGGTGGCAAAAAGCAAGCATCAAAACAGATCAGCAAGTGCTTCTGCATCTCTTCTTTCCCCAGGGTTTCTGCCTAGTTTCTAGTCGGAGTGGTCGGGTCTAGTGTCTCCTCGCACGAATGGAATGGGAGCATGGCAACGGCGATCTACTCGTCTACAAGGCTCGTTCCCGCCCACAGATCTGACTTGTCGGGCTTGGCTCGAGCCCTTTTGGCAGCTCTGACACCACGCGGCTCGCATGTTGATGTTCAGAATGTGACCCTTTCATCAATTGATGAGTTTCGGTTCTGGTTACTTTTGCCACGTAAACCTTGCCTAGCATCACTTTGCGAAACATCCCACGATATGTCAAGAGTCAACTTTCGGAGCATGACGTCAAGAAGGTGAATAGCCTGGGAAGCGTTCCCGGCGGTCCACTTCTACGGATAGAGGCGGAGACTCCTCTCTCCCCTTGAGCTTTGATCGAATTTTTCAGAAGTCGATCCCCCAAAAAGTTTCGAGTCGGAGTCCATGGGCCCGTGAATGTGATCGGGGATCTGATGTAGATCATGATGCGTTTTTCGCCGAAAGCTGAAGTCGCATCACATGTGTGCTTTTTGCCCAAACCCTAATCCGAATCTTTCCAGCACAACTGTAGATCGAAATTGAGGATTGTGGTACCTGTATCACATGATTATCGCTGATCTGGGGTAGATCCCGGCCTTGGCGGTTGCGAGGGTCGAATACGCTGTTTGTGCAAAACTGTTGGAGGGTGGTGATGGAGCATGAAGTCGGATTGTGTAGTCAGAACAGATGGTATTTTTAATTGAAGATTGTATCAATCTCAAATCTTGTAGATCGTAGACTCGGAGTCGACTTATGGCATGCGTGAACGGCTGGCTTGATGATTGGATGAGGTTGAACACTGACAGGTTGGGGAGTTTCCATGATCCTTGCGAGCAGTGCTGCTCAATCAGTTCTCAGGTAATCTCGCTAGTATTGAAGTATTGGATATGCCCAGAGAAATTCCTGGTCTCATGGAACGATCTGTGGATGAATCGCAGAGTTGATGAGAGATTCGATATCGTCAGGGAAGATAGCCTTTGATAACTGTTGTGATGATTAAAAGGTACTTACTTGAGGTTGGGTCTGGGTGATATGACAGGATAATATCCACTATGACGACCTCTAGCTACTAACTAATGCCCATAGACTATGTATTTGTTTTGTCGGCCATGTTTCTACTAACTCTCAACAGTGGCTACACCCTCTAAAGCCTTTTGGTTAATCCGAATCTGCTGCAACGAGACGGGCCGAATGACCTGGCTTGAAAGCCCCAAGTGCTGTATTGCATCTCCGTGGGATCTGATAATAGCTCCATACAGCCGTTCTACAACCACATCGAGTCTCGAAATATCATACTGCTTCGTCACAACTTGCCAGGCCTGAATTACAGCTGGTTCCATGGCCAAGTCCAACGTGCCTCTCCAAGTGAGGACAGCTTCCCCTTCGTTGCGGAACACCTGATACCTGAAAAGCGCAGCCAACCCCTTTCGCCCGTTCCAGATATCCATGGTTTCTAATCGGGGCATCTTCTCGGCCGCTGCCGCCGCTGCCAGGAGCAGGGCTCCGATCCCGGTTGAGTCGACTTTATCGGGCGTGAGTATCTTTGCAGTGAGAGTCAGCGATTTGAGGTTCGGCCACGCCCACTCGGATCGGATCTCGAAGAAGTGGCTCGTGTCTGTGATGTAGGATGCTGCAAGGTGCTCAAGTTTGAGGCTGGCGAGCGCAATCATCTGGCCGACAGCTCGGACGGGCTCGCGAAAGGCGTGAGTTCCCGCAAGGAACCCGCCGTAGTTTCCGTAAGGACGCATGTTGGCTGGGTACTGTTGGCTGGGTACTGTTGGTTAAAGTTCTCAAAGGCTACGAGTTTCCTTAGGCTTTTGTTGGAACGTTGGATTGACTCGAAGAGATGCTTATATTCTAGAAGACAGGAAAATGCGGGATCTGTTTCAGTAATTGTGTACTTGCAGAGAGGGCAACAACTCGAATTATCCAGTCAGCCCGGGGGGTCGTGCAGCAATACTCACCTCTATCTGTAGGGTCCTGCGTCCAATCCTCCCATTCCCTCCACGGTTCGTAGTGGAGTTCCTGGAGTCTTGGGAACTGGGCAAACATGTGTGCCAGCGATACCGGTTTCCATCTCCGGCGGTTCTGTTGACGAAGAAGTAAACTCGTCACAGCTGGAACTGACGGAAGTTGATCCCACCAGTCGAGTTCTCCTTGATCACTATCATGCGGTCCCTGTTCCATGATGAGATGGAACAGTTTCCTGAGGGCCCACGGAGGCGAGGCGAGGTGCCTAGAGCCGTTTAACCAGCCATGTTTAGGGTCGTGATACTTGCGACTTGCCTTCTCGATAGCATGACCAACTGGCATGTTCGGGGGGGTATCGGGCAGGAAGGTTAGATATGGGAACCAATGTCCGAGTCGCTGGTTGAGTATAGACTAATATCGAGTGTCAAATCGCCGTGAGGTTCCCATTCGCCGAGAACCGAGAAAAGGTCCTGGAACGACGCGGTGATGGGACATTTATCTGTGCCGCTGATCTCACATCCCTCTGTGAACTCATCTGAAGTACTCGCTCCAGGGGGGGGGCGCACGCGGTGCAATCGTACTCGTCGAGTTCTAAGCAGAACCAGATGTAGCCGACGAGACCCCGAGTTCTCTGGATCATAGCACGAAAACTAGCAAGGCGTGACGGCGTCAGTCTAATCCAGGCAAAGTTGTGTCGCTCGATGTCCGTTTGCATTTCTCGAGATACCGTGGCCAAGGGAGCAAGCGGACATCCGTCTTGTATCAGGTATTGTGTGATGAGAAGTCGGATTTTCCTGGGAAGGCCGTCCCATCTTGGATCCCATTGCTTCTTGCTGTGTGATGTTGAAGACATGGTGTGACAGACCGAGCGGTTGGGGTTGCTCCGGTTATGGAGCGATGTAGGTCGGAAATTTTTGGATGAGAACAGATACGATAGTTGTGGGATGGAAGCGGATTCCCATCTCGTTCAGGAAGTACTTGGCTACCTAGAGCCATCGACATATCATTACTGTTGAAGTTTTCTCACCTTGGGACCATTGAGGTTGACTGTGAACCTGGATGAAGAGATTCAAGACCCTGAGATCTTGACGTTCATCTCACGGTGTATACTAGCAATTGTTCCGCGAGGCTAGCACGAGTTCGTTACAAATATACACTGATTCGGCAGCACTGTGGTGATGATTCCCAATCAATAAGCCATACCGTATAGTCTTCTGATGGGAGTTTTGAGGGCGGTGCTGATGGTAGCGATGGTGGCATTATGTGCCTCAGACCAGCCCGTAAGCTCGGGCATGGCGAGGTAGTATAGTTCAGGCCATCCAAGGGTGTTACCGTAAAGGTACGCCACTCCGATGGTGTCGCTAGGATTACATACCCGCAACGCAGGGCGTCAGAGTGGTCTACATAGCCTCGGTGTCGTCTCTGCGTCGACTGGGTTTTCTCCAAGTAAGTCGTGGCTCCTTTTCATTAAGGCACGCTCTTGTGCCGCCGTCTTGCTATCGATCTCACGGAAGTCGGTACTCTTGTGAAATGGGTGGGCGTTCTAGGCGTTCTGCTCGCGCTCCGGATCTGAGTCCCGCCATGCCCAAAGTATTCGGCGATGTATACCCCACGGAGGTTGAGGCCCGAGAAGGACAGAAGCGGAAGCGGCAGCAGCAACAATAGCGGTGACTGTAGTAGTAATGGGAGTGTTATTAACGATGGTAACAGTTATATTTAATGTTACTTTATTAAAGATAAGTTCCCAAACCTCCCAATACTCTATTGAGGATAAAGGGAGTGCCGGTATTTTCTAGATTACAGTGTTCACGTTTTCTCTATAACTTATTTTTAAAACTTGTGTTTTACAATTCAAGTTTGAGTAAACGCATTGAAGAGTTGGACGAGTCATAGTTACTTATATATACCATTCTACACCATATTACCACCACGACACGCTCTATCTAGCCTCTTGGGGCAAAAATAACAATATCATCAAAAATGAGAACATACAACACGAGGTATTCGCTGGTCGTCACCGACCCAACTACTAATCCGGCCCTCACCTCACAAGGCTTATCTATGGGCACTCGGTATCGTAAAGTTGGTGTAGGTTTCCATCACTGGGTAACGAAGGATAGCCCAGAGTACGGAACAAGGACTATGCGTTCCTAAACGGTCAGGTACCGTTTTGGCCTGAGCAGCTCCGTTACTCGACGGTTAGTACTAATCGAAGACTTAAATACCCTAAGCGAAGCATACCACCACTATCACTACCCAGCCCGCCTATAACCTGCTTCTAACTTTTAAGAAGTAACTTTCGAACTCTCTAATGAGGGTGAGACTATATACCCTAACATACCTGGGCTCCTAGGTAATAAGATCATAAAGATGGTTCTTTACGGACCATTAAAGATACTGATATAGGTATAGAAGCTTAGAAAAAACTGAAAGATTGTTACGAGCTGGACAAACCAACTGTGGCACAAAGCAAAATCTTCGATAATGATGACTCCGGCATCACTGTCCCTTGTTCTGCATTATATAGCTACGCGCCCACAGTGACAAGTTGCGGCGGGCGTAACAGTCCGGCCGGCTGACTGATGAACCACGTTAATGTTACGGCCAGCTAGTCGTAGGGGTAGTTTGCAGAAGTTGAGGCTGCGGAACTGGTAACAGTAATCGTAGTCGGGGATAGCTTCAGGGAAGCTATGTCTGTCAATCGTAAGGGTAGGTAAGGCTTCGATGATCAATCGTAGTCTTGTCAAGGTAGTAGCTGAAAGCGGATGTTAATCCTGATACGAAGTTAATTGCTGAAGAAGCTATGGGAAGTCTGTCCTAGAGTCCGGCTCAAGTCCATCCTTATATACAAGTCCTGATTCTGAACATGTCCTTTGTGCTGGACAGTGTCCTTGTTTGGATATGTTGGATAGCTCATATCCTGGTTATCCAAGGATCGCTTGGATAACTCATATCCAACATATCCTTATCCTTATCCTTATCCTTATCTCTTATCATCACGTGACTTGTACCATAGTTCTTCCGTTCCGTGAGAGGGTGCCTAGTGTTCCTTGTCCTCTGCATACATGGTGCGCTGTAGCCGCCGCGAACCTGCGGGGCAGAGCCTGCGGGGCAGACCTTGTTCTTGGTCATGCATGTTGGGTCGTAACAGTTAATCTCTTTATTAATAATAATTATTATTTTTATTATTATAACTAACTTATAGCTTTATATAAGAGGAAATATAAAAATGAGTCTATGATAAGGCTAAATTTCTATATAGGAGTTTTAGAGGTATGTATAATTTTTATAATATTATGTTTCATAATAGAACCCTTATCAAAGCTCATTTGAAAAGGCTTCTATATTTTAATCTTATATCTGATTTTTAATAAATAGTTAAAAATCGACCTTTAAGATGTGATAAGGGTGTTACGACCCAACATGCACGACCAAGAACAGGGCCTGCCCCGCAGGCTTACGACGGTTACGATACGCCATACATGCACAGGACAAGGGGACACAAGGCACCCTCTCACGGAACGGAAGAACTATGGTACAAGTCACGTGATGATAAGATAAGGATCATTTGGGATCAATATGATCCAACACGACTTGGGGGCTAAACGATCATTCTGGATCAGAATGACCCAAGACGACCCAAGGGACAAGGGACATGTTCAGGATCAGGACTTGTATATAAGGATGGACTTGAGCTGGACTCTAGGACAGACTTCCATAGCTCTTCAGCAATTAACTTCGTATCAGGATTAACATCCGCTTTCAGCTACTACCTTGACAAGACTACGATTGATCACCGAAGCCTTACCTACCCTTACGATTGACAGACATAGTTTCCTTGAAACTATTCCACGACTACGATTACCGTTACCAGTTCCGCAGCCTCAACTTCTGCAAACTACCCCTACGACTAGCTGGCCGTAACAAAGGGAGTGGCCCACTCGCTTGTGTGGCTCACTCGCTTGTGAACTACGTTAGTTTTTCCGTTCTTAAGTGAGTCTCTGCTGTTCCCGTGATCGTGTAGTACAAGTATCTTGTTATAGCCGCCTAACGCCTAAGTGGGTCGGTCAACTGTTATCCTTGCATACGGGTCGTAACACTAAGCTATAGTTCAGGCTCTATCCTCAGTAGGCACAGGCTCTGTTGACAAGACGTAGCTCGAGAGGCTACGCTGCATGATTTCGGACAGACTATCCCATCGAGTGCCAATTGGCAACAGGTACATGCCCTTGAGGGGAACTGACCACTCAGGAGACAGCCAAGACTTCTTCTAGCCAACCAAAAAGCCTAGATTATGGATACTTCTGTTGTCTATATACTCTGACTATGAAAGAGGTACCAGCAATCATCCGAGTTACAAAGCGCTACTCCACACTGCAGGCACCCTGACCTCGTCTTTTTTCTGTGGGATCGTGAGTGTTGTTGAACAGGGCCTCGTACTGCGGCTTCATTGGTCCACTGTACCCACGATTCAACCAGCCTCAAAGGCACATACTGCTGAAAAAGCTCTAAAGGGGTAGTAGATAGACCCCGTACTGTTGCGGCGCGGTAGGGCACGTCGAGGGGGTTGAATTGGCCCGTTGTGCCCCTTTCTAGCGGAGGCGATTCGTGTGGGCGTACAGTTGCGTTATCACACCTCTCGGGCCTACATTGAGCTGTACAGGCGCTATCAAGGTCTTCGGGAAGTACTGCGACGGTGATATGTGAAAGCGCTGACGAATCAGACGCATCAGAGTCGCTTGAGGACATCGCGACAGTTGCCCATCTGTAGAAATGTTAGTTGTGGTGGTGAACGCAGCTGGGAAAATATAGGGGTTGATGACGTACCGTCATGTATTCCCGCGGTGAGGGGGCAAAAGTGGGTCAAAACTGGGCATAATGTACCTGTTGCCAATTGGCACTCGATGGGATAGGTTTTGACAATGTAGGCTTACATAACCGGAGCCTAGCCTTATAGGGCTAGGCTCGCTGGGACGGAGCAGGGTATGTCCACGCAGGGCCGTGACAGTCTTTTAACTTCTCCCCTCGCTTGATGTGTCCCAACGTTTCTTTAACATCTTCTTAAGTAAACTCCGACACTTTGACCGATCAAACCGATCCTCGGCGGGCCAACCACATTCCCTATAGATATCCTGAGCTTCCTAAATCCATAAGATCAGCAAAAAAGCCCCTAATAACCACCAGCCGACTGAAAAACTTACATGAACCCAGTGGCGGTGTTCCTCTCCAAAGTCCTCCAGCCGCCAGATTTTCCAGTCTCCCCCGGGCATGTGCGTCGGTATCGGAATCATCTCGAGTAAGATCAGGCTCTCTCTGAGTTCTTTGAAGTACTCTGCAGCCGGCCGTGGCTTAGCCGTCCGCCAGGGCTCGTCCTCGGGTATCTCTTCGTCCGGCACGTGTGTGTACGCATCATGAGGAGTGACCTCGCCTATAGTCAGCACATTCAATCAGCCTCAGATAGCTCTCACAAGGCCACATCATTATTACCGGTGCGGGTGTCGAGCAGCCACCACATAGCTAAGCCCCCGTCCGCCTGCCCTGAAAGGGCGACGATTCCCTCTTGAATCTTCTCGCCTTCGAACGGCCAGAGCTCAAGCACAAGTGGCTGCTTGGTCCTGAATTCGCCTTCGGGTTCTGAGAAGAGATACGAGTCTTTGAGGTAGCTGATGCTCTGCGTGGATGGGTAGACCGGCTTCTCGCTCTCCACATATGGCAAGTGGCGTACTTTTTTCGACGACTCCATCAGTTTCGATCAGGAATAAAGAGAGATCGAGATATACTCACAAAGGTCAACTACCCTCTCATTGAACCCGAGGATCCGGAACTTCTCAAGGGGAAGTTCGTCATCGCTCCATCCGTTCTTAGGGGGGCTCTTTATGCACTCGGGTCTGAACGAGACCATTCGTGAAAGCAGCTCGAAATACTGCTTGATACTTTCGATGATGACATTACGGTCGTAAAGAGGACCAGATGGAACCGAAATGGGCGTGTGTGTCGACATTGGGGCGATTTATGACTGCGGTTGTCGTGAAAGTGGAACCTGCAAGGTAAGTGTGAGTTGGGGAGACTAGGGGTGCTTAAATACTTTATTTATGTGGGTACCCCACAGCAAGACACCAGTCTAGTGGTCACATCTGGTCGCTCCCCTACTTCTGTCTCTGAGCTGCACAGGCACAGAGATTCGTGGGTGTTGTTTTGCTTTTGTTGTAGGCAGATTGTTTCCTAGGGTCTGGCATATTTATCTACGTAGTCGACGTTTTGGATTCTCATTGTCCCATAGTGATCTGTTGTGATGAATATATTATTCGGAAACTGCTACTACGTACGGTGGAGTTCGGCGCAGCCAGCCTCTTCCATACTTCACGAACCACAGCTAGTTTTTAATGCGGCCATGTCTGAGGAACAGAACTGTGATATCGCTTGTATCTAAGGTTGAAGAACAGACGGAAATTTACAAATTTTTGGCAACCTTTAAAGTCATTCAGCTCCCTCGACGAGAACCAAGCTGGTCCTTGACATTCATCTCCTCACACCTCAACTCCCACGGCCATGGTCCATGGAAAGACGTGTTCGGCCTTATTAAATGGTGGGGTTATGCCTTGGCGCAGGAGTGATGATGGACCTCGCAGCGTCCGTCACGTCAGCGGAGACTCCCAGCGCGTGTCTCAAGGAAGTAGGCAGCTCCATGTCGCTGGCCTCGGCGAAACTCGTCGTGACCGCAGTAACAGTGGCCGGCGAGGTGGCAGTAGCCACGATCCCGTGCTCGACCGGGAGCGACGCGTAGCCGAGCTCCTCCATTTCGCTCTGGCAGTGCTGGTCCTCGCACTTGATGAGTCCGAAGTCTTCGAGCAGCTCCTCGGCGGTGGGCCGGCGGGTAGAGTTGCCCTCGTCGATGATGAGATCGTTGGGCGACCTGTTGCCGCTGTGGATCTCATCCACCGCGCGGCGACGACTTCCGGGGTAGTCCTCGTCATCTGAGTCGTCGTCCGGGTAGTCGGGCATGTCGGTATCGGAGTCGCTGTCGGGCTGGGTTGGTGGCTTAGGGTTGGTCGACTTCTTCTTGGTGAAGCCGTACCCGGGTCGGTTTTGTTTGCCGTTGGTGAACTGTGCGAGAGGAGCTGCGGCATAGTACTGCGTGTAAGCACGGTTGGCCGCCTTGTTGGCGTACCACGGGTCATCGGTCAGGAGCGCGAAGCCAGGGTCCGGAACGAGGGTCGAGGGCCAGCACGGGTTGGCGGTGATTCCCCAGTCAGGGGGCATGTTTTCCATATTGGCAAAGTTGATGTCGATGACGGTCTCCATCTTGCGCAGCGTCCTAACCCACCACTCTGTACTTTTGCCATTGCAATCGACGGTCTCGCTGGTCTTATGCTCACCTACTAGCTCATCGACTTCTCTGTCTGGGCATCCCCTGAACAACGCATTCGCCGCAGCGTTGTCAGCTCGGGGAATCAGACGAATCCAGACGCTCTTGTCGCGTGCACGCCAGACGGCTGCTCCAGGGTACTCGTCTCGCTGACACTCGATGGGCTCTTGCATCCAACCACTACTCCAGTCCTTATGGTGCTGATTGTGATACTCGTCTCGTACTTCGCGATCAGCACCGCCGTGAACGTTACCACAAGTGAGAGATTTGAGATCCGGACGCCGGTTGATGACGGAACTGTAGTGGTAGCAAGCCTGAGAGGCCCTGTCGCCATAGCAAGTACGCCTCAATACGTGACGACCTGCGGGCGCGGCCCAAACCTCATCCCATGCAGTAGCAGGCCTGATTGCGACTCTCTTGGCTAGATTCTTCTTCTTGCAAGTCTGTGGGCGCTCTTTCGCTTTAGTAGGTGACTGGATCGCGGGACGGTTGCCCTTGGTAGTCAGCGGCTTGTCTAGCTTGACATCGTAGTCCTTGCCCTTAAACTTGAAGACGGACTTGCCGGCCTTTGCGACACCCTTGGCGCACACACTCACCAAAGCGGGCATGGCGATCTGGAGGGCAATGGAAGCGATCCAACCGACAATAGGGATCAGGCGGAGGCGAAGCGTTGCGGCCATGATAGCCACGCGGCAGAAGGCCTTGGCTGCGATTTCAAGAGCAAGAGTCTCGGCGGCTTCAAGAGCCAGATCCGCCACCTCGTCTTCGAACTTCTCCTGGATCTGTTCTCTCGAAATCGGAGGCTTGAAGCCAGCACAGCAATAGCTCTGAGTGCCACCTGTGCAAGTCTGGTCTTCGTCCTTGCTCTGGTGGTTGGTGTTGATTGTGAGCTCTGTCTCCCCTTGACCGCAACCACCAGTGCAGGAGAGGCCCATACCTCGGAAGCCGCGCCACTTGCAAGTGCCCATAGTAGTCCCCTTGATACAACAGAGGCGGCGTACTTGGTCTTTGGGGCAGCGGGACATTGTTGACAATGTCCCGGGCTGTCCTCTCATTTGTGAAGCCTCGTGGTCGCCGTTGCGACACTTCTCGTCGCACATAGTGGTGTAGCAGACACCCCTCGCAGCATCGTCTTGGTACATGCTCTCGGCCTCCTCGAGCTCTTCCGGCGTCAGGCCTCCGGCGAACCCCTCTGACTCCTGGTCTATCTGATCCAGAGCCCAGATCATCATCCCCCCGAGGCAACGAGAGGCAGCAAACTCGCGTTTTTGCATGAGAGTGTCAGCGTCATCATAGGACACCCATTGATCGTTGCCCCAATGAATCCACTTAACCCCGGCCTTTTCATCGTGAGTTGGTTTGAGCTTTTTGTCATCGATTATGTCCATGATCTCTTGCAGATTGAGAATGCCTGATGCCTTGGAACAAGGACCTGCCTCGGCGCCGCCGGCGAACTGGCATACGCCATTAGGCGTATTGCAGTTGGGGTCTTTTAGGGTGAAGGAACGGCCGTACACTTGACCATCTTAGTCAGTATGCAAACATTTGGGAGCAGGCATGGGGATATGAAACTCACGTCCCTGGCCTAGAACAATATTTCCAGGCTTTACTCCAGCTCTCCAAAGCAGGTCCAGACCGAGATCAATTTCGGTGAGGTTGGTGTGGGTTGCCAAATATGGTCCCACGAACTTTGAGGCTGCATCCCATGTGCCGTGAAGGTCGTACGACATGAGGTTGAACCAATCGACATGAGGTTGGAGCTTGGCCAAGTCGAAGTGCTGCAGGTACCAGTAGGAGGCGGGTGTCAGAGCCCTCCCGGATAGGGGCTAGTAAGAGGTAGTAAGGAGTCCAAGCAACAAAGGAACAGCTCAGATATATATACAGCGCAGGGAGTACACGTCGAGGGAGGAGCAGACTTCAGTAATTCATCATTCTACCCCTAACTGCAGTTGGCCTCTGAGAGCTTCCACCCTGCGTCAACATCCCAACTTGACAGCGGGTAGGGTGAGGGAATAGCCATATTTCTTCTTGGCGAAAGCCTCTTTGATGTCTTTGGAGAGCAGCACGAAGCTGTTCTTGTCCTCAGGCTTGCCGCCACGGTCATCTGGAGGCGCAATGTGAGTAATATGCATAACTATTGATTGATGATTTGAAACTCAGAACTTACCTGCTGTCGGATACTCCCAGTCCATGTCCATACCTGTCGGAGTCAGTGACGTTCATGGCGTGCGATTACAAAACATTTACCATCAAACCCGTATGTCTCCATGAACTTGATGAGGTTGTCGATGAACTTCTTACGGTTCGCAGCTGTACTGGACATAATACTGAAGGCTTGCTGGTACTTGCCCGCTAGTATGACACTGTTAGCAATCATGGCCTCTTCAAATCGCAGAAGCAGTTCTTACGATCGTTAAAGGACCATCCTCCAACACTGACCCACGTTTCCAGGCCTGGCTTCCTCTCCTTAATTTTCGTAAACCGGCTCAGGAGCGAACCGGCATTCTTGTCCATCGGCGTGAGCTTAAATGTGTCGGGCTCGAAGAACATGAAGGCAAAATTGACATGTGTGAGGCCTTGAAGGTTGAGGTCCTCGGGGGCAACAGCGCTGCATGAGCGCGTGTTTGCCCATGTCTCGTAGTAGCCAATGGACCGCTTATTGACTGTACATCTGGAAATTAGCAATAACCAACTTGAACAAGCGGCTGGTTCGGGACACTACGTACTACTCGTGCCGTCCTTGCTACAAGAAGGGCGTTTTGGAGGACCGCAGCCTCCAAATGCCTTCTGGCAACCTTCATCCGCGTTGCAGAACTCGTCGGTGGAACCACAGAAGCTGATCACCAATTCAGAAATGTGTTATGCATTCAACAACAGACGCAGGCTTACCCAAACTTGGAGCAGCAGACTCCCAAAGGGCAAGTTTGCTTTCCCGGTGTTCCGTATTCGCCGCACTCGGCTTTGGCGTCACAGTTGGAGGTACAACTGCCGACGCCGCACTCAGCCAGGGAGTACCCGCACAGCCCGGAGATCTATGTGTCAAAATCAAGTCAGCATGTCAAACCAAGCAACTCTAACCAACATTGTCGACTTACACCGCTGCAGCAGGCACCGTTGACGCAAGGCGTCTCCGCGTCGCAGGTGCCGACTGGAAGCTCGAGCAATTCAGCCGGGGCATCGACGCCGAGGATGGAAAATGCCGAGTTAAGTCGAAAGTTGGGTTCGACATTAGACCGGGCCTTGAAGATCTCAATTGCCTCGCTGGCATTGTAGTTATCGGTGTGATTTGATGCAATGAGCGAAGAGTTTGAGCCAGCCGCCCAAGAGAGCGTGCCGTAGGCCAGGAGGCCAAGTAAGTTGATGAGCATGGCTCCGGACTATGGATGCCCGTGACTCATCGAGATGGGAAAAGACTGGATAGTGACTTTGTGTCGCACTAGAGGCTTGCAAAGAGGGTGAGTGATGCACCGCTGAAGGGCAGGGTGATTAAGAACGGATAGTGAAGAGATGATATGCTCTGAGAAGGAGATAGGCGGCGTCGTGGGAAAGCTTATCAGGCGGCAGCATCGCAATGCCTGTCAGACATTCGGACCGGTAAACTGAGGCCAGACGCTATTGTCGACAACTTCCTCCCATGGCGGCTTGGAACCGTTCGGTCCAGACATGCCTCGAGCCCGCTAGACCTCGTGCCTTTCCCTTTGCATTCGGTCGGGTAGCCTCCGAAGTTCTTGGTGAAGCTTGTCTCGGCGCAGTGTAATCTCCGGCTTTGCATTGTGATATCGATTATGCGTCTACATAGCGTCTGAGAGCTTGTGCCCCCTTAGAGTAACACAACGTTGTCTCTGCAGGGTGATAACGGGCCGCTAATGCATTTATTGAACGATTTTTAACGACATGGTAGCATTGTCTGACTTAGCCAAGGAGGCTCGATGCGGCGGTCGTCGAATAGCTGAAGATTTTACCGTACGTCGTAGTAGGAAATGCGCAAAAGCGGGTGCGGTTCGGGCGGCGCCGGCAGGGTTAAACAACCTATCGCCATGGATATATAAATTTAAGATATTTGGGGATTTGCTACGCTCCGAGAACACTCTCGCTCCTACGGACAAGATCCCGACTAAGATGTTGCTAGCATGTGCCAAGGAAGAGGCTGGAGAGAAAAGGGCAGGAGGCACCGAAAGAGTTGACCTACAATACTTTTAGATATCCATGGATGTTAATTAGATAAGCTTACCTGGAACATAAATACTCACCTACCAACATACTTGGCAGGGATTCCCACTCTCGTCTTACGCCCCTTTCATCCCATCCGCAAGTTGCTCAGCCGCTGGCAACCGCTTAAACAACCCGTTGGACCGGTAGGGCAGAGTAAGGCTCTCTCCGTACGCCACTGAGGTGCCCTTCAGGGGGTCTGCAACAAGGGCGGGTGGTTGTACCCTTACCGCCGTGGCGTTCTTACGGTCCACATCCCAAATCGGGCCATTCCCGATGAATCCGGGCGTACCTTGCAGCTTGGGATACAGATAGATCTTCGTTCCTTGAATCGAAATGGACGCGGCTTTTTATTTTGGAGACTTGGTAATGAACATGATCCTAGCCGACAACTAACGCTGGCGATGGTCGACGCTCACTCATGTGATAGACCCTTCGAGACCTTGTTCCTCGAGCAAGAGGGGCTCGAACATCTCAAGCTATGCGATATTAGTTGAGGTTACCCTTGGACGTTACGCTTGAAGCTGGGCTTTCTCCTTTTCCCTCTCCCATAACCGCTTCTACGGTCTTGAATCTTCATCTTTCGCCCTCGGGCTGTCTGTCTCTACCTTTGACTGATTCGCAGTCATGTCGTTCTTTACAAAGGTCTCCACGGCCTTGGCCTTGTTGGTCACATGTTCCTCTGCCTTCGTCTTGTGGCCTCTCGTCGATACGGAAGGGCTCTCCAATGTCCTCAATATCACTGCGACTTGCGTCACTGCGTTGTAAGCCCGTACCAGCGTACAACACTCGCAAGGCATCTAGCTAACCTCCATTTCGAGAAACGCAACCCTGGACTGCGACCAGGACCTCTACCAATGGACCGTCAAAGCAGACAGCGTCTGGTGGACTGCAGAAAACACCACTCAGCTCTGCACTGAGAGCTGCCTGGCCTCCAGCCGGCAGTGGAAGGAGGACGTCGCCGACGTATGCGTCGGCGAATGGCTCCGCTCCGGCCGCAGCTACGTTGAGGCAGATACTCTCTCCGGCCGCTTCGCCGAGGGTCTAGAGCTCGCGTGCACTCGCTCCTCAGCCGACGAGTGGTGCTTTGTCGAGTCGCAGACCTGGACCGGCTCCGACGTCGTTCGCCCGGACTGCGCCGCTACTCCGGCCGACCCCTGGTGCTCCAACCCGGGAAACGTGACGGCCGAGAATAGTCGCATGGCCAACCTTTACGACGATGACCTGCTGTGTTCCGAGTGCTTCCTGAAGCTTCTGCACACCCGCATCGAGTCCGAATACCTCCCTGACGAGGACCACTCGGACTACCTCGTCGAGCAGTTCCAGGACATCCAAATTGTCTGTCAGACGACGCTGGCCGCCGACATCTCAACGCGCAAGATGCCCGCCTACCCGACGGCCTACGTTCCCACGCCAACGTATGGAGCTGGGCCGGGCACTGTCACGGACACGAACCTGCCGAGGGACCCTACCGAGCTGGCCTGTTATGCCGAGGAGAATATCCTCGACGTGCTGGTAACGACAAAAAGCGACGACTTCGAAGCTTGTAACGACGTCGCGCTGTATAACGGTGTGGCAACGGGCTCTATCCTTGTTACGACGGGTAACTCTGCGTGCTGGGTTGAGTCGGGAGAGGTGTGTGGCCCTGAGCCCTGCCAGCTCCTCCGTGTGCACGAGGGTCAGACTTGGTGAGATGGGTCTCCTATTTTGCTTCTTTACTAGAAACCTTCAGCTTACACAATATTCCCAGCGAATCCATCGCCACTGCTGTCTCAAATGCGACGGACCCCGTCAACGGAGCCCAACTAGCAACCTGGAACCCAAACATACTTGGCGCCTGCGACCACCTCGTCCCAGACCAGTACATCTGCATATCGTAAGCCCTCCCGTCAACTTAATCCCTCATAACCAGAGACTAACATATATGCAGGCGCCCTGGCGGCTCCTGGATCCCCCCAGCAATCGAATCCCTCCCCGACAGCTCCGAAGGCCCCGTCCGCGGCGGCCCGGGCAGCACTCCGACCCTTGAAATCATCGACAACCCATTGATCCCCATCGACCCCTGGCTGTTCCAGGAGGGCATAGCCGCTGACTGCACGCGCTACGTCCTCGCGAGCGCCGGCGCCAACTGCTGGAAGATTGCAAACGATGCGGGCGTGGAGCAATCCCGCCTCTTCGAGCTCAACCCCATCCTCGGCGCCAGCGGCGAGTTCTGCGACACAAAAGTGTGGCGGGACTACTACTACTGCGTCGGCGTCAACGGCGAGGGGAGCCCAACGACCACGAGCGCCCCGCCCGCCGCCATTACGACCTCGGCTGTCCCGAGGCCGACGAACACGCAGGCGGGACAGCCCTCTGAATGCAACAAATGGGTTGAGGCCCAGTCCGGCGACGGATGCTGGGCCATGTACACGGCGGCCGGCATCGAAGCGTCGCAGTTCTACGCGTGGAACCCAGTCCTCGGCGCCGCGGGCGAGAACTGCGGGACGCAGATCTGGCCGACATATTTCTACTGCATCGGCACCAGCTCGACGTCTTCGCTGGCCCCGACGACGACAAAGGCAGCGGACCCGGCTAAGCCGACGGCGACGCACGCTGGGACCGCCGCTGACTGCACCGAATTCGTGCAGGCCAAGGCTGGCGACGGGTGCTGGTTCATGTTCACAGCGGCCGGGATCTCGGCGGAGTTGTTTTACAAGTTAAATCCCGTGCTGGGGGTCGCGGGAGAGAACTGTGGGACATATGTGTGGCCGGACTACTACTACTGCATCGCGGCGTCCGGCTCCGGGACAGTCCCACTACCGACGACAACTACAGCCGGCCCCGCCAAGCCGACTACGACGCAGGCGGGTATCGATGCCAACTGCAACAAGTTCATGGAGGCTTTTAGCGGCGATGGGTGCTGGAAGTTGGCTAATGATGCTGGTATCGAGTTGTCTTTGTTTTATCAGTGGAATACGGTGGTTGGTGCTAACGGGGAGAACTGCGGCACACAGATATGGCCCCAGTACTTTTACTGCATCGGGGTGAGTAGTTAAGTAGGAGGGGTTAGCGTCGCCTCGTGTTCTCAATTCTCACTAATTAGAATTGTGATTAATTAACGTGGTTTACCACTCAGCCGCGGATATCAGTCAGCCGCGCACTTTCTTTATGACTCGCTTTGTTTCCAACCACTTTAACTTTTGACGCGTAACAACCCAACAACCACAATGCCAATTTACACCTAAAAAGACAAAATTATTCTCGCTATTGAGACGATCCGAACGATATACGCTATTAGTTATAAATCAAATATATAAAATTATAAAGACCTATAGTATCCTTAAAAGTACTTTAACTTAGAATATTTACTAAAATTCTAAAACTTATAACGTGGTTTACCAGTCAGCCGCGCATATCAGTCAGCCGCGCATTTCCTTATCGTATACTAAGTCGCCTAGATTATATAATTAATATCTTTTTCATTGTTGGTTATATAACGTTCAAATTTTTTCATTAGTCTTTGATAAGAGTCACGAAACTAAATAAAAAGTTTTGAAAATTAATTTCTATTTAGAGATATGTTACGCCCGCCGCAACTTGTCACTGTGGGCGCGTAGCTATATAATGCAGAACAAGGGACAATGATGCCGGAGTCATCATTATCGAAGCTTTTGCTTTGTGCCACAGTTGGTTGCCTTGTCCAGCTCGTAACAAGATAGTTACTGAAATATTTTTAATTAACTAGTTATTATTCAAAGAAATTAGGTAAATATGCAATTTAGTATGCGATAAGGAAATGCGCGGCTGACTGGTAAACCACGTTAAGTTACTTAATTAGTACTATAAGAGTTACGTACTTAAGAAGTTACATGGTAATAAGAGGCTCAATGTTACGCCCGCCGCAACTTGTCACTGTGATGTTACGGCCAGCTAGTCGTAGTGAGGTATGTTTGCAGAAGTTGAGGCTGCGGAACTGGTAACAGTAATCGTAGTCGTGGATAGCTTCAGGGAAGCTATGTCTGTAAGTCGTAAGGTAAGGGAAGGCTGCGGTGATCAATCGTAGTCTTATCAAAGAGGTTCTCAGGAAAGATAGCTGAAAGCGATCATAAGATCTGATACGAAGTTAATTGCTGAAGAGCTATGGAAAGTCTGTCCTAGAGTCCGGCTCGAGTCCATCCTATATACAAGTCCTGGTCCTGAACATATCCCTTGTCAATGATCAGTTCCTCTGATCGGGTGAGCGCTCATTGTTCGGCATGAGCGCTCATGGCCCCACCATGGCCGCTCATGTCTTATCTTATCATCACGTGACTTGTACCATAGTTCTTCCGTTCCGTGAGAGGGTGCCTAGTGTCCCTTATCTCCTGCATATGTGGTGTATTATAACCGCCGCGAGCCTGCGGGGCAGGCCCTGTTCTTGGTCATGCATGTTGGGTCGTAACATGTGAGCGCGTAGCCACATAACGCAGAACAAGGGAAAATGATACGGAGTCATCATTATCGAAGCTTTTGCTTTGTGCCACAGTTGGTTGCCTTGACCTGCTCGTAACACTCAACCGAAGTACGTATCTACTGAGATACAACGCTTTGTACGCATGTACAGCCCGAACGTAAATACGCTTTACATATACATGTTAAAGCGCCGACAGGCACATATGCCTGTATAAACTTAATAATAAATGCTCGGACTTAAGCATTACATGTGATTACATGTGATTACATATGATTACATGTGATATTTGTATTATATATAGACTACACTTTCCCACCATATCATAGAATAATCATCAATACAATCGATTCTCTGATTATCCCAACTCGTACCTCAACTTATTTACCTTTTCTCTTTTTGCCTACCTCTAACCTCTTAGTCTTTATATAACTAAACAATTAATTAATTATATTATGATTATATCTAACTTTAACAATATAAACTCGATTGGACTAAGGAGAAAATATTTTTAACTCATATATTATTAAACAAGACTTCAAAGAATTTCTTTTATAATTCGTTTATATAGAAAATATAATTAATCTTTTATTTTAAATATAAAATAAAAGACCCGTTAAAATGTTAACTCAAAAGGTGTTGAAAAGATAAATCTTTTACCTTAGTATTTGCCTTATTATTCATATTACGTAAGTATATTATATATCATATTAATCTATAAGAGGTATAGATTAATATAGATATTGATTACGTAAGCAAGATTGGTTATGTAAGCTTACGTGAGCGAAAGAAGGCACCGGAAGGTAATAAAATGCACTGGAATTTACTTGAAAGGTATTACGTATTACAATTACGCATTCACTTACGTATATGCTTATTAATTATGATATAATTAATAAGCAATGGAATATTCTAGTCGGAGGATCTTATGCCTATATAAGGGCATCTTTTTACCTACTTAGACCTTTCGTTAAGCAAGCAACTTCTTGTCACAGACCCGCTGTCCTAGACCCCAACCTTGAGGTTGGTGTTGAGTAACCCGGTGGCCGGGTTACGTAAGCCTGAGGCTGGATAAAACTCTGCATCCTGTATTCTGTCGCGCATGTCCAGAAACGTAGCTCCTTGAGCTACGTCTTGTCAACAGAGCCTGTACCTGCTTAGGATAGAGCCTGCCCGTAGCAATAGATTGTCTGATCCGCCTGCCCAGCATCCACCTGCCAAGCAACCTGCCTGCTACCGTGACACTTCTCATATAGTAATCTAACTATATACTCTCTTTACATTTATCAACCTCTTTTATATACGCTTAACTACCCCTATATTCATATATTCTTGCTTCTATATGAATATTCACCATTTAATACTCTTGTATAAGAGTCTTATCACTTACCTCTTAAAGCTATCGTGCCAGAAAAGGTTTAACTATTGACTTATAGCTAATTTAAAAAACCAAGTTTAATTATTTATATATAAAGGGCTGGCCCCTAGGCTTGTTTAACGTAGAGGTGCCGTCGATTGACTATTCTAAGTTAAGGAGGAAAAGGAGGAATTATAAGGATTCGTATATAGCTATAGTATAATGTGCCCGGGCTCGGCGGTATACTGCGGTAGAATAGTAGCTCTAGTAAAGCCGGACATCTTGACCGGCTCCGGCCTGCAGCATAACCGGATGTAATAATCCAATGTAATAATCGGTTATTACAGGTCGCGGTCGGACAGCTTCCCAGCAGAGGGGTGTGTGTGCGGCTCCGGCAAGGCCGGAGATCTCAACCGGGCTCCAGCCCGTGACATGCGGGAATTGAACTTATAACCCCTCTATATAGAGTAGAGTCATTATTGTGTTACGAGTAGGTTAAGGTAACTAACTATAATATAAAGCAAAAGCTTTAATAATAATGACTCCGGCATCATTATCCCTTGTTCTGTATTATATAGCTACGCGCCCATAGTGACCAACTATAGCGGACGTAATACTAGCCTATACTTTATAGAATATAAAATATAATAAAGAAGTAATAACGTAATAGGTAGTAGTAAGGCGACGTCTAGAGGGCCAGGGAGGAAAATAGCGGGGGTATAAAAGAAAGCTGATTTTATCGGGGCGGGTAGGCAGATTAAAGTAGTTTACGGATAGAGGACGGTACGGCGGCGCCAAGGGCGAGGCGTAGCCGGGCACCGTTTTGTAGGCTAAGTCATCCGGGATCCCGCTCTTCTAGATGAGCCTGCCCTCATTGGCTTATCTATGGGAGAGCGGACGGGATCCCGATTTTTCCATTAGGTATGGTCGTATGTGACAAAGTGACGCCGCGAGGCTGTCCATTTTCCAAACCTGCGACGAATACCGTCGATGCTTTGGTGATTATGGCTGCTCTATCCGTCTGCTCTCCTCATCGAGGGCGAAGACGAACCGTTACCATTTCTAGAGATTTAAGATCCACAGTTGCCAGTATCCACAACCGGCCCCGTTCTCTGGCGCCGATGGCTAACTTCGCCCCTCCCAGTTGATGCAGGACGAAAAGCTCATGGGAATCGGAGAGCGCCATCGTCGCCGAGGTCGTTGAAGTTAATATTCTCGAGAACAGCCAACGAGTCTTCGTTGCCTAGAAAACTCATATCGAGCCAATCCATTGGGTTTAGAGAAGCCGCGTCGACAGCCCGTGACCAGTCAGTCATTCCTAACAGGCTTGTGTACAATAGTGGAAAGCCACTTACTTGGACGATTTCCGTCATGGCGTGGGCAACCATTACAAACTAGTTGTTGTGCCACCCTAATCCAATGTCGCTGACCGTTTGGTCATGCAATACGAGATCTAGAAGTTGACGTGCAGTTTCAAACGCCTTGCTATCAACCGTGACAATAGTCAAGGCTGTTGACCCCCCGAGTCTCTTTAACTCCCTTGCAGCCTGCGCATTGAGAATCATGAGACTGTGTTTCATGTAGAAGGCTAGGATAGGCAACGAGGGTGTAGACGACCCGTCATTTTCGTAGCATCTGATCTTGCAAGTTCGATCAAGAACTTTGTAGTTTTTCGTATGCCAATTCTAAATGGATGCAGCGGTCTTCTTCATCCGCTCTAATTGTTTCAAGGACTCGAGCTGTGGATGCCAGTTTTCGGCATTATACTCCGACTGTTTGACACGGACACTGAATCAAAGCGAGAGAGATAGGAGAGGTGGTATTCAGAAAGATGCTTTCACTCACTAACTGCACCCTGATCTCAATGATGCCACTAATCATACGATCAAGAGGTGTTGTCATCGACTTTCTCCACCATTGACAAGGGCAAGGCGGGAGCTCTTTCCACGCCACAATTGGGGAGCGGCCCATGACGATGCCGAAGCTCTTGTCGGCTATGAACACATATAGCCAGGTCCTTTCAAGATTGCGTGAGAATCGCTCTCTCATCTCGATAGTCTCGTCGGGGGATAAAGCTTTGACAAGCTCAGTGATTGTGGCAGGCTTGTTGATTCCGAGTTCTTTTGCGAGTTGTACAGCCTGGGGAAGAAACATGGTGTTGTCAACTCAGTGATCTCCTTGGGTTTGATCTCAGACTTCTTGGTGAGCTCACATGACTGATGTGAAGCCAGTGAGGATCGTCCCCCTGTCTCTGATACATCGGTGCCCAGTACTTCATTGCGAGAATGGCTTGGATCGTCTCCAGCGATCTCACTGGCACCGCGATAGACCATGCGAGATTAGCTTCAGCCAAGGAGAGCAGAGTCGGGTACAGGATTCGATCCCGCGGACGTGTCGAAATGGCGCACCCGAGAGCGCAAATGACAGAAAAGAGGGTGAAAGATGCATGGCGGACGTATTTAGGGGTATGTAGGTCTGTGTCTAATAGCCCTAGATGCGGGTTGCGCGTCTGGAAGAACCTGAATGTAAGGTTTCTTGGTAAGTAAAACACTAGTCAGGGTCCCCTTATACGAACAGCTGAAAGTACAATGACACATCGTCTTGATCCGCCAGGCGAGCAGTTACAGGGTCACAAGCGGTGGTCTCCAACTTCAGTGTGCTGTTGATAGACTGAGACGCTAGGACTTGCCAATCCGTATCATGCGTCAGACGAGGTGCTAGATCGTGATTAGTCGATACACAACAGACGATCAGAACGAAACTTTCGAGTTGGTGTCCACTTACTGAAATACTCCATCAGCCGTTTGTTGATAGAGCTCTGGTTGCCGCGGCGTCCAACTGCATCGAATGGCAGGTGTGGCACGGCTGCGTCGACGTTCTGATTTGCGGAACTCGTGTCTTTTGTTGTAAAAGCTGCTGCCATGATGTGTAGGGGAGACACAACAGAGCTCTCATTTTTCAGCTTTAAACACGGACAAGGGAAAAGAGTAGAGTCCGGTGGGCCATCGCAGTCTGACTCTTCACTTTGCTCGACAAGAGCAGGAGAAGAGGTTTCCCTTGCTCCTGGCGCATCCGATTGAGCTGGTACACTGTCTCTTAAACTCGAAAATGAGTTTAGAGCTGAGACGTTTGGATCTGACTGGGCTTTAGATGAGTTGATGATGGCTGCAATGACTTGGTCCCGGACAGGACTCTCGTTGATGCGGTCTAACAGCTTTTGAACGGTGTCTGGCTTGCTGTTTCTCCGTCAGCGGACTCTTCGGGAGACCATTGGACGGATTCAATATCACTTACTTGGTGCTTCCTTCCTTCCGACCTCGGTTGGATCTAAGCGGGTAGCAACAAGCGTGTTCCTGAATGGCGCATCGTGAGCTACATGCGACGTCAGCGACAGCTTACTTCACCTATGTGCGCCAAGAGAGCGTGGAGAGAGAACCCACCAAGGAGTTTTGCCTGTCGCACTTTTGTCTAGCCGCGCGGCACGTAAAACAAGCAGTGCGATGCTGGCCATTATTATCTGGAACTGGAGCATTCCTGTTTCTGCGTTGGTTTGCACGCATCCCCGTGCGTGGCTGTGGGCCATCCCCATGTTTATCTTGGTGCTCTTGTCCAAGTTCGTCCATTGTTGTCGAAAGTTGTGGGCGTAACTTATACTGGTAGTATGTAGCTTGATGATCTGAATAATGTTGCAAGTCCCTGGGAGTCGCAAATTTGTCTGAATGGGAGCAGAACTATGTTGTTAGTTCCCCGCTGTCCTGCTCTGACGTCGTAAACCCTGAGTCGTGACTCAGCAGCATCTTGCTGCAAAGCGGGATTCGTCTTGGTCCAAATCACCTCACAGTGTCGCTTTAATTCATCATGTACTTCAGTCAGACATTCTCAGCTATCTACTTGTGTAAGTACTTACAATAGACCACTCACCTGTGTAAGGTACCTAGTCCCCACCCCTCACCTCAAATCAGCTTTGGCTCTGCCTCCTCGACATGCTCACCCGGCGGCAAGCCAACCTCAACCCAACACCCGGCCTGACATCCGTGACAATCGGGGTCTCTTTCAGCAGCGTGTTCTGAGCAATATCTGGGGCCGCGCGGCCGGCAAGGCGGGGCTTTCTGACGGATCTCCGGCCCTAAGGGTGGGGCTTCGGTTAATGGTCCCGAATGAACGGGGCCGGCGATGTTCTTACCCTTGCCATTTTGTGTTCCCGAACCCTCATTCTCGTGGGATTGACTTGCCTTTGAACCATTTACTTCCATTAGCATCATAGGGCGAGGGCGAGGCTTAGAAAGTTTTACTTTCTCGAATGGTATATTGAGACCAGCAATCGTGAGGGGAGAAAGTGGGGGGATATCTGGCAATCTCACGTTGCTGGCTGAAAGACGGTCCCTTTCTGAAGTTGAGGATTCGTCTCCAGTGACATCACTCAAGTAAAGTGTTATGTGTGCGTCGATTGTGTCGCTTCGTTCGTCCGAATTCTCCTCTTTAATGTCGCCTATCTCGCCGTAGTATGAGTGCAGGTTTACGCTATTTTCTGGCTTCACTATCGCAGCTTGACGCAATTCGAGCACATCTTGTATCTTTTTGGTACCACCTGCCAGAGCTGCATAAGCATTTTCATCGTAGCGAAGAGGATATGAGGTGGAGCTGCTCTCGCCAAATTCATCATCGTCGATCAATGGGGTCTCGCAATGAAGACCACTAAAGCTCGGGAAGGCATTCGCGATGTCATCCGAAGGAAAGGGTGAAGGAGGTGAATTAGTTGAGATACCCGAGCTAGAAGAAGCGGTGACGCCAGTAGCATCATCAGAGGCTGCTATCGCTTTCCTGAACTCCTCCTCTGCTCTGATCTCAAGCTCTGCTTGCTCCTTGAGCCTTTCAATATCCTTCTCGTGGCCGGCCGCGAGCTCAGCAAACAATATCTGCCGTTCCTGGAATTCAATCTCACGGCGCTCATGGATGTTCAGGCGGCGCGACGGAGGGCTCTCGGAGCCAAGCGGCTGTGAGATGAAAGCGACTCGCGGTGGTGTCCGAGCCTCTTCAGAGGAGAGCACCGATTCATCTCCATAATCACCACAGTTTGCATTTTCTGCTTTGCTGGTGTGGCTCAGCACATGAGAGACTTCGTACGTCTTGAAGATGTCCCCAGCATTGGCGAGACGTGTAGCCCAGCTAACAGTCGCCCTCTGTCCACCAACTGCCATCCGACAGACATCCGTGCGATGTTTCCTCCGGCACAAATCGCAAGAAGGGTGTGTGATGGGCTCGCCAAGGGCATGGACCAGTGACTGCACGGAAGTAGCCATTACCATGTCTTTTCCTAGTTCCTTTTCATTTCGTGCGAAGGTGTACCACGATGAGGAAAGCTCCATGCTCGCTTCTGTAAGCGCCGAGGCGGGGATCATAAGAGGATCGACGGGGTGGTGCCATTTCTGTACGGCCTTGAATTTCCAGTAATTTTCGAGCAGCTCCGAGGCACTGACAGAGGAGACGTCGACGTCTTTGTAGACTACCTCGCAGTGATGGCAGAAGCCGAGGACTGTGGCCAGGGCCTGGGTGTGTTGGCAGAGAGGTACGATGCAGGCATTGCGGTCAGTCTTGTCGCTTTTTGCGAGAAACTTTTTGCACTCGATTAGCTCTACGGCGGAATGGGCACATACTGTGTGGATGGTCTTCTGGGTGAAGCACATGATGTTTAGTTTCGAATGTTGCTCCAATAAGAACCTTATCTTGGAGTTGATCTGTAGCGGGTTTCGTTGTGGTCTTCGGTTTCGTTGAAGGGCCCCCCAACTTGGAAATGGCGAACCAGAGGCTATGTAGAAATATAATACCGTCAATACATCTTAGGCTTCCCTTGTAAGATAAGACTCATCATATGTTCATGTTCAGGCAGCGGAGATGTTTCATCTCGGAGGATTAATGGTCGAAGTCTGGCTTTGTGATACTTGGACGGAGCTATTGTTCTACCAGAAACAGCAGAGCTACTACAAAGGGCTGAATCGAAGAACCTAGGTGCGTGGAAGCATAACCCTTAGTTGGGTAATTTCTTCAATTGCCTATACAATGGCTTTGTTCCCAGCAGGCGAGGTGTTCGTGGTCATTGTTCTCGAATCTGCAAGCTACACAGCATGCAGCTACCTGGTAGGCCGACGACAGATTGGTCAAATTCTAGAAAGTGGCCCAAGCATCATAGTCGACGAGGAGACGGGTGTATACATGGGCTGTAATCGTTAAAGTCGTGACTTCGTAGGTATTACTAGGTAGTTACAATTCTCAAAGGCCCATTCCAGGGTCCTTTTCCAAATGTGTTGTGCTGAGTACCACCACTCATCAAGTCCACTTTGTCTAGCTGCCATTTCCAGGCCGCCTTCTTCATGAACCCGAGCGGAGTGCAGATTCCATCCCCTGTGAGATGCTCGACTGAAGGATCGAAGAATTTACAGGCCGTACTTCTTGTCCTTGTCCTCAATGGGGATATCCTTGCCGGTGGTGTTCTTGTACTGGCCACGGATGAAATCGCTGATCTGTTCGTCTTTGGCCTGCTCGGCGGCGCTCTCGTTGTTTTGAGGACCTTGACCGAGGAACTTTTCTTGGACGAAGTCGACAGCTATGGGTGATGTTAGTCTTGTAACTGGGTGTTTTAGAGAGTAGCCCACGCACCTTTGTCAAGGCCGTCTTCCTGCTTCTCGCTCTCACGGCCACCACCAGCCATGCCGTTGATCTTGTCCATGAAGCCGCCAGACTCCTTCTTCTCGGGCTGGTCAGCAGAAGAGGCTGCGTTGTTGTTGTTGTTGTTGTTGTTGTTGTTGCCTCCAGCAAGGTTCTTGACGAAGTCCATGATGAATGATGGTTTGTTTTGACTTGTTGGAATAGTTGTAGTGGTCAATATTATGAATCAGAGCAATCGGTCTTCGAGGGGTTGGATTGAGTTGAGGAGAAAAGTCAGGTCAGAATGGGAAGAATGACGGGACAGCTTGGCTACTTGTAATTCGACTAAGGTTGCACGAGGAACAGAGACAGGGAACCGTCACCAGAGCGGGGAGGGGAGGGGAGACCATCGGGAGACGATAGTGGCTTAGACCAGAGGTAGCAGAGTACCTATCTTAGCTGCATCCAGCAGGCGGGCACCATCTTCTTGCCTGTCCTCCCTGGTCTTGGCAAAGGCTAGTCGAGGTGCAGCAAGGAGACATAAAATTGGGAGTCGCGATACACCTCGCAGTTTCCTGCACCGTTGGTGGAGTTACATCATCAGCTGGCCAGGGGTGCACTGACGCAGGCCAAGTTTCTGCCAGCACGGCTTGCAAGTTGCGCCATATAATATACCTTAGACAGACGATGACGGTGGTACAAGTACCGACACTCGACCTCAATGTGCAACAAGGTCGCAGAGGAGGAACAAGATAAGCCTGTAAGCCAGGTAAGACAGTCCATACAATGCAGCCCAGGGCGCTTCTTCAGTTTGCCAAGAAATCCAAACAAGCACTTCAGCCAAGGAGTGTTGGCACACTCATGGTCCACGGAGCTAATCCACGCTTGGTGACGTGATGGTCGCCAACCTACTGTCACTTCAGCTGCCTTCGTCCTTGCCCCCTGTTCAACCCCGCCAAGCTTGTCCTGATGTGTTCGTACCGCGCTCCGTAGCATCACGTGGGTGGCTGTCAACGCTGTGTCAGATGGACCCACCAAGAGCGTCAAGCCACATATCGCGGGGCTTTGTGGCGGCCACCCGCTCGAACTCCTGTGGCTTGCGTGCTCTAAGATTCGCCGGCTGAGTCATCTCCGAAAGCCAGCTCTTCGTCATCAGTCGGATGCAGTGCCCCGCCATACCGAGCTTTAAGTCATTGCGACGGCGCAAAACGAGGACCAACATTGGCCCATCAATTCCTCATTCTACAATCAACAACTGGAGCCGCCGTGAGGGCTTGTCGGACAGCTCAAAATGGCTTCGAAAAATACATCAGATCTTCTCAAGCGGCCTCTCTACGGTTCGTCTTCTCTGCAACTACTACCCCGCCATCGTCAACTAACGCAGTCGCAGTCTATGATCTTCCCCAAGAAGTCCTGACAACACTCTCCCTTAAGCCCGACGCCTCCATACCCGAACAGGCCCCTCCGTCGCCTCCCTCGAAAGACACATCTTCCTCCGATCTCGTCGGCTCACAGGCCTGCTCCCTTTGCGGAGTTACCTTTCCCACTGCCATCGATCAGCGAAGCCATCAGAAATCCGATTGGCACCACTACAATCTGAAGCAGAAGCTGCGCAGCGCAAAGCCGGTATCTGAGAATGAATTCGAAAAGCTGATCGGCGACCTTGATGAGAGTCTATCGGGCTCAGATTCGGAAGAGTCTGAGGATGAAGATGGCAAGGAATCCACACTCACAGCACTGCTGAAGAAGCAGGCGACGCTCGCCGACAAGTACGCATCGCCAACCGCAGATTACAATGACGGAGACGAAGACACGATACGACGTAGAGGGAAGGGCAATCCGCCTCTGATTTGGTTCAGCTCGCCAGTTCTCCCGTCGAATACATACTTTGGCCTCTACAGGGCTATCCTCAGTCCCGAAGAGCAGCGCGACGAGACGAAGCTGGTGGAAGTCGTCAGAAAGAAGCAGTTGGACCCAATAGCCGCTCCCAAGGTCTCTAAAGACGGCGCAGCACCGCCACCAGCGGCGTACAAAGGGCCTCACTTCTTCTTGTGCATGATTGGTGGTGGCCATTTCGCTGCCATGGTCGTAGCATTGCCGCCACGACAGAACAAGTCTTCAGCAGGCGCAATGAATCGCGAAGCAACTGTGCTTGCTCACAAAACATTCCATCGATACACGACTAGACGAAAGCAGGGTGGTTCGCAATCAGCCAACGACAACTCCAAGGGAAATGCCCACTCGGCCGGTGCTAGTATTCGTCGGTACAACGAACAGGCTTTGGTGGATGATGTACGCAATCTTCTCCAGGAATGGAAAGGATTGCTTGATACGTCTGAGCTTCTCTTCATTCGAGCAACGGGGGCAACGAATCGAAGAACGCTGTTCGGACCGTACGATGGACAAATATTGAAACACAACGATGCTAGGATACGAGGGTTTCCGTTCAGCACGCGGAGAGCGACACAGAACGAGTTGATGAGATCATTCATTGAGCTCACGAGACTGAAAGTCAGAGAAATCAATCCCGAGGACGAGATTAAACCGAAATCCGAGACCCATACTCCTGCGAAGACTGCCGCTCCAAAGCCCACGAAGCCGAAGCTCACAGAAGAAGAGGAGACTGCGCTATTACACACATCACAAATCCAGGCGTTCATCCGACGCTCGAAACTTCCAGCCCTACTGTCCTACCTCAAGACAAATGATGTGTCTCCCGACTTCCAGTTTCAGCCGTCAGACCAAAATCACCACTCACCAACACCCCTACACTTGGCTTCTAATCAAAATGCTGCGCCTCTAGTTCTCGGCCTCATTACACGTGGCTGTGCATCGCCTCTGATCACCAACAAAGATGGCAAGACTGCGTTTGAACTTGCAGGAGACAGGGCCACAAGAGACGCCTTCCGGGTGGCACGATCAGAGCTCGGCGAGGACAAGTGGAATTGGGAAACCGCGCGCGTGCCAGCACCTCTTAGTAAGGCAGATGCTGAAAAGCGCGACGAGAGAGATAGGACAGAGAAGGATGAACAGGAGACAGCAAGACGGCGTGCTGAGGAAGAGAGGTTACGGGTCGAAGGGCCCAAGGCTGATGGCAGGAAGCCAAAGTCTGGTGGTCTGGCGGCTATAGCGTCTACGAAGACCGCACAAGAGAAGCGGGTGGAAGAAGCTAGGGGCCTTACTCCTGAGATGCGGATGAAGCTCGATCGGGAGAGAAGAGCGAGGGCCGCCGAGGAGCGTCTCAAGCGCATGCAGAATAGTTCCTAGTCGTGTGTCGGCTGAGTGTGCTGTCACCGACCTCTACTCTATTCAGGAGAGTCAGGAGAGTCAGGAGCGATCTGGACATGTTGTGCATATCCTGAATAGAGATAATAATGACACAGATGAGCCAAGTGTCTCTCTCTGGCTTTTGATGATGGATGTTGGGGAACTGTGTTATGGAGGTGTTCGCCCAAACATGGGAATGCAGTGATTCATATGTTCTCATTCGAAGTCTTTTTGATCAAATGCAGATATTAAAACTAGCGTTTTGTGGCAACCGGTAAACTCGCTTCGAGAAGACGAAATCTTCGAGTTGGTGAACTTATATTCACACCCATTTTCATGTATTTTCTCCAAGGTTTGCGTCAGTACCCGTGACGAGGAGGCAACCTAACCTGATCCCGAGAGATACGATGCCACGATCTTGATATTCTCTCTCCTGGAAGCTTCCAAGTTCAAAAGCGACGACATACGTCGGTACGGTTTTTGGTCTTCCGGGGCTGAGTCGTTTCTGCGTCGATTCCTTGACCGGGAAGGTCAGAATGTCGCCGACGAAGAAGCTGGCATCTGAGGACACTTGAACTACCTTACGAAAAGTTTGCGGCGTGCAGGAATCTTCATCCTGAGCATTATTACACAGTCTGCTGCACCTTGGATCGTGTGGCACGGCACCGACGTATGCTCGCTTGCTCTCTTGCGCAAGGCGATAGCAAACAGGCAGCAGTTGTTCCAGCCTCAACTAACATTTACCCTAGGCCTAGATACCGATCAATTAGAGGATTTATAACAAATCTGTCGTTATGGGCTCTCATAAGGTTCTTTCGAATTTCAAAAATTCTTTTTTTACTAGTTATTATAATTTAGATTTACCAAAAGGAAGAACTCGAATATTGCCAACTAGCTACCATAATAAATAATTCGCCCTCCTCGCCTAGAGATGTACAACAATTATGGGTTATATGATGTGATCCCTCTCAAGGGAAATATACTGCCGTGTCATCCAGATCTGACACGAATTGAAGCTATGCTATCGACAACCAACATCATCACCACTAGCCCCGGAAACATCCGTCACGATGTATCAAAGAAGCCAGCCAATATGTCAAGCAAAATCCAAGACCGTCATGCCAGAACTGCACTCTGCCGAGGAGACAAGTCACATGTTGAAGTTGAGTCACCTGATGACGATATTCCGAGGTGTGTGATTCAGTCTCGTCAGCCAGGCTGAGTGGTTTCTAACACCGCCGTCATCGACGTTCAAGACACAACCAATGCAGATTAACCGTCTGGGAAGTAAGTACAACCTGCTTTTGAGCTGTGAATATCATTGAGGCCCTTCACTCGAGGCGATATGCGGGCACACCGCGGCAAGACTCGCCAACATGGACTGCAAACCTCAACTCTCTACATACTCAACGCAACGACAGACTCTGAGAGTCAGCTGCTATCACAAAATCACTCTCTAGACTAACCCGCACTGTATTCTCCAACAATATCCCGTGAGTGTCATGCCATAGCTACCTCGTTTCATGAAGCCGTCGCCGTGATTACCAATGTTCCACTTGACGCCAAACAACTCGAGACAAGTTTTCGATTTGCAAAGCCACCGGTCTGGAACTAAACCGCCCGTCTTCCAAGCCGCACGCCATTTACGCAATGGGTATCAAGCAAGTCTAAGACTCTCTCAGACGGGCCTTTCAAGTTGCCAAACAAACCATCAGTTACCTAACCCCGAACGGTCTGAAGCTGCATACCAAGTATTCCTATTCTCTATCAAGTAGGCAGACTAAACTCCTCAAGCATATCTCTACCCCCCCGAAACACACCTTATCCCACAAGCAGAGTCCATCGCGAGAGATACCACGGAAGAAAACAAAACACGCAACTTCACCTCGTATCCTATCCAAGTCACCTTTTCGAGTCTCTACCGCTTATACGACCTTGTCTTACAGTTACACACCGAACCGCACGCCTCTCCACAAAACGTCAACGTCAATGCATCAAAGACAGGCGCACCCACAATCAACCACACATTTTTGCTTTTCCTCAACTTACGAGGTCGTAATCCGTCGTTGCTTATTCCCCTGGGACAAGACCCTACATCCTATCTACCTTTACGATCCCGATTTTGCCGAGGAATCACACTTTTTGCTCCCGAAAGGATCTCAAAGGGTACCCACAAACGGTCGGGTACCTGCATGAGAATACCAAAGAAGACAAGTCAACCAAGGCCCTTCCAAAATGACTCCAACTTGACGGGAACGTTGTTACCTGCGAGGCATGTGATGGATGCAACGGCAACGCAGCGAGACCGAGTTCACCGATTCTACAACCCTCCCTCCCCGCGGCCTCCGTAGCTTGATATCTTGACATACACTCACATGCAGCTCTTACGTCAAAGTAAAGCCGAGAACCAAAGCGAGCTCGCCTGACAGGCTGACATGCCCGTAAACATAGCATAGACTCGTCCAACAAGCATTAACGATACCGAAAGCCATCTTGACCTGAAATCCCATCCAACCCACCACAAACACAGCCTTCCCCCCTTCTCCAGGAGTCCAGTCTACTATTCGTACACAGGGCAGTGACGGGCACCTCGAAAAGCCGGGACCACGGGGCATCCGTACCCGCCTTCATTACGGCAGATCGCCATGGTCGAGTTGGCGATCACACTTGGCCAAACTAGCAAGAGCAAAATAAACAGCGTTCCGTTTCACAGCCACCTCCTCGAGCCCCGCGAAGGTAGTGTATCCGTAGAGCCTTCTTGCTAGAGACAGGACCTAGGAGGGATGGGAAAAAAACTAGATTGATGCCCCTGTCTGCCGAAGCGAAGCCGCGAGCGAGAGAGCTGGCCAGCAGGAGGAGGGATACCGCGACCAACACCATCGAGCCTCGTGTCATGAAACCGAACCATCCCCGCCCCCACTGGCCGGCTCTTCCATCGCTACCACAGCTCGCTCAGTCTCTCTGCTAAACCCATGATATCCATCTCGATATCCCTATCCCTCCCCACAACGGGAGAGAGGGGATAAGCGCCGGGAGGGGAGTCAAAAAACAAGACCCGTCAGTCAACCAACATTTTGCCGTCTGCATCGCGTTTGTGCGGAACTGCCGGGGAATTTCCTCTCTCGACGAACCAGCTTCACAGCCACCCTATACGTCACGGCAGGGCCTTGCATAAAGAACGCGATGCTGAGTTCGGATTGTCCATTATGCATGTTTGGCGGGGTATGACATCGAAACAATTAGGGATCGGAGGCCTAGGAGATTTTTCTTCTGCGCCCCTTTGCAAGAGTTCGGATGAAGAGGTCAAGAGCTTGGCATCAGCTGAATGGGATGAATGGGATATCCCCGACTGCCACGACTGCCACTGGCAGAGAGGAGGGTGTTAAACGCGGCTATTGAGCAGGATCTTGACTCGCGAAAGAACAGGACGATAGACTTCGCGGGAGTTACGCTGACCTTGCCTCCCGCTTACATCGCAGGGTGGTGTTGAAAGATCGATTGACTTGGCAGTCAACCGACTTAACTTCTGACGGGAGGAGCCCAATCAGTATATAAAACATGGTTCTTTCAAAACTTGGGGTTCGTAAATAATGGCCCAACGCATGCTGCTGTTGTAAACCGAAGACCAACCAGTGGCTGAAGGTGAGCCGCGCTGGCACAAACGGTTTCGACAGCTGTCCACAGGAGAGTCTCGGGGATTTGGTAACCCTTATGCAGGGGTCGGGCCCTCTTTGGGATTTCAGCGACGACCCCGGCCATCACCGTCAGGGTTGCGCCGTGGAAGACATCCGTTGGGGCATAGGACATCGGACGGGGTGGTCCCTGTTACGCACCTGGCCTGTCTTCCGGTAGGTCCCTGGGCAACGAGGGAAGCGAACAGCAGGCCATCCATCGCGGAGTCGCGGGTGTTGCTGAATTTTCGGAGTGGGCTGACTGTCCGCCGCGAAAGGGGCGCCGGTGCTTGTTGAACAGAGGCAAGCCCGGCAACGGAGGACCAACATCGCTCGAAAGCGAAGACGGCCGTCCCTTGCTCCCAACTATCTTGTTTGGAAGATCCTCAAAGTGCCGAGGAAACAAATGCAACCTTGACAAGAGAGGTCGCTGAGAATAGAAGCTCAGGCGGGGGCCTTGGGAAATGAGAAAAGGGAAGAAACCCAGTGAACCATATGGCTAGAGACAAGACTCCAGGTCATGCCAACGGAACCAGGCGATCTCATGATCGGGACCGAGCCGTGATTGCGTTCTCTCTCGCAACCCCCCGTTTTGGATGGTCTGATTTCCTCTTTCGTCCAGCCAGGTATTGAACCAATCTGCGGGATCAATGATCGACGGCGAAGACGGGGCAGATAGTGTGCGTTCTGGGGAAGGCCGCGAAAGCTCCGGTTCACGGATACAGTTGTCGATAATTGATTGAACTTTCAATGTTTCATCTCGATAGCAACCACAGCGTTGACAACGAGATGAGCGCGGTCTTCATCCTCTTCTCGGATACCGGCCTGAGGAGGAAGATGAAAACTCAATACTTGAAATTTGGGTATTGAGTTCTGTGAGGTCTCGGACGATTCATGACGGCGGTGCTGGCTGATCTTCAAGCAAACCCAGCGCAGGGTCCAACGATAGACAGCTGGTCGCAATATCCAGGGACGCCTGTCGGGAGCGGTCGGAGTTCAGGCAGGGGACCACTGCGGTCAGTTATGTCATCCAATCTCACCCGGTCAGGTCAGACCGTCAGGGCCAGGCTCACGGTCCTCGGGCGGTATCGGCTCAAGACACGCCGCTCGAGCCTCACAACTTGTCTTGGGGTTGCCCGTCAGAAATAAACAGTCATACGGATATGGCTGTCGAAAAAGTTGACAGCTCTGAAGCAAGAAAGAGTGTTGTTTCAGCCATACGCGAGTGGAAATTGGAGGATATCTTGAGGACCTAAAACGGAGGAAAGACGGTCGTATTGCTGGCGACTTTTGGCATGGCTCGTGTTCTCAGATTCAGGTGAGCGTGCTCGATTAGGCAAAGCCCCCCGGCTGACTCGGCTCTTTCTGGCCTGGTGGGCATTCGATAGGGCAATCGGCCGACGTCATGCTGGCAAAATCAGTCACTCTTCCGTAGGGTCGGTTGCGAATAGATGATGAATTGGGCGCCAGAGCAACCTAGAGTTGTATATGTCGAGGCTTTTGTCGATGATCGAAGATTGTGCCTCGAATAATGGCTGCAAGGCGAAGAATTTGGATGGACTACTCCGTACACTGTAGACTAAACAGCTAGGCTTGTAATTGCATCTGGGCATAGCCGCCTGGCTCTCAACAGCTGGCGACGTTGCCCTTAGCCATTGACGAGTTGTCTCAGGTAGAGAGGCTGCTTGTGAAAGGTGAAAGACTCGACAGGTTGTGGTGAAAAGCGGTGTTTCGGTAAGGCGCCTGGCATCCCGCATTCATCACATAGTGCCGCGCGGTCTGGCCAGCGCTTCTCGATAGATTGCAGACTGCATGGCCTCTTAGTCAGGCCCGATACGGGTCCAGCCATCGTGCAGCGGTTCGGCCACCCACCGGAGAGAAAACCTCTGCTTAAATCTAAAACGAAATCTAAACCGAGAAAAGGTTGTAGTTCGGCGATCCACACACTTGAGGGGAGCCTAGAAGCTGTGGCTGTGAATCGAGAGCGAAACCACCGCTGGCGTTACGTTGTCGCCGAGGTTGCAATAAGCCGCTGTGTCGCCCTGATCATTGGGTCCAACTTCCACAAAGAGGTAGACTGATAGTCCACATTCGGATTCGTTGGTTTCGGGTGGCTGACCTGGTGAAACAAACCGTTTCCTCGGAACGATTTCTTGGGATGGCAATTAGGCCAAGGCACTGTGGATGACTCTTTGGCCTGTTATTCTGGCCCGGTCGATGGCCAAGCATCGTGACGTCTATTGACGTGTGGGTTTGCAGTTGACCCGAGGTTGGACAGCCGCACAGCGGGTTGAGGCCATTCAAAGGGTTTGCGAGGCTCGTGGCGATGGCCAGTACAGGTATCCGTATATGCTAGGCCAAAATGAAACTGGCGAGCAGGCCTTTTTCGGAAGCAAATAGAGGTCCAGACGGATCAGTCAACATTTCCGATTACTACTGACGGGCCGTTTATTTTGGTTGATCTGGGCCGGTTGACCGAGCCGCGATATCTTGGCAATAAGTTGGAATTGAATAACTATACCCAGCACGATATAATATCGCTTGACAGGCGTGGCAACCAGACTGGGTCCTAGATCGAACGATTTGAACCGAGCCTATTTTTCTCGGAAGAGGGTAGGCGGCGTGGCAGCGCAGGGAGCAAAAGCGAGGGAGGGAGGGAGGTGAATCGAAAGGAAGCGAACAACGCTCAGAGCTATCGTGGAGCTTCTGGCCAGGAGGGTCTGAGCATCGTCTACTAGGATGGGAACCAGTGCCGATGGATTTGGGCAACAGGGCTGACAGGTCGCGTCATGATAGGGTAAAGCGTACCTCGAGGATCTAGGACCCCCGGGTTCCCAGGTATTCCTATTCTTCTCTGAAGGGCATAGCCTCTCGAGATTCCGGCGTGCCCTTGCTGACAGACTTTTTCTTCGGGAGCAAGGGGTCTAGGGTAGCAGGATGGAGAAGGACTGCGATCGAGGTGGACTTTGGATGCGAGTGTATGGCCATTTGGATGTGGGTTGATGCTTTTTCCTTGCAGAGTTGGGGGTGATGGAGTCGAGCCTCGAGGTGAATGGATGTTGAACTGTGAACCAGGGGGAAAGAAGAGGCGGAAGGACCACGTCGTGAACAAGGCGCCAGGGGCACGAAGTGAAAACTTGTGGAGTGGGTGACCCCGGGAGAGCAGGGGGGAAGGAAGGAACAGGGGAGAGGAAGACTCCCCTCCTTTTGGCAAGGCAAGGCAAGGCAAGAAGCAGGGGGAGGGGGAAAGTGGCAGGGATGTGAGGTAATGTCCTGGGTTGCCCTTTCCCAAGAGGTTTCCTTTCCGCTGGTCAATGATTGGCTCCGAGGTGCTGTTCCTGCATTAGCGCAACGGAGAAGCTGGCGCTGTGGCTGAGCGTTTCAACTTGGACTGGGCAAGGAGCCCCTCGCTTGGTGGGAGAAGACTCGGAAGAGAGAATGCAGAAGACTCGAGAGGCTAGGAACAGCTTGAAGGAAGAGACAGGCGGCAAGGAGTCCGGATGCAAAGCGAAGAGTGTCACTGACAAGCAGAAAGCAGCCCAAAGCAACCCTCTGGCTCTCAAAGGAGCCGTTGTTCGGAGCATGACTGGACAAAAAAGGTCATGGGCGGCAGGGAACCAGGAAGTTGAGTTGATTCGTCGAGTAAGTGTCTTGACTCCTTGAGGCTTGAGTTCAGGTAGGTGCGAACAAATTGTCTGCTGTCTCTTTGGGAGCGCAACTTCAGATGATCTGGCAGCTGTCATTGGCTGGCCCCTTTCCACCGCCATGAGCTTCTTTCGTCCAATGCTTCCGTCCTTCAGGTGGGAGTACCGACGGGAGGTACACCAATGGGCCCAGGTGTCTATACACGGGTACGCAGAGTGGTCCGCGTATTATCAACTTCCATCTATCTGGAGTGGCTAGGATAGGATGGACCAAGAATCGATTTTGCAGATGACAAAAATTGCCAATTGAATGTTGGCCGTCTCCGTCTCTGACTGTGTACGGAGGTTTTATCGGTCTGCACTGCTGTCACAAGATACCGTGTGAGAGACACACTCCATAGAGTGAGGCTGAGATGGATACGGATGCAGGCTGGAACACGGTTAACAGCATCAACCTTTCAAATTAACTTTGGCGACCTACTGCTAGGCCGAAAATACACACGGGTAATGATTACGTGCAGCATCGAAGGCCTCCATACGTGCCTTACCGCCGTGTTGATCTCCAAAAGAGCCCCAAAGCGCTGGGTAGGCTGACGTCAGGCGCGGAGGCCAGCGTATCGAGGCATCCTGGGGCATCCCATCCATCCCGTTTATTGGAGGGCGAAAGGCGGCGGCGAGTCTGTTTGAGACGTCCAGATTCGCCGTAGTTCAACCCCAGAGACTCCAGTCCGTAATAATCCACGATTGGCTGGACGTGATGGAGCGGGGTCTTTGGATAGATGGTTGGATGGCGGGGCGGGTACCTGACGACCGACGTACCTGGGCTGCTCCATCTTTTTTCTCCTTCTGCCCCTGACTAAGAATCATCGAGGGGGAAAAAATGGTACACCCTTGGGGTTACAATGTCCAGAGTGGAGAGTCGCAACTGACAACCAAAGTGTGTGAAGTTGCAGAACGATTACCAAATAGACTGGCTAACAATCAGCCATTCCCAAATGCGGGATATGGTGCTGTTGCAGCGAGTCGCAGATGACAAGCCACGGGGTCACTTAGATCGGGGTAGGCGCCCGTTGTCCCCTCAAAAGATCCAAGAGGCGTCTTTTCTGCTTGAGGAGATTCAGATTCACCGTGGCGTCCAGCCCAGATTTCAGACCAAGCCCGGCGAGAAAGAAAAAAAAAAAAAAGCAAGCCTCTGGGGAAACAGAACCTAGCGCAAACGGCCAGCCTAGAACTGCAATCCAGACTCTCTCGTCTCTCATCTTTACCGTGTATCCGACGCACCCTACCACAGAATGAAGACTCGAAAAAGTGCATCCGTCTTTTTTGGCAGTCGATAGTCGACACTCGACACTCGACAGTCTGCAGGGGGCTTGGAGAGAGGCAGCTCGCAGCTTGGGCCTTCTCACGTCGTCGGCGACGGGGTCTCTTTAGGCAATCCCTGTCCCTGCTCCTTCCTGTTCCTGAACAAGACAAGATGGCAAGGGGGAGGTCACCAACGGTACGTACCTGACGACTTACCGCCCGAGCGTCACGGCGGCGGCAAAACAAAGCGCAGAACTGGCAGATGGCAACTTTGCAGTCTGCATCCTTCACCACTGTCCACGATCCATGGCCTACGGTTCCTGTTCGGATACAGCATGCACAGAAGCAGTCAGCCAGACTACTGTCTAAGACATGTAGACAACCTGCCGCTCCTCGCTCCCTCCAGTCATCCGAAAGTTGCAGACGGCGGTACCAATGCGTACGCACCGACCTCACCTCATCTCCATCTCGCAACTCACAGACTCGACTCAACATCTCACCATCACCAAGCCCAGTCCACCGACGCTGTCTGGCTTGTCTTGCATTCGCTTCCCGTCCTTTCCGGCCGCCCATGGCTTTGACGGATCGTCGACACCTTCATCTTGAGCATAACAGGCGGTGCTCTTTAGTCTCGGTCCTGCATCAAGCACCATCTCCACATGGCGTCTGTTGCTATTCATGAACACACTTCTCGATCTCGCCCTCGGCCGTAACATATCGTCATTGTTCACCGAACAGCCATCCCCATCGTCCCCCTAATCTGACTAAACCCTACGGCACCGCCCAAGCAACTGCGGATCTCTCCCATTAAGCACCATCACACGGTTATGCATGAGCATGAAACTCAGCCTGACCTGCGAGCATGAGCATTGCCTTTGTTCCGGAAGGCTGAGCACACTCAATCTCAACATCCATCACTTACAATTCGTCAACCATGTGCCGTAAGCTCCATGTAGTCTATGGAGGGTCTCCGGGACTTGAGCGAGGAGACCACTGTCCAACCATATGGATAGAGAGAGAGAGAGAGAGAGACACACACACAGAGAGAACCATCGGGCTCCAGCGAGTCCCGTCTTCATGCTCAAGGATCAAAGGGGTCGTCCTGGGGCTGCAATGCCCAAATGCCCCTTCTCCGTCTGTTCCTGGCTCCGATCCAAGCAAGAAGTCGCTCGAACAGGAACCGTTCAACCGCTCAGGTGCCGGATGGGAAGAAGGCAGTGCTGTTTCTGGCCCCATCCTGCAATTCCCCATCTCCCAGCCCAGTCTTCAGTTGCAGCACCATCAAGCAGTTTTGTTGGAGAACGACCCCCTGTTGGCGGATGGGATGGCCTTCAGAGCAGGCCGGCATCAAACCCGGCTTCGCTTTGCCTTGCTTGCCATGCCCTCCGGCGACCTCTCCTCCTTTAGCCTCCATGATCCATCCGCCCATCCCATATCCACATCTGCGCCCACCACTGCACCACGGGCATCCATTAGCTAGTCCACAGGCCCCCATGCCTAGTGCAAGTGCTGTCCACATCCATGGCCATGCCACGGGTCCGCTGTACCTAGTCCGTACAGCACGGCCTTGCACTTGCACTTCCTTCCTGCCTGGATCCACCCCGTCTCCGTCCCTCATCCCCGTTCGGTCCTCTCTCTCAGTCTGTTCAGTCACTCAGTCAGTCTGTCTGTCTGTCTGTCTCCCACCCCCCCTGGCAAGTCGCCTCCTCAGGTGAGGGTGAGGACTAGGAACCTCACACCCAACCATCCCCAGTGATAGGAGTCGTCGTTCTTGTATATAGACTCTTCTTCTTCCCGCCCATGTTCACTGTTTCGTTTCTCATCCTCATCGAACATTCTTTCCTACTTTCGTTCTATCAAACAACAGTCCATTCGCTTTCTGAGTGTAAAGTCATTCGCTTCTTTACTCTCAACTTAATACAAACTTAGTTTTTTGTTTCCTCTACTTTCACTAGAACAAAGTATCACTCTCACTCAAAAGAAAGAATCCTCGTCCATCATTCAAAATGAAGAACAGCGTTGCTATCCTGGCCCTTGCCGCCGGCGTCAGCCAGGTCACTGCTACCGTAAGTTCTCACATGTTCAACTCCACAGTCGGATCTCACATGAGATCTCGACTACTTTTCTAGTCGGTGATCACTAACAAGCTTCACAGGGCTGGAACAAGTTCCCTTCCTTCAACTGCCCCGAGAACACCGACAACAAGTGTGACGACAAGCAGAAGGATGGTTTCTCCTGGGGTGACTTGAACACTGGATCGTTCAGCAACTATGGCGGTTTCGACTTCAAGGGCTGGACCTGCGGAAGCGATTTCTCCAAGCGCGATTCTCTCGCTCCCCGCACCTTCGGCAAGGGCAAGGTCATTGAGGGCTCTTGCGGAAGCAAGAAGGAGACCTCTCCCTCCTTCGGCTGCGGCACCGGCACCAGCTCCCCTGATAAGTTCTCCATTGTCCACTTCGACGTCTCCGTCGAGTTCGACTGCGACCTCGAGTTCCACTACGACATGCCCGATGGCTCCAGCTGCAAGCACCGCTCTGCTTGCTCCAAGTCTGGAACCACTGTCAAGAACTCCCAGTGCGGTGGTGCCAAGAACGTCACCATTGTCTACCCCGAGCAGCCCTCTAAGCCCAAGACCACCTGCGGTGTTGGCATCCACACCATCAGCTTCGACTGCAGCCCTCCCCAGACTGCCGTCCCCCCCAAGACCAAGACCAGCTCTTTCGCCATTGCCACCACCCTGAGCACCAAGACCCACGACAAGCCCGTCAAGACCACCTCCGAGGCTGAGGCCACCTCCACCGCCGTTGTCCCCTCCGTCTCCAAGCCCTCCAAGCCCGTTGAGGAGACCACGGAGGCCACCAAGCCTGCCACCACCGGCCCCTCCAAGGACACTGAGACCGCTCCCGTTCCCACCAACGGCGAGACCGCCTCTTCTGCTCTCCCCTCCATCTCCATCCCCGCGGAGTCGACCACTGCTGATGTTCCCTCCGTTACCAAGCCTGCCGAGACCCCCATTGTCTCCAAGCCTACTGAGGAGACCACCGGCGGCGTTGTTCCCTCCGTCTCCAAGCCTGTCGAGTCCGTCCCCGTTGTGTCTGTCACCAAGCCCGTCGGCGGTGAGACCACCTCTGCTGCCCTCCCCAGCGCTTCCGTTCCCACCGTCCCCATCAACGGCACCCAGCCCGCTGAGACCGTCCCCGCGACCGTTCCCGTTCCTGAGACCAAGACCACTGTCTACGACACCACCTCCACCGTCTACACCACCCGCGTCGAGACTGTCACCTCCTGCGCTCCCGAGGTCACCAACTGCCCCGCCAAGTCCCACGCTGTTGTCACCGTCACCGTCCCCGTCTCTACCACCATCTGCCCCGTCACCGAGACCTTCGTCCACACCCCCGGTGTTCCCTCCAAGCCCGCTGCTACCCAGCCCGCTGGTGTTCCTTCCCAGGGTGTCTCTTCCCAGAAGCCCGTCGCCTCGGTCACTGTTCCCGCTGGCCCCGTTGAGACTCTTCCCTGCCCCGATGTCGTTCCCCAGTGCTTGAGCACCTGGATGTTCTCGTCCGGCTGCACTGACAACTCCGACATCCACTGCTTCTGCCCCGACTCCAAGTTCGTCGAGAACGTCTTCTCTTGCATCTACTCCTACGGTGCCAGCGACGAGATCATCTCCAAGGCCACTCAGTTCTTCCAGGGTATCTGCGCTGCTCACATCCCTGAGAACCCTGCCATCGTCACCGCCCCTGCCACCATCACCACCGCCATCACCGTCTCGGCCACCAAGCCCGCTGCCACCAACCCTGCCGAGTACACCACCGTCACCGTTGACAAGACCATCGTCGTCCCCTGCGTCACCTCCGGCACCACCGTTCCCGGCTCTTCCACCACCGCCATCATCAAGACCACCCTCGAGGTTCCCCACGTCTCCTTCGCCACCAACTCCGCTTCGGTTGTTGTTCCCGTCCCGGCTCCCTCTGCCCCGGCTGGAACTCCCGTTGCTCCCGGTGCGACTGCCTCTTCCCAGGCCCCGGTTGCTCCCTACCCTACCACCCCCGCCGTTGGCGCCAGCAAGACCATTCCCGTCGGCACTGGCGGTGCTGCCGTCCCTACCACCACTGGCGTCGTCGTCGCCGGTGCTGGCAAGACCACCTTCGGCCTTGGTGTCGTCGTTGCCATTGCTGCCCTCGCTGCCTTCTAAGCTGGGTAACATGGCTGCTTTCTCTGCCCTTCTCTACTAAGATGAAACTTACTTGAGCGCGGAGGAGAGATGCCAACCCCAAGATTTTCTTACTGTATCAAGTCGCTGTACGCACACACAAATCTGTAATCTACAAGCCCGCAATTTTACATATTATTCTTACGATCCTTACGAAACAAACACATTGCTTAGGTGGTTTTTATAGGTCTGGAAAACATTCGGTGTTATCACATAGGCTTATATCCCACATTTACCTCCATTTGGCCGCGATTCTTTTTATAGAGCGCATCAGAAACAAAAAAGGGTGTTGGAAGATTTTTTTATACCCCTTGGCTTGTTGGTTTAATACTTAATTAGCTAGTTCCTTTCGAGAGGAATACAAATGCGCTCTCCAATGACTTCTCTGTCCTCTTGCCTTGTGATGTGTCCCCTTTTCAAGAGTGACAAGTCTTATCGATCCATCAAAAACTTTAGTCTGAAATATTATTGAGTATCGTAAGTAAGCATGCGCCCGTTGCGCGTGCCATTGAGCGTGCGAGGTTACAGCGAGTCATGTGACGTTGTAGTTGAGACGACCCCGGAAATGAGCTGTTGTAATGCACCTAGTCTCCTATCTCATAACATAGAGGAAGCAGGGAAAGAATCTTCGGCTTCGCATGATTTTCCGTCTTGAAGCGATCTTCATCAACTTGATCAAAGCCCAACCAAAGTATGTTGACCCAAAAGTCATGCACATTGGCCGGTTGTCTGAATGTTCACGGGCTCACCGGTGTGCATGGAGCCCCCTCCTCCTCCCCTTATTCACAAAAACAGGACTGCGGTCATCCATCCATCTTGGGGTTCTCAGGTCCTTGATTACGTGATTATTCGCCTTCGTTCATCCGCCTGGCTTGAGGGTTGTTGTTCTTTAGGCATCATCATTGCTTGGTTAGCTTGAAGTCGGGCCCGAGACGGGCATGGTTCTACAATGGCGCCTTTGGATTGTTACATGGTTTTGACTACCTTGGACTACTGTAGAGTTGGCAATCTGTGGGGCCATTTTGGAATGTTCATTTCTATGTCATACGCTATCAACGCCATTTGAGAATCTTGCTTGTCGATGAAGAAGGGGGATCGTTGCTGCGGAAGACGGGGTCTGGCTCCTCTGTAGAGAGTTGGTATCCTCCTTCAACTTTGTGGGTAGAGCGAGTGAAGATCGGCTGATCTGACTCTCTTATTCAGCTTCACGACTTGTCTGCGGCTGAACTAAACGGTACGCATGTTGGCGATGAACTTGTCAGCCTCTTGCTGAGGATGCAATGAGCTGATGTTCTGCCTGCCTAAAGATGCCTAGAGTGACATCGGAACAAGCGCAGTAACCTGATCATGGCTGGACGCTCACTAATTCTGAGGATATGGGGTTAAGAACTTGAGAATGTCTTCTTTGTTCTGATAAAAACAGGTGTTTCCATGATGGATTAGTATCTTATTGGACCAGGCATTGATCCAGCTGGTAACTTTTCTCCCACGCAGAATCATCGAGCTTTAGGTCGGAATTTCAGGCGCAGGCTCTCAGCTACCTAGATGGGCACTGTCGTTCTCGGCTTTCGTGAATCACTTGAGATCTCTTGATTTTCACTCGAATCGAGTTGTCTCAGCAAATTGACGCCGATTCTAACGGAAACGAGTTGGCAATAGACTGTTTGGGTCAAGAGATGAAGCTTGATTACCTGGTAATGTGGCAGAGGCACTCGGCGCTTTGGAAGACTTGAAACCATCGCCATGTCTTACTCTATGCTCTTGATGATCCACAGGATAATATGAAATCTGCATCTCTACCTTATGGTAAGGTCAATTGTACTGCGGCATTCATTCTGCCTAGCTACATGACTCCGGGCCGGCATCAACAGGCCGTTTTCGAACCAGACTGCTGCACACTATTGTCTGTAAGTAAGAAAATCCATACGTTGTCTTCTCGTCATGACAAAACCTCAAGAGCGGCCAAGTCTTTCTTTACCTTTTCTCAGCATTTTTTACATAGCCTCGCACGTTTGTTCCTTAGCCCGTCGGCGCCTACCCGATAATTCGGAAGTGGCCCCACTTTTGCGGTGCCTCGGTCCCGGCTTCGGAGACTACGGCGTTCAACGTCTTGTGTGTGTGTGCCTCGGAACCACTCCTCACCCCTCCTCCTCCTCCTCCTCCTCCTCCAGTGGGACCGCCCACCAAAAATTTTCGGATCCTCCCCATCGTGATGGATATTTCAACCAGGCACATAGAGTCAACTCAGATTGTGCCTGTGAAAGCGTCAAGCGTTTTGCTACAGATCCTATCACGTCTTGTCTTTGATGTTCTTGATCATATCCACATGCAATCAATCCAAAAGCCTACCGAGGCCGCCTCTGGGCCGACGCCTTGAGTTTGACTCGTTAGCGAAAACGAGGATATCCAGTCGGCACTGGCGAACGGGGTGGAACCCTCTCCGATAACCAGCGCCGGAGCCCTGGGAGACTAGGACATGATCAATAATCCATCTTTTGAAATCTGGAGTCTGTCCAATACTTGATCTTAAGGTATCCTGTGCTGTTTATCGATGAGTTCAGTTGACACCAAGTCATCTGATGATGCCGTGACGCCGGTCAGGCTTTGGCAAGCCAGCTCATGCCGGCGGGATCGGTGTCTCAGGGAGGGGGTCGCGTATCCACTTTGGTCCCATTCCGAGTCATCGGATTTCGGTGGAGGGGGGGATATTGAAGGACAGAGTATTTTGTTTGATTCAGCTTGTACTACGGCGATGGTGGGGTTTCTGGCGGAGGACTTGGTGTGTCTAGCTGAACGACATCGTTAGTTACTAGGGACCTGTTGCTGTGCACTTGTCTAGGTGAAACAGAAGACTCATGTCTAGGTGTAGCATCATCGAGGTATAAAATGTTGCAAGGGCATTGGATGTTAGAGCGAATCTGATAGTTCATTGACGCTAGAACGCTATGTATCTCTATTTCCAAGCCTCATCTCATACTATTCATACACCCTCATCGCTGGCTTTGCAATCTCTCATGCTTATATCGCTCCCGCTCTTGTATCGTACACTCATCCATTCGAAGGAAGGCTCTCTAATTCTAATTCGTGGCACAAGCAGTGTACTTCTTCGCGGCGTCGGTTGAGCTGATACCATGTTAGCAATGTTCCTATCAACCGTTTGTCGTGTAGAAGCGACTTACCAAGCAGTGATGCAAGCGGCGTCCTTGTTGCACTTGTCTATGCAAGAGACTTGGTCAGCAGCTACCTGCGTCTCGCAGGCGGCAATGGCACCGGGGTCCTTTCTGGCCTCAAGAGTTGAGTCGATGGGAGAGGTGGGTGCGGCGGCGACCATGGTGGCGGCGAAGATGGCGAAGACGGTAGAAAACTGCATGTTGATGGTATTGATTTGTGTATTGGATGTTTAAGATTGGTGTGTTGGGTGATCTATTCTCCGTTCAAGCTTAAGGCGTAGTAGTTGATTCTCGGCTTGTGGTTGCTTTCTGGTGATTTGAAGGAAGCTTGTGTGTGTGACTTGTAGAATAGTCTCAATGTTTAATGGTATAGTTGTTTGTTGATTGTTTGATGGTTTGGATTAATGAAAAGGACCTGAGTCGGGCGGGAATTCTAGCCAGCTAAATACATTGTCACAAACCTCCCCGTCACCCAACATCCTTCCAATCCGTCACCGCGATCGACTCCCGTCCAGGAGACGCCAGGCTCGCAACCCTGCCTCAACAAGACGCATAGTCCATGCCCAGACCACCGCAGGGCTCAGCCGAATGCGTGGGTGTGTGTGTGTGTGTGTGTGTGTGTGTGTGTGCCAGACGTCACTTCACGGGAGACAGGGATATCTGACAGCAATGACAACCGCAATGATGTAATGCCCCGGGCTCCCACTCCCTCTCTCACTCTCAACCTCTACGCAGTAAGCTTCGAGATCGCGGTGGGGACCGATTACCTTCACCTCTCCGTATTCGGGTCAGCTACAGTCATCCGGGTCTTCCCTTGGAAAAGTCTCCCGATCTACGCCCTCCGACTCCGCAGGGTCCGAATCAATGACCTGCGGTTCCCTCCTACGTAGTAATAAGCAATACCTTCTCGCGATCGGCTTCCGCATTAGGCAACCAGAAGGAAGTCAGTTGTGAGTAAACACGCTGTCCGGCAGTCCGTGCATAGCCTCGATTACCTACGCCTGTTCATGCAAAGAAGAAAACATCAGACGACACACTGCGGCTGGCACCTCGGCATATCTTTCTTACTGCGGGTAGGGGGTACCGGTCTGTGACGTCGCGTAGCCTAGTAGAGTTATACTTGAGACGAGAAAAACGGCCGACTAAAGCAACTAAAGCAGGTTCCAGAATCATAATCGTTGGGCTTTACTTCCTTGGGCATAGTAAACCACTGCCTCGGGATCTTCTCGTGCGAACAGCTGAAAGTGGGAATCTCCCGATTCATGTGCTTCCCTATCCTGGGTTAGGTGACGTTTAGGAGAGAGAGAGAGAGAGAAAGAGACCGTTCAGATGAGTTTTCTCCGTCGTTTCCTCCCCCGTCATTGCGGCCTCTAGACCGGACCCGTTGCGAACGGCTACGTCGTGGAGTTGTGAGGCTTGCGGTGGCGGGACGGTGATGTTTTGGTGAACTTTGTCGGAGGGCTGTACTGGGATATTTTCGTCGAGGAGCTGAGGATTAGGGGATCTGGACCGGCGCCGACGATGCCTCGGCCGTGACGGTCTTGCGGTTGGTAGCGTTTGTTACCCTACTCCGTGGAATCCGAGGAGACAGGAGCACTCGCTCTCACTGAGAATCTCATTATGTCCAATCATGCCTCCTCGAGCCAGAAGCCACCTAGAGTCCATAATGGTCAGCTAATCAATCCCAAACTCGAACATCGTAAGTCAGACCACAGTCCGTCTTTACAGCCCACTGGCCTATACTAAGTCAGGTAATCACTTGTAAAGATCTCTAAACTAGTGGTTTCCAGAAGTGACGATGAGTAGGGCGGGCACTACCTTGGGGTTAGTCTTCCGATCCAAAGAAAATACGAATAACGTTTAGAGTTGCCGGGGACGATTCCCGAGTCTTCCACGGCCCATATACGTTTCAATGCGCCCCGTCTACGCCCCTCCGAGGTGCCGAAAATTTGTGGGTCGACTTCGGGGTACATGTGATTGCCCGCTTCGTCCGGGGCCATGTAGTCAAAGGTCATACGGTAGTACGGAGGGACGGCAATGACGTAGAGGTATGATGTGTAGGACAAGGGTTGGCTTGACGACGTTGGACATAACGACGACCACAAACCCAGCCTTTTGGAAATCCGAACAGGTCCGGGTACTATGAGTAGTGATCAATCTGATGAGCTGTTCCGACCATTGCCAGCGAGATGATAAACTGACGTTGTCAAGAGACTTGCACTAGTAGCTATAGAGTTGAAAACGACAGCCCGTGATCGTAAGTCGAGATCTTGCTTGCTATGACTTGGACTGACCTACTTCTCAGCCAGATGACCATAAACCCACAAACTTAGTCCAAAAAACTGCTTCCGGCTGCGCAATACCCTCAGGGGTTGTCGGGAAAGCTCAGAGAAACCCTCGCAGCTTGCCTGACACCTCTCACACGAAGAAAGAATGGAGACCCGATGCATTTGGTTATAATATTTGTAATGTTTGCTGACAATCCAGGGCCGATCTGTAACGACAGGCCAGCCGAGCTATGATTGATAACATTAAACTGGTAAGTATGTGGTAAAAATAAAATGGTATATGCCGATTAATTGGCCACCAAGCCGGTGTGATATCTTTCAATCTCGCATCCCCATATCGCAAATGCTCTGCCATCAAGCGTCGTAAATGCCAGAATATACCGCGCCGCCTGCCCGCACAACGCCCAAAAACCTGGAAGAATCAACCACGTCTACCTTCGCTCCTTTTATGAATGTAATGTTGATGTTTGTTTTTCTTATTGTCTTCTTCACCTAGTCACGACCTGATTCGCGCCCAGAGTCCGAGGCGTAGTCGTCGACAAGGCCCTGCATCTCAACGTCGTGTATTCTGCGATTCTGAATGCGCTTCTCCATGGGCTCTGGTTGCTCAAGAGAACCACGGCGACCCCAGTTGCGAGGTTGACGCTTCAGGAAAGCACCGACGGAGCCTAGGTAGCCCTCGTGACGGAGGAAGTAGGCTTGCTTCTTGCCTTGAGACCAGAACTTGATGGCGTAGCTGAGGGTGTTGATCGTTTGTCTGTGTCCACGGATGAAAGATCCTCCAAAGTAGATGTGGTCCAGGTTGTGGATCTGCGATTGGAGGAAGGCGATCTGGCCAATATTGTTGGATATCGCATATAGCAGCGAACGCGACACATCTGCTCCAGAGAAGGGCTCTTCTGAAGAGTGCTCTGCTGTTTCATGGGGGCCGTCTTCAGCTGACGCTTCCGGAGACGGAGATGTGTTCTTGTTATCGCCGTTGTGTAGTCCCCCATGGTCTTCTGCTTCGTTCTCGGCCGTGCGCTTCATGCGGAAGACCTTACCGAACGAAGATGCGATCGTGGTGCTCTTGAGGCCAATCTTGCCATAATCTCCACCGTAGATGTCGCCGACGAGCATGTCGACTTTGGCATTATCCCCCCGCTCGGACAAGTCGAGCATCTCGTCAAAGGTGCGGGCGCCCGTGAGGAGCGAAAGGAGACCCCATAGCGTACCACCGCCAAGTGAGGTTCCGCCTACACGTTGGTATTGGCGGGGTCCCGAGACCTTTAGCATCGAGACGCCGGAGCCTATGTTGACGAGAAGGTAGGGGTAGATGTTTTCTGAAGGCGAGACAAAGTGCATGGGGTCGGTTTCGCTGTAAGTGAAGACTTCGCGGGGTATCTCGGTAATGAAGAAGTCGAGGCCTGGAGGTAGGTTAGCAACCATCGAGCATGCGCCGAGAGATTTCCGGGGACTGACCAATTATCAAACATTCCATCTCTTCCTCGCGCAACACATCTACGCCCAGGACATCCCGCATCTTGTCGTAGAACTTGAAGGCGCCGCCTCCCGTTGCCATAACGCTCAATTCGTTCGGCTGAGAGCCATTGAGGGCCTGCTGCTTGTCCTTGAGGTGGCGCATGAACTCAATGCAGTCATCGATGCGATCGGTCTCGAAATTGAGAAAATTGAGACGACCGCCGGGCTCGGTGGAGTGCGCCTCGCGCGTAAAGTAGACGAGCTTGATCAAGGAACCGCCGATCTGCGCAAACAAGGGGATTAGCAGCTAGACAAGAAGGCAGAGCCAATTACGGAGAGGGCAGTCGCATACGTCAACGGCGATATGGCTCACGACGGCATGGTGATTGGGCAGGCGAATATCGCTCGTCTCGTGGTGGGTCGGGGAACCTCGGCCATTGCTCCTCGGAGAACTCGAGTCCGGATCGACGATGAAGGCGCCCTTGACATTGATGCGGACTGAGCCCGGGCGGATTATGGTGTTGTCGATTTCCTCGGTGCTCGTCATTGTCCGGGCTCTCGTTCGGATATCGGCGCCGGCCAAGACTACAGGCTCGGAGGGGTTGTGTTCGCTGTCGATGGTGTTGTTGAGGGTGTTGTCGTCGTCTTCGAGTCGGGGGTCCTCTATGGCAGAGCCTCCATGATCAGGCGCGGGGCTCATGCTCGGTCTTTATTTGGATGTGTGTGTGTGTGTGTGTGTGGTCGTCCGGCGCGCGGAGACGGAGGAGAGGTCGAGTGGCTTGGGACGGCGCAAGTCATGAACTTGGGGAGGGTCCAAGAGCTATGTTCGTAGCCGTTCGCTGGTAGCACGGAGGACGGGCTGGGGAGGTTGCGTCGGACGGTGGTGCGGTTGTTCGGTGCTGGGCTGGTGTCGGCGCAGGGTTCGCCTTGCGCTGGGCGTCAGTTCGCTTCGGAGTTGAAGGAGGCGGGGAGAAGCTCGTCGGAGGACAGAGAGGAGTGAATGTCGAGGGCTTTGGGATTGTGGAACGCACTCGAAGATTTTCAGTTGAACGTGACTAGGACCCTGGACCGATAAACCTGCAATGCAAGTGATACCTCCCAATTTATTAGTACCTCGAGTTACCCCCCTCCTTTTCTCCCCTTCAGCGACAAAATGCGCGCGCGACCCCCGCGTCGTATCTCCGGAAGGTTCGTTATCGATAAGCGGCAGGTCAGATGTACTATTTCCTATCTGGGCAAGTGCCTAGGCACTTTCTGGGGATTCGGCTAAGGAAGCTAGGACCTAGGTACTTATCGTAGGGGCCTTACCAGGTCCACTCCCCTACTAAGATAGCCATCAACCTCTCAAGGTTGGGAGCTTCCAGGTCAGGTGGGTTGTTGAGGTCCCCAATGCCGCTGGACCGAGGCTTTCAGGGTAATCGCCAATGAACCTATCCCCTCATCATCGTGTACTTCCTTTTCTCCGCAAGAATTCGGACATGGACCTGAACGTCGTCATTCGTGCGACGTTACCTCTGGCTTTTTCGGCAGTCATGCAGATCTCCTTGTTACTACCTATCCATCCGACAGCCGACCCGATTGTGCCGCCGCCCATCGGTGTGGCTGTCGCTGTGCAGGCCAATCGATTGCGACCAACTGTGATCCTGAGATTGCAGTAGCAATATCAAGCCTCGAGCTGCATCTCATCATTGGATGCGCTATTCCCAACAGCCTTTTCTTAGCATCACATGCCAGTGCAGCTCAAGTGCCATAGCTCAAGGGTCAAGAGAGAGGAGCTCACATAAGTCTGACTGTCAGCAACCATCTCGAATTCGGTCCTGGGCTTGAACCATGGGATGCCGCCACGTCAGTTGACCAGCCGTGCGATTACTATGCAGATGAAATCCAGCTCAGGCAATCCACCGGGAAGGATTTGTCCTAGCGCCGACATGGTTAAACAGCCGTCCAGCGCGCACAGGACTTGGCTCATCAGTGTGCAATCCAAGGTATTTAGGTAGCTACTAAGTTGCTTTACTCGATGTAAGCATGCAAGGAAATAGCGCTTGTGTAAGCTACCTACTCGGGTGTTGATGTTGCTTATCTCTCATTCAGTGACTTACTTACCTTAGGCTCTCAGTGTTGGAGATGGGGGAAGATTCCACTCAATCTCTAGTGCCAACGGAGAACCCGTCAGCGAGCTACCGGCCGGACGGCTGATGTGGTCCACAAAAACACGGCGCTCTTTGACATCAGGCCCGGTGACCCCCGATTCAAGTGAAAACGAACAGGAGTCGGTATAGACAAAGGACCAATTCCCACCCGAAACACCTCTTGAATGCACGCTTAATCACCAGGTTATCATAATTCGCTAGACGAAACCCTGCTTTAAGATGCTATTCCTGAACAGCTACCTAGTATCCTAGTCCGCCTAGTCTTTTGGCACTCATCGCCGTATCAATACGCAAAGATGGAACAGTCTCTTTGGCGCTCGGCTCTCAACACTTTTTCATTTACCTTTTTTGTAACACTACTGGAATATGTATTGCCGAAAATTCCACAGCCAGTCTTGCTGTAACTGTCGCCAATCTCCAGCTCATAGAGAAAAGGCACCTTTATCTAGAGCAGCCATAGGTTTCCGACAATGAATCACCAACGTCACCACGCCCATGGCCCTTATGCGCCGTTCAACCCCCAAAGAGCTCCGGCGCCTTATCCGCAGCAGTTTGTTCAGAAACCGCATACTCCCGGTCAGTATCCTCAATACCAGCATGCCCAGGAAGAGTATGCTCGGGAAGTGTATGCTTGGGAAGAGTATGATCGACGCCAGTTGGCTCAGCAGCAGTCAGCCCAGGAGCAGTTAGCTTGGGAAGAGTATGCTCGATACCAGTTTCCCCTGCCACATCCCACTCAGGCGCATCCTTCCCATATGGTATGTTCTGGCTGCTTTGTACCCCACGGATCACCTTATTAACCTGAAATGCAGCACCAGAACCAGAATACACCCTTAACGTCCTTCAAACCTCCTGAGCTACAACTCCGCGAAGTACCAGCCCAAGAACCTCCACCATGGCCACGAGAACATGCATCGTCGTTTCGAAGTAACAGCCACGAGGATCCAATGTATCTTGATGAAACAGAAAATGACCCCCTGGAGCCATCACCGAAGGCCTAGACATGGCTTAGATGAGTCCCAATATATCAACAATTGGGCTCGGGATCCACTGAGAAACTCACCAGAAGGATATGACATGGACTATGACGAGTTTTCCACACAATCTGAAGACTGTAAAGCGCAAATAAGAACGAGGGACTCCAAGCATAACCCTCAGCGAGATCGCGCCACGAGAAGCAAGAAGCATAGACCTAAGGTTTTTAGAGATAAAAGCTTGCACGGTCAGAGGATAGCAGCATGGGCAGAGGGGAAACCGCAATCGACAGGCAGATGAGCTCGAAGGCCGAGTGTTTCGGAGTCAAGCTCCTCGGAGGGAAGCGATTCGGATGGAAGCGAATCGGTGTCATCGAAAGCTCCCCTATCCAGTTCTCGCAGCGTGAGTCCAAGACGATTGTCAAATCAGTGCTATTCTCTACGGGCAAGTACCCGATTTACGTATCACTTTCATCACCTGCCGCGTCGTAGCGTGGAGAGTCTTGAGATCAATTTTGATCTCAAGACCCAAGATAGGGGTGACGGCCATAGTTAAATATCCCTCCAAAAAGCCACTCACTGTCTGTCTATGAGTCGCTTTTTCGTAAGATTTTGAAAAGATCACTGTCACTGGAGTCGTATGAGAAGGGTAGTCGAGTGTTCGACTGCCTGTCGCAGCGGCCTGTCGGGAAGTCTAGACTCCTGCGATTGAGCTCCTACACTGCGTCCTTTGAACTGCCTGGGGTCCGGTGACCGCCAACCCCTGGGGCGGTAAACGAATCTCGATATAGACAAAGGACTCACAAATTCAGACACCTCTCGAGTTGGGGCGCTCAAGGAAGTCATCGTCTGTTGCGAGATACTAACCCAGGAGCCAGTGACGTAGCACAGTACGGCTAACCTTTCGTCCTCTTCACCATGTTCAAGTATGAAAGACCGAACAACTGTTTTGTCCCTGAATCACAAGCATGACTCATTTGGCATATAAAGTCTACGGGGGAAAGCATGTCGGGTATGGCATAGACGATCTTATCGAGAACTGCGCAAGAATCATCGTCATTGAGCACATGGAGGTAATATCTTCACCGAAGGCAGCTTAAGAAGTACCAGACAATGAAGACTCCAAAATTCTCCAGTTATGAGGATGAGGGTACTGGTTCCAGGAAATTCCGGTTGTGGCATTGCGATCCAAGCGCCTGCGAAGAAGACCTTGCCCATTGCGATGGACCACTGTATTGCACTGGATGCGGCAATCCTCGTAGAAAAGAAGATCAGACACGAGTTGAGCAAAGTCCAAAGGGCACGCCACGATCCAGCCGAAGCAACCCCTGGAACACCGAGACAAAACCTCGAGAGAAGGCTCGAAGACCGGAAGACAGTTCGGACTTTTTCACAGAGTCACCACCGGACCGAGGATATGTCCCGCCGCGAATGCCCCATGTCTCGACGAGCACGATGCGAGAAGGTGCTCCAACAATGACAGGCCATGAAAAGGTCCAGAATAATCCAAAATTTTCGAATCAAGGCTATTCAACCGCACCAGAAGAGTACGTAAGGGGACGTGTGGCGATTTCGGAAGATCAGAAAACTTCGTATATTCCGAAAGACGAATATCACCCGTACAAAAGAGGATTTGTGTCGTTTTCAGGAGGTCAGAATAATTCATATATTCCGGGTCAAGAATATGCAAATGTACACTCAAATTCAACCCAGTACGGATGGAAACCTGGTCAAGGAAGCCGGAGTACCCCGGTTCCCCATTATCAGGATCGCCATCCACAACAGCACTACGAACCGATTCCAAGCAGCCGAAATTTCTCGTTTCCCCCGGACAAGAAGTTCCACCCGTCTCTGAATCAACGACGCTCTTCACGCCGGTCGAATCCCAGCTATGGGGAAGGTTTTGAAATAGAGGAGATGGGGTCAGAAGACGAGTGCAACGGAGAGGTATTGACAGGAGAATGGAGCCAGGTATCGACTAATGCTCCTCCTATCCAACCCCGTTAGTATATTAGGGCCGGTCCATCTCGGTCTTTCATCAAAGACAGTCGGTAGCAAGACATTGAAGAAATTGGTTGATGCGAGCGTTCTTCTCGAAAGACCTGGCGGCTAAGCCATTGAGTTTGTATTCTTAGATGATTTTGAAGCAGTCCAAGTTTTGCTCAGTTAAAGGCATCCCTCTGCAGGGTTGCAAAATTCATCAAGGTCGCAAGCTCGATACAAATTGACTGCCTATCTGAGATGCTTTGTGATGTCAAGTTGTCGCCATGGCCATCGTCTCCTCTGTTTTTCGGCAAGATGCTTCCAAGTGGGATTGGTAAAGCCAGCGCAGTTTTGACTGGGTATTCCGCCAGGCTAAGACTTCAGCATTCCCAGCCAGCCGTATGTCGCAGCGGAAAGTGGTGATGGTCTATTCATTGCTACGATCATCAGCTCCTCTACTTTCCACAAACATCGCTGTGACGGTCTGGGCTAGACAGATATAGCTTATAAGATCAATATTAAATACGACATTCCCAGTAGTCCAAGTACAGTCATCATTCCAAGTAGCATTGCTCCAGCTATCTGATTTCCCGTTGTGCTAGTATCTGATGTTCACGCAGCTCGAGTCCTCTGGGAGGGCCCCGAGGGTGAACAGCGGCCTTGAACAGGTGGCTCTTTCATCCGCTCTCTTGGCCATATTCAGGTGTCAAAGAAAGAACAGTCTCCTTGACCTCCGTTTTCCTGACACAAACTTGACTGCGAATGGTACTAATAACATGTCATAGTACTCAACCATGACATAGACAGTCTTACCCAGGTTACTCACGAACCATCGCTCATCGCCAGCTCACTCAAGGACGACCTTCATCGAGAGGAACATTCTTGAAGATGACTCTCCCTTCAATTCGATACTGTAGCGACGGAAGGCGGTTTCCGACCATCTACCCAGATAGCGACCGGGTAGAAGTCGAACACTATAAAATCAACCCGTTTCTCTCTATAGAATACAACCAATGCTTCAGTCAGGGGTCCCAGGAACAAATCGAGTATCCAGAATGGCTGCCAGGCCATAGAGTGTCTGAGGCCAGTGAAGGGAAGCATCATAAAAAAAAAAGAAAACAAAAACACTCATCGAATCCACTGAAGAAGCACCCCAAATTTCTCCGTGCGGATACTGAAGTAGGGAATTCTAAACCGGGAGAAGCCCCATCAAACTTGGGAGAAGAGTGCTTGGAGATCCCTCCCAGAGAGACTGGGGAAAGGGGTTCTGCAATAGTAAGAGTCTCGTCGACCCCACGACACGAGATCAAGCCTTCCGAGAAGAACGAAGCAAGTCACCCTGTAGTGAAAAACTACAACGCGACAGTGGAGGAAGTTACAGACTCAGACACCAAGTGATATTCATCCAGTATGGCCCCCAAGAATCACAAAATGTACAACAGTCGGTTCATGTCTCGAGATTGCAAGATTTTGAGAAACACTCTTGCTCTTTCGAAGTGGGAAGTAAAATCTTGATGTATAGCTGCCCTCAAAAAGACCAAAGGTATGTTCAGATATACTGCAGTCAACAGACAGATTCTTCGCAGGCTTCTATCGAATCAGTGCTTGATGCCAATAGCTCAATATATACCTACCGTTGATAACCTATTATGACCAGAAGACACTCACTGTGAGGCCAATAAACAGTAGAACGCCCGTTATACCCTACTTCCAATCGAAATTCCCTTGACGATGCGACTGAACCAACTCCTCTTAAGGCTCCAATGCCAAAGAATGACATTCAGAGCACCGATTTAACAACCCAACATCCACTCAACCATCGCCAACTTCATTCTTTTACTTCACAAAGCCCGCCTCAACCTAGTCATAGGCCCAGCCTTCCCAGGATTCTCCCGATGAAACTCCAACACCCACGAATCACACCCTTGCAAATCCCTCGCCGGCTGCCACGTCGACTCAGCATACTCCCACTCAACGAGATACAGCAGCCCCGTCCGCGGCGTCTTACCGGCCCCGGACCACCGCGAGTCCAAGATCGAGCGGAACGCCCAGCGCTCCTCGTCGGGTTTCCTGTCGTCGTGGTACTTTACCACGACGCGGCCCTGCTTTTCGGGCTCCGGCTGGGTGATTTCCGTCACGACGAGGGCTTCGTGTTTCGCGCGGCGGGACGGCCGTCGTTGGTCTGGTGAGGACGATGGTACGGATACAGGTTCCGGGTTCAGCAGCTGGATCGCGTTAGTTTGTCTGAGCCAGGGGTCGAATAGGAGGGACCAATCGAACCAGATCTCGGGCGTGAGTCTACTCTGCGGACAAGGAGAATCAGGCTCGCACACACCAAACCGCTTAGAGGTGATGAAGGAAGGTAAAGAGGACGCACCAGCCCGCGACCACGAGGCATCAACAGTCGGCGCCTTCGCCCACGCGTTGCAGAAGAGGCCTATGACGCCCATGAAGACCTGGATTGTTGAGCGGCGGGACCCAAACGCCCAGCGGCTCCAGCCCTCGAACTGGGCGCAGAGCTTGACGAGGCACAGGATAAGAGCTCTGTCTGCGAACTGTGGGCCGGGGGCAGTGACCTGGGTGAGGTAGGTCTTTCGGTCTGCGGAGCTCGTGTTGGAGACGATGTCGTCGACTCTGTCGAGGATCGCGAGCTCGTCTAGCTGGGGTGAGGACTGCGCTTCTGGGTGCTCTAGTTCGATGAGGAGGGTGCGGAAGACGGCGCGGACGGGCGGGAAGCGCATGAAGCTGTGTAGGGCGTTGATGGGGATGTCGAATCTTCGAGCCAGGTTGGCCAAGTCAGTGTGTACGGCTACATTTGGTGTATTTGAGGGACGACGTGGGTGAATAGACTGAAAGTAGTAGTCGCTGGGCCAGGTTGATCTGGTTCTCTTGCAGGCTTGAGCAAAGTTGACCTCGAGAATTGTGGCGTCAACCTCTGGCTCGTTATAAGTCCACCCCGGTAGGACGTGTCGCTCTTCTAGAGCCGAGTTCATGAGCCGGGTAAAGTGCTCGTCTGTGCCAGTGTTGTAAGTGCTCTTGGTGTTGGTGTTGTGTCCAGAGACCAGCTTGGACACAATGGCACTACGCAAGCCCATGTCGTCGAAGGTATTGTGGTATATGCGGGATGTTGTGTGAAAGCACTCAACCTATGAAGGAAATACAATGGTATAGTAATGTTATACAATAAGAATGTTCGATTTGAAGAGAAGAAAGTCTATGGTCTGTGAAATGAACCCTCTCTGTCTACGAGGGCTCTCCTCGAACATATACTCTAAACTGCAATCAAAAGGCACTGAGGTATCTTGTTGACGATCAAAGACAGGCTCGACACTATGTTTTCTGCTGTGCCTCTTGCCTTTCACATGGGTCAAAGATGCCACAACCAATTTGGGATTTTGACGACAATGGACAGCCAAAGAAACCGACATGCCCATAAAGACTCTGTCTTCAACGGATGGTTATCCAAGCCTCGAACTTCCAAGATACAAGTCCGTTGTCAAAGAACTTTGATGCTCAGGTCCTACAAAACGAAGACAAGCCATTGTTTTGCTGATTACACTGCCCACTCTGAGCAAGTCAGGCCTTCCTCAGAAGCCTCACTTGATGATGGAGCCCGAATTAGCAGAGAGAGGCTGAGTTGGTTCGCAAGACATCGCCAAGCTCGGGAATAGCAGTGCACTCTGTGTGAACACCGCAACTTCCTTCACATAGGCGGTCACTCTACAGGAGATGAGACGTTGACGAAGTGTGCGTAATCTCAGTTTGTCGGGTCGCAGATCCGAGAGACTAGCCCAGCAGCGAGTGTGCCAAGACCGGGTTGATAGTGACACAGCTTGTCTTCTCAAACACAACATGCGGCAGCCCTGCAGTAGACGGAATTCGGTCTTGTCAAACGGGGCAACGCGGCTCATCATCGACAACAACGATGAGCGGGCCCAAGCTCCTGACAATTCCATGTGTCGTTCACCTTCAAAGGACGTGACACATGACACCGCGCTGGCGATGGTCGACAACCCACTTGGCGTCCTTGAATTATATCCACGTTGGGGTTGAGGCTCTATCGTGGTAGACAATACGCGACAGGTGACAGACAGACCAGCCCATGTGAGGTGCTCACATGGCCGTGCGGGGTGTATCTCTCGCGGCCACAGATGGCATGGAGTGTTCATGAATGGAAAAACGCTAGGGATGGGTTGCTGTGCTCTGGACTGCATGTCTGGGATTCCTCCCGCAATAGGCGCCGAGCAGAAACAGGGACGTCCAATGAGGGGCGGTGCCTGGGCAAGCCGCAAGCCCCTCGACTTAGCCCTGTGACTGACAGCGCTGGCCAACGAGATGATGCTTTATCAGATGAATTATGGGCAGCTTGGACGCGAGGTAAGAAGGAGAGAAAAGGAAGAAACAAGCGCGACGCAATGCCACCCCAATATCTTGGCCAGGAGTTGCGTGTTTCCCGAGTGATATGACAGTGTCAATGAATGCGTGGCTAAAATATCGTCTGCCCGACGTTGGGTGGCCAAAAACTCTCGAGACCCTTGAAAAATTTCAAGACCAAAGCTCGACAGACTGTTCCCTCTCCCATCGGACCCAGCGGACGGGTAAGATGCGGTCAAGATGCAAGGAAAATGTCTGTTGCAGGTGTTCTCGACTCGTACGGGATGGGTCAAGCGGACAAGGGGAGAGCCTGTAGACGTTGGTTGGTCTCTTTACCGTGGTGTAGACTGCATCCAATGAGAAAAGACCGAGAAACCGGAGCTTAGACTGCGACATATCCACAAGCTAGGCGATGCCGCAATGTATATTTCCGCAAGCGATGAGTGACATAGATTCGATTTGGTAGTGAAAGAAAGCTCAGGACGGGCTGAACCCGAGAGTCGGGTATGGCGATAGTGGCATGGCGCTGAGGACGTTGGGTACGACTCGACCGGACTGAGAAGGCCCAACTGGTTGCATCAAGTGCCGAGCGTCGAGTCTGATCAGGTCTGTTACGTTACTGTACGACATCGGAGGCGTTGGTCGCTTTGCCCCGTTGCAGCATGCGTTGGGTGCCCTGGGCCCTGGCTATGTTGCGCAGTACCTTGACTCGACAGGGTATGTTTCTCCCACGGGGCGTCGGTGGACTTGGCCATTGGACCATCGGCAACAGAGAACTCGGAAATGTCGTAGATGGGCTGCTCGATAAAAGGCCGTCTGTCAGCAAACTTCCAGGGGATATCGGATTTGTCTCGTGGCTAAGAATGAGGTCAGAGTTAGGGGTCTTGAGAGTGAGTGTATGCCATGCCCTACCGACCCAACTTGGGGCACTTGAGATAAAGTAAAGAGTCCCCACTGACTTCCCGGTGGCTAGCTAGTGACGATATGATGGCATGCGTCAGCGAGAGAGCAAGGTGTGATTGGTGCTGCCGGGACCTCTCAGTAAGGGAAGCCGGCGTGGTGGACTTGGGTCTTGGTGTCTTTCAGATATGGAAATTCTCACAGGGTGTCCCAAGCCAAAAGCTGAGGAAAAGTGTCTTACCTAAGGCGGCAGGGGTTACAAGTGCAGAGTGAGGTGGAGACTGCGACCTGACCTTCTTATCGATTAGGTTGGTGGTTGGTGGTTGGAAAGAGGAATCCTTATCTTATCTCGAAGTCAAATGCTTGAATGCGCCCAGCACATGGAAGACGAACCCAGTCAATCGTAGAATGTCTAGATGCCAGGCACATGAAAGACTGCATGCGACGTAGGCCTCTCTGCTAGCATTTTTCCTGTTGACAAGACTCAAGAGCATGTTGGCGATTTGACTTGCTTCCATTGGAAAGTCTCGACAGAAAAGACGACACTTCCGATCCATCCAGGTGGATATCAGCAAGGTATCTTGAGGAAAGTGCTATCATAATTATCTACGAAGCACCTGCCTGGCCTGGACTGGCATCTTCAGCTCATGTCCCCCCCATACCTTCCATTGTTGCGCCTTCCCTTCGTGACCTCCTAAAATATGCACCCAGTAACTCGGGCAATCGACAAGTGAAATGCTGCTGCCCTGCTAAAGACTTGTCCTGATTGATATGAAGTGACTATTCTTCATCCATTGTGCGATTGTTCTCTCTCACAGTCTCGCAGTCTTTTCCCCCTCCCTCATTCCCCCCCGGTTCCGAAGTCCACGTTCCACCCCCACCATCTGCCGTCACCAATTGCGGTCGGCGACTCGGTCGCATCAGCTGCTTGTCGCATTCAAGTTCTCATCCGCCGTGTTGCGCCCAACAACCCCATCAATGACGTCCTCAGCTCCTTGCAGAACGGATTCCGGCTACCTTGCTTCACTTGACCTTCGCGCTATTCGATACGCAAACGCAGGCAGACAGATAGAGAGGCCTGGTTGATTCAATCAATTCCTTACCTTCATTGCCGCAACACTCGACTTTCGACTCGAACTGAGACGCCACCTCGCTGAGTGCCTGCTCTAACCCCCGCCATCCATCCATCCCATTGCCTTGTGCATCCCATCCCCATCTCATCCTCCCCCCATTCCGCATCCGCATCACCTCGCTCGACCTCGCGCACCTTCTTCCCAGTTCTTACCTTGGCAACCATCTTCCTGCGTTGACTCACCCTCAGCAACACCTTCTCCCCCAATCAGAGCTTCGTGCCTTGCCTTGCAGATACCTCACCCTCACCACTCTCACCCTAACCTCGCCAACCTCCTCTACTTTCGCCAAACACGAAGGATACTCACCACCTTACATGAACGCCAGCGTCGTCACCCCGACTACCAAACCTCGTCATCTTCCGCTCGCTCTTCATATCGCTCAAGCTCTGACCACGCCTATCCGCACCTAAAGACCTCCATCGACGATTATTTCGTATCGCGACCGATCTTGCCCGACAGCTTTTCGTTTTTTCTCGACACTGCACGCCGTCCACATAAACCGTAGTGAATAATCCCAAGTCGCACTCCATATTTCTACCAATCGCCCCCGCGGTCCTGCTTCGCCCTCCGTCTTGGCCGCCTGGTCGCAACATCAATCTCCTCCGAATTTCACCCAGCTCGATTCACCAAGACAACCACAGCAATAACAACAGCAACACTACGTTAGTTTTCCTCACGAGGGAGCGCTCGCCTGATCACATCGCAGCCAAGAGCCACAAGCAATAACCAGCTATTCGACCGGGCTTCCGAGAACACCACCATCACGACCACCTCCAATATTAGGATATCGCGCAAGTCTAAGGGTCCTCAACCACAAACGACACCGTCGCATCCCATCTCGTCACAGCGCAACACATCTGATGAATCGTTGTCGCAGACCCGCGTGCTGCTAGTAACTGGACGCACCTTAGATCCAGTTACACACTTCCTTTTCGCTCCCCCGTGGATCCTGTCGCCACGCTCCTGGTCGCCATCGCACATCGACGCTGCGGCTGCGCCCCTCTCTCGCAAAATCCCGCTCGTCATTTTTGGTCTTCACTCCCCCCGCCTCGATCTCTCCGGCTCGTGTCTCTTGACTTTCTCTCCCACCCCACCTACTATTGCCAACGACTGGCAGCCCGACTTGTCCGACCGTGATCTTCACGCGGGAACCACCTGCATCAACTGTCAAGTTGTCTGATACCATACCAATCGAGGCGCAAGGCTAGCCATCACAGACGGGAATAACGGATTGACACTGCGCACAGCTGCTTCTAGTCGCTGCGCTGCAATCGGATACCCGAGCTCAGACTGCTCACCCACAGGACGAAGCATCACCAATCCCAGGCCGTCACAGCGGCGCGCACTGCCGCCCTCGAACTGCCAGTCTGGACCTTCGAGCTCGACTTGTCCCCCCAACCTGTCCCCCACACTACCCGACCCGGACGACACCTCGCATTCCAGCTTGCACATTCCACAAAGCCCATCATGAACGGCACTCAACAGACCCAAGACGTCGTCGCACAAGAGCCACTGCAGCCAGCAGCCGCCAATGCCAATGCCAACGCCAATGGTTCGTCGACGGCGGCTAAGAAGCGCAAGAAGGAGAGCCTGAAGCCTATTATTACCACCGAGACACCACCGTAAGTTTGACCAAGAACGTTTCCTTTTCTTTTGCTCTACCTTGCACTCTTCATGCCGCATTGTGTTACTTTCGTTTTCTTTGATGGCGGGGAAGTTGCAAATTGCTGGTTTTCATTACCTCAATCTTGTTGCCATTTAGAGCCCCAAGCTTCATTTACACAGGACATTATCACCCTTTCATCCTCCTCCACCATCCACACTATTACCCCTCTATCCTGTCTAAAAGCGCCGCGCCCGGTGCCGCATGTTGTTCCCTGCGCTCTATCCGTATGGCGGGGCGAAGTACGGGGGGGGGGGGGGGGGGGGCGGGGGGCAAGCAACACGGACCAGACAAGTTTGAGCCTGTCAAGTCCGACAGGCCCTGTCCAAGTCCAATTCAGTCCGGTTCAGTCCAGTTCAGTTCGGCCCAGTCCGAGTTGGCACACCGCGCAGCGAAAGCAGAGGGCAGCGTCCAGTCAGTGTGCCCAGCACCGCGCCGCGCAGCTTGTCTCACACCCGGGCATCTGGAAATATGCAGACCAACGGACCGCCTTTCGAAAGATGCTGCGACAGCACTGTCAAAGACGTGGTAGAAGAGCACGACGAGACGACAGACGACGAATAGATGCTCAGGGGGATCCATCCAGTGGGACCAACGCTGATACCCGACGACATGGTGGCTCTGGATTGGACGCTACCGTTGCCGTTGCACAGGGAAGCCATTGGCCGGACCCGAGATGGACGTTTGTTTGGCGCGCTGAACGTCAGCCAGAAGAATGGACGGCTCCTCCACACCGCAGATATTACGGGTCGCCAGCTGTCGCCACCACCACCGCCCGGTAGCTCAGCAGGAGTAGCAGCAGCAGCAACATCATCACCACAACCCTAGAAGCGCAGCACTTGGAAGTTGGAGGTGCATGTTGTTGATGTGCCTCATGCTGCGCTCGACCTGTGCGACGGTGGACACCGGAACATTCTGGAGGAGAGATGGCCAAGGGCACGCTTCATGCTGCGCAAAGCGTGAGATTTGGTGGTGGCATGTTGGCAGACTAGGTGCGCCGACCGGTGCGGGAACGTTTCTGGCGCCACCACTTGTCGAGCAAGACATGACCGTCACCGTCATCGGCCATCATCAACTGGACCAACTGGACTCGACTGAACTGGACTGGTATGACCTGGTTTGCATTGGACAGACAGACTGGACTGTGAATCTCTTGGAGACCAGAGGTTGGCACTCCAAGCTGGCATCACCCTCATCCGGTGGTCTGAGAGGTATCACGAATATTCAATACGCTCCCTCCGACACCCCGACCACCAAGTTGTGGCTTGGGGTAGGTGCAGGCGCGGTAAAGGGATCTCAGGACCCCAGTATGCTGCAACTGGCAGGTTGTTGCTGCTGACGCGACTGCGAATACAACCTGAACCCGACGGGAGGAGGACGATCTGCTCTGGCTTTGAGGTGGGCAGTCCCCGCTGACCCTCACCGTCCACCCTGACCCTGAAGCCTGAGGTGACGCTACCCGACCCTGACCCAAGTGGCCCAGACCTGGGATTCTTATTGCGTCGCCAGACCACCTTCTGACCCCCCGTTCCTGGCCTGCTGTTCCCGTCCGTTCTCCTCACTCACATCACCGACCCCTCCTCTCCTCTCATTACCTGCTTTTTTCTTGCTACCTTACCGACTGGGGGTGCCCTTTCTGTGCCTTATCCGTCCAGAGTGTCCCGCTTCCAGTGCCTTTTAGTTGGGGATACCGGAGAGAGTGAGAAAGAGGGAGGAACACAGAACACACAGAGAGAAGAGCAGCAACAGCGGCACGCACGCTTTGTATTCTTTCTCAGTACCTACCTTACGGATACCTGCCTCTAAAAAAAAAAAAAAAAAAAAAAACCTTCTTTGCTCACTACACCTACCTTCACCACGCTGGCCTGCTGTTCTTGTTTTTTATTTGCCTTTTTATTTTTATTTTTTATATTCTTTTTCGCTGGCTGAACTCATCCCGCGCCTCACCCGCCGCCTCGCCTCGCCTCGACCGCCTTCCACCTACCATCCTTTCCCTCCCATCCATCTTCCCTTTCCAACCTTTTCTTTATCCACCCTAGTCGGCCCTCGACTGGACTTGCCGCTGTCACTTCATTCAACCTTTTACTTTCCCATGTTGTGAGCGGCACCAGTTTCGCACTGGATCTTGTCCTGACCCATCATTTCTGCCAATTTTCTCTTTTCCCGCTTGTTGTTTTGATCTTTCCCATCGCTCGGTCCTCGGCTCTTTCGATCCTCTTTTTCGATCCATTCCTTTCTTTGCTATAGGACTGTTCGCGCCGGATGCGCAATGTTGCAAACATGAGCTTCCTAAAGACAAGGTTTCTGCTCTTCTTTTTCCTACAGTTGTCGCATTCCGTGGCCCGTCTGGCGGCTGCGAAATCTTTGCCTGCCGACCTGCTATTCTCCACCCCCGCCATTTCAATCACAGACACGACGCCGCTTCCTGCCAATTTGCGCGCCATGACCTGAACCACAGCTACACAGACTTGCAATTGCGACACTGAAGCTAACTCCTTCCTCTCTAACAGAACCCATCAATTGTCCGCTGCCATGCAGAACTCGCCGACTTCGACATCATCCGGCGAAGACCCCGCCGAGAACACAGCCGACGAGGAGGATTCCGAGGATTACTGCAAGGGCGGCTACCACCCCGTCCAGATTGGCGAAAAGTTCAAGGAAGGAAAATACACCATCGTGCGCAAGCTTGGATGGGGTCATTTCTCCACCGTCTGGCTTTCCAGAGATAACACCTCTGGCAAGCATGTCGCCTTGAAGGTTGTCCGCTCTGCCGCGCACTACACCGAGACCGCCATCGACGAAATCAAACTCCTCAACAAGATTGTCCAGGCCAAGCCAGACCACCCCGGCCGCAAGCATGTCGTCAGCTTGCTCGACTCCTTTGAACACAAAGGCCCCAACGGCACACACGTCTGCATGGTCTTCGAGGTTCTGGGCGAGAACCTCTTGGGTCTGATTAAGAAATGGAACCATCGAGGTATCCCCACGGCCTTGGTCAAGCAGATCACCAAGCAAGTGCTGCTCGGCCTCGATTACCTACACCGCGAATGTGGCATCATTCATACCGATCTGAAGCCCGAGAATGTCCTCATCGAGATTGGCGATGTCGAACAGATTGTCAAAAAGGTCGTCAAGAGCGAACCTGGCGACAAAGAGAACAACAGAAACGGCCGTAGAAGGAGACGCACTCTCATCACTGGCAGTCAGCCGCTGCCATCTCCTCTGAATGCCAGCTTCAACCACAACAACCTTTTCCCTAGCACCAACTCAAGCCTCAGCCAAGTGCTACACGAAGGTACGCGCCCCCCTCAACACCCGCCACTTTACACCCCGCGATTTGAGCCACTTCATTCACAACGGGCCTGTCGCCCCACGCTCTCTTCCACATCCATCATATTCTGCTTAGCGACCGTATGCTGACCTTTGCTGCGATTTTAGATGGCAAGACATCAAGCAACGCTTCCCCCAAGCGCGACGCCGATCAAAAGACGCGCGAAAAGACAGCGTGAGCATTACCCCACCTAGCTAAATAGTGTATGGGGTTCATCTGATACTGACCGCCCTTTCTCGTCGCAGTGATCTCCTCACAAAGGAAGTTTCCGGCATCTCACTCGACAAGACCAACTCACCATCTTCGGGAGATAAGCGCAAGGCGGATGATGCGCATGCATTTGATGTTATCAGTGTCAAGATTGCGGATTTGGGCAACGCCTGCTGGGTCAACCACCACTTTACCAATGATATCCAGACCCGGCAGTATCGGTCACCTGAGGTCATCCTAGGCGCGAAATGGGGAGCCAGTACTGATGTTTGGAGTATGGCAGCAATGGTGAGCATACCCTACCCAGTGCTACTGTCCTCTGGGCCGTAGCAAGCACCTTTGATCTCTTCTCGTCTAACAATGTGGCTCTAGGTTTTCGAACTGATCACAGGAGATTATCTCTTCGACCCTCAATCCGGAACCAAGTATGGAAAGGACGACGACCACATTGCACAAATTATCGAGCTTTTGGGGCCCTTCCCCAAGTCACTTTGCCTGTCCGGCAAATGGTCCCAAGAGATTTTCAACCGAAAAGGCGAGCTGCGAAACATTCACCGCTTGCGCCACTGGGCTCTGACGGACGTCCTCCGTGAGAAATATCATTTCAAAGAGGAGGAGGGGAAGCGCATCGCCGATTTCTTGACGCCCATGCTTGAGCTGGTACCCGAGAAGCGTGCCAACGCTGGAGGTATGGCTGGTCATTTGTGGCTCGAAGACACGCCGGGCATGAGGGGTGTCCGAATCAATGGACTTGAGGTTGGTAGCCGAGGTGAGGGCATCGATGGCTGGTCGACTGAGGTGCGGAAACGGTAAGGAGGACAGAAACGATGACCACTTTGAATGCAGGGGGGGGGGGGGGGGGGGGGGGGCCACCAAAGATATTAACGTAATTTATATGAACGGTCACGGGCTCCCCATCAGCATTTCTGCATCTTTGTCGCCAGCGTTGTACCCTGACTTTGGCTTTGATTTTCGCACCTTTTCATAGCACAATACGCGAGGTTCCGCTCCTTGTACGTGCTCAAACACACAGAAGCGCTTTGTACGCTGTCATACTCAAAAACTGCAACACGATGAAAGTACTGCAAATAATAGAGGGGAGGAGCAGACGGCGGAGGAGGGAGGGAGTGAGGAAGGAAGGAACGATGGGAGAAAGGAAGGAAACTAAAGGGGAGGGGTGTGAGGGACGAGAATGCCAAACCTTGAGAGGTGAAGCATAGCCGGTATTAGACAGTTTCTGTCAACCCAATGAATAGAATTCTAGGAGAACAGGAACAGGGGGGGACCAAATAGGAAGCTCTTGCCCTATGATCGAACATACAGACCTTGTGCCCAAACTGTCAATGAACCATTGACGAGCTTCAGGTAGACGAGTCGACTTACTCGCTGGCCCTTTCGACAGGCAGTACCTGAAGCTCTCACGCCTGTGACCTTGTAGTTGCTGTTTTGCTACTGATGTATTCAAATGGAGGGTGCGCCGGAGACCTCTATTCAAAGGAAGGAAATTATGCAACGTTCAGGGCAATCTAGTGGGCTTGCTTTTTCTTCATCTTGCTTCACGTTGCGCATTGAATCCTTAGTACCTGGATGAACTCCAGATACCCCGCCGCACCCTTCTAGGCAAATACTTTTTGCACAGGGTCTGGATTGTGCACATTGGCAGAATGGAGAAGCTGGAGTCTCTTCGCTCGGTTACTTGAAATTGTTTGCATTCTTTCTTTCTTCTCGATTCCTAGAAATTCCTGCTACCACAGCCCTCGACCCGGAACGCCAATTTGATGCTCAAATAATACAAGCGATGAGGTCCTTTTTTCATCAAGCCCAGTGAAGGAAAATCATCGCCCCCTACCGGGGCCCATGTGGCTGTTCTCCAGCCCATCCTAGTAACTACCATGGCCTCTTTCCTTACCGCTTCTTGCGGTTCTGGGTCATCTTGCGGAACGCCTCTAGACCGCCAGCACCAATGGGGCGATGCTCGGGCGCCCGCGAGACATCGTAGGTGCTCTTGGGTGCGATGGTGTAGCTGTCGGGAAGACCTCCGGGACGGGCACGGTTCGACGTAGCGACGGGCGCGAGCATAGCCTCGCGTTCCAGTTCTCTGGCGGACTGGGATGGGCGCTGCGTGAGTGTGAACTGGGAGCTTCCGGCCTGGCGCTGGGACATTTTGAGAGCTCTGTAGTAAGAGTGTTAGCATTGTGTTCAGGAGGCGATCTACACGTATGACATACTCGTAGTCGAACTCGCGCGTCTCGACGTGGCGCTTCTTGTAGTCGTCAGTCCGCTTGAGGATCGGTCGGCTCCAGTCACCCAGGAGACGCTCAGCCATGCGCTTGATGCTGGGTTCGGGTCTCTTGGAGCGGGTGTAGAAGTAGACGACCTTTCCGATGCCACTGCTCAGCAACGTCTCCTTCTCTATGGGGAGCCGAATAAGCTGGGTGAAGATGTCGCGCTGGATATTGTACGCCGGTAGACTGCCGTCGTTCAACGGTTCGAGGAAGAACTTGACGTGCTGGAGGAAGTTGTTATCGGGATCGAGGATTGCGTGCTGAATGTTGTTTCTGTTTAGGAGGCCGGTCACTGCTGGTAGGAGCTTCAGCTTGTGAACAGCTGGCTGGCCAGCCTCGCGCGCTGTGTTGTCAGCTTCGCAAGCCTTCTCCATGGCGACCTTGAGATCGGCAATCTCCTCATCGATTTCGTCGTCGAGGTCCTGCATTGTCCCCTGTCAGCTAGCACTCCCAATACCACAAATAACGCGATGCTACCCACAATCTCGTCCTTCTTCTTCTTGCGCTTGACGGGTCCCTTCATAGCCGCATCCAACGCCCGATCAATCGCCCGCCGTCTGCGCTCCTCGGGGCTGAGATGGGATTCATCGTCAATCTGAGGCTCGGCAGGCTTGCTGGGCCGCGGCTTCCTCTCGCCGGCATCGGCCTGGCGTCTCGACTTTCGGGCCGGGCCTCTCGAATCGATATCCATATTGCCAGAGACTTCGTCATCGCGTGATCTCTTCTCCCGGCGTCCTTCCTTGGGCTTCTTCGCTTTTGCGCCATCCGCGATCTTGCGCTTCGACGCCTTGAGCGTCTTGGCCACATCTTCGTCGACAGCTACTGGGCGATCCTCAATGTTTGCCGTCTCTGGGTCGTAGTCCTCGAACTGATCCTCGTCGATTTCTGATAGCAAGTCGTCGTCGGAGACGTTGGCGGCATCATCGCGGTCGGGCGCCGGGGACTCGGGGAGGGATTCGATATCCGACATCGTGACTGATTCAGATGTGCGCTCGCTGTGTTGAAATATTCGAAGCGCGACTCTGGGGGTTGATGAGTGAGGATTGGTTTGATCTCAATGAAATGGAAGGTGTAGAAACAGCCAGCCGCCTGCCTCGTCGTCGTTGCCCTTCGATTTTCAGATGGCCCAAGCTCAAGTCGTTAAAGGGACTGGGAAGGCGATACCAGCCTCAGTAGTGGGTCATCTTTCCTCGGCTGTGGCTGGTGCACAAAAAGCTCTTGGTTCGTTTCGGTACGTACTTTCTCCAGTCAAGCTAAAATGGAAGCCACCGGGAGATTCTGTTGCCTGAGGCACGGTTTGTTTACTTTGATTTCTAGAACTGTGGTTTGTTCTGGACAGCAGCCAGAATATTTCGACCCTTGGCCGCCACCCCCGGACCGATCGCGACGAGAGCTGCTAAGCACTTCCCACCCACAACCAACACCACTTCACTTTGTCTCCCCAGGTTATCGCATGCAAAGAAGTTCACAATGGATCGCCGAACCTACGAAAGTCCCATGGAATGGGAATACCAGGACCGAGGTCCGTTAGATGCGACCAGCCCATTTTCCCACGTTGCGAAAAGTAGCAACCAGAACAGTGAGCTCACCTCCCGTCGCGATGTCCCCACGATCGTCATAGGTCATACGCTGGCCTCTACGTCGAAATTCCTACTGACCTTCCTGCCTTTGCACAGTCTTTAAGTCACCAAACAAATTCGCCACAAGCTCCAAGCCCAACCCATTCTCTAGCCCCTCCAAGCCGAACCTCTTCGCAAACACCCCATCAAAGCCGCTTCCAGCCCTCCCACAGACATCTCTCTTCTCGCCTAGGATCCAGAGTAGCAATACCGCGCCGCCATTCCGAAACCCTGCCTTCACTACCCCGCGCAAACCGTTCGACGAGAGTGCCTTTTCGGAAGCTTCAGGCGCAGAGACCAGCCCCGCCTTGACGGAAAATTCGGAGTTTCCAGACGACACACCCGACGTTGATAGATTCGGCGACATGAATATGGGAACCATCACGCCATCCAAGGTCAACAAGAACCTTCGCTACGGCAAGGCTGGCCTTCAGTCATTGAAGCGACATGTACCCGGCAAGGGCGAGATCCCCCGAAGTGGACGAGACTACCCCGCTATAAGGAAGCGGAAGCGACACAACATGGACAGGGACGTTGGTAGTGTGCGATTCCACGGATCACAGGATTGGGATGGATCGGAAGAGGACTCGGACGACAGTGGATCTCGCTCGTCAGGTGCGCGTGGTGGCAAGAGCAGCAGAAAGAGGAAGAATGGTCGCAGCTGGATCAGCAACCTCTTCCACACATTGGAGGAGCACCCGAATGCGCCCGAGAATCTCTACAGATGGATGCAACTTCTGATCAACTGCGCTATTGTATCGGGCTTTGTGTTCATCTGCTGGACCATGTTCGATACTGTGCGGTCGGATATTCGAAACGCCAACGATGCAGCTCGGTTGGACATTGAGAATAGGATCACTCAGTGCCGGACGGAATACACTCTCAACGAGTGTATCAAGAAGGACCGGCCTGCTCTGAAGGCCATGTGCGATGAGTGGGCCGAATGTATGATCCAGGACTCGTCAGCCATCATGAGAGTTCGGGTCACGGTTAAGCAAATCGCCGAAATCCTCAACGAATTTGCTGGTGCCATGCAGATGAAAGCTTGGGTAAGTAACATCTCCCGTCCTATCTTATGACATCTCAGCTAAATAACTACAGCTCTTCTTCTTTGGCGTCGTTTTCCTCAGCATCGTTGCCAATAACCTGGCTCTGGGACGTATGGCGAACAATGCCGGCCCAAGCCGCCCTACCCCATCACACCACGCTGGGTCTGGCATGGCTCCCGAGCCATCGGTGATTCCGGAACCCTCTCAGGCATACATGTGGGTTCCCGTCCAGACGCCATCGCACCGTCGACATCTTCAGTACGACAACGACGACACCGACACCGACGGTGCATCGCCGCCAAAGATGAAGGCGATCATGCCGCCTCGAACCCCTTCAGGACGCCGCAGCCCAAGCAAGGGTGACCGCGACCGTCTGCGAAGCCCAACGAAGTATGGAGGCGGAGGCCTGAGCCCCATGAAGGGTTACTGAGGAAGTAGAAGCAGGCTTGTAAGGAGACTCTCAAGGATACTAACTATCCTACGCAGGAGTGAGTGCGAACAGAGAAACAGGGGTACACAATGCATGGGATCGGAGTTGCAAGGTTTAATTGTATAAAGTACATATTCAGGAACCAGGTTTTGGGGGCCAGATGCGGCGTCATCTGGAGGCTCGGGACGAGATGGAGTGGGCTTCAGCTACTACTTCCACTGGCGGATCAGGATACGTTGTTTTGCAGACACACAGAGACTCGCAGGAACCTCATCCCTGCGACTACTCACAATACCGAAAAGTTCATTTGTCCATATCTTTAATCGTAAGCTGAGCGATACAACCATCGTCTGGCTACAACCGCATCTCTTACACTGGAACTTGAGCTTCAGGCGCCTGGGCTTAGGTAAGGTAAGGTACGGATACGAGAATCAGTCAGTGGGCTTGCTCTTATCGATAATCGGGCTAGGCCCAGTTCGATTTTAATGACGTCAAAGGAACGGCCCTTGACGGAGAATTCGGCCCAGTCAAAATATGGTCTCCACCTCCAACGAATGGGACCATTCGAATTGGGGTTTCCTGAATCGCGGCATCGCATTCTACTACCGATCCAGCGCTGGAACGGAGGAAACCCGAATAGCTCCTGAGGCTGAACTGCTGAAGCCTCACAAGACTCCGTAAGGCATTTGTCCTTAGCAGATCCCAACAGAACTTTGCCTGCCTATCTAATAGCAACCCGCCTTGTTTAACCCAGACTCATATACCTAAAGCGCAACCAGCTGACGCGACGGAGTAGATTCCGTCTCCCCTGGGCTATGATCTATCCTGGCGGCTTGCTGGGGGATGATGTGCTACCCCGAAGCATCAGTTATTGGACCCCCAGAGCTGCCCTGCGTGCATGCGTTCGGCAAAGACACTTATTTTTGCTGCCAACCGGAACTTGTCTCGGAGGAGAGGGGTCGGGGACCAAACACCTTGGAATGTTGGCCGACGATAGAGCGCGTGGGCGAGCGAGCGAGCTAAGCGTTGGTCGCACAAGCCAAGATGTCGCAAGCTTTTGCGGCGGCATGGGTGGGATGTTTGGTTATGTTGTGGCTTATTCTTTCTTCCGGGAGTGTAGTGTATCTTTCGAAACGCCTCAGCATGGCGCATGTTCGGGCTGGGAGTTGGGTATCGTTCAACCGTTCAGCCCATGTGTGCCCCGGGGCCCGGGTTTTCAAGGCAAGGAGTTCCATGTCTTGTTGCCTCTTTTCATGCGTAGATATATGTCTACATGAAGCCCCGGAGCAAAAGTTTGCAATACCGAAGGCTTCGTTGTCTGTGTCTATCGGCGCGGGGGCAGCAAGAAAAAACCTAATTCTTCCACAATTAAGGCTCACTCTCCAGTCGGAAGAGACCATCCATCCACATCCAGCCTCGGGATGCCTGGGTAATCACGATGAAGATGTGCCAGGACACCGTCGTATCAGAGCTCCAACTTGGCAACCACCTCAGGTACCTCTGCTCTAGCGGGCAAGGGAAACCCCTGACAATGTGAGGGTCGCCGACCAGGGTTTTTGCAAGAACGCGTTATGCTCGATGCCCCATAATCGCAGTACAGCATCGCAAAGTGGACTATCTGGCGGAGGAAAAGTTCCAGCCCGGCCTTTCGAAATTCGATCCTGATATCTGTCTCAACGAACCCCTCGTGCCCTCAAGAGCCCTGGAGTTGCCTGTGGCTTGTGCCTGGTAGGTACCCGGGGCATCCAAACTTCACTTGAAAGTAGGTCCTCATGGGATAAGATGGTCTCTGGGTGGAAGAACTGCACTGGTTTCCAGAATAGTCGACTGCCGGCTTGGAGCAACCAAATCAGGACGACCTACGGCTCTTAGCGGCAGCAGACTAGGCTAGGTGCCTTGGTTCGTTGGATCGTCAGTTACGCACAGAAAACGGAGCGAGATATACGGGCGCCTTATCCGTACCGTGAACTGAGAACCTGCAAAAGAAAATGAATAAAAAAAATACGCTTTGCTGGCGCTCGGACTCGGGGGCAGGGAAGACGGGCAGATTTCTAGCTGATGGGATTACAGAGAAAGTGGAGATAGTTACCGCTAACAAGTGACGTAGTGCCGCTTATCTGAAAAGAACCATCGCAACTCGCTTGGCTTTCTTGCTCATGAGATGAAATATTTTTGGGTAGCAAATGATTTCTGGGACTCAAAATGGGCGAAATTCTGTACTACAAATCATGTAGAAACGCGGAATCAAAGAAGCTTACTTGTCCAAGCCATAAATCGGCTGCATGAAGCTCAATCTGCAACCCTCCTAGTCGAAGCTGCATACCTTGGATATCCTTTGGATACTTGCTTACCTCAATGCGTGTGCCACTGTGCCTTGCTTGCCTTTGTCACCGCTAGCCAGTCATTTCTTAGAGAACAGAAAGAAGCGCAGGTACTTGATTCAGCTGAAAAGAAGTCAGTCTCAACTTCTTTCAGATTTGCCTGAGGCGTCCCAGCCCTGCCTTTGAAGCAAAAAAGTTTCACCTACCCCTCTCGCCTCGAGGGCATAGTGTGTACGGAGTAAGGTACAATTTCAGGTAGCTGGACCTTGCGCGGCTGGAAGCTCGGGAATCTGGGGAAGGAGCTGCCCTGTCACATATCCGTACCTACCTCCTTCCCAAGAACCAAGGAGGCAGGACCAAGGCCAAGGTACCTACCTACCTTACCTTACCTTCCGTGCTTCCTTCCCTTCCAGTTCCCTCCCGTCTGTATTCGTAACATACCTCCTCCGTACTTGCTTTACGGAACTGCATCTTGTGTGTCTGTGCTTCATCTACCGTCTCTTTCTCCTTCCGTCGCCTCGGCCGTCTTCTCTCTCTCTGTGACTGGGGACCCGACCTGGCCGCTCGCTGCACACTGCCATCCCTTCCCGCCTTTCCCACCACCCGCTTCTCTTCATCACGGGCTGCCCAAATTTTGCGCTCCCTGCCTCATATCCTTTTCAGTCATTCACCACTCACGCCATTTTCCACCTGCCTAATGACATCCTGACGGCTGGCGCACAATAATTGCAAAGTGTCACATAACCTTTCTCCACAGGATAATCGCATATCCAATTGTACACCGAGCGCATGGTTCGATAGCAAGTGCCTTTACCAAAGAGGGGCAGTTCTCGCTGCGAACCTCCCATCCTCCCGTCTCTTGACACCGCTCGCTTGTCTGCCGCTCGACGACAACGATAGCACCGACAGCTAGTAACGGTCAATTCACCTACTGCGCAATCCAGCCGCCCTGGGCCATCTACCGCGATTCTTTCGACTCCTACGCGCGACGCCTTCCCTGCGCGCGCCTTCTGGTCAGCTCTCTACCTTGCGCGAACCATCTAGACACTCAACGCTGCTACTGGGTGGCACTGCTGCTAGGCCACACCTGTCCGAACTTTTTTCTTCTTTTCTCGGATCTATGACGACCAGCTCCCGCCTTTGAACGGCCTCATTATGTCAATTCACAAACAAAGTCCTAAAAGTCGAGTTCGCCCTGTAGACTCGGCACGAGGCTACAACCAGTCAACCTGAAGCGCTCAACTACTGCCGATATGGAGGAGGCACCCGATAGCCAACAGCAGCCTCAACCAGCCGCCGGCTCTGCTTCCTCCGCGGGGGCACCACCTGCAACCGCTTCCTCTTCTACCTCCGCCCCTCTCAATGCGCCTACGCCGTCAAGCAGCTCCAGTGCTGCTCAACTGTCCAAGAGGAGGAGAGGGCTAGGAGTGGTCACGCCCAATGCCTGTACCGAGTGCCGCAAGAAGCGAGCAAAAGTAAGCCAACACCAGATGGTACCCCCGCGCCCACCTACGCTGTCTTTGCGCTGACACATTCGCAAATAGTGCGACGGACAAAGACCTTGCGGTCGTTGTAAGGCTCAGAAGGACGTAGAATGTGTTTACGAGGTCCCAGTCCGCCAATCCAAGGAAAATCTCCGAACCGAGCTCGAGCATTTGCGCCAACGCCAGAAAAGTAGCGACCAGGTCATGGCCGCCCTCGTTCGCTCCGATATGTGGGAGGATGTGTTGCAACGATTGCGCAGTGGTCAATCGCTTGAATCAGTCTCGGACTATATTGGTACTCTGCCGTCGGGTGGTGGTGCGACTTCTTTCGCGCGCCCAAACGAACATTCCAGTGATGCGAGCGCAGGCCCAGGGACTCTTCCGGGGTTTCCTCCGGCACCCATCAGAACCAGGAACTTGGGAGATCATGGCTCTGTAGCTATGAGCCCGGTTACTGGGCAGTCTGGCTTGCGCCAGGAGATTGATGCGAACAGCCCCTGGCACCCTTCGTCACACAGCCAGAGCACCCGAAGCAACTCTCATCCTGACGCAATGAACTGGAGCGCAGACACCAGTAGGCCGCCACAGGGACTGTTCGATACCTGGGCTGAGTCTGCAAGCAACACGGAAGCTTCTGAGGGCGGCTCGAAGCATCAAGGCGCCGAACAGTTGTTAGCGCCGTTAGAATTGCCTGACATGAAGCTGGCCCCTGAAGAATGGACAAACATTACGGAGGACGGCTCGTTGGTACAGCATCTGCTGGCCCTATACTTCTGTTGGGAGTATCCGACCTTTGCTTCTCTGAGTAAGGAGCATTTTCTGAGGGATTTCCAGAATGGCGTCGAACGCTACTGCTCCCCAATACTCGTGAACGCACTCTTGGCCCTCGGGTGCCGGTTTTCCAGCAAGCCGAGCACAAGAGCGAATCCCAACGACCCGTACACGTCCGGCGATCACTTCTTCAAAGAGGCGCAGAGCCTATTTTACAAGGAGAAAAACCATCACAATCTCACCACCATCCAAGCTCTGGGAATAATGTCTATTCGAGAAGCCAGCTGTGGCAGAGACTCGGAAAGCTGGTACTATGCTGGACAAAGCATTCGTCTGGCTATCGAGATGGGACTCCATCAGCTCGAGGAAGACGGAGATGATGATGAGTTTGCGGTTCAGGCTGCAACTTTCTGGGGCGCATTCGCTCTCGACCAGTAAGCCCTCTATACGATAACCTACACCATGTCTTGCAAGCTGATTTTCTCCTAGTGCATGGTCTTTAGCGACCGGCTCGCTTCCGCAATGTTCCTGCTTTCCTCGTCTGCCGCCAAAGCCTGCCATAATAGATGACATAGAAGCCTCTCTTTGGATCCCCTACACTGACGATGGTAAGTCTTTAATAAACCTAGGCGAGGCTTCTGGCTCCCCAAGCGCTAGAGGCTCAGGTTTATCGATAGGCGCACCATTGCAGCGGTCCGCCGAGCAGCCATCCAACGTTCGATCCGTGTATAAGTGCTTTTGTGAACTGAGCGAGCTCGTGCACCAAAGCCTTTACGTTTTGCACTCCCCGGGGCGGCCGCTGACTAGCCGTGATCTCCTCGGCATTTATACTCAGTACCTCAACTGGTATGACAAGATACCAGAGGTTCTGAGACTGGGGCACAATTTCACGCCGGCAGTCCTTTTCGCGCAGTAAGTTCATTCCAGAGAGAGAGAGAGAGAGAGATGACTGCGACACGCACTGACCGAATATCGCCATAGCATGTACTACCACTTTGCGATCCTGCTTCTGTTTCGGCCCCTAATTAAGCTGAAGATCATTGGGTCTAAGCTGCTACCTCGAGACGTATGTGGGCAGGCGGCAGATGCTATCCAAGGCCTCTTGCGATCCTATTCGCAGCTGTACACATTACGCCGGACACCATCGTTTGTTCCGTACTTTGTGCTCACATCGGCCATTATGCATTTAGCCATCGGTGCCACAACTTCCTCGTCATTATCGTTGCAGAAGGCTTTCGAAGGACCAGGTCCGGACAACACCGACCCCGACGATCCACCCTCGTATCCGCCTCGCGTTGTGGAAGCTATTCAGCAAGGGATCCGGGATCTAGAGGAGATGGCGCCGTGCCATCATTTTGCCGAACAGGCGCTGAACATACTACGGTACCTTGCGAAGAAGTGGAAGATGGACGTCGACATGGGCGGCGAGGTAGCCTCGGATGCCGAGTATGCACATCTCGTCAGGCCGTACACAAGCAGTCTCAACTTCTTTGCACCAAACGTCATTGAAGATGACTTCATTTGCGCTTGGGGAGGCGGCGCCGATGCCGCTGATGTACCGAACCCGGCGGTAGCAATGGGCCTGAAACCCACGGAACCAGGACAAGCATCGGTTGAACGGGCGGCCAAGGTGCTGGAGAATCCTCTCTTCTGGCCCTTCCCGATGCAGGGGCGGCCGATGCTCCCTACCGGTGTCGAGCTAGCAGATGCTGGGTTTGAGAGAATCTGATCCGATCGGATTGAAGACTCGAGCAATGCTGCACCAAGACAAGAGGTAGTCATATCGAACCCATTCAGCTATAACATGGACCTCTATGTATGAGTGGACTTGAGATCAAAGGCGGGGCCTCGTTCTGCCCGCACAGGAGTTTGGCCTCGGGCAAGGCATTTTGTTTTTGTGATACCCTACCATTTCCATTCGAGATGAAGACGACATTGCGCTTCGGGGCAGGCTGTCTCGAGCCCCCTTCCGAGTACTTGTTGCAGCTTTGTTGACGAGTTGTCACTGGCACAAGAGTGCTTCGCTACCTTATGATGAGAGGTTCTAGAGCGCAAAGGCCAATCGCTTTTTGCCAATAAAAAGATGTTCACGATGAGCCAACGCATTTCAAGGTATAATGTGCGTGACGTATCGTTGTCATGTCGTCGTAAGGCTCATTTCAACGTCCATAAGGATATGTCAATCATGTAGAGATTCGATAGTGGAGTCGCGATGTAGTGTAAGTATGCAAGTAGACGGGCTCTGGGTTAGCAGGGATTGCCCTTACCGAGGCATGTAACGTAATCTTATTGGCCCAATGCGTAGGACAGGCGGGTGATGATGCACTTTCCTATCTCATGCCAGCGACCCAGCGCAATTGCCTGAGGTGGCAGGGCCGGGAGGTGGCAGGCGACCTCGGCTTACCGTCGGTCGCCCGCGGGCTCAGACCAGCAGGAGCAAGTATCAACCAACCTACAGGCGCACTCCACGTCAGTCCCGTCGCGATGAGCGTGTGCCCCCCGAGGTCCCTGCAACTTTCCGTCATTAAACCATCCCGCTGCACCTGCACCATCTCGACTCTGGCGTTTGTGAGCTTACCTACGTTAATACCTAATTCGCGCTTCCGCCAACCACTTTCCCTTCCTTTTACACATCGTCAGTGTCATTGACAACCACTTCATCTTGATATCTGGCGCTCTTCTTTCATTATCTTCGTGCTGACATTACCGCCGCGCGCTTTTCCTCTGTACTTGTTCAATTCCACCTCGGTCCAACTGCTCGGTGCGCAACCTCCGCCACGTCCTAATGATCTGAATCTTCCACCATGTCGACATCCGCCGATATCCCCAATAAGACGCGGTTATCGCATCAACCGTCCAAGATCCGCGCCGTTCTCTCATTACCGCCGCAATGGCTTCACATGTACGAAGAGTTCATCACCAAGAATTCTAGTCAGGTCTCCCAGATAGAGTCGGCCTTACGGTCCCTCACCTACATCATCCCTGGTAAGGCGCCTCCCCGTAGAAAACTGTTTTCGCTATCGCCGGCCTAACACTGCTTCAAAAGGTCGATTCCGCGACGCCGAGATTGCTTCCGAAACCGTCCATTCGAGTGTACAGCTCCTTTCTCTTTATCATGATACCCTTCTCATGCGCGCCTTGTCGCGCATCCCGATGGCCCGACTGCCATCCCCTCATGCCCGATATACGAAATACTGGACTCAGCGCAGTCCCATGTACCGGCGCATTGCCATGTTACTGCAAATGGTCACATACACACAACTACTGTGCGAGATGGCTGCCAAGAGGCGTGGTGGCGAGCGCAGTCGATGGCGCGTCGTCGTGCTCTTGGAGGCCATCAAGGCCATTTGCCGCCTGTTATTATTGCGCGTGACGCGCTCTCGTCCTCTTGTGTCGCCTGTTCTCCCGGAACGTGAGCCGATCCCTGAAGAACCCGAGGCCGAAAGCGACGGTGCTCTGAAGGATATCTTGGAAGAGCAGACCAATGGGCACGCACCGGAAGACAGCGAAGAGGCGCAGAAGCTTCATGATAAAGACTGGACGATGCCCAGGACTGGCATGAGTCTTCCCTCGCTGCCCAACGCTGGTGACATTAGCGGCTATCTCCTGGGCAAGGTGTTGACGGCAGAGGATATCAAACCAGCTGCAAAGCTGCTGAACCAGCTACAGGGCAGTGCACAGGCCGCAGAGGTACTACACATCCTCGCGCCGTTGGTGTATGCCATTGCTCTATCGAAAAGCAAGAATAAGAAGTCATGGACACCCTGGCTCGTCGGCCTGAGCGTCGAATACGCAGCACGGCAACTCAGAGACCGGGGCCTCAGGACAACGCCACTCGAACGCGACGAATGGAGCAAGAGAGGCTGGGCCATGGGTTGGTGGACCATGCGCGGAGCACTCTATGAGAACATCATGAAGGGTGTTGTTGGCGGCGTACGATCTAGAGTACCCAACCTTGTCGGTGGCATTCTAGAGGACTACGAGTATCTGTGGGAGAACTACTATTTCAGCACGAGCGCCTAAGTAGAGGCCACTTGGCGATTATCTGCGCCGGTATCAGGCAGAATGGTTGACACAGTCGACAGCTCAGTATTCGCCTAGCCTTTGCAGAGTATCTCCTGCATTTCTATGCAAATCAGGACTTGAATCATGGCGCCAAGAACCCTCCCAGACCGCCCCAAGCCACCGTCTAGGTCCCTCATGCGGCCCAGCAAGACAGCGAATCAGACTTGTGAAGGCTTTCTTTTTGCCGTCGCCACGCAAAATGTCAGGTGTTTGTGCAACTCTAGCTCCACGCATATCCGCCAACGTAACACCGTGCGTCGAACCCAAGCATTTCAGTTTCTTTGACGGGCGTCGTGGAGTGGAGAAACGCGGAGGGCCTGACATGCGGCTCTTGAGGGAGGCCAGGAGCCAAGCCAAATCGTCATCGACAAAACTGTGCAACGTGCGCAAAGGGACCCGGTTTCGTGCAAATCCTCCGAATGGCTACAACACTGTCGAGAGACTACGGGGGGTATCGTCCAAGGCGACATTCGGGGAACACGCTCAGGGGCCATTTTGGCCAGGCTCGATAATACGTGTGAAGCCGGAAGCAAGGAGGACTGCGACTCTGCGAGCCATTCTTCCTGAAATACCCATTTTGAGACACTCAAGCCAGCCGCCATGGCGAAGGAATGCAGTTCCGGTGCCACAGCAGTGGCGCGATGACGACCGTGGAGATATGTACATCGTCCTGGTGTTCACTCGTTGCTGGAGAAGTCATGATTACGACCCCGATCCTCCATCTGTTGCAATGTTCGAAATAAGAGCGGCTATTGTCTACGCGATAGTTTAAGGCTGGTACGAAGTAGTTTGTATACCATACGAACCCGACTGCCGTGCAAGGGGGTAAAGAAGGTCAATTATTAGACCCTCGAGTGTGGAACAGATACGGATAGATGATGGGTATCGGATGTTGGTAGGACCAGTATGACTAGCTGTTCAGCCACTTTAACCATCTTTGGCATCGAATATGAAAAAGTGTATCCCTTTTAATGCTCCCTTGTGTATCTGTATCCATAGCCTCCAAGACCCTTGTTCATCCGAGCGCCGCTCCCAAGCGCCAGCTTGACACCAGCTTGACCAGGTTCTCTCTGCCCGTTCAGCTTCTCTCGTCCCTATCTCGGCCGTTGAGCGTTTTACGTGATTTACAAGAAGCCAAAAAGAACCCACCTACGCAGAACGCACGACACACCGCTGATCGTCGAAGAGGGACATCCGACGGGAGTACCTACAACAGTGAGTACCTATCATGCAGAGACGCAAGGAAAGGGCAGCGGCAGCAGCCCCATGTCTCTCTCTTTTGGGGGGCAGCTGGGAAAGCGGGCGCGCGGCGCGTGGCTTGTCGATCGTGGTGGTGTCAGTGGTTGGTGCCTTTGGTGGTGGTAGGCCCCGGAAGGCGATTCCGTGGGAGCCGGGGGACGCTGTATATTTGCTTTTTTGAGTCGTTGTTCGTCAAGGACTGCTGTGTAGGGTTTAGCTATGACTTGAGCTGTGGACCACTGGACACTGGGTTTTGATTTGGTGTATCCGTAGCACTCTACCTAGCTAAGTGAATCGGGGGGTGGGTGTGTGTGATGGGAAAAAATTCTTCACGTGGATCGGAATCCTATTTTGTGAGGATTGATATGTTCGTGATGGCTGGGGTTGGGGATTTGGGCCAAGGTTGTCACGTCACGCTGAAGCGAGGCTAGGGATAGTCGGGAGTCGGAATCGGATGGTGAGACTTGGGGGACCCAGTAGGTAGGGAGAGCATCGTGGCATCACATCATGTTCGCTTCTCGGATCCCTCAGCTAGCATCCGGGCAGAGGAAGGACTGAATAAGTTTAAGTTGGTGGTGGTGTTCCAGGTCCGAACAAGTACGATCAACCCAAGTTCAGGTAGTTAGTCCATCCATGCTGGCCATAATCCGTCAGCATTTCTGTCAGGCTCCAGTCCGTCAGCACCAACGGAACGGGGGGTGGGCTGGGCTGCTGCATGTCGGCAACTTTCTTTGGCTCTTCCCAAGCGCAATCGTCAGGCCCAGTCGATCGGGTCGTCATTCGTCACATTTTTCGGGTTTGGCGAGGAGGAAAGGGTTGCAAGGGGATGGTACGGACTACGGAGTAATGATGGGATGGGAAATATCGGTAGCAATTCAATATTAAGGTGTTTGGACGAGTGCCGGTGGTGTGATATGTCACTGGGCACAGGTAGCCAAGTACAGCTTTGTTGGAACGGGCGTTTTGCTTTGTCGTTTTGAGATTGAGGTGGAGCAGAGCAGAGCCTAACGTGGGATTGAGTCGTCTTATTTGATTACATTGCATCCTTTACGTATCAGTTGTGTGTTGGTGTTGGGTAGCAAAAGGCAACGATGAAGCATAGAGCCGAGAGTGCAACTTGACATGATCGTACACATATTATTACGCTCAGGCAAAATGCTCGGGCAGAAAGCTCGGGCAGAGAGCTCGGGCAGAACAAACTCAACCTGCAATGTGCGGGCTACTACAACGTCAACCAAGAACGCAAGCATACGAGCCCACGGGAAGCGAGACCAAGACGACGGGTAAAAGGGCTTTATCAGGCCATCTCCACTAACCATTCCGAGGTTCTTGTCTTTGACGCGGTTTGCGAAGATTTGAATTTCATCGCGGATCCATATTCCAGCGGGAATGAGCCCGAAGAGGTTGACTCGTTGAGGGGCAAATAGGAAAAAGCAAAGAAAAGACTTTCCACAACTAGACCAAAACTTGCTAAACTTGCTAAACCTCTTCATAGAGCGAGATGTAGCACCTCCTTTTACGCCACTCGACGCATCGCCCATTGGTCCGTCTTCCCCGGATCTTTGCCCAGATGGTAGACGTCTCGGGGGGCCTGTCCCTGGGACTCCTCCTGTCGACTATCGACTTTTTTTTTTTTTTTGACAAGTCTTGCTTCGTCTATCGATCGGAGAGTTATGGATTTTCTCTTAGTGCCGGCGGATTAGGTCCCAGTTTGCGGATAGGGCGTCATGTTTTGTTTTTTTCCAAGATCAACCACACACAAACCACACAACCACTGACAACTTATACGGGTACTATGTAATAAGTAAACGGGGAATATAAGCAATCCCTGGGAAAGAGGGGTCTCGTCGTGCCGAACCAATCCCAACGTGAGGCAGGGGTGGGCTTGCTGAGATGCTGCTGGTCGTGCTGGACGAGACATGAGTCTCAGAGGAATCTGCAACTCATCTGCCTGTCTCTTTCTTCATACGTCCGTACCGGGGGAGGCGTTTCTTCGTGTTCAACACGCAGTCTACAGACAGATACTTCTGTACGCAGCTACCTGGATACGAATACACAAGTACTCTGCGTGTGTGTCTGCGCGTGTAAGAGTGACGATTATGACATTGACAGCACATTGGAGCGGAGTCTGGACACAAAAGCCAAGCCCCAGCAGCACGCAACGCGCAGCCTGCAGATTGTGGCAGCGGCACGACACCCACGACATACACGCGCGCAAACAGGGGTGCCGGGGATGTCTCGATGCTCATCCAGGTGCAGACGTACTGCTGCAATGTGTCTCTCTTGAGGGAAGCATGGAACCCAACCTGGGTAGCCACGAGGTTGCGCCTGATTTGTGTAGGTGGCCGTGTTGGCCCAGGCCCTTTCCGCCTCGTCTGATGATGTTTTTGATGACCTGCAGCATATCACAACGCAAGCCGCAGCATCCTGTCCTGCTTTCCCGTGCCGAGCGAGCCCTACCTACCTTATACCTATACATAGTAATGTGTATTCTGTACAATGACATAGCACTCCAGCCTCGGATCTTATCCTTTGGGTATCCGTACGGACACAAACACTGGAGATAGCACTGCAAAAGAAGGTTCACTCATATCGAATTGATCTCGGCCCTGGCCCAACCGCCCGCTGCTCCCCTCTCCCGGATCACCCCTCTCCCGGATCACCCCTCTCCCGGATCACCCCTCCACTTCCAAACCCCTGGCTGTTCACTTTGATCCTTGCCTTGGTCCCCTGGCCCTTCTCCCAGACCCCGGCCTCTTTGTACGTTTTGGGCTCCAGTCTCCCAAGATTATCTACTGCACGCTATCATTGTGTCGTACGTACGGATACGTACCCGTACCCGGCTCTGGCTCTCCTGCGCATCCGCTACGCGTCTGTCTGCAGAAATTGGGCATCTTCCGTCCGCTGGAACCCAGGTTCACCAGTCACGTTGCAGGGCGCAGACGTACGCAGTATAGTACGTATGTGCCTGGGTAGGCGACAGGGCCGACAAAGCACGCGTGAGCGAACGACGACAAGGCAGAGAGATACTTACTGAAAGGGTGATGGGGGCCAGGCCGCAGAGAGACTCTGAGAGATAGAGAGTGGTGTAGGTATCCATCCGTAACGCGCATTGCTTTTTCCTTTTCGCGATACTCTGAGACTAGGGCCAGCCACCCTGGGGGGTAGTTTCTCGCCTTGCCCTTCTTTTTCTTTTTGATTCAGGCGAGCAACCAGCGAGAAAAAAAACAGCTGGATACCATGGACTCAAACGGTGGTACTGGGGAAATCGCGATTGGGTTCATTGGGTGGTACCTTGGCTCCTTGAGGGATTCCCCCCGATCCCCCCGATGCCCAGCGGTGGGAAGTAGGTAGTCGTCCAGCCAGTAACCAAAATATCGTGAGCGACGCAGCGCAGGGGGGCGTCATTCAATCCGGATCTCCTCCTACATCTCCCGTTCCGTTCTTCACTACATTCACTTCCCGCTTGAACTCTTTGTACAACGCTGTACATCACTTTCATCCACTCCCGGCACGCGCTGTTTGTCTGAGATCTATCTCTCCGCTCCATCGTACATGACCGACTCGCTTCCGCCCGTCCCTTCTCTTCGCCTCTCTCTCTCTTTCTCTCTCTCTCTCTCTCTCCGTACTTTGTGTTCCCTTTCCCATCTGCAGTTACCCGTGGGCGAGCAGCAGGCCAGCAGCAGCAGCATCAATCAAATCATTTCACAGCTGAAGATCCCGTGAGAAGAGCAAGCTGCCAGATACGTAAACGCCCCCGGATACAGGAAACCAGAACCCAGGAACCAGGATCAGGAAACGAAGCACGACCAGACCAGACCAACCCAGACACTAGGGGTCCTTTTCGTCCCCGGCTCTGCCGCCCTTTTACTTCAAGCACCCTCCAGGAGCACAACATCTTCGCCCCCGCGTAACATGAGCCTGACAGTCTCCAATCGATTCGTCGGGCATCAGAATTCTCTTGGGGGAGGTGATTTTCATCCGTTCCCCTCGCCACGTCATGGGTCTCTCATGTACAGCCAACAATGGCCACCAACACGTCCGGCTGTCGTCCAGGCCCAGCCACAAGAACGCGAGACGTCTGCTGCTTCCTTGATACCCTCGCACAACAGCAGCGGCAGCGGCGGCAATAGCAGTAGCAGCCGCCAAGGCACGGGACCTCCCCGCTTTGGTAAACCGCCAGATGCTGCTGGTGGCCCGGCCTCTTCGTCGGCCTCGGCGGTCATCACGAGAGGAGGTGCAGCAAATGCCGGTCCCGGTGGCGGTGGGGATATTCACAGCCAAGGGGGTGCCAACGACGGCACGTTTTCCGCCAAGGTAGCACAACAACAGCAGCCCGCTCCGGCTCCGGCTGCCGGGATCATCAATCCATTCGACCTATCCGCCGCCGAGCCCTCACAGCCGCGTCACGTTCTCGTCCGCGTAGACGGAGACACGGGGTTCTACCTCGGCAACGCCGTCGGCCGCCCGGCGCCGCAGGAGTTCTCTCTTCCGACGGAGGTGGACGGATCGCGGTCCGTGGCCAACGGAGACCAGATCCAGACCGGATGGAGCATCGACTACTACGGCCTCTCACGCAGCCGCCACGAGTACGGCAATGGTATCGGTTGGCGGTGCCAGGAATCGGAGGCCGTGGCGGACGCGCAGGGGAACTTTGGCTGGCCGAGGAAGTACGTGTGTTCCATATGCTGTCTGCGATGGAACGCCATGCCTTTGCCCGCCAAGGTGATTCGGGGTGATGTCAGCCAAAAGGACCGGATTGAACTGAGGATAGTACGTGCCCGCTACACACATTTCTTTGTTTTATGAAATGATGTTCCAAGTGAGGAGAGGCAGCAAATGCTTACCAAACGCGCAGCCAAATCCGGCAGATGCCCGGAGAGACCCCGGATTCTCTCGGCCGGGATGCTCAGAGGTACGTTTTTTGGACGCGCGCCGGTTTGGGTTTGAGACAAACTCGATCTTGAGGTGAACTTTATGAGTTGACAAGTGCCGGGGACCCCCAGTTACACTACTACCTCGATCATGAAGGACCCGGAAACGAGCCGTGCGTCCGGGGCCTTTGTCAAAAGTGCCGGCCGGTGTCTTTCCTGCCGGACTCGCAGCCGACGACCCACTGTTGTCCGCCACCAGTCGCCGAGCCGGGCTACCTCAAGGAGATTTACCGGTGCATCATGGACAACTGCCCGTTCCTTACGGATACCCGGCGAGAGATGAAGGTATGACACAGCCAACAAGACTGAACGCTGTTTCTTCTCAACGCATCTTTTGAATCATGATCTCTAACACCGTACCAGGCCCATCTCCATTCCCCAAGAAAGAACGGCCACAAATCCTACCTCACATCCCTCGCCGGCCGCATCGAGCACGGCCAACCCCTCAGCGCAATCGACAAGGAAATCGCCTCCCGCCTGATGCTCATGTTCAACGACCGCGACGCCCGCGGACAAAAGTCCATCTCGCAGCCCATCAACACCGTCCTGGGCGCAGAGGACGTCAGTAGTCCCGCCATCCTGCGCGAACACACGCAGTGGATGTCGTACCTGGGTCTTCACACGCCCGAGCTGCACCGGCGGGATTTCTGGGACCCGCGGACGGGCGGGTGGTATTATCGCGAGTACAACATGGACGACGTCTTTGAGGACGCGTGCGAGAATGTGAGGATTATTTCGCATGCTACGGGGAGGCCGGTGAAGCCGTCTGATTTCCTGTGGCGTTGAGATGGGGGATCCTCTCGTTTCAGAGACTGTTTGGAGGAGAAGAATCACCATTGTACCTCTATTTGAAAACGGCGTTGGCTCAACAACACACGACTTGAGCAGGGGAGGAAAGAGGAGGGGCGTATCACGACTTGATGCTTTGTTATGACCGACAACAGAAAAACCGACAAGAGAAAACAGGACCTTCAGCCCAGCAAGGGGCTTCGAAAACTTGCAAGATTAGACGACGGAACAGACGGAGCGCACTCAAGGCTGTCAGGCTGCAACGAAGGGGTGCGTATTACCATGGATTATGGGGGCGTATTATCTTCTTCTTCACATTACCGGCTTCATGAAAGGGGACAAGGGCATTTCGTTATTGAACCATGAGGTGTTCGGAGGGAGCTACTAGGCTCCCTATCTTTTTTCTCTATGCTTCCGCGGCGAGAGAGAGAGGGGGGGCTCTCCGGCATTTTGACGAATCACTGCGGAGGCATCTTTTTTTCAACGGGGAGACTTTGGAAATACCCTTCATGAGCATTACGACGGAGCGGGGCTTTCAACGAGATACCGAACGACGGGGCCTTTCCTCGGAGAAGCAGAATTTTTGTACTTTAAGAGGTGAGAGGTTTATGGTTACGGAGGCTTGATACATGACCGATTGAATGACTGGCCGGTCGATGACGGCTGGGTTTACTTGGACTCGGATGAACAGGTAGTCAGTAGACGAGGGAGCCCTGAGATAGAGAGGTAGAAGTGTGTGCTGTAATTCAGGTATCTGGGTTTACTTGGAGAAATGAGAGCGACCAACGCCAACTCTGGCATACCAATTTATGACTCCATAACCATTCACCGTTGCGGGGCGGATGGTTGATATACCACGCGTAGGATATGGCTAACGAGCAAAGCGTAACGTCTTAGCGAGGTGGACTACACAACGAGTGCGTCGTTGGTTTTTACGATCTCCGTTGAGTCGAAGAGATCCGTCTACGACACTTGCTTCCCTCGTCTTTGTCATGGAGATGAAGCACTGGTGGTGACGCGGTGTTCCAGACTCTGGACATCCTAACCATATGCACGCAGAATCGGAAGACAGTATTGGCTTCGCGTTGGACTAAAGCGCATGTTGGCTGCTGAGACCTGATAGGCCACTCAGATTCCGGATACTCAAGTAACGCAGTAGCTGTTCCTAGCTCTTGTTTTCCAGAAACAAGCCTTGACGATGGCTGCTGCGGGAAAGTAAGGGAACAGGTGATCGCAACAACAAGGAGACAGTTACAACTTCCGCACCGCAGATATTGACTTTAAACTTGGGTTTTGTTTGTAACTCTCATCGATTTCTCAAGCTTACTGCAGACCCAACTGACTAACTGTTATCCCTTTGACTGCTGGATGGCGTCATTATGTCCGTCTTCAGTCTTTCTCTAATTTCGCCCTATTTCAAGATTATTCATAGGCGGATATAAGGGAGATAGGGTCGGATTATTAGATTATTTGCTATTCCCCTTCTTAAAGTACGAACATATGTACTGACGCCATCTAGCAGTTGATGGGATAATGTTGCTTCACGACCCATTTGTAAAAGGGTATTCCCGAAGCCCTAGGCTGTAGGCCCTTGTGGCGATGGGCCACGGGCCCTCGTGTTTCTCAACGCTTCCAATGTTCCGATGTTTTTTTTGTTTTTTTTTCATTGCTTGAAAGCTCAGGTGACATCTCGATACAGTCTGGGGAGTGTCGCGACTTCACTCGGAAACCTGAGCGGGTTCCGGTCCCCAGACCTCTGTACAACCTTCCGGCGTGTCTTTCATACCCTTCTGGAGTTGGGGCCCAGATATGCTAAAATAAAAAGTTCCATGTCTTCTCTTCTTTCATCGCTCTCCAACCATCGGGGACTTCTTCGTAAAGCTACTCGGGCTTCCTTGTTGGAGATCATGGGTGGAACCGACGTCCCGAGGTTCTTCCCTTTTTTTTCGATCCTTTGATTTGCACCTCGTCTTCGTCTTCGTCCTCTTCTTCTCCTTTTCCCAATTCCATTTTATGACACATGCTTGGGCAATAGTCGTCTTCCGCACCCTTGCAATTGCTTGGTCCACCGCAGAGTGAGTAATTTTCTTCGTTTGGTCCGAGACAGATGATTGGGTTGGCGCGCATCAGTGCTTTATGAGGGGGGTCTTCTCCAGTCAGACGGGCCTTTCCATGTCCACGGGGTGGACTGGGACTGTCTTGCTCATGGCTGAGCGTAGTGTGAGTGTTGAAACCGCTGTTGTTCTGTTGACTCATTTTCTGGTGGTTTTGGGGCTGCCTGATATTGAGGTATATTTTCTTGGGAGGAGGTGGTGGCGTCTGATGGTGATTTTCGAGCAGTGTTTGATGGAACTAAGTAAATCTCTATGCTGCGTAACCGAACTACTTCCAATTATCAAGTTTACATATAAGTAGATTGTTGTTGGTAAAACAGAGACAAAAGCAGCTGTTCGTTCTTTGATGCTCGAACACAGCGGAGGGTGTGAAAGACAGCTATTCGTCTTTGACGTCTGAACAGCGTCAAGAGCGCCAGAGAGTAAACAAGCAATGTCAGGCCATTGACAGTCTCAAATTATCAGCAGACGGCATTAGAAACGTAGTTTCTTCGAGATTTGAAATCAAACTGCCTTGTAAGTGAGAGAACGTCATAGCTGCCGGCTCGAGATGACTTACCTGGATTCATGATACCCGCAATGCGCAACCTCACATTGGGTATTTGTCTTGGTTCCTCTCATCCGCCGCCCTACTTCTCCGACCATGGCACACTCTGATACATCCCTGGGCCACAACTGACCCTCTGCGAATTCCGAGCAAGATCGCCGAACGTCTGGGGTATCAGCCAGAGGGAGCAATGCTAGTTTGAGAAAAATGACCGCAACTAGACTACTGGGAATGGCGTATCTGCTATGGGTCCTACAACCTAAAACTGTTCTGGCCCGAGGTGCATATGGAAAGAGGAGGAGTGGATGGCAGTGGCAAAGAAGAGACCATCCCCATTTTCCACTACGGCATCAACGAAACATGTACTCAGGTTATAACTGTAAGTTTGATCAATGCTGACAGCTTCTTGCAGATACAACAAACAACTCAAATGATTGACTGATAATAAACTGCCTCACAAGCCATCCAAGAACCTGAACCTGAAGCCTTGCTCTACAAGCCTTATAACAACATGTACTGCATTGCCCAAAAATTCCAATGTCGCAATACTGGTTCCTTCTCGGCGAGATACTCGCATGGCTTTTTGATGACGCAATCCGGGGAGACTCTATTCGGAACTCTGAGATGGTCTCGGGCCCCGGGCGTTTACGTGACCCCCCAGCTTGTTGATCGTAGCCGTTCCAGTTTCCTGCCCCAACCCTTTGAGTTTTTGGTTCCATTCTCTTTTCATCTCTGGAACTGATCTTGACTCGATACCGTAAGGGTAAATGTTAACACATTCTCCCTCTAGGGATGAAGCATGACCCCCGTTGTCGCTAGACATGCATGACCCCATTTTCTGATGGCTTTTCGGGTCGAAATTGAGATATCTTTCCACGAAAGGCGTTGGAGATTGACGTTGATTCCTGTGCAGTGATTGGAAAAAGTTATCGACATGTAAGTGAGTGTGCTATGGAACCGAGATATGTTTATTTATTGACTTCGGGTGCACATGGGTCCAGTTTGGAGGCCAAAACTGTTGTTCATTCTTTGATCATTGAACCCAGTGATAAGAGTGGGAAAGGAAGTTGTTTGTTCTTTGACGTCTGAACAGCTTCAACTGTGCGAAAGAGCAAATAAACTGTGCCAGACCACTTGAATGTCTTATTTTGCCAGTAGAATGGCGTATCTACTATGGGTCCTGTAAGCTGAATCTGTCTCGATGGATGTTGATATAAGACTTACAGACCAAGGTGTGGGATTTGATCGAGTTCTTGAATGGGCAGTGGAGCAACATCATTTGACTCAGTTTTCAGATCCGCCGTGAGCTTCTAGCTTTGAGAACAGGTACGAAACACAATCAAGTTTATGCTTCATACATTCCGGAGTAGATATCTGCGACTACCTGCTTGTCACCACGGCCATGAACTCGTCGTTTTCAGTCTCGCGACTCTATCCGGAACTCTGAGAAGGCTTCGGGTCCCCGTTGTTTGTACGATCGTCCGGCTTGTCTGTTATAAGCCTTCCATTTTGCCATCCCTCAGCATCTGCAAGCGCCGCTTCGACTACTGGTCTCGCCGCCGCGCGACTTGTATCGTATCGGAATGGATGTTGTGTCCCCTCCCTAAGCGGAAGTGTTCCAACTGGTCCGACTCGCGTGGGTTCAAGATGAAGGGCGGGTCTGAGGTCCAATGTGTTGATTCCACGCAATGTCGTGGATTATCACAGTCTTTTTTCTGGTTGGATGGAGCAAGAGTATCGCCCTTGGGACCATCGTTATTCTGTTGACTCATTTTCTGGTGTTCTTTGGGTTGCTTGAACTTGAGATGGTCATTCTTCAGGGGCGAGGACGATGGAAGAAGATATCTTGCGTAGAATTTGATGAGACCATCTTCAATAACACGTTCAGTTATCGAGTTTTATATGATTTGGATTTGTTTTGATGATTGAGAAGAGAACGCTAAAATACCATTCATTCCTTGATACTTGATCACATTGAATAGAGTGTGAGAGTCAGCTGTTCACTTTCTGGCGCGTAATCGACAATGGTATCAACTGAATACAGCTGCGCTATCAAGGTTGTCCCTAGTTGGCACGACGGCGAGCGAGGGCGAACAGACTGTGCTGGACTGTTGAATGTCTTGCTGTACAAGCAGATGACGGTGGAAAGAAAAGAAGGTTGTCAGATGCTTGGAATCAAATTGTCATATCTCATCTATGTACATTATTAAAATAGTACTCTATGCTTTCCCAATCCCCAATGTTTGTCATTCTCTAAAACGCCCACTGTCTGCACCAGTTTCGCATCAACTCAGGCGTCACAGCCTGCATCTCCTTCATCGTCTTGCTACTCTTTGTCGTCCGCTCCATGGAGAACTCGACACCCTGTCCCTCGCCCATGGCCAATCCCTGGTAGAAGTCAAGCAGCTTGATACCGGGGTTCTTGTCAACGTCATCCGTGGTCGCCGCGCTGTTCTCCAACAACTCAACCCACTCCTTGAAGGAAACAAGCTTCTTGATGACGCCATCGCCGTAAAACTCCCTCACGGCTTCGGCCAGGGTCTCCCAGGGCACGGTGCGCGGGTTCACGCCGTGGAAGTAGCCGTTGATCTTCTCCAACGGCACGGGGGCAGCAATGCCAGACACCTCGAGGATGAGGTTCGCGATACCCTCGATGGGGGTCCAGTTGACTGTCGCCATGGCGCCGAGGTCACGTGGCAGCACGCCGAGGTACTTTGAGCTGGCGATGATGGTGGGAAGCCACTCCTGGCGGTTCCACACGCCGTCCTTGGACTGCGGGCCCGCGACCTGTCCGACGCGGACGACGGCGGTTGGCACACCCGAGACCTGCGTCGCCTCGTCGAGGATGAGGGAGCTGACCATCTTGGAGCGGCCGTAGCCCGTGCTCGGCAGAGACAGGTCCATCAGCCTCTTCTCCGGGACGGGCCCGGGACCTTGCCAGGTGTCGACGGTGCCGATGGAGCTCACGAAGACGACGGGCACTTTCTTGGCGGCGCGAAGGGAGAAGTCAACCCAGTGGCGGACACCGCGGATGTGCGGCTCGAACGTCTCGACAGAGATGTTGAAGTTGACGGGCCAAGCGTTGTGGATGATGCGGTCTGCTTCCTTGAGAAGGCGGTCGTAGACCTCAGGCTCGAGGCCGAGGTTGCTCTTGGACATGTCGACGCAGAGGAACTCTGCCTTTTTCCAGGTGGTGGCGAGGCCGCGATCGGCGGACATCTTGATCTGTCGCTTGCCGCTGTCTTCGCTGCGGTTGAGGCAGACGACCTTTGACACGGCCGGGTTGTGTTCCATGAAGTCGAGGAGGTAGGAGCCCAGGGCGCCGGTGGTGCCGGTGACGAGGACGGTCTGGCCCTTGTCGTTGGGCGCGGGCTTGGAGCCGTTGCTCTTGGGGAGGTCGCGGGTGTACTTTTGCAGTTGGGCCTCCATGGCGTGCATGTCGTGGTTCGCGCCGTCGCCGTTGCTGTTGGCGGTGGTGTTCTTGCTGACGCGGTCCATGAGGTATGCAGCCAGCTGGCGAGGAGTGGGATGGGCGTAGATGACGCGGGTGGCGATGGCGTCGGCGGTGATGTTTGCGCCGGCGGCCTCGAGGCCCTTGCGGAGGAGGCGGGAGGCGTTGATGACCTGCATGGAGTCGATTCCGGCGCTGAAGAAGTCCGAGTCGGCGGAGAGGGCGCGGCTGCCGAGGGTCTGCTGGAAGAGCTTCTCGATGGAGTCGATCATGCCTTGCTGGGAGGACATGTCAATGTTCACGGACAGCGAGTCAGCTCCGTCCTCGGCCTTGTTGTACCACTCGTCGAGCTCGTCCTTGTAGAGCTTCAGGGCCATGGGACGCTGGATAGTGCCCTTGCCGGCGCGGGGGAAGGGCTTCTCCGGGTTGGTAACGCCGATGAAGGCGCGGCCGATCTGGCCGTGGGCGACGGTCTCCTTGTTCGCCTTGACGACCAGGGGCCAGACATCGTCAATAAACTGCTGGATGTCGTCCTCGGAGGTCAGGGGCTCGGTGGGCTCGAGGATGAGGAGAGGCTGGAAGCGCATGACGCCAGCGACAACGGCACCCTTGACTCTGGGGTGGCCGGTGACGATCTCCTCAATGGTGACGGGGTTGAGCTTCTCGCCGTTGGAGAAGACAATGATGTTGTCGGAGCGGCCGTAGTACATCCAGTGGTTGGGCAAGGTCGGGTGCTTGCGGTACAGGTCCTTTGTGTTGTACTCGTTGACGTCGGGGAAGGTGTAGAAGATGCCCTGGAGGGGGTCCGCCTTTTCCTTGCGGACAATGACCTGTTCGTAGATATCCTCTTCCTCACCACTGGCCTGGCGCCAGTCGACGCCGAGCCTGTCAGAGTCGACGATGAACCACTGCCACAGCTCGTGGTTCTTCTGGAGGTAGTAAGGCAGGGGCGCGGCCTCGGTGAAGGCAATGACGCTAGAGACGGGGACGCCCTCCTTAACAAGGTTATCGCCGGCGCCGCGAGCGAGGTTACCGCCGCCAAAGTTGACGCGCTTGAACTTCTTGAGCGCTGCGATGCCCTCGGGCATGTGGCTCATCTCCTCGAGGATGGCGGGGGGCAGAATCACGTTGTCGATCTTGGCGTACTGTACGGCGTCAATAACAGTCTGCGGCGTCAGGGGCCGGTCCGTGTGGCCCAGCGCGACGGGCCGTCCCCAGTAGATCGCGGCGAACGTTGACATGTAGCAGCCGGCGGCGTGGAAGAGGGGCATCGGCAGGAAGAGGCGGGTGCCGTGCATGATGGATTTTATGCAGTTCTCTGAGCCCATGAAGTCGGGGACGTTGTGGAAGGCGTCGGCGACGGCGATCATGCCGACGCGGGCGACGATGGGCTTCGGCAGCCCTGTGCTGCCGCTCGTGTGCAGGACGACAACGGGGTCGTTTTGTGCCTCTTCGTAGGTCTTTGTGTAGGGGAAATGAGGCACCTCGTCGTCCGAGAGCCAGGCGTCTGCCGAGCTGACCATGATGGCGTCCATGGGGCGCTCTTCCAGCAGGGGTTGGATGACATCCTTGAAGGACGAGTCGAAGCAGATGATGTGGCAATCTGTCTTCTCGAACAGGTTCATCTGGCCTTCAAAGGAGTTTCTCGGTGAGATGAGGAGAGCCTTGTATCCGGCCTTGATACAGGCGATCATGATGATCATGTAGCGGGCATCGTTGGGGCCGATGTAGGTGAGGGTCGGGAAGCTTCCCGGCTCAGGCTTGCCGCGCTTGTCGATGATTCTCTGGGCTATCCGGTTCACCGCGTTGGCGATCTGCTTGTAGGAGATGGGCTTCCAGCCATCTTGAGGGTTCGAGGAGCGGGGGACGGAGAAGAATTCTCTGTGGGGTTCTGACTCTGCGACCTCGTCGAGGACCTGGGGAATCAAGCGCTTTCCGTACTGGGGCTGTGCCATGCTGAAGTAGTATAGTGCTGGTTTGTTAAAAGTAGTAAATTGGTATCGTGTGGTAGCGTTGTTATCGATGGTCGAAGGTGTCAAGTGGTATAAGCTGTATTATATTGCAGTTGTAGATGATAGTCAAGAGACGTGTGAGAGTGAAATGTGTGAATGTGTGTGAGTTCAATACCAAGATTCACGGGGCCAAGCCAGAGTCTTTACATAATCGGAAGAAGCAGAGCTCTCTCCTCACCCAGGTAAAGGTAGCAAAACATAGTTTTGGGTCCAGCATAGTTCTGGGCCCCAGCTATGCGGCGGCATTTTGCCATGATGCTCAAGTCCGTACACCTATCCAGCGAAGAAGGACATAGCTCGGCGAAGGAGTTGAGATCAAGACGTCATGCCCACATGGCAGCAGTTCCACCGTGCTGCAACAAGGACCGGGACCGCTATCGGCCGGTCGGCGCTCCAAGGTGCGCCGGCGCCGCGAGTGGAGCAAAGACTGAAGCAGGAGGAGCAAGAGAGGAGGGAAGAAAAGGCTCGTTTCGAGTTCGTTTGTTGCTCAGTGCTGAACTAAGCCGTGTCTCTAACGCAGGAAGATCGGTCGTTCTCTAGGGGCGAGCCGCGAACTAGTCCAAGGTGTCACCGCTGGTGTGCGGCCTTTGCCCACCTTTGCCCTCGCAAAGTGCCAGAAAGAAGTTCCGGTTTCTAGCGGGGCGCGTACGGGCAGTGTAGGGCGAAAAGGACGGAGGAGTTGAGGACGGAATTCGGCCGTCAAAAGGGGCATACTACGTAGAGGCGAGCGGACGGGGGTGGTGGATACTCTGTGCTTCATCCATGGACCATGGTCCATGGATATTCTCGCTCGAGTCCGAACTGCGATTGCGAAACCGCACTTCGGGTGACATTCACGGCATGTTGAAGGCCTTTTTGATGGGACCTCCTTGCTATTCCACAGTACAGTAACGTACGGATACAGAGTAAGGGAGCAGGTAGATCCCTTGACTGACTTCAGTCTGATAGGCGCGGGCTCGCCGTTCACGAACTGGGCAGCAAACCGGCGAATATTGGACCTGACTGGTCTCAGTCCGACTGTCTGTCAGTTACCCCCTGGGCCCTGGCCGCCTGGATATGCCTCACAGTGACAGGACTACATCTGCAAGAGTGCCTCAACGTTGCAGACGCTACCGTACGCGTGTGTGTGGGGTGGATCAAGGGTCAAGCTTTGATGCTAGGACGGGCCGTGATATCCGCTTTCCTCCTTCGGAGGGCTCGGAGAGAACTTGGTGTGTGATTCGAGAATGTGGGAACCCGATCCAATGGGCTGCGAGCCTGTGAGATGTGGCCCAAGGCCCGATCTCTTCGTATCTCTCGAGTTGCTCAAGCTTCTACTGGCTCTTCTTCTGTGCCTAGGCAATTCCACAACTTGTTTGAATCTGAACGAGTGGCGCCGCAGTCTGCAGTCTGCATCTGCAGAACAAGGGGGGACGGAAAGACGGCTGGCCCGACCAGGATCAGTGATCTTCTGCGAGTATGACTGAGCAAAGCTTGAAAAGAGTAGAGGATCGCACTGGAACGGAACATTTGAGGCGCGGCGGCAGGGCGGGCGGGAAGCGGTCGGCATTTGGCGGCGCACGGGACAGTTTATATTGCAGATCTCCTCCGTTTTCCCTGGGACCGCTGCGCTAACTTCTCTCCGTCTTCACTGGTTCAACTTGTCGTGATTTGTGGTCGTACGGATAGTGTGTGGTGGACAAGGACGAAGAGGATCATCAGAGTTTGGGGCCGGGGGAGTGGCGCATACGTCAGCAACCCATGACCTCACAGCTCACTCACACAAACTCACTTTCACTCTCATTCTCGCCCACACAAGTTGGGCGAAGGGTTTTTAACCGCTGCAGATCTCTGCGACAGAAGCTTCCAATTCGCCTTCTAGTCTGAACTTGGCAAAAGACCCTTACTACGTACGCCCTAGATTGAATAAGGTAGCACTGGCATGCTGCTCTACTACGGTGATCACTGATCAAGAAGAGACACGCAGACACGGACTGGACGTCGGCATATTCACTTCATAGCGCCGGGAATCCTTCAACTCTTTCTGCATTTCGCACGGGGATATCGCAGTTATCTCATGGTGCCTCGGTTTATTCTACTCCGCGGATAGTATCCTTGGACTCTACTCATGAGTAGAGACTCGTAAGACTCAGGCGCACCTGTCGGCCGAGAAGAAACTTGAAGCATCCGTAACTTCAAACGCTGCACTCTCATCACATAGCTATCCCATCTCATCATCCTGCGTCGTCGTCCTCCCTTCCGTGCTGTCTGTCATCAACTGCACCTCTAGTCTTAACTCCACCCTCGTTCTTGCATAGGGCGACCACTCATACACTCACCCGGGAATTGCAACCAAGACCCAACACTAACTCCGGGTGAAACAGCACCTTAAAATGGACGGCCGCATAAAAGGTCCTCGTCGCCTGTCGCGCTCTATCTAGCCTTCCGTCCTTGCTTTGAATAACTAAATCTCTGGGAAAGGCCCGGTTGGTGGCTTCATCCAGACTTTTCTACATGCGTTCGATGCATCGGAACAGCAGAGACCCCTGGCAAGGCCCCATGCGAAGATCTCTCTTCTTCGAAAAACTGCCTACCTCCCGCGCCCGATGTATCAATCAGCGAACGACGTGCATTGTTGTACTCTAGCCTGACGCATACTGTATATGTTCACAAAATATCTGGCCGTGCTGTTCAAGCAGTTCTAAAGACATCGATTTAGAAGACCGTAAGATGAATCAAAACCTCAAGCAGTCAGGATAGCTAGCTGCGACTACTCACGCTGTCGTAATCACTCGTCAAAACAAGAGACCGTGCCTCCCACGCCGCAAATAGCATCTCCGTAGGAACAGGAGCAAAGATGATGATGCCAACAATCTGCCCAAACCCCCAGTCGTTCCCAGCATACTCACTCCCCATGTTGCTCGCCGCCGCTGCCTGAATGCTCCTCAGACGGAAGATGCACCAAAGAAGTGCGCAACCGAAGAAAAGCGGGACGAACAGCAGCAGAGCAGAGCCTGGACCAGACTCTGACTCGCCCACGCCCGCTCGACGAACCGTCGAGTCCGCGAAAGAGTGACGGTCCGCTCGCGATCCTTCCCAATATACCGATCCTGCGGATGCCAAGCTCCATGGCATGCCACAACATGAATAAGAAGATGAGTAACGAGGCGATGATCTCGCATACGGCGAGGGCCCAATGCTCACTGACGGTGAAGTTGTTGACCTTGCCAAAGCACATGTCCCGGATCCTCTCCCACTCCTCCTCTGTGAGGTATGTTTTCCCATCGCCGCCATTGCCCTCGCCTACGCGGAGCGGTGCCCAGTTGTGTATGCACTGCGACAGGAACGGGTAGAAGAACAAGACGCAGACAAGGGCGAAGAGCACCAGGCTGAAGTCCCGTTGTCGTCTCTGGCGCTGTTGCAATTTTCTGCTGTTCTGCTGCGCCTGTCTTTCGCTCTCTGGATGGAACAGGTCCAGGGGTGAAAGGGCGATGGGGTACAGAAGCGGGAGAATGCAGACGACGGAGACGGCGAGGGCGATTTGGGCTTCATTGGCGCCGAAGCCGGCTGTGGATATGCCAAAGTCCTTGTTGACGAGCATGACTACCGCTGCGATTTCGATGGCAATGGCAAAGTAAATTGCGAACTCGAAGAAGGCGTCGAAGCCGGCTTTGAGAACAAGTTGGAAGAACTCTGCTCTTGGACCGTGTCTTTGGCGTATCATCAATACGAGGGAGGCTAGGACGAAGCCCAGGGCTAGTTCGACGGCGTAACCGATAGAAACCTGTTGATGTTATGATTTAGTACCGTTGGAAAGGTAGGTGGTGTCAGCCAAGTGAAGCGTACTTACCCCTATTCCTGAGATATCGGGGTTGGCATCGCCCCAGATGGCGCCGCATATCTCTTCTTTGCATCGATCAAGTTCGATGATGTTGAAGCTCGTTGTTGACTTGAGCTGTTCAATGTAGAGGTTGGAATCGTTGACATCTTCCAGGCTCGCGCATCGTTCAGTCATATGGGCCATGAGTTCTTCGGTGTAGACTCCTTAAGAGACTGAAAACCTGTAATGATCTAGCATCTTGTTAGGCGTTCCTGGCAGACTACGTCGCGAGCCGATCATTCCAATCGTAAGGCTGCCAGATGAGCAGGGAGGGAACAAAGTCTCACTCTCGACCTCTTTACTCAAATCAATCACATAGATGCCTCGGTGTAACAGTGAAGGGCAATTTTTTGCTTAAGAAGAAGAACCCCTAGGAAAGACTTGTATAGACTTCCAACTGCGAAGTGCTCGGTTACATGGCAGCTTATGACTGATAGGCGAACTTGACACACTTTTATCGACTCTTCCAATCTTACAATGATTTCTCTTATCCTAGCCGGCTTCTTCTTTGAATGGAGTGTCGCTGCCGCTCAGGTTTCTCATCATGTAGCAGTCGACATCAACAAGGCAAACATGACAATGACTGCAGCCGCGGTTCCATCCGGAGCCATCCTCGGCAGGCAATTGCAAGACCCGAACACTTGCGGCTACGTTGCGAGTAAGTAGACATTGTACAACCGACTCTTTGAGATCATGTAGCTGAGCATTTTCTAGATCAACCTTTCGCATGCCCAAACAACGGCTCTTGCAGGACCAACAAGGATGGATTCATTGGGTGCTGCGATGGGAAAGGCCCTAGCTGTTCAATCTACACTACATGCTTCCCCGGGTCAGGGCAGTCCATACTGTCAAATCCAGGCGCTTTGATATGGTAAGTTGCTACGCGCACTTTGTTATGGACACGTCAATGCGATGCACCGAACTCTCCTAACATGGCCTCTATAGCACGGGAACAGACCGTTTCTGCGCAACACTCACATAGCCTGGGGGCAAGGCGACGGCCTTCTCTTGTGCCTCAAGATCAATGAAGACGCAATTAGATGCCACACCAACACCGACGAGCACTAAAAAAACCTCAGAGACAAACTCTAGTCTGGCCCCTTCGACGAGCGCATCTTTTACTCCGTCTTTCACTGGTACTGCGTCTGCCACCAGACCTACCACACGACCACCGTCGACATTGTACACTTCGCTGGCTCCTCCTACCGCTACTTCTACCGGGAGTCCAAATCCAGGTGCACCCCCGACAGACAGTCGTCCTCCGACAGGTAGTCCTCCGACAGGTAGTCCTCCGACAGGCAGCCCACCTCCAGAAGCAACCCCTTCTACATCAGACAAGCCGCCAACGCCGCCGCCCAGAAGCGGCATCATGCAAGGTACTACTAGATCTCACCAGCGTGCCTCGTGTCGAATCAGCGCTCACATTTAAAGATCTTACAGATGAGCAGAGGGTAGGCGTAAGTGTCGGCTGCGGTTGTGTCGGCCTCCTCTTCATCGTTAGTGTTATGTAAGTGCCCTTTCTCTCACGACAGTCGACATAGTAAACTAGCCCGAGTTCCTCTAATACTAAACTTAGATGCTGTACTTGCGGCCCTTGGAGAGGGAGGAACATCGCGCGCCTGCCGATGGAAGCGTCAAATCATTCGGGCATGAAGCAGCTGGCGCGCGCCCGCTGGGACAACTCCACAGACGAGCTCTAGATAGGCATTGCAAAGACAAGATTACATGTCTCTAGATACTTCGTATCAAGGAGGGCATAATGAAAGCAGGCACGAGGTAGCTGCACCTGTGATACCAAGTCACTAAATTATGCAACAAGCTTTGGTAGATTCGCTCAAGGGCCGATACCAGACTTTTGGTGTTAAAATTACACGTCTACCTTGTCCATAGCACATGCCTGTAATCAGACAAGGGACTTTCGCAACAAACTTTCCAACCTCTCGATATCCTCTTGCTTCGTTGTCTGGCTCGTCATCACGTAGAGGACATTTCCAAGAACTCTGCTGTGAACGTTCCATCTTGCACCCTCGGCGCCATGCTCTCCCTGAAGCAGAGCACTTTGAAGGTTCGCAGCGGCATTGCTCGAATACCCAGCACCCTCGCTATCCTGCAAATGAATCGCAAGAACGGATCCCAAGGCCCACACGCCGTCCACCCGATCAGCCTGCTTCGAAACCCAGTCAACAAAAGACTGAGACCAGACAGACCACGCTTCAGCAGAGCTGCCAGATTCAACGTGAGTCGCAGAGTCTACCGTCGCTGAAGCCCCCCACCCGTTCGTCTTGGCCCAATTCCACTCCCCGTCGCGGTCGATTCTCTGCAGCTCCCGCAGTGATTCGAGGGCAACTTGGCATCCGACCGCGTGAGCGGTGTAGCTGTGACCGTGGAGCAGGGCATCACTCTTTTCGTCGCTCTCAAAGGCTCGGAAGATACTGTCGGAGGCTGAGGTGGTGCAGAGGGGCACCAGGCCGCCGGTGAGCAGCTTGGCGTTGCAGACAACGTCAGGGTCGACGCCGAGGAAGGATGCGGCAGAGAAGCGGCCCAGACGGGTGAGGCCTGTGAAGACTTCGTCAAAGACTACCGGGAGGCCGGTCCAGGTTTTGTCGTCTGCCGCCGAAGAAGACCGAGTTGCAGTCCCGAAGAGCTCGGGGTGTTGACGGACTACCTTGACGAGAGTACTCTGGAATAGAGGATCGCTGTGTATGGAGATTAGTAAGAAGGTCTCCAGCTGCACGGCGTTTGGGCTGTTTTGTACTTACGCCATGATCATGCCTCCCGCTCCAAGGATAACTGGCTCCATAACCAAAGCACCAAACTTACGCCCTTGGTCCCGGAGACGACGCAGGACGCCGGCGATGTACTCTTTATACACGCGAGCCTGCCCCGCCCCCTCTCTACCAGTGACATCAAACACCGCAGACAAGCTACCAAACTCTTGCCCAGCACCCAGCTCCTCCCGCAGGACATCCGGAACCCGTACCTGCCACCTGCCATCCTTACACATGACGGACGGGTACGCGAACCAGAACCCCTTGCCGTCATACCACTCCACCTTCTCGTTGAACACGGACGGCTCCGTCGAGTCCATCGCGCCCATGGTGTCGCCGTGGTAGCTGCCCCTGAGGCCCAGGATCTCGAGCTTGTCATTGGCCTTCCAGCCGTACCGCACCCGCGCGGCGCGCAGGCCCATCTTGACGGCGACTTCCATGCCCGTGCTGCCGTTGTCGGAGTAAAACACGCGCGAAAGGCGCGGGTTCTGGAGGCCCTGGAGTAGAGTCCGGGCCAGGACCAAAGCGGGCTCGTGAACGGCGGAGGCAAACATTACGTGACCGTAGCGGCCGGCCGCGTACGAGGCTGCGAGGGTGAGTTTCGGGTTGGCGTGGCCGAGACCCTGCGTCCACCACGATGAGGATCCGTCAAAGGATGGCTGCAGAAGGGCTTGGGCACTGGGTTGCTGCTGTTGGCTCTGGGGGATCAGAGTTTGGAAGTTGTCGCCGTGGGCCGAGTCGATTGCTGTGATCTTGTCTGGTGTCAGGCTCTTGTGCTGCGTGAAGGGGTACCAGATGATATCGTGCGCGTCGCGAGACATGGTTTCCAGACGGGCGATGCGGGCGAGGTGGCGGGCGCGTAAGTGGTCCAACGTATCCTTGATGGCTGCGCTTGACGATAATTCGGCGTAGTAACGAGACATTGCTTTCGCGTCCGCCTGCTCGTCCTGCGCGCGAGCGGGCGGCTGGTCTACGGCGGTGACGGGGATGCCCTGTCCGCGGCGGAAGTAGTCGGTCAAGTAGGTGTCGTTCTGGTAGTACCCATCTCGGAAGAGCAGAACACTCTCGACGTCGTAGCCGCGAAGCTTGAGAGACTCAAAGGCCGAGATGGTTTGAGAGATACCGCCGAGTTTGGCGTCGCCGATGAAGATGACCGGGGCCCGGAGCGGGGCGTAGAGGTCGGCCTGCGGGGTGCCGGACGGAGCCGGGGAGTGGACTCCGCCGGCGGTTTCGATGAAGAGCCAGCCCGGCCCTTCGGCCGCTCGGCGGGATGAGTAATTGTAGATGCCTTTTAGTACTTCATTATCCGATGGGGTCGGCTTTCAATGGGATTTGATCAGCAATGTGCAATGAATGCATGCAATTGATGCAATTGGGCAGCTTACCTGGTCCGACGCTGCAGCGGCCAGATGTGGACTCGCTGGAATCTCAAACTGAAACAGCGTCTTCTTCGCGATGCCTGGCGCAAACCTTGAGATGTGACTGGGGAAGGGGAAGGGGAAGCGGAATTAGCAAGGCCAAAGAGCGGAATTGAATCCGAAGGGATTCGCATTTCTGTCCCCCCCGTGTTAGCTATACGAACAAGAGAGATCACAAATCGGGATCAAGGGATCGACATTGGTGGTGTCGACAGTGGAGTTTGGGTTACGGATAGCACAACATACACCTATCGTCGGCTTCGGTGGCCGGACCCGTAGAAACGGGTTTCAGGAAAGCCGTCTTGTCCTGCGGCCAGAAGTTGCGGGCCGCATTGCAGAGGGCTGAGGCGAAGACCGTCTTGCCGACATCGGTGTTGGCGCCATAGATCTGGTATGTCCTGAGCGAACGCCAGAGCAGAGCACCGACGGGTGCCATTGAGCTCTCTTGGCTGGTTCAAGCTCCCATGTGAGATGGGAACTTGAAGAACGAATAGCCAAGAGCAATTGGTTGAAAATGTGACGGACTCTCTGCTCACTCGATGTCAAAGCATGCACCTTGAACTCCCAAATATTCGTAGAGACCAGAGTCACCAGACGAGTCACAATGCCTATTACTAACCCCCCGAGTTTCCAAGAGTCCAAGGGAGCCGGGGAAACACTGAAGTGGACACAGAAGTTAGAACAGGCGGGGTAAGGTATCCGTAATACCGTACCTGTTCTAGCGCTGCGGCATTTGTTGTGCCGAGAAACTGGGGCAAGCGGCTATCAAAGGCCAAAGTTGTTGAGCTTCTGTTGGTGTTAGTGTTATCCTTTTTTTTTTTTTTTCTTTTTTAACGGCGATTTTTTGTAGCTTTCTCAACGGTGCCATCGGTGGCTCGGCGCGGCCAGGGGCGGGTTCGTCCTTGCATGGATCTTGCATCTCGCGTCGCTTTTCGGCTATGCGGGACTCTAAGAGAGATCTTCAGGGCCAGGCCAGGGGGGGGTTGAAATTCCCTCGTTGAGCTCGTTTGTTTCTCTACGCCGGACCGCAGACAGCTCCATAGTCCCCCAATGCCGAGGTTTGAAATGGTTCCCCTTTCACCTACACCAAAGTGACTCAACCACTCACATTGCAAAGTTTCTCGGGAATCATCCGACAGCTACAGCTCATCTCAAAACTATGCCGGCGAGCGACCGTCTGGACAAGGTCTTTGCGGCACTCCTGGCCCGCCGGGAGTCAAAGAGCCAGCTCCGGCGGCTGACCCTCGTTCCGGCCGGCAGCGCCGATTTTTCGTCCAACGCCTACCTCTCTCTGTCGACCCACCCCGAGGTTCAGGCTCGGTATCTGTCCCGGATCAAGGCCCACCTCGAGCCGTCCCCGTCCCCGTCCCCGTCCCCGTCTCGGGAGGCACACAATAGAGATGGCAGTACTGGTAGCAAGCTCAATGGCAATGACAAACCTCATGGCGTATCGCTCCTTGGGTCCGGTGGTTCACGCTTATTAGACGGCAACGTATCCCTCGCAGAATCCCTCGAGAGAGAAATCGCAGTTTTCCACCGCGGCCCAGCCGGCCTACTCTTCAACTCGGGCTTTGACGCAAACGTCGGCCTCTTCAGCTGCGCCCCTCAACCAGGCGACATTATCGTCTACGACGAGCTCATCCACGCAAGCGTCCACGATGGCATGAAATTGAGCCGAGCGGAGAAGAAGATTGCCTTTGCGCATAACACGGTGGACCCCACGGAAGCCCAGCAGTGGCCCCAGAGCTTGAGCGAGGTCCTGTCTAGATTAACCGATGGTGAGGAGGGCCGCCTGGTGCGCGAGGGTCGCAAACGCGTCTTTATCGCTGTCGAGGGGGTCTACAGCATGGACGGGGACGTGGCGCCGCTCAAGAAGGTGGTTGAGTGTGTTGAACGGCTGCTTCCCCGCGGCAACGGCCTTGTCATCGTCGACGAGGCGCATTCGACGGGACTTCTCGGGCAAAGAGGGCGAGGGCTTGTTTGTGAGCTTGGTCTCGAGGATCGGGTGTGGGCTCGAGTTCACACTTTTGGCAAGGCAATGAGCTGCTCAGGAGGTATGGTTCACATTTCACACCCCGATCTCATGTCGTTGATGCTTACTTTGAACAGCAATCATCCTGTGCTCTTACATCACTCGGTCATACCTCATCAACTACGCCCGCAGTCTCATCTACACCACCGCCATGCCCTACACGTCTCTGGCAAGCATTAAGACGGCCTACGACTTCATCGCAAATGGTCACTCTGAGCCTCTCCTCCGACACCTCTGGTCCCTCATCAACCAGACGAACGAGCTCTTGCTAGAGATGCTGGACCGTCACCGCCCGGATAGAACCTTGATGCACCTGGCGCCTGGGAAGCCGAGATCACCCATCATTCCACTCTTTACTTCGGATCCCCGGGGTCTGGCACAGCACTGCCAGAGGCACGGCTTCATGCTGAGGCCGATTGTGGCACCTACTGTCCCGGTGGGAAGCGAGCGGGTGAGGATCTGCCTCCACGCCGGCAACTCTGTCGAGGAGGTAGAAGGCTTGGTGTCTGCCATTGAAGGCTGGCTGGTCGCTCGACCGACGCATCAAGGTCAATTATTCGACAACGCTTTAGTAGGCCAGCCCGGACCGCCAAAGTCACGGCTTTAAAATAGACGGAAACACTGAATAAACTTGGGGACTTGGTAGCATGTCAAAAGTATGGCTCCTGGCATTGAACACATTGTATAATATTGGTAATTCTCTCTCGACAGACATATCTCGACCTGGCTTCTACAGGCTTAAACCAAAAGGAATTGCCCGAGGCATGCTACAACGGTGGCCGACAGCACCCCGGTGAGTCCGTATCCCATGTTTGAAGCAGAGCCAACCCGAGGAGGTGCAGTAGGAGGAGTAGAGTTGGTCCCATTTCTGCCTCCCATACCTCTGCCTCCTCCCTTCCCTCCACCTCCTCCTGGCTTCGGCATCGTCTCGTTCTTGTGTCCCATCCCCTTACCACCACCCTTGCCGCCCTTGCCACCGCCTTCGCCTCCTCCTCCATGCTTCGGAGCATCAGGACTCGTACCATTCTTGTGGCCCATGCCCTTTCCTTTACCTTTGTCCTTGCCACCACCTTTACCGCCGCCCTCTCCTCCGCCGTGCTTGGTGCCATTACGCTTGTTCCCATGCTCCGGCTCCATCCCCATCTGCCCGCCAGACATGGACTCGCCCATATTCATACCGCCGCCGCTCCCAGCAGCCGGAGCCTTGGCAGGCTGGCCAGCTGCCGGCGCCGTAGCCCCAGACACCTTTTGCAAATTCACAGACGCCTTCTGCGCATCCGTAGCGGGCGTCTCGATGAACGGAATCATGGGCGCCAACATGGCACAGTTATCCTGCTGCGCCGCGGGCATACCCTCCATCGTGCCCGTGTTATTCTGGAACAGCAGCCTCTGCTTCCCGTCGACGGTCCACGCCTGCCACACGGGCATCCCTGCCTGGATCTTGGCGGCGTTGGGGTCGAGGCTGCGGACGAAGCTGGCCCAGTAGGCCTGCGTCAGCGGCACGATGGGCGCGTTGGTGGTGGAGTAGCTCTTTGGCGGGGCGCCGTCTGTGTTGTTGGGACCAAAGACGCCGTTTAGCTCGACGGTGTGGTAGGCGCCGAAGCCTTGAGCCTCTTGCTCGTCGTCGAGGGGTCCGTAGCGGTAGTTGAAGGTCGCTACGCCGTCGCGGGCCATGGCGTCCTGGAAGATTTTGGTGATGCAGTGCGCTCTGTAGTCCCCGTGGGCTGTCGCGAGCTGGCGCCAGAGTTTACCTGATTTGGGGAAGACGGGCTGCGGCTTGTCGAGGTAGGTCTCTGTGAGGAGGGCGAGGGAGGCGTTGCTGAGGGACTGGGTGGCCTGATCGTTCATGTTCTTGAAGGCCTCCTCGACGGTGTCGGTCTTTTGGGGCACGTTCTTGGTCCCCTCGTCGGTGCAGGTTCCCGCGATGGTAGGGACCTTGAGATACTTCCCCTCGGCGAAGCGTTGCAGCGTCGGCGCTTTGACGAGGTCGCCGTCGAGGTTGGGGTTGAACTGGCAGTCCTCCGTCTGCAGGGCCGTCGCGTTGAGGCCGCGGAGACAGGCGAGGGAGTCGGCTTGCTTGTTGCAGCCGGTGGCGTTGGTCAGGCAGCTGTACTGCTCTTGGCCTTGATCGAGGGTGCGGACGGTGGCGACGGAGACGGATTCCATGATGGCTCCCTTGATCAGGCCTGGGTCGATGTCTCCAAAAGCCGCGAGAAGCATGGCTACTGAGGTTGCGCCGGCGGAGTCACCTACGGCTACCATCTGATCGGGGTTTCCTCCGAACTTTTCGAGGTCAGTCAGCAACGGGGAAGCAGAAGATAGGGTTGGAAGAAAGCTCACAGCAGCGGCGTGTTGCTTCAGCCATTTCAGGCCTTGGATCTGGTCCTTGAGGCCGTTGTTCATACTCGCGCCAGCCTCCACCTCCTTGCTCTGCAAGAAACCATAGGGCCGTGTAGTTGACATTAGCCTTTGCTCTGCAAGTTCGTGATGCGGTGCGAGATGCACCAGGTTCAACCACGTACCAACTCTATAGTTCACCTGAACGACCAGCATGTTTCCAAACCTGGCCAGATCACTGCCGTTGAAGTTGGCATTGGAAAGAGACTGGAACCCGCCGCCTTGGATGAAGTACATGACTGGCAACTTGGAATCAGGTGTCGCGTTCGACGGTGCAAAAACATTGACATAGAGACAGTCTTCGTCCGTCGTGAAGCGCTTGTTGGGCTTCATCGTGAAGTCGGAGGCGCTTCGGGCCAGACATATCGGACGGAACTGGGTAGACTTGTCAGCAAAGCGAAGCTAATTCCTACATCTCAGAGGGATTCTTACATTCGAAGCATTGACGACATCAGTAGTGTTCGGAGGATCAACCGGCGCCGCGAATCGGAGCTGGCCCACCGGCGGCGCAGCAAACCGGACGCCCAGCCATCGAGTCGCACCGCCCTGCTCGGCGACTCCTTGGAGTTTGGTATAGCCAAGGTCGACAAGCGGGTCAACCGCCTGGACCTGGCCGATGATTGCGGCCGAAAGAAGAGAAACGAGGGCTTGGGTTAAGGAAGGCATTATTACAGAAGTGACAGACTTAGATTAAAAATTATAGTAGGAACCGACTAAACACAATCATCACCAATAACTAATCACAGCAAAGGAGAGAGAATTCGAACATGATCCGAAGGGAAAGATTGGATTATGGCGGTCTTGTCATCTGTTATATTAGGGACTGAACTTGAATTAGACCAGACCAGCCTGACAGCCCGAAATCGAAACCAGACCGGAGTATTTTGTTGACTCGAGGGCCATCTTCTGCACCCGGCTCACCAGCTTGGTGGCCTTTTAAAAGCTTCTCCGGACTGTCCGCAGTTTTTGGAGTTTTGGGGTGTGCTGCGGGGGTTCCAGGACCGGTTTTTGATGCCATCTTGTCGCGGATGTCGTGTTCCAGAACAGCCAACTCTGTTCTCAAAGGAAAGATTTCAAGATGGACATATGATCCCCGGGAAAGGATATCCGCAGCCGAGAGCAGAAAAAAGTAGGTAGCCCTCTTTACCAAGGTCATCGGTAGCGGAGCCCTTTAAACTGCCGCGGTTCTCGTCCGCGGGCTGGGGTATCATCCGCACATTTAGAGAGTTCTTCGTCGCAACAAACCCCTGTTTCCCCTTTCACGCCATCGCATCACCCATGCTGCCCAAAGTGCATACTTTTTAGGATGACAAGACTCTTAAGATGAACGCTCCTTGGCGGAGGGTTTCAGCGGGATCAAATAAGACGAGATGCTTTTCTCTCTTCGTGTCAGCCACTTTTGACTCTGCATGCCTCTCCTAGACCGCTTTAGGACACGTCGTACCATTTGCCTTGCCGACTGGCTGGTAACTGACGTATGAATCCTTGATGCTGCAAACTTTTACCCACACAGATTGCAACTGCGGCCGGTCGAGGTTGCAGTCGTTATCCGTACGAGGTGTCTTTCGGCACCAACCGGCCCTTCGGTGCGAACCATCCAATCCTATCATATGGCAATATCGATGACACTTGGTGTCACAAGACTGTAGTCTGTATATTCTATGTAATCAGGTAGTTGTACAGGAGTGCTATTTACAACTGAATTATGTACAGGAGAAGATGATAGAGAGACGTAAGTTGTTTGGGGAGTCAATCCCCCGTGGTGCAGACTCGCTGTCTATTCGTAGACGTAGCAGAACGGAGATCCTCCGACGGTGTTCATCAGGTCTCTGAGCTTGGCCGATCCGCCGATGGGAGCAATGTCAATAAGGTCGTCCAAGGTGGCGTTTGCGCTCGGCGGGTTGTTCTGTAGTGTCCTGGTGCCGAAAATGTCCTGTAAACACAAACATTGTCAGTTAATGTCATTCAAAATGAGATTCAATCTTGAGTATCCATGGAGTCGTACCTGTCTGTTGGCAAAGTCAAGCATCTGCCAGATCCAGTAGACGCGGTCGACTTGCGCGTGGTGCAAGAAGAAGACCGGCTCGCCGGGGAAGATGAAGGGATACGCGCCGGGGTCACCTATACGGAAAGTCAGTAACCGTCTCAGTCATACCTACGCGAGTCTGAACTTGCCTCCGATCGTGTAGTGACCTCCTCCGTGAACGCCAACCTCCATACCAGGCGTGTAACCTGCCGTCGCCCTGCATAACAGCCTGGAACCACTCAATGTTGTCATTGCCGAGGATCAACTCGGTGGTGTTCCGCAGCGAAGAGTATCGAGAAGCAATGTGCTTATTAAGATCACGCGTCAGGCAGCGAGGGTGGTCCTCAGTCGGCTTGTCAACGCTCAGCGGCGTCGTGGTGCCATACTGCCACAGCAGCCGGGGCCCGACGTGGACCACCATATCGGAAAAGGGACCGGTCTCGACGCAGCCGCCGCCGTTGCTTCCTCATGGAGGTCTCTGAGCCGTCAAAGACGGGGGACTTGGCTGGGTCTTCGACGTCGAGACCCCATTCCCAGTAGGGGAAGGTTCCTGTACGCGGGGAATTAGATTTCAGTTGTTCCTTGTTGAGGGATCGAAGAGTCCTAACCGGTGTAGCCGCAGACGTTGCGGAGGTTTTCCTCGTACGTGTAAGTGAAGTGTCTATGCCAAAGGAGGAAGTTCGCCTAAATGGCCCACCAAGTTAGCCACGTTAATCTGTAAAGAGTATCAATCTTGACCTACTGTGACGTGAATCATTCCAGTCTGGTTGAGATGTGTCAGGACAAAGTCGTCGTATAGTGACTTTGCAGCCGGAAGCTCGGTGGAGTTCAACAGCGTAGGGGAGGACTGGAGGCACTTGACCGCAGCGACGTACGCCTTGCGCTCTTCGGCAGGAAGTGTTCTCCTGGAGATCCAACATCAGCATATCGTGAACAAAACAACGGTATTTCTATACACAACTCACCATTCTTTTCCGTACGCGCAGCTTGTCGGGCGTGCAGGTCGAGTTGATTCCCATCCGCTGGTTCAGTGCCTTGGAGACCTCGAGAGCCTGCGCCGAGAGCTGAGCGAGGGCATCTCCATTGTCGATCGCCGTCTGCGTAAAGTTGTGGGCGGTGGTCTTGGCAGAGGTAAGGGCAGCGTTGCCGGCGGCAAAGAGGAGCCAGACGCAGTGCTTGAGGACGGCCATGACGTCTGTTACGGGATGGTACTGGAGCAGCAACTTTAACCGGATGAACAGCGTTCGAGACCACGATCCTTAAGCTTTCTTGAAAGGGAGATCCTCCTGCCGGAACTTGGAGCCGACCATCAAAAATTATATGTTTACTGAACAGTAGGGCAGAAGGAGAATGTTTAAAGGCGGCAGGCTGCCGCCGTGGAGCCTACTGGAGACCCTTTTTCTAGATTACCCATCGGAGCCGATATCCTCAAGGATTGCTGCTCTCGGTTAGGGCCGTTTATCCATCTTCGAGGGAGGCTATCGTGAGTAGAATACTGGTCGAGGCCGGCAACGAGATCCATAGAATACAACCCTTACCAAGCTTCCGCGGTTCCAAGTAGATGGGATGTAATGGGATCGGGTGAACTATTTGCTAGGTTAAGACTTCTCAAACAGGATCGAATATCCATCTAAAAAGTTGGTCCGAACCACGTTGCATGGACACCCGCCTTGCAGGCATTCAAGGAACCCGTTGTTCCAAACGGGGCAGCTCCAGAGCCAAGATGTCGGCGTGGCCAATCGGGGTGGGAACAGAGATGGGACTTTTAATCTATATCGGCTATCAACATTAAAGTTGGATTTAGCATTGCCACATTTTGGCCCACGCATTCTGGGTGCGAGGGGTGCGAGAAGACTAAAGAGTCGACAACATCCCTTCCTCTGTGGCGTCGTGTCAGCAATGGCAAAACTGGGCTAAGTGACCATGGTGGACGATGCTCTCTCCACAAACAGATAATCGGCTCCGGGCACGTGGATCTGGATCACCACGGACACCACTCAAGTGCAGAATTTGACCGGCTCCCCGTTTGATTTCAATCAAGAAATACGGTGTTCTGTTCATGGTTGTTGTTGGTATCGGTGTCCGTTCATCATGGCGGGCTGGAGCTCTGGCGAGTCAGATTTCAACAAATCCATCAAGCTTGGGCGGATCTGGTCTCGGCAGTTGAGGAAATGATTCAGATGAAGCAATCAACATGCTTGAATTCCTCCGAAAAGTGTGGTCTAGTTGCGCAGGGTATCTTTCCAACGGCAAGAAGGATCACAAAAACGCATCATGATGACGATGATGGTCTTTACAACTTCGCAGTAACGATACAGTTTACATGTAGCCTACTACTTGATCTCTGAGGATCTCAAACCTTGCGTATGATCCTGTGAGCCACGTGCAGTCAAGCTGACACCCGCACGACCCAAGCGGCTAGTTGTTATTGCTTGGTCACTATATGGAACCTTCCTAGAATACTCGCCAGTCTCGAATTGACAGTGGCGTGATGTTTATCAAGAATGCTATCGAGGCCTTGAACCTTGTTTTGCTGGGAACACGGCTACCGGCACCACGGCGCCTACTTTGACCTGAGCTGACTATGTAGTATCTCCGCCTGTCAAAGGGACGAGCCAAGCGCTGCCCAATTAGTTGGTTCTCTAAACGAAAAGAGTAACTTCGTTTATGCCCCTGCCAAGTCGACTAAGCATTCTATCACGTGTCGCTGACTACTTAGAGTGATAATGCCGGCTTGCAGAGCAGCTCTATCACGGATCCTTATTCGAATTGTGATCTAAAGTCAAACGTATCACCGGGAAATTGGGATCAGTCAGCCTCTCTCGGATTCGGTCTATTAGATTCTAGCGAAGAAACAGCCGTCGTAACTAATACGACTAGAATTGTGTGAGACTCTTTGCCAGGAAACGAGTATGGACTATAGTAAGGTGCCTTAAACGTCTAGACTCAGCTTTATACAATGTTGTACAGCTTCCTTCATTCCTTCCCCCCCCCCCCCCCCCCCCCCATTACCAGTGATGAAGCTCAAACCTTGACAAACCAACCTTTGCCAATCTTCTTCGTCTTCACGATTCGCGCCAAGGTCAAGAAGAACGTCCCCAACATCAGACAGCTACCAGCAAAAACCTGGGCGCCGAGGTATCGACCGCCGGTAGCGGAGATGATGGCGCCGGCGATCGGATTCCCAGTGAGCACGGCAAACGCAACGATCGTGAAGACCATTCCGATGCGCGTCCCTTGCTTGCTCGGGTCCGTCGTCAAGGCGCTGACGCCAGCCGGGAAGAGGGCCTGGATGGCGTTACCCGCGATGCCGAAGAAGATGGTCCAGACGTAGAGCCCCGACGGGGATTTCACGGCGATCCAGCAGTAGGTTAAGAGTCCCGAGATTAGAGCCATGGGTATGAAGACGGTGATTGTGCCGATCTTGTCTGCGAGGAAGTTTGGGCCTAGGCGGCCGATGAAGCCGATGCCGTTGAGGACCAGTAAGAGATTCAGCGAGTCCGTGTACGAGAAGTCGAGCTCGTCTCGACTGAAGGAGGCCAGGTAGTAGAAGGCAAAGTACACTCCCATGAAGGACTTGACGTGGCCGAGTCAGCGCGGCATTCAGATGCACGGGCAAAGGCGACTTACAAAGAACCCCCCGGCAGTATAGAAGGTATACTCAAGTTCCTTGAACGACGCCAAGTCCACCATCTTGCTCGCTTTGCGCGGAAGTATGCGCGGCTTGAGAAAGATGAAGCCAACAATCAGCGTCGCAAGCTGAATGAAAGCAAGCGTGCGCATAGCCCATGGAAACCCGACCTGCGGTAGCAACTGCCGAACCGTACTCGGGAACACCAACCCACCCGACGCGCTTCCCACGGCCGCCATGCCGATGGCGATGGCCCTTCTCTTATCAAAGTAGGTCGACAGCGTCGCTAGGGATGGGCAAAACACCAGACCGAAGCCCAGACCGACACAGACGCCGTGCGAGAGGAAAATCTGCCAGTACTGCGTGCACCATGACGTCGCAAAGATGCCGAGCAGGATGAGGAAGCAGCCGGAGAAGTAGAGGTGGCGGAAGTACCCTGCATCGGTGAAACGCCCTGAGAATGCGCCGATGAAGAAGAGGAGGAAGACTTGGAAGGATCCGATCCACGAGATGTCTGATGGTGGTCTCTTTAGTTGTTGAACGTAATATGTCTGGAAAACACCGAAAGAGTTGACGAAGCCCCTACATTGCCCGTCGTGTCAGCCACTTCACTTGAAAGTCTCCGTTGCGCCGTTGTCTCTCACTCACCATGTATCCATGAAGATGAAGTGCGCGCCCAGTACTACAACGGCCACCGTCAGTTCCACTCCATCAGCAAAGACGCAATCTCATTTCTCACCAGCCATCCAAGCATTGTATCCCCCGTCAGGCGGCGGCCCGGGATCCGCAGTGGGCGCCGACGCGATCCGACTCAGCACGCGCCCGCCGCGGCTCCCCGTCCGATGCGTCTCTTCTCCCACGAGGCCACTTTCGTTCCGCGACGAGTCAGACCTCGTCTCCTTTTCAGTACTATCCATCATGATAATCTGTTCTTGGGCAACATGCGTTCTGATGTCAAGAGGGTGGCGTCATAGACCTGGGTGGGCATTGATCGTGTGTGTGTGTCCTGGGAATAAACGAATTTCATTCCCGTACGCTGGCCATGGCGGGGAGCGGCACCCTTAAAGACCATGTTTAAACCAGTTCCCTCGCGCTTTCGCGCTTAGGGAACCAAGATCCCTTTTATTTGACTCATGGCAAAAGGTCCTAGTTTCGTCTCTTAGTTCTTACCGAGGTTAGGCGGTGTGGTGGGTGGTAAGGATAAATGAATAGCAGCAGCCTTAAACCAGGACTGTTGCCCCGCGAAACTACTACTTGGAGGCGGCAGAAAGAAGTTTGAAACTCGAGAATTAGTCACTAGGCGCTGCAATTGGCATCGCTCGATGATTGACTTGCTCAGTCTAAGCAGTAATTTTCTTACGCTCTCTGGCCGGAACCGCAAGGCGAGCCAACCAGAATGCCGATGACTTGCCGGGATATTCAGCCAACTTTGTAGGAAATGCGGCGGAAGTACCGGGGATCTTCCCGTCCCCCGCGATCCCTTCCGACACTAGTAGAATTGTGGTATTGTGATGATAAGTTGGACAACCGTTGCGCAACTTTATACGAACCAAAAGATTATACTACATCCCTTCTTGGACTTGATTGAAGTTGGTTCAAGGTTCAGTGTTTGTTCTCGCATGATGCAAGACATTAATTCGTTTACGGGTAGAGAAAAGGCAACTGATGGATGAACTAGACTCTCGGAGGTACTTGTACTTACCGTAGCCGCAAGCTGACTAAACGCTGTCGCGCCCTCCGCGGAAATGCATCTTACTTTAACTTCATGTCATCGATGGCCGCCGAGGTAATAGCTGCTTATATTTCTCTTTTCTACTTACCTAAGAGGACCCGGTCATCGGAAAACACTTTTGTCCACATGTCCAGTAAAGTTTTGACTGTAGAGTCATAGCTCCAACGACGAGTATCTGTTTGAGACGACGTTTAAGGGATGCCCAGTCAGCAGAGTTGAGACGACCCCCGCTTGTGTACGTGAGGAAAAGAGAGGTTAGCACATGCATCTTCGGAAACTGGGTTGCTGACAAAACTACGCAGTCGAAGGGTCATTTGATCGATGCGCGTCATTCAAATTGTTCGTTTAGGGAGACATGAGGCCACTGCCGTTGAACGAGCGTCTGATCTGTCGACGGTGACTCGACCGAGGTGAAATGCCATCCTGAAGCACAGCAATTAGTGGCATCAAGTAGTTATTACCAAATATTGCAGGGTTTGCGGCCTTCGAGTTCGTCTTCACCTTTGGCCCACACATTGTCAGCCCTTTTCTTTCATCAACCCGGCTCAACTCAGCATTGCATCTAATGCGATAGAGTGGTGGGGCAACGCCTGGTAGTACAAAAGGGCGAGAGCACTTCGAGAACCCGACACAATGAGATCTTACCCAGACGTCAGCAGAAAGCCTGGACTCAGTTCGCTGATCCTTTCAAGAGCGCTCCCTCTCTACCAAATGTGAATGATTAGGATACTGCAAGCGGCGTTCGTGCTACGCCAGATGTTCATTCAATGAGGTTGTGGGTAACACGAGATATCCGGGACTCCTAGTACGAGCTCTCCCGGTAAGCTATGCGCTCCCTTGGAGTCTGCGACGTTCGAAAGTCAGTAATGCGTTTTGATTCAAGGCTCATAAATAATAACACAGATTGTGGCAACTTGATCTTGAAAAGAGAGCTCTTCGCCTATGCAGGCTGTAGATACTAATCCTCACATATTGACAACCTGCCACATTCATTTGAGCGCCGAACAAACCATCATGCCTTGCATCAGCACTTACCTTCTTCTCGTACACACCTTCATCACAAGCCTCATGGCCAACCCACTCCCCATCACCAACCACAATTCCTTAACCTCCCTCGTCACCCCACGATCCTACTTCACCCCCATCCGCCCCCTCAAAATATCCCCCGTCGAATGCCACAACGAAGCCGACTTCCGCGGCCACGCCGACATCGAACCCAAGTTCTTCTTCGACGGCGTCTACAAGTTCTGCCAGCAGCGCTACGCCACGATGCAGACGCTCGACTACACCGACGACCCGACCTACGACAACGGCCACCTCGTCCGCAACGCGAGCTGGCGCTACCGGGACTGGCACGGCGTCAACCACGACTTTAGAGTTTGGTGGGAGGCGGGTTGCAGGGTTTCCGGCGGGAAACAGAGTGTGCATCGTCCGTTGGGGGAGGAGGGGGGTCCTGAGTGGACGCCGGGGTGTTATGAGATCATGGGCTCTACGCATTACGAGTGTGAGTTTTTTGAGAACCCGATTTTTATGGTAATCTTCGATTACCGGCTTTTGGTTTTGGGTTTGCCAAGGCTATTCACCACCTATATGACTTATGAGTACGGACGGAATACGTGCTGATACTTTTCTCTTTTTGCGATGTAGGTACAGGAAACGGCGGTGTTGGGGGAAGGAAGAAGGCCGGTTGCCTCATCTATGAGTATAAAGGCGGAAAGGGCGACAATGACGATCCAGCGTCTTGATGGGAGTCGAACTCCATGTTTGCAGGACCACGGTCGTGATGGGCCATGTGATCTTCTGAAGATGGCTGAGTCTTTCGAGCCCGCCTCATGGAGATTGTCTGCGAGATGAGGATATAGTTGACAGTTCACGTCAATAATCTGGCGCGTGACCAAGACGAACCGCGATATCCCTGGCACGGCCAGAATCCCCAGACAGTCCGATACTCTATATATCCCTGTACCCAGCCCGATGGTGGTGCCATTGTCGGACCAGCACACATCGGACCCTGAATGACGTACAATTTATTCCTATTACCTTTGGGGGTTTAAAAAGAGATGATGGCCCGGGCATGAGGGGTGGTAACACCGTTACGTAGGCACGGTATCTGTGCCCAGTTATTCCGCCACTCGTCACAACTATCAAGAAGCTGTCAAAACATTTCAGTATACGTCACAATGGATACCCTTTTCATGAAAGTAGTGAGCATTAAGATGCCCGACTCTCTCGCCAATATTATACAAAGCGATCCGTGGGCCGGTGGGAAAACCCGTGCTCCTGCTGTTAGACAATCACCACCCACTGTCAAGCAGGCACCAGCACCAGCACCAGCACCAGCACCAGCACCAGCACCAGTATCAGCACCAGCAGCCGCGAATATGATGCAACAGGATGAGACACAGTACATCAGCCTTCCAAGGGGGGGAAGAGAAAATAAATAGAATCTGTTGGAACCTATGTGCTGACAAATGGCAATCAGATTGAACAGGAACCTGTCCGAGGAGACCAAAGACACGAACAGCTCAGGAGGGACAAATCGAAGCAGCGGTGAGAGTGCCGGTGGTACTCGCAGCAATGGGAAGCCGAAAGGGGAATTATCTGCAACCGTGGATACTCTTCTGAACAAGGCGTTGGGGTTTGGAGGTGCGAGTGAGGTCGAGAAGAAGAAGGGCGGTGCTGCGTAGCCGGTTCTGGCGTCCAAGGTTGCCTACGACTCTCATCTGTCTGAGGGGACGGTTACGAAACTATGACCTTGGCTTTGAAGCGTTGCTCCGTCTTGTTTTGCTAGACTGTACTGTATGCAACGAATCTCACGTTGATTGACTCAACAAGATTGATGTTCTCGAGTTGATACCACACACGGCGGGTTGATAGGTCTTTCGTGACGTACTCCAGATATCGTCGTCAGTCTTACTGCTTATTGCGTGTAGATTCCTTTCTGCGTCACAGTCGCCGCCGCATCGAGGAGGAAACAACCTTTCTAAACAGAACTGGTGAAGAAAAGACCAAACAGCACAACGGTTCTGTGTAAAGCAAAGATGTAAGAACATGCAACCCGCGCCACGAAGCCCCGGCCTTCGGAGCTTTCCCGCGCGATCCAGCCATCTGGTGCGCTACCCCCCGCTGTCTGGACCCCACGCTTACACCGCAACATGACGCCACCCGGACGGCGCCCGATGCTCTTCCGGGATAAGCATATCTGCAGCCGGCTGATGTCCCCGACATGGGTACTGATACCGATAGTTGAATGTCCATACATCACTTTGACTACACACGCATTGAGGAGAAGAGAGAGTAGAGAACGAACTCTGGTTCGTAGTGTCAGTCCTCTCTGCCAAGTCCTCCCACCGCTGATTTAAGGGGAATAATCTCCACAAAGCCCCGGTGGCAGAATCGGCCGTCGGCGACAGGAGCCGAGATAAGATGATGGGTTCGTTGATATACCCTATCCGTTCTTGTCGTGTAGGGCCTCATCATTGGCGACTTTATGGTTCCAAAGGTCCAGACGACCAATCGCTTGGAATAGTGCATGTTGCACAGGATCCTCCATCAGAAACCGCGCAGTCATGGAGACGATGCAGAGTGATATCTCGACAATGGTTCGAGGGGTATAAAGTACATATAGCTGCATGGTCGTTAACAACGATGAAAGGTCCTCTCAGAAATCATCCCGAACCTCCAGTGACTGTCGTGATCTGTCGTAGCCCGCTACCCTGACAACAATGCTCCCCAACTTACTCGCCGCGGCGCTGGCCCTGGCAACAACCACATCTGCCTCCCCAATCAGCAGATCCTCAACCACAAACAATGCCTGGGACCTAGACTGGATATCAACAGACCCCTCCCTCCCAAAAGTAATGTAAGCGCTCCACCGTCCTCATACGCCCCCTCATAAGCACCTACTAACCCAACCCAACACAGCATCTACAGCGCAGGCGGCACAAGCCTCTCAGCCTCAAACTACAGCCGCCTAGACAACATAGCCTACGGCTCCGGTCCCCCACCGACGCCCTACGACCTCATCTCCGACGTCTCCGAGGTTCTCGAGGTCGCGCAGCTCGCCGTTGTAGAAAACTCGATGCCCTCGGCGGCAGCGCAGGGTTAAACTCATCGCTGTATCTGAACATCAGCCAGCTCGCTAACGCACAGGTGTGTGCCGAGGGGAGTGATGTCGCTGGTGCGATTATGTTTCATGGGACGAATACGCTTGAGGAGACGGTATGTGCCTCCACGTGTGGGGTTTTGAGAGTGTTGGCTGACGAGAGGACCTAGGCTTTCGGCGTGGATTTGACGTTTAATTGCTCCAAGCCGTTCGTTGCTACGGGGTCCATGAGGCCTGATACGTACGTTTCTCCTGATGGGCATGCGAATTTCTATCAGGCTGTTGCGGCGGCTGCGTCGCCTTCTTCGCGTGATCGAGGGGGTCTCATCGCCTTCAACGACAGGTAGGCTTTCCAATGTTTATCGAACTCGCCATACACACCCCTGGTCAATCGAGAGAGGAGAGGAGAAGGGATGGAAGAAAGAGAGAGGCAGCGAATTCAACTAACCGCGCGCCGAACAGAATCACGTCAATCTACTACTCCACCAAGGTCAATGCAAATACACCAGACACGTTCAAGGCCCTTGAGCAGGGGAACCTCGGGGCCTTCCTCGCGGGGCAGCCGTATTGCTTTTTCGACGCGGCGTATCCGACAGGACGGCCTCATTTTGATGTCACGGGCGTGACGGAGTTGCCTTCTGTGATTATTGTCTATGGCCATCGTGAGTCTTGCAACCCGCGCCTATCCGGTTACCTCTTCCCACGCACGAGGATATGTTTTGGCATAGGGGGAAAAAAATATTGACGCTGGAGTTTTGCAGAGGGTTTCGATGCGTCATTGATGTATGCTGCCGTCGCCAATGGCGCAAAGTAAGTTCATCCCGGGTTTGCCGACCCATTTTGTCGACACCGAGAGGGAAAGAAAGCTGACGTTGAATCGTGAAGGGGCCTAGTGATTCTCGGACCCGGAGCAGCAGCCGTAAGTCCCAGCGCCCGAGCCGCGGCCGCGGATCTGCTGGAGCAGCGGGGGATACCCACCATCGCCGTCGCCCGACCCGTCACCGGCACCGGCGTCTCCCTAGTCCCTTTCCCGGGCCACTGTACGTACACTAGAGAAGACTCATCACCCACACTCTTGCCCTGAAGTTGTTGGGTTTTCGGATGCACTGACAGCCAGGACCAAGTAGGATTTACTCGAGTTACCTCGGCGGCGAGCAGGCGCGCATCATGTTGCAGCTTGCCATCAATGCCGGCTACGATATTGATGCGATCCGGGGGTTGTTTGAGAGTCCTTTGAGGAGGGCTGTTTATGAGGCACCTGCGAATCAGAAGTTTTATTACTCTGGCTGAACGAGAAGGTGCTTGGATGAAGTACAAGGTATATAGTCAAGAGACCTACATAACATGGTAATACAGCAGAGAGGCAGAACAGAAGACCTGAGAAATGGGTTGACTCGGTGACCTCACATTACATTTTATATTTTTACAAGATTACAGCCCAAGTTTGAAGTTCGGGCCAGGACAGGAAAAAACAAAATACCCCACGTCACAATCTACCATTATATCACTCTTCACAATTACCCACCGTCTATGATTCTAGTGTCGGAGAACAACTGGGTTGGTGGAAAGCAAGGCGTACTATGCCAGCTTGGGTCTGTTTGCAGAAGAATTGGAAGCCGCATCTAAGCCAAATGAAAGTAGTCTAGAGAGAAATGTCAGGTTAGGCTGAGCGATCAACGTTTTGTAGGGTTGGATACATAAGTGGTCGTATATACAATATATAGCAAGGATAAATAACTATTTTCTCTTTTTACCAAGGCGCTTTCGGGCTTCACCACTTTATACATGATCCAAAATACTAGGTCGCCTTTGGGAGCTACATCTCCTCTTTCGGTGCGTCGTCGGGATGCGAAACCCCACATCAGGTTTCGCAACTTCGTCCTGCGAGGGGCGAATCCACTTACCGAGCGGGCCTGCTAAGAAGCGGCTCCTGGTCGTCGCCCTCATGCTCGTCGGCGATCTTCTTGGCCTTGCCGGCGAACGGCCAGTACCCCTTCTCGTTGCAAATCATGGCGAAGAAGCCCGCGGCGACGGCGACCCAGTAGAGGTTGTAAGAGACGACGGAGCCGACGGTGGCCGAGTTCTGCCAGCCGAGGACGGCGTTGAAGATGCCCCAGAAACCGCCACCGTTGAGGTCGGGGTTGCAGCACTGCGGGTTGTGTTAGAATACGTTCGTGGCTGGTGATGAATGCGGGGTGTCTTACGTTGACGTGCCAGACGCTTCTGCGGACGTCGTAGGAGCCGGGGCCGGAGCCGAGTTCTGCTGCGTCACCTCCGACAATCTTGTTCCACTTGAGTTGTGCGTTAGTATTGACCGGTGACTGCTGTTGGGGATGAGGGCTGCTTACCTCGTTTTGCTCAAAGTGCCAGACGCCCTTGGAGAAGAGACCGGCGGCGATGAGGTACAGGAAGCAGGTCGAGACGATGAGGAAGATTTGGATCGGCGCCGTCTTGGAACCCCTTTTCACACAAAGTCAGTCAGTAGGTGTTGCGTATGGCAAGGACTCGATTCACCATAGTGTACTCACTTGTAGATAAAGTAGCCCACAAAGGCACCAAGCGCAAGGCCGAGGATAGACGAAATAGCAATAGACGCAGCAGTCTCGCTAACACCAACACCAGCAATGAAGAGCACGCCCTCGAAGCCCTCACGCAGGACAGTAATAAAAGGCAGCAAGAACAGCGCGTACTTCTCGCCGAGGTACTTCAACCGGTCGCGGAAGGGACCCGAGTGGGACTCGCTCGCGTTCAAAGCCTTGCTCAGCTTCAGACGCCACTTGTCCTGGAGCTTGGTGACGCGCAGGAGGACGGCGCCCATGGCGGTGATGATGAGGGAGGCGCCGAGGGAGAAGATGCCCTCCCAGATGCTCTCTGCGGCGGCGAACTGTTCTGCGCCGAGGGAGTGGATGCCGCTGATGATGGCCATGGCGATGATGACGCAGGTGACGAGGCCGGCGGCGGTGCCGAGCCAGACCTGCTTGACCATCTTTTGGTGGAGGACGGGGTCATCTTTGGTGGCGAGGGTGCGCTTGATGAAGGCGAGGAGGACGGACACGATGATGGCGGTTTCGAGGGACTCGCGGAAGGTGATGAAGAAGACTGTGTTTTTGTTAGCGGGTGGTGGTGATTGTGAGGGGGCTGAGTGTACATACTGGGGAGTGAGAATAGGTCCTCCATTGTGAGTTTGTGGTCGTGATGTGCTCGTGGGTGGTGTGAGTGTGTGTGGGATGAAGATGAGTGGCGCTTTGGTATGACTTGAGAATGAGATGAGAGATTATAGACAGTGCCCCAGTGAAAAAGTGGCGCGGCTGCGCTTAAGATGCGGCTGCAGCGCTTAGATGTGTAGGAACAAGATGAATGTTCCTCAGCGAGATGGAAGACAGCGACGAGGTTATAGTGTTGCGTCACGTCGATACCGAGAGTGCATCACAGGATTAAGAGCTGCGATGTGTGTTGGTGGTGGTGGTGGTGGTGCTGGATATCGGGCGACGATGAGACGGGATGAGGGGACGTGAACGAGAATTCGAGGCAGGATTAAGCGGCTCTGCCGAGAAAGAAACAGACACCGCTGACACTGACACTAGCGATGACACGCACACGGGACGGGCACGCGGGGCTTAGGCGAGAATGAGAGAGAGAGAGAGATGGAAGTGGTGGCTTCGGGGCGCCGAGGTGATGGTGTCGCGTGAGAGTGCGGATTCCGAGTTTTTCTCTCTCTCTCTCTCTCTCTCTCGCAATTCTTTCCCCGCCGATTTTCACCGTCGTCTGTCGCGCCAGCGATCTCGGCTGGCGTCGTAAAGCCGAGTGGAATCCTTTCCGTAGGTTCTTGGGTGGGAATAAACAGTGAGGTGATGTGAGTGGGGCAGGGGTCCTCGGGGGGTTTTGCCTGCTGACTGAGCCACCTGGCCGTGTGGACGGGTGCGCTGGCGTCGGTGCTGGCGCATTTCTGAGTCTCTGACAGGCTTCACCCAGGGGGGGCACCACGCTGTAACACTTGCTATGGTGATCCTCAGGATCAGATAAACCCCTCCAGTGCCTCCCCTTCGATCCGCCCCACCGGCGGCACACCGCACACCACCCCCCCACCATAGCGGGTACTCTTCAGGGAAGGACCGGGCAGGCAACGGCGGCTTTTCCTTATCAGATCGCCAAGATTTCATTCAATCCATTCGTCGTGCAATTTTCAATCCTTTTTCACGTGTGTCTCACTTTCATTCTCACTCTCACACTCACTCCTCACTCCTCACCTCACTCATCCTTCACTCTTCTCCTCATCTGCGAGTTCCCCCTTCCTCGCTTACACTTTCACTTTTCTCCGAGCACTCGCGTCTAGTGTAGGTATCCGTACACTTCAACTGTGTGTGTGTGTGAGTGTGCTGCGTGTGAGTGTGCTGCGTGTGCTGCGTGTGCTGCGTGCATATCTCTCCCCCACCCCTCCCTCGATTGCCGCCGCCCGCTGTCAAAAGTCTCGGACGTCCAATGTTCCTCCGCGCTCGGCCCGGTTCGTAGAAGCTTTTTTTGTGGGATTTTTTCAACGAGTCTATGAATCACGACGGATTCTCGTGCATCTGGACGCCCGTGCGAGACTGCATAACAACCAAGTGAAGCAGCATAGGCTCAACCCGAATCTAGTGTTGAGTTGAGAGTTGTGAGGGCATTTTGAGCCGCGCCAAAAGGGCAACCAACACAACCACCACCACCACCACCACCAAATAAGTACACTAGAGAGGACAACCGCACTTGGAAGCATCCCCGGCCACTATGGCCTTCTCATCCTCAACATCGGCCGTCTTGGCCCGAGTCGCCGCCCTCACGCTTCTCATATCATCCGCCCTGGCAAAGACCATCGAGCTCGACTGGAACATTGGATGGGTTCTCACAAACCCCGATGGCGCCTTTGATAAACCAACCATTGGCGTCAACGGCCAGTGGCCTCTGCCTCTCATCGAGGCAACAAAGGGTGACAGGCTCGTCCTCACCGTCCACAACCACCTCGGCAATGCGAGCACCAGTCTTCACTTCCACGGCCTGTTCCAGAATGGCACCAACCACATGGACGGCGCCGTAGGTGTCACCCAGTGCGCCATTCCGCCTGGTTCCTCCTTCACATATGATTTCAAGGTAAGCCCCTCCTAGAGACTGACTCTCTTCCAAGTTACCCAAGTGTATACTCATGCCATGCTATAGTTTGATCAAGTCGGCATCTACTGGTACCACGCCCACAACGACGGAACCTACCCCGAAGGTCTCCGCGGCCCTCTCCTCATCCACGACCCCAAGGGTCCCTACGAGGGCAAGTACGACGAGGAGCTCGTCCTGACCCTCTCCGACTGGTACCACCAGTCCACCCGCACCCTCATCAAGGAGCTCATCAGCGTCGAGAACCCCACCGGCGCAGAGCCCGTCCCCAACGCCGCCCTCCTCAACGACACCCAGAACCTCCGGGTCAAGGTCCAGCCCGGCAAGACCTACCTCATCCGCATGGTCAACATTGGCGCCTTCGCCTCCCAGTACATCTGGTTCGAGGGCCACACCCTGCGCGTTGTCGAGGTCGACGGCGTCTGGACCGACGAGGCCGAGGCCGAGATGCTCTACATCGCCCCCGCCCAGCGCTACAGCGTGCTCCTGACCACCAAGAAGGACGCCTCGGAGAACTTTGCCATTGTGGGCTCCATGGACGAGGAGCTCTTTGACGTGATCCCCGACGGCCAGGACTCGAATGTCACGGGCTGGCTCGTCTACGACGACAAGAAGCCCCTGCCTGAGCCCGCCACCGTCGACGAGTTTGATCCCTTTGACGACTTTGAGCTGGTGCCCTTTGACAAGCAGGAGATTTACGACAAGGTAGACTATTCCTTCGAACTGTCCGTCAAGATGGACAACCTCGCCGACGGCGCAAACTAGTAGGTCCACGACAATTCTACACAAAGACTCCAGCTAACGCCCTTGACAGCGCCTTCTTCAACGACAAAACCTACATCCTCCCCAAGGTCCCCTCCCTCTACAGCGCCCTCACCGTCGGCGACTCCAACGCCGCCAACCCCCGCGTCTACGGCACAAACTCCATCGCCCGCGTCCTCAAGCACAACGAAATCATCGAAATCGTCCTCAACAACGAAGACGACGGCAAGCACCCCTTCCACCTGCACGGCCACCAGTTCCAAGTCGTCCACCGCTCCGATGAGGACGCCGGCGCCTTCTCCAACTCCACGGATGACATCAGTAACTTCCCTCGCTACCCCGTGCGCCGCGACACTCTCATCGTCGAGGGCAACGGCAACTTTGTCATCCGCTTCAAGGCGAATAACCCGGGCGTGTGGCTCTTTCACTGCCATATCGAGTGGCACATGGACCAGGGGCTGATCGCGACCATTATCGAGGCGCCTGATGTCCTGCAGGGGCTGGAGGTGCCCAAGGATCATCTGGAGGCGTGCCGTGCCGGTGGGGTGCCGACTAAGGGCAATGCGGCTGGTAATACCAAGGACGTGTTGGATCTTATTGGCGAGAATAGGCCTGTTGGACCTTTGCCTGAGGGGTTCACGCCCAAGGGATATGTTGCCATGTTTTTCAGCTGCGTGGCTGCGTTTATGGGTTTGGCTGTTATTTCATGGTATGTTTTTTTTATGATCCCGCATTGATTTGATTGGTGACTAACTTTGATATAGGTACGGTGTTCTGGAATCTGATAAGCAGTCGAGCGTTGAGGACTCTGGTTCCGATGCGGGAAACCGGGATGAGTAAACGTCATCTGGATGAACAAACTATATACACATGCATATATATATATATATATTATACCTGTCATACATGCACAAACATATATGTACACCGCCATATAAGAAGAAATGAATTTGAGTCAACACAATCCTGTCGGATCAAACATGCAGTGATCTCTTGCGTCCACATCTGTCTCAAACGAGAAAGTCTAAAGAGCAGAGAAGCACTCAAAGTCGACATGCTCGCGGTGAATCCACAAGGTAGGAAGACAACATAAATCATTGCTAAACTAAGAACTGGATATCATCTCATCGCGCATAACACAGAACCCCTCCAGCCCATCAAATCCACAACTCACCTCGTCAGTCATCAAATCCCATTCCTCATTTTCAACGTACCATTCATCCTCTCTCCCCAGCTACCCCTTTTCCCCAAAAGCAAAAGACTCGCCCTGACCACCAACAAACTCGTTCGTCAATGCCGAGCTCCATCTACGTACTACTTCAAGGAAGGTTGTTCATCTTCATGCTGTTCTGCGAAGTAGAATCCTTGCCGACATTGTAGTGCTCAGAACGCTTCGCATTCTCCTCCATACGGGCAAGTCTCGAGTTCCGCTTCTTCTGCTGACTCTTGCGGTAGAAGAACAGCGCCGCACCAATCAAAAGTCCAACACCAGCAACAGCACCAATAACGATCCCAGCAATCGCACCCCCAGATAACTTCTTGCTTCCCGAGCTTCCGCTGCTAGAGCCAGAGTTGGAGGCAGCGTTGGTCGACGAGGCCGAGGGCGACGCCGTGGCGGCGATGTCGTCCTCGCCCGGCTCGGTGGCGTTGAAGCAGGGGATGCGGGTGTTGAAGGTGGCGGCCTCGACGTAGGTGATGTCTGCGCAGGCGTAGAAGGTCTGGTTGTGGGGCGCGTCCCAGTCGGCGCGGTAGATGATTTGGAGGGTGGCGTTGGAGCCTGCTGCGACGGAGGAGGGCGGGTTGGGGACGTTGACGCAGGTGTGGCCTGGGTTCAGGTCCGAGACGGATTGTTCCTCGATGAGGGTTGTGAAATCGCTGTTGGAGGTTGGGTCTTAAGGGTGGGTTTTGTTAGTCATGTGTTGTGAAGGGAATCAGGGGTGAGATGGGTTGAATAGGGGTTGAAGGGGACTGGGTTGCCGAGTCTTTAGACTCCGTTTTAGGATGGTGAGGTTTCCGTAGACATACCGTTCTGGTAAGAGATGGAGATCTTGCTGTTGTAGTAGTCATCCTGAGCAACGAGGGCGACCTTTCCGCCAACTATCCATCGGTACTCGTCAGTAAGAACGTTCACACATCTTCTCACGTCTTCATCAAGACTTTTGTTAGGAGGCTCTTTGACTCACCCAAGGGGAACTCGGTCCTGTTGGCAGCACCAGACTTTGAACCGCACGGAGCCTGGTTATCCATGTCTCCGCTCCAGACTCTGTCGGTCGGCCACATGAAGGCGGCGGGACCCATCTCGTCATCCTGCTTGGTGTGCTGAGCACAGGCGACCGAGGCGAGGCCCAGGGCCAGGAACGTCTTGAGGGAGGAGGCGTGCATTGTTGCCGTGATATGGGATTTGGAGATACCAAGATGCAAGAAATAAGCTTCTTCTTTGACGGGTATACGGTAAAACACGCGATGCCTTGGGACCAACAGAGTGCGTTACGAAGAGATGCATATGACGGCTGTGGAGGAAGAGGGGGGGTTCAAGGGGATAATTAAGAATTAAGGGGCGGTTAACTAGCATCCATGGGGAACGAACCGGATGGCAACAACGGTCAAGTTATACTACTGCAGGTCTACCTAGATTTTTCTTCTCTCTTGCCTTTGCAAGCCGACTGGTTGCATATTGCATGTAACCATGTCTCCGTTTCCCTTTCCCCTCTTTGGGTCGACCTTACACCAACCATCCTCCGCTCACACATGTCAAACGGAGTAAAGATGGGCTCACAGAAGTCACGAAGGGGCGGATATCCCGCCTAGATCCGCCCAGAGAGGAATGAGGGAAAAAAAAAAAGTAAGAAGGCACGAGTTCTGTTGAGGCTTTTCGCCAATAGCGCCCATACGACCCGCGCCCAGAACATGGCAACTATGTGCCCACAGACTTGGCTGAATCCCGTTGGATGGGAAGGGGAAGAGGCCATGGCCGCATGGGTGAAGGGTGGTGCAGGTGGCGACGGCGGTTTTTTGCTTGGTAAAGTCTTGGAAAGTACCATTCATGTCTACACAAAGGTTTTCCCAGTATCCGTATGCTTAGGGTCTCCGTAGATTGATAAATGAACGGCGGAACTTTTGGGAGGAGATGGGCAATAAGGTCTGGTATCTAGATGGGTTGATGGCCAAGAATGTGGATGGGACAGGGAAGACCGCTGGACGGCAAAAAACTTGGGAATACGAAGCAGACAGAAACCAAAACTCCCGCCCCGCCTCTATTGATTTTTACTCTCTCTCTCTCTCTCTCTCTCTCTCTCGCTCGGCCGCCGAAGGGGCCGGATACGTTTCTTTGTGAGGGATCAAGTGCCCAGGCAATTACTGGAGAATGGAGATACCATCACGACAAGTTCCCTTGGCAAATAATCAGGTTGCAGAGTAGCGTAGGAATGGGTGCGACTCTAGGGTGGTGAGATAGAGGGGAACGAGGGATAAACATGCTTCAAGTCCATTTACCGTGTATGCCATGTACCACAATCAAAGTTTCGAAAACTCTTTTCCTTTTCACCAAGACCGTAAGTAGTTTATCAGATCCCTTTGTCCAATCAGATCATGCCATCCGGCCCGCTTGTGTCTCTTGGCAGCATGGAACAATATATCCAAACAGGGAATGGTTCACCGGACGTGGATGTCTGCCATTGTCTGGCTGGCAATGGTTGGCAGAAGTTGTTGGCTGATGGCTGGATGGGCTGTCGTTTAACTGATGTGATTGATAAGATTAGATGCATCCATGAGATCAGCAGCGCTAGGTACTTTTTACGATTTACCTCACCTTTATCCGTAATCCACAACTTACTCCCAGTTTCCTCCTCCTCATCCTCTTCCCATCCCCTGGTCTGGTCTGGTCTGGTCTGGTCTGGTCTGGTTCTGGGTCTCCTCCGTTCTCCGCTTCAAAAGGCCGCCCGTCGGTTCTTAACCCTAATTAGCCCGGACGCAGCATGGACGGACATGAGTGAGTCTAGGTGAATCCTCGCAGAGTCGCAGAAACTCTTGACTCTGTCCGACCTCGCCCGCAGAGAGCCCAACAAGGATCGCGATTCATCCCACCACTCACGCAGCCCACGCGAGGAAAGAAACGCCTCCTCACGCCACGAACAGTCATGCATAGTATCCCACAGGGCCGCCCAGCCATTCTCCTCATCTCCACAATGCCCCGATCCCCCCAATCACGCACATTGATCCAAGGTGACTGGTCCCTGACTCCCAAGACCACATGGACGAACCGTCGACGATATCGGTGAGGCACAGGCGCGCCGCACCTACGGATAACGCTAGAAGACTAATAAACAAAACGGTTGCCCGGATCAGACAGCCCTTTTTGGGAAGGCGGGTTTGTGACTTTCGCTCCTCTCTCGGCTGGACCGCATGTTTTCAGCCCTTGGCATCAGCCATCAGGTCACCCGTTGCTGGTATTCTCCGACTTTCGGGAGGAACTCTCGGACTAACGAGGAGACATGACGGACGAGCGAGCGAGCGAGCCATCATCGCCATCATCGCCATCATCGCCATCATCGCCATCATCGCCATCAGCCTTCTCTGGAGTAACCCGCTCTACCGAACGGCGAGAGTAAGAGAGCAGCCGGGCAATGGCCGACGCCATCCGCTTCAGTCCATTATCTCTCCCGTCTCTCTCTCACCAATATCCTCTTCTCTGCTGAGCTGCTCTTCGTACATCCAGGCTCAAGACTCCTCATGTCCCATATCCCCATATCCTCGTCCCCGAGCCTCTACCCCTCCTTCTCGATAACCTCTTAGTCAAAGGGGGCAAGAACCGAGGGTCGCATCCGTACCATGTATGTACACTTAGAGTTGCGTTGGTTCGGCGAGTACCCTCTTCCTCCTCCTCCGCTCCCATCCATTCATCGCCCCTCCCCTCGACCTCCACTTGAGTTGCAGTAGCCCATGCCATCCATGCCAACGACCACGCATGACAAGGATCTTTTGCCTCTCTTTACCTTTGGTACGAGCTTTTTTCTTTCGGCATCCCGCAAATTACACTACAAGCGCGCTGGGTCTACTTCGGCGATCCGGGGCAAATCCGAGCTTCCACGATCGAATACTTGCTCGTCTCCTCTAGCTGTCCCATGGACTCTGGAGACTATACGAATGTTATCGCGCTCTTTGAGTCCCGCGCGCGCCTCCCTGCTCCGCGGGCCATCGACAATCATTGCCTTATGTCATTGCCTTGCCTTGCCTTGCCATGTCCTGTTCAGATCCTGTCGTATTACCCCCTTACACGCCCATGGTTCTACCCTGGCCTAGGTCTGCCAGCTGATGGAGACTCTCATCGGCCAAGCTTGACCACGGAAGAGGCCGACATGAACATCCATTCCCAGGTTTCCACATTCACAGGCCGGGAAAGCCTAGACTGATTGATGTATGCATGCTCGCCGGCTCCTGTGCCTGTTCCTGTACCTGATTTCCCCTACCTCGTGCGTAACGAAAACAAAGCCTTCATAATCTATAATAACCTCTTTCTCCAACCTTCCTTCTTCTCGTTCCCACCCCCCTTCTTCCTCCTCACGCTCGCTTCCCCTAACTTAACAACTTGACTGCCATTCAGACAATCCTCCTCCCTTCCAGTCTTCCTCCCACAAAGCATCTTCAAGTCTCTCAACTTACCAACCCCTAATACCAACCTTCAAGATGCGTTCATTCGTTACCTGCACCGTCCTGGCCACCGTCGCCTCCATGGCCGTCGCCCAGGTCCACCCTCGCTTCGAGTACCCCGAGTCCGTTCCCGCCGTTGAGAAGCGCCAGGAGCCCGGTACTCCCCGCTACCAGTGCCACGAGGACTGCGGTACGTCTATGCCCCTTCCATACCCTCTACTTACACCATCCCCCCCCCTATACGACGCAGAGAAACTGATCTCCAAACAGGTCTCCTCATCACCCTCGGCCGCGAGGACGGCTTCTGCACCAACTCGGAGTGGAACGAGCGCTACGGCCGCTGCATGACCTGCGCAAACACCTACTCCATCTGGATGTACTACTCCTCCGGCGTCACCTCCGCCGCCGCAAAGTGCGGTCTCTCCCCGACCCCCAGCCCCTCCGGAGGCGCCGTCGAGACCACCGCCGCCCCCGCCCCGGCCGCCACCACTACTGCGGCTCCCGCTCCCGTCCCCACCACCGAGACCTCCGCCGCCGCGCCCCCGGCTGAGTCTACCTCTGCTGCCGCCGAGTCCTCGGCCCCTGCTGCCTCTACTTCCGCCGCCGGTGCTCCCGCCACCACCCTCTCCACCGCTGCCTCCGGCTCTGCTTCCGCTTCCGCTTCCGCTTCCGCCTCCGCCTCCGGTGCCGCTACTACCTCTGGCGCTGCTTCCGGTACCTCCGCGGCTACCGTCACCCGCGTCACTTCCATCGGAACCTCTGTCGTTATTGTATGTGTCGCCTGGGCCTGGTCTATGATGTAGACGTAAAAATTCGTTTCTGGTGTTCTTTGTTTGTTAACGTGGTCTCTTCTCTCTCTTGTAGCCTTCCGGAACTGCCACCCCCAGCACCCCCGTCTTTGCTGGTGCCGGCAAGAACGCCGCTGCCGTCGGTCTTGCCGCTGTCGGCCTGGCCCTCGCTGCCTTCTAAGGGAGATAAATCCTTGAGATTCTAAAGGACGAGCTTTTTTGAGGAAATGTACATAGGCGAAGATGCCACCACAACTTTAATTTTCACCGGAGATATGATCATGTTTATGGATGTATGATAGCGAAGACTTTTGTTATTATACGATTGGAGATAGTATACTACAGCCTAATGAGTCTCCATTACACAATTTGCGGGTGTGATGTGTGATGCGCAAAGTGATCAATCTCTTGATATGTACCTCTATCAGTAGACGCCGTTGAATGATAAAGTCATGTGCCGAATGTCCTCACAGCAAGCCATCATGAATTTTGTCTAACCAACATGAAGGCACTACACACTTTATACTACCAGCTCAAGTCAAGTAATCAAGACAACTAGCCCCAGACGAAACCCCCGACGACGTAAAATACCATCCCCAAGCCCTCTCCAGCGCCATCAAAGGAGCCTTCTTCTCCCGACACCCAAACATATACAACAACGACTCCGCGATCCCCACGCCCCCCACAAACTCCTGCAACACTTCCGTGACCTCGCCCATAATCTCCGGATCCGCGCGCGACTTGTACACCACAAACGCCATCGGCCGGATGAGGTCGTTCTCGAGCACCAGCGTCTTGAGGCCGTTGAGCTCCTGCTTCCGCGCCAGCTGCAGCGCGTGGCTGATCATGTCGCGGTACAGCGGCGTCACGGCGGGGAGGACGTTGGCGTCGAGCTTGTGACGCTTGTAGATGGCCGCGAGGTTCTCTACGTAGAGAGATTCGAGGGTCATGGCTTGGAACCAGCGGTGGGGGTTGTGTTCTCGTTGCTGTCGCGAGGTTTGGAGGAGCGGGGAGAAGCTGGCGTGCCATGTTTGGAGGAGGTTGGCTGATTCTTTCCAGATGGCGGTGTCGTTGGAGGGGTCGGAGGAGGGGGGGTTGATGGAGGATTTGAGGCCGTGGAGACAGTGCATCATGGCGTGTTGCGTTAGATGCCACCACCGCGACGCCTCGGTGATGTTGGTAAGACTTGATGGCATGTCTTGCATGTTGTATCTGTGTCTACACCCGTGGGGGAAGTTGCGCGCCTGCGCCGTGACGCGGATCCCTTCCGGACCGAACCCTGTGGCCCAGGGATGCGTATCAAGTCTCTGTAAGGTATCGAACAGGGCAGACTCGAGCTCAGAAAGATGAAGCTTCTCAAACTGGACGCCGTCCTCCTTCAGCCGGAGAGTAACAAACTGGTCCATCATAGCAACGGAATGGTTATGATGCTTTGACGCAGCCTCGGGGTTGCCCGCCATCATCTCAAAGGTGGTGAAGAGCATCGACGTCAACACCATGTACGGCAGCGTGTACGTCGTCGCCTTGACGCTGAAGACGGCCTTGACGGCATGGCCGTAGTGCTCCAGCGCGGCGCGGTAGTCTGCACCAACAAGCTTGTCGCTGATGACGGGGTGTAGGGCCTTGCCTAGGGCCCCGATGCCGGAGCAGATCTCCCGGATGGCGATCTCGTGGTTGGCGTACTGCGGCGTCATCTCCGCCACGTGGTTCTTGAGGACGGTGGCGCCCTGTTCCAGGTTCACGATGAAGGACTGGAACGAGTCCCACTGCCGCTGGTTCTGGAACAGGGCCGTCTCGTAGCCAGGGGTGATGAGGACGCGGTGGTCAGGGGCACGACGCCGTGCGGTGCGGGTGATTTGCCCGCCGCCGCCGCTTCCATCGCCCGGATGGGAAGTGATTTGGGCTTGCTTGTGTCTCTGCGGCATGAGACGAAGTCCCGAATCGAGGTAGCCCTCGCAGATGCGATTTGATTTGACGCATTTCATGCAGTGTGGCCTGGCCAAGTCGCACTTGATGTGGCGTTTCCTACACGAACGATCCACGTGAGACCCGTATTCTTCTCATCAAGGGTGGGAACGGCTACGCGGAACGAGGAGGGAGCGAATGACAGGTGAGTATAAGAGAGTTGACAAAAAACGTACCTGCATTCTTTACACCCGTTCCGGGTCTTGGGCGCGCTCGCGCGGCTCTGCTTGGGTCGGTTCGAGAGCGAGAAGACATGGACCTGGCCGTTGGGTGGAGTTCTAATGTCCGTATTGGTCAGTCCTTGGTCCAGATTCGATATATAGATGCACCCGACCCCCTACTGCGAGGCTGTTTGTTCTTTCTTCGCCGATCTTCTCTGGAACTCTGATACAAGCGATGTTGTTTACAATGCGCCCTGGACACCCAACTCCCAACAAACAAGTCTCTCGCATGCTACTTACGCCTTTATTTCGCCCTTATCGGTACCTTGAGACGAAGCTCTTGATGCAGGCCGCGATTCTAATTGAAGTTGAGAACGCGCGCCTTGGAAGCTGTGAACCACGAAGGTAGGCTCCGATGATCTGGTTTTGGTACCCATGGTATCGGCGTTTACTGCAGCGTAACGTGGTTAAAGGCGACAAGTCGATTGACGAAACAGCAACAGCAGCAAGCAGGACGTTATGAGCGTCAGAAGTATGAACACGTTTGTCTTTTTGGGAAGATCCTGAAGATGCCATTTCCCCTGACTAGCTAGGTGAGATAACGAGCCCTTTGATGAAGTTGAAGCGGAGGATCCCGAGGATCTAAGAGAAGCATGGACCTGAATCCTTTGATGCAACGGACCCAATCACTGGTTTTCTTACTCTCGGAGGACGATCCCGACAGCCAATCAGAAGAGTCAAGTTACGTGTTTCCTATTTGGGACTCGGCCTGGATCCTTTAAAGTTCAAGATGACTGAGGTTAGGCTTACGACTTATTGCAACTATTCTCTTCTCCCCCCCCCCTAAGGACCAGAGGTCTTGTTCGAAGTCTGAAGAACTTTGATTGTCTCGCTGGCTGTTTCAAGATGAGATTCAAACTCCATCTACCTACCGCAACTCTCGGAATCTACCGAGCCATGAGAAGGCAGGCAACTTTTCATGTCGCGGATCCAGCCTCAACGTCATGAGTTGATGGGCGAAACAACAAGAACCCATCGTGTATGCCTACTAAAGAGTCATGAGCTGGCTTCAAGCTTCTCATTTGACCTAGAACATATCGACAAGTTTGCGACATCGTCGCATATGCGATCTTTGGTGGTTGAGGAACGGCTCTCGGATCCTCTGTGCAGATCATAACAGCCAAGTTTCTGCCTGTGAGGCAAAGAAACCTCACAAGTCGCAGAGTAACGGTACCCTAAGTGCGGTTTCTGCGGGAGGGCAAAAGTGCTGTATTGCAGTGATAGAAAGGTGATGTGGGCGGAGGAGAAAAACTCCGCGGGGAAGGTCAGCTATTAATGGAAATGCGCTGGTGGTCTCAGCCACAGCCAAGGGCACATGGACCACACCGGGTGCCCAGCCACAGTCTGTCAAGGGATCTCAGATTGATACGTTTCGGAGACTTTGACTTGATGGATCAAGTTGAAGCAAATCCAACCTTATGCCGTTCTCCCACTGTTCGAGTGTTCCTAAAAGGCTTTGTCACCTGAAAATCTATCTGCCCAGTTCATAGGAGCATGATCGAATCAACGGAGCCAACTCCGAAAGGCAGAAGACGGCATACGGAGACTTGTCTTTACATAGCAAAGCGCCCCGCGCAGTGATAAAATAGCCCAACCATCAATGTCTTTGTTTAATGAGCGATCAGGATCTCAACAACCAAAGATATTTCCGATTACTGATAATATATGGATATAAACGTGGATAGAACGACTGCAAGTTTAATCCTCCTCCGAGGGGTCAGTGCACTAATGGTAGACTATAGTTCCACGACTCCCGGGTTGCCAAGAAGTGCTTGAACGGTGGTCAAACCGTCGTCAGGGACGTGTTTGGGCAACTTTTCCGCTCCATCAAGACCGGCAAAGGATGGAAGCTGCCGGTGGGCATCCCCCGGAACACAAAAGGTCATTGAATACGAAAGGCTATCGGAGCAGTAGATCCATGCCAGATCGAGGGTAACTGCCCAGATTGGCAGTTGGACTGCCGTCGTGGGGCCAACTTCCAAGGAGATATGTCCTTGGAGCGTCTATCTGATTGATACTTCTCCTATTAGGTTAGTGCATGCAGTATGATCCACGATCACCAGCCTAGGAGACTTTCCTTAGTGTCCATCGAGATCCACGGACGCTACTTCCTTCCTCTCCCCGCGATTTGAGGCATTCTTTTCCTTCCTAGTATAGATGGAAAAGGTGTGAAGGGGGCCAAAAGTCGCCAACCGAGCAAAGCCAAAGACCAAGAATCGTGGGCGGAACATCCTCGCAGCCCGGCCCCTTTCTAGGTTCACGTCGCGGGAGAATCCTTATTAAGCCGTCCGATCTTCGAGTCAGTCGCCTTAGTCCAGACAAAACCTAATTCAAATAAACAAACCACAGAGCCAGCACATATAGCCCACTCTACTGTGTAAGATGAACGGAGTAAAAAGTCCACCCAGGCGTCGAACGGGTTCGCCCCAGACTGTTCGTCCCCTTTGTGACCTTGAAGTTTCAACTCTTTTCATTTTGCAACTCGAAACCTTGTCATGGATGTCGGCAGTTGGCGGTGGTGATGAGCCCCATCTCGATATTAATTATCCGAAGTCTAAATCGTCAACGGAGGCCGTGACGGAACACTCGGGCCAACAAAAACTCTCCCTATTTTCCAAATCAATGCCTCCGGCGGCCGTTCGTGCCCCGAGAATAGATGAGCTTTGGGCGAGCCGGTATAGGCCCACAGGCAATCATCTCCGAATCCGAATACATCGGCGCTCGCGGGGCGGTCTGGGATGAGGTTGTATGCGGTTATTATGATCGAAACTTTGTCTCTTGGCTACTGCGGGACATCCGGTCATGTTGTATGTGAAGATAAATAAGCCGGCTCACTTCACTTCGGCCTCCCAGAGTCGTAAATGAGAATCCTCCGTAGCCAACACAAGTCGTCGATCGCTCTAACAAGTTCATTCCTTTTAACAAACTACACACGTTCGCTTCCAACAACCCACAAACTCCATCCAAAATGAAGAGCTTCACCACCCTCGTTCTCGCGGCCAACGCCGTCACTGCTGCCGTCGTCAGCAAGCCCCTTGTGCAGCGCAACACCGGCTCCGACCTCAACATCAAGATCGGCAAAGACATTGTCAACTCCGCCGCCTACGAGAAGTTCCTCAGCAGCGAGGTCTTGTCCCCGAAGCAGCTCCAGACCCGCCAGGACGGCGAGCCCGACCCCAACCGCAACGAGACCAACCCCAATATCATCTTTGTGCTTCAGTGCACCGATGCTGTAAGGCGGCTCTAAGAGATTACTTGACTGGTTGTGAAGCAATACTGACAGAAGCAGGGTTTCCGCGGTGACTGCCTCGTCTTCGGTGCCAGCCCCGGATACTGTGGTAAGTGCTTGACTCTACGATTGTGATGAGATGAACGGAATGCTGACTCGCATGTGAAGTCTCTTACTTCAACTTCCAGGACGCCAACTCCACCGCGGTCAGCGACCGCTTCAACAACCAGGTCTCTTCCCTCTCCACCAACACCGGCGGCAAGTGCCAGTTCTACCTGTAAGTATCTTGGTTTCTAATGAGTTCGACTTGTCATATCAAACATACTAACAATGCACCAAAGGTACAAGGGCTGCGACAACAAGGGCGATGACCGCGGTCTCACCTCTTCTTACAACTACAACCTGGCCGTCGCTCTCCCCGAGGACCCTCGTACCGTCGAGTACGAGGACAAGATCACCTCCTGGAGGTGCTAGGCAGGCCAAGCGCCGGCCGAATTTGAGTCGGCCATTTATATACCACAAATAGCAATTGAAATATAGTTGTATTCTGAAACGAAGTGCTTTGCGAGGAAAGTTCGTGAACTGCTCTTCCAAATATCGCGCCATTACTACACAGCTTCAAGCTCACATTTGTCGTACGGTAAGGGAAAATAGAGATGAAGTGGCCATTTTGAACGTGTAAACAAATATTGGTATGCTCGTACAAATCACAGTTGGGATGGCCCAACAGTTCGTCTGATGAAGCTTACTAACAGAGCCCAACGCAGGAGAAAGGGGTTTGATGAGGCGACCTGCACGCACCGCCCCTTGCTTCCGAGTTGCCAGATGCGGCAGGTTTGGTTTCGGATGACAGCTCTGATTGGATCTGTGGTGTTGCATCCGCGCTCGTGAGAGTACTACCAGCTTCAGCCGCCATGCAGCAGTATCGGCTGGAAACAAACTCACACTCGGCTACGGGCTTAATTTCAGGCGTTCTATCCTACAGGCTGCCGTTTTTCAGCTCGGCTCATGGCTCAAGTCAATCAAGGTTGCGTTGTATGTTCAAACAGTCTACAGCCGGATAAGTATGGTAAACACCCTGTACACCTAAGATAACATGGTGTAGGTCGGAAGGAAGCATGTTTGTGACGCCTCCGCCCGACTCTCTTGAGATACTTACAACTATAAGAAAGACAAAGCCTTCAAGCCAGACCAATCTGCCGTCATTACCTTTTCGAAACCCGGAACTCCCCTCGCATAGCCTGCGCTGAGCTCCCAAATCTAGCGTTGACATCTTCGCCCACCTCTTGTACTGAAGAGCCAGATATGAAAGATGCATCCGCTCCACCTCTTCAGTATAATTCTTAGCTTTGGGGCTTGGTTAGATTCCATATGTACCAACTACAACAAGTTGAGGACTCTGTTGACTGACTGATGCAGGGGAGCTTCGAGTCAAGTCATCACGCTGACTCCGTCAACGATAGACCGGGCCAAAACCGTGACCGTCACAAGGACAGAGATTCGAGAAACCACTATGACCGCCACCACGACGGCGACTGCTGTCGTGACGAGCCCGACGACGCTGCGAGAAGTCTCAACCACCACCGCACTCGTCACTCAGATCATCACGAAGACGACCACGGCGCCTTGCTCATCTCTCAGCTGCCCCAAGATCACCTCTACTGGTACCATCTGCAAGAGCTGCTTCGTTGCTCAATGCACTACTACTTCGTACATCACGAGATCCTGCGGCTGCCCTGTTCTCTCAACTACATCCGTCGACTTTGAGTGTGGTGAGGCTGATGTATGTAACAAGATTGGGTGCAGGACTGTATATGCAGTTGCAACTCCTGCGTGTTAGAGTTCTTTTTCTCTTCTTGTCGAACTTGAGTAAGAAGGGGGAAGGTGGATAGTGTGAAGAGAGTGGCTACGTTGAGGTGGGCTTTAGGAAATGAACAAGTTTTGCTGCAACTCTCATAGGCACTCAATTGCAACCGCAATCTTTCCTCGAACGAATCATCCGCTTGATTATGCATGCTACTAAATGTTTAGAGTATTTGAATTCAAGGAAACTAAGGCTGCACCAAGTCGGCAACTCGGACACTACTTCTTGTAGATGGAGACAAGACCACCCCAAATCTCCGCACGAGATCTCCAAGATAAGGGGTTCTTGCGTGATGTTATTTGGAGACCAGAGGAATGCAGCGTCGGCCGACCCAAGACTCTGTGGGCTATTGTGCCACTAATGCATTGGAGTAATGCGAGATGACTGCATGAACCGTTCGGACCAACGCGCAGTGGACAACTCGTGGGCAAATGAAATCCCACCGGAATCAGCCAAAGTCAAATGTATTGTCTTGCTAAAAACAAACATGGACTGAATCATGGATGAGTGTTCGTCCGGCATGTTGCGCAAGGCAGATCGGCCCGAACTGGAACCCAACAACTTGAGAAATTCAGACGTTCACTGCTAACCTACCACGCGGTGGTAAGATATGATGGCCGGGGTTTAGACTTCCCCTACACCAAAAAAGCGGCCATCATTTATTGTCACCGCGTGCCTACCTACTCCTCATTGAAAGATCGGTCAGTTTTTTGATGTTACGTAGGCACCTTTAAGCATGTTTCTGCTTCTGTCCTACCTATGCCTCGGATGATCGGATCCTACCGAATTGACACAAAAAGTGGCCATCGGCCCATGATGTTGCGACGTAATATCCGGCCGTGTTGGCTGCCAAGGCACAGCACTCTCACGAGAGCACGCTAGACGAAGCCAGTCGTCCAGTCCAGCGCACAACGGGAGCCATGCCCGTCGGTGAAAAGATCGCTTAAGTTTGGCTCGTCGAAAAATTCAAGACGCTACTGCAAAGTCTCCAAGCGATGAATGACATCAGGCTCACAATCCCAGGCGCCTTGGGTCAGTGATTGCTGCGGCTACAGGAATCGCGGGGGTTGCGGCCGGGGTGTTGGATCGTCAAAATCATCTTCTCCAGTCTTTGCCCCCGGTCCCCCCTCATGATTCCCCGCAGTTGTCGGTTCGATCAACACCGAGCACGTTTGTCCGGATGCTACGCTGTGCCGGGGTACACACCGGATGGGACCGGGGGGGGGGCCGGTGGGCAAGCAAGGTAGAGTAGGATGCCTTTAAAGAAGAGACGCGATGGCTTCCTTGCGCGCGCGGTTTCTTCAATTGGCTGTTGGCTCTTTCACTTTTTTGTTTCGGCTATCGTGTTGCATCTGTCAAGTTTCAGCAATAGTCGAAAGGAAACGCCACGATGAGGTTTGGTCTGAAAGCCGGCGGCCTTTTTTGGCTTGCCGCGTCGCTTTGCGGCACGCAGAGCGCTTTGGCTCAAGATGTTGACTGGCCGATTCACGACAACGGTCTCAATGAGGTCGTTCAATGGTACGATTCCTTGCTTCGTTGACAAGTGGAATAGTGGCTTTGATACTGACTGAGCTCCACGCAGGGATCACCACAGCTACATTGTGAACGGAGAGAGACTCTTCGTCTTCTCTGGCGAGGTATGGCAACTACCTCCCTCCCAGTATCGCATGTTGAGACCCTCGCGCTAACAATTATAGTTCCACTACTGGCGTATTCCTGTGTTCGTGATCCAACTCGACTCAATTTGCGCCGTGCTGAGCTTACTGACATATCTTCAAGTCCCGAACTTTGGCGAGATCTCCTCGAAAAGGTCAAGGCGGCTGGGTAAGATACAATCTCTGCAGTAGATGAGTTTTCTCGTGGCTGACATACAGATGACAGCTTCAATGCCTTCTCCATTTACAACCACTGGGGCTACCACAACCCCACGCCCGGTGTCTTGGACTTTGAGACCGGCGCCCATAACTTCACCTCCATCATGACCGTGGCAAAGGAACTCGGCATTTACCTCATCATCAGACCTGGACCCTATGTCAACGCTGAGACCAATGCCGGCGGCTTCCCTCTCTGGGCCACCACTGGAGCCTACGGCGATCTGAGAAACGACGACGAGAGATACACTGCGGCATGGACTCCCTTCTGGTCGGAGATTTCCAAGGTTATCAAGCCCCATCTGATCACCAACGGCGGAAACGTCATCATGTTCCAGGTACGCGATAATTCCCAAGGACTCACGAGAGCGCATGTGCTAAGCGGAAACATAGATCGAGAATGAGCTCAACGGGCAGTGGAAGGACATTGCGAAGAGAACCCTGAACCCGCCTATCGCCAACTACATGCAGCTTCTCCAGGACAGCGCCCGGGAGAATGGCATTGACGTGCCCCTCTCCCACAACGCCCCCAACATGGTAAGCGACTCTTGAGAGGGAAATTGTGTCTTTCAACTTCTGACACAATTCAGCGCGGCTTTTCTTGGTCCAAAGACTTTTCCAATGCTACTGGAAATGTCGATGTTGTCGGTGTCGACAGCTACCCTTCATGCTGGAGCTGCAACTTGAGCGAGTGCACCGGCACGAACGGAGCTTACATCCCCTATGTGAGTACCTCAGAGTCATCAGAACCACTGTCCTCTTGCTAATCGCTTCACCTACAGCTGACTCAAGACTACTACTCGTGAGGAAACCTTTTTACATGTTTTCCGTGTGTCAAAACTAACAAACTCTCTCCAGCTACTTCACAGTTCAGTCGCCGTAAGTTTTCCGGAGTCTAAACACCCTCAAAGTAGAATTCTAATCATCTTGCAGGTCGCAACCCAACTTCCTTCCCGAGTTCCAGGGCGGTTCCTACAACCCCTGGGGCGGACCCGAGGGCGGCTGCCCCAGCGACATTGGTGCCGACTTTGCCAACATCTTCTACCGCGATCTCATCTACCAGAGAGTTACCGCAATCTCCCTTTACATGATGTTTGGTGGAACCAACTGGGGCTGGCTCGCTTGCCCCGTCGTTGGTAAGTCCATGTCGCTAACGTCCAGCCTGTGTGAGATTGACTCAGGCTAACTGAACGTGTCAGCTTCGAGTTACGACTACTCTTCTCCGGTGTCCGAGAACAGAATCATTGGAAGCAAGTTCCATGAGACGAAGCTTTTGACTCTCTTCACTAGAGGTTCGTAGAGGATTCGCCCTTACGGGTGGCAACATGGATTCTAACGTTCGAGTAGTTGCCAAGGATCTGACAAAGACCGAGAGAGTTGGAAACGTAAGTGAAGCAGTGATCCCAGGCATTCGAGATGCTAATCTTGTCCAGGGTACCGGCTACACCACCAACTCAGCCATCACCGTGTCCGAGCTCCGCAATGTCGACAACAACGCAGCTTTCTACGTTGCCCGTCACGCCTACTCCCCTTCCAACACCAACGAGGCTTTCAAGCTCTCTGTCAACACCTCTCAGGGTGCCCGTAAGCCTTCCCTATACTTGACATCATCTTCTGCGGATCCAAAGCTGACTTGGCACAAGTCACCATCCCCCAGCACGGCAGTTCGATCGCCATCAACGGCCACCAAGCCAAGATCCTCGTCACCGACTTCTCTTTCGGCGAGAAGACGCTCCTCTACTCCACCGCCGAGGTTCTTAGCTACACCATTCTCGACGGCCAAGAGGTCATTGCTCTTTGGCTTCCCGAGGGCGAGGCCGGCGAGTTCACAGTCACTGGTGTCAACTCTGCCAAGCTGGTCGGTGACGGCAACGTTGGCGACTTCAACGTCTACCCCGGCGAGAGCAACGTCACCATTGCATACACGCAAAAGAAGGGAATCACGCTCGTTGATCTTGGAGATGGATCCCGCGCCGTCCTTCTTGACCGCACCGCCGCGTACCTCTTCTGGGTTCCTGTGCTTGACAACGACCCCTTTGCGCCTGCTAACAAGACTGGTGAGTTTGTTTATTGACGCATCTGATACATGTTCACTGACAAATTGGTGTAGTCTTCGTTCAGGGCCCTTACCTCGTCCGTCACGCCGCCTTCAACGAGACCGGCCGCAGCTTGGCACTCTCTGGAGATGCCGATCAGGAGACCACCATCACCGTATTTGCCTCCGAGTCCATCTGCGGCATCACCTGGAACGGCAAGAAGCTTGAGCTCCTTTCGAGAGAAGGCAACGTCTTCACCGCCAAGATCGAGGGCCCTGCCAAGTTTGAGGTCCCTGCACTTGGCCCCTGGAAGGTTCACGACAGCTTGCCTGAGATCGCTACCGATTACGAAGCCACCTCTGACAGCTGGGTTGGTAAGTAATGTCTAATGCGTCTTGTTTCATAACTTCAGAGGAAAACAATCTAACAAGGATCCAGCCGCCAACAAGGTGAACACTTCCAACACCGTCAAGCCCGCCTCCAACAACCCCGTCCTCTACGTAGACGAGTACGATATCCACGTCGGAAACCACATCTACCGCGCAACCTTCCCGACCTCTGAATCCGCCCCGACCGGTGTCTTCCTCAACGTCACCGGCGGTCTAGCGTTCGGCTACTCCGTCTGGCTCAACTCCGAATACGTCGGCTCCTACCTCGGTCTCTCCTACCTCGGAGCCGACGCCAGCGAGTTCTCCTTTGCGAATGCCACCCTCTCCAAGACCGGCGACAACGTCCTGGTCGTCATCATGGATAACTCGGGCCACGACCTGCGTGAGGCAGCTCTCGCACCCCGCGGTATCACCAACGCGACCCTTCTCGGCCCCGACGCCGCGAACTACAAGTTCTCCGAGTGGAAGATTGCCGGTACCGCTGGCCGCAACGACCTTATTGACCCCGTTCGCGGTCCCATCAATGAAGGAGGTCTGTACGCCGAGCGTGTTGGAGCCCATCTCCCCGGCTACCCCGACGCCGACTGGGAGTCCTTCGACGCTGCCAACGGATCCCTTTCCGTTCCCGACGCCGGGATTCGCATCTTCCGCACCGTTGTACCTCTCGACGTCCCCGCTGGCCTCGATGTCTCTATCTCGTTCCGCCTCACGGCTGCAGCTGACCAGACTAACCGCCTTCGCGCACTTCTGTTCGTCAACGGATACCAGTACGGTCGCTTCAACCCTTACATCGGCAACCAGGTTCAGTTCCCTGTCCCGAATGGTATTCTCAACTACAACGGAGACAACACCATTGCCGTGACAGTCTGGAGTCAGGCTGCGGAGGGTGTTGCGCTGAATGTTGAGTGGCAGGCGGATTATGTTCACACTTCTAGCTTCGATATGAGCTTCGACAGCAAGTCTTTGAGACCTGAATGGGATGAGAGCCGTTCGGCGTTTGCCTAGATATCTTGAGTGTTAGGTTCATGTCATAGGACATGAGAAATACAAGACTCAGAAGGGATTTCAATAGTGTTCATTGCCGCACGTTTGTGAACTCTTGAGGTGGGAGACGACCCAAGCTCCCAAGAACAGCTCTGCAAAGATGAATCCGATCATATTGCCTTCGCCGAACCTCATGTGAGCTACGCCTTGAGTTTCTGCTGCTGACAATGAGGGCCCTGCCACCGAAGCTCATCACTAGTTTCACCGCCGATCCCTCGAAGATAACAGCAGTCTCAGTCGTTGCCTTTCAGATCACCGGTCTTCTAGGGCGAGTAGAGTACCTGCTCTATCAAAAACGTCTAGGTACGCTTCAATCCACGCGAGGGACGATGCGCGCCAAAGGAGAACGAAGCCGAATAATTGTTACTACTCAGCTGAACCCCGGCAGATTGACTAGGGCGTGAAAGCTCTCTCTCTGCCTCTGAATAACGGCGCGTCTTGATATTCGGAAAATAATTATCATGCTGAACCACGATTGGTCATTCGTCGATGCAACATTCATATGCTCGTCAGTATGCGCTATTCCGCATCCAGGGAAAAGTCACCAAGGTCACCAGGAAAAATTGTCGCCAAGGTCATCAAGATCACCAAGATCACCAAAGTCACTCAAGCCACGAAGGGAACATCATGGTCTAATCCGGTATGGTCTTTCCTGCAGGTAAAACGAATGTTTTGAACGTGAATACGATGGAGAAGGAGCGTATTGAAGGGTAATGCTTTTTCTCATTTACCTCTCCTGCCATTTCAAATGGCTTCCTTCCTCCTTTCTCATTCCACTTGGCGTCTTCCCCTTACCCACGGCTCAATTTAAGAGGCCATCTTCAGCTTCTCGACACAGAGATCTCTTCCGAATACATCAACCTTTCTATGCTACTCTTTCTACAAATTTACACAGTCATATATCACTCATTGGCAGCATCGACATTGCAATCATTCGCTTGGAATTCACACATACAAGTTTCAAGTAGCTTCCTTGCTCCCCGATAATGGAGTACGTCCCAGCCAAGGAAGTTTTGGTGGCTCGCTACGAGCGTACAATCGAGAAGATTGCAGACAACGGATCTTCGGAAGTCAAGGCTTGGCTTACCAAGCACACTACAAACAACGTCCCATGGGTCCTTCGGGCACTGCCAGAGTACGTGCAAGTTCTCAAGGACCAGTTTCCTGGATTTCTGCACGTCATGAAGCATTCTCGCAACAGTGGTTGCGTCAACGGCACAGCGCTGCTTTCAATCGATGAAAGTGTTTCGACTGTTGATGCTGAGAAACGTCCAGAGTACCTGTGGAGGACGATTCATGGCGATCAACCTTGCGGAGGAATCAAGGCCAGATTGGGCCGAGGAACCGATCCAATATTCTTACACATTCACTTGCGCAGACATCATCGCTGGCGCTGTCGATATTTGAGTCCGTTCCTCTCGGCAACCGACAGCAGAGAAAAGGCCATCCGCATCGCCACTCTGTACGAGCTGCGAGGATTTCAGAATAACACGATCTTAAGATTCCGAACCACTGGCTCGGCTTGGGATCATGAAGTCCAGCGTCTTTGGGACCCAAAATCCTTGCTTCGGGACCTCAATCTGCACGGAGACGTTATGCCGTGGCTCGACAACGAGTTTCTTGTTGAACATTCAATTCCCGAGTCTAGTATCCAACGCAGATACAATTGGCCAAGTGACAAAAGCATCATCGAACCAGGTCAACGCTTCGAGACCCTTGCCCGTTTTTACTACGAAGGCAAACACAACACGTCGATCAAGGCTAAGGAGCGCCGTGAAGCTGTGAAGAAGGAAGCGGAGAACGCAGCTGCGCGAAAGCGCAAGGCCTCTGATGAAGGCGACGGGGTCAGAGACACCAACAACGACGATGAAGACGAACTGGAGCCTCAGCCGAAGAAGAGAAAGTACGGCAAGCGGGTCAACGTTGGTCCTAAGATGGGACGCGATGGTGGTGCTTGACACGGTTTGTCTGCAGTTGTCCGGTATAGAGAAAGGAGTTATTTGGGTTTTAGAATGAGGTTCTTTGCGAAAGATGGGTATTCAAATTTCACGGGCGTTCTGGGAGTTATGGATCTGAGAGTTATGGAGATCAGGTTATGGAAATTGGGGAGCGCATCATCACATCTCAGTTAAATAGACGCGCAATGAGAATGAAGCCAAGGCATTATTAGATACTCGGATCTCTCTACTGGAAGCTCATTTGGTCTTCAGTCGCTCGTCCTCATCACTCGGTTGGTCTTTCATTCAAAGTGGCCTCGAATTAGAAAGGGCGACTTGAAAAGGAGAGGTATCTAGTGCCGACGACTCGAATGGCAAGTGGTCATTCGTATCGACGGAAGCGGCGATACACAGCTCCACGAATATGAGAAGGCAGCATCTCCACAAGTAGACAGGCACCTCTAATAGAAGCGAATGGCTGGAAAGAGCAACGAGAAAGCAGGGTGGTGCCCACATTCTGCTTCATCAATCTAGTCGTCAGCATCTTCCAGTGCTATTCTTCTTCCCAACATACCACTCTAATCGTATTGTCATTCGTTTCATCGCCATACCATCACGCACCATAGCACAAGACGAGACCCAGAACGGTCAATCATGTCCGAAGTCGGCAAATTCGAACTTTTCAGCCTTTTACCATTGGAAATAAGACACCTGGTATGGCGCAAGACTCTCGAAGGCCGGCTCGTGGCCATATGTCCCAGGCTAGACTGGCTTGCCCGAAGAAGCCGTCTGCCCGTCATGTCCGCCGTTCATCGAGAAAGCCGCAAATTCTTCTTGAGCATATACATTCGGCTCATCAGCGAAGTTACGGGCATGCCTCATAACAGAAGCTCCTTCGATTGGCTCATCAAAGACCATGTTTACCTCAATCCTGATATTGACACCGCTCATTCTCGGTACGAGCGTTCACAGACTGGGGAATTATCGACTTCAATTCCCATGCCTCGAGGTCATCTACCTGGTGTCTCTGATTTGCATTCCAATACCCACAAACCTAGGTCTGAAAACACTCTCGCTGCGTGGTACGGGAGTCCATCTTCGCTACATATTGCCGACCAACAAGCTTTACTGTCATCGCGACGCGATTCTACCTGGCGAGTACTTTGGAGGTATACGGCCAAACGAGTTTACCCCTCATGATTGTTTTAGGGTCGACGCGAATGAGAGTTGCTGTATCCGCATCGACATCCTACGCGACAGCAATCTCGATTGGGTCACTGACGACTAGTTCCCCGTCGATGGGCTTCCTTTGATGCACCGCGCTTGGAAAATTTCTGTGGATTACATCCTCGGGGCGTCTGGACGAAAGTTAGCTGGTGGTTGATATTGGGAACGCCTTCTCGGACGCTTCCAGTCTTTTAGGAAGCGAGACGTGCGTGTACACAAGGGCCTTTTAAAGTCAGCGCTGTGGTGGATAAGCCTTCACATTACTTCTATCGAGCATGTCCAAGGTCAGCGTCTAAAAAACGATTCTTCTTTCGATTGAATCGATTCTGATATGGATCCTCCGGCGTCATTCGTGACCTCGTGGTCACGCAAACATATGTTACTCACATGTGTCTGTGCAATGACTCGACTTTCCCCCACAATGACCTTGAGGTCGCCTCATCCTCCCATTCGTTATAATATTTCGGCGCAAGTGATCTCAACTTCCCTTCGATGGCTGAACTGAAAAGCTTCAGGTATACTCAGCTGCCTGGTACCCCAAGGCTTCGGAGCAGAGTTTGAAGTTCTCTCTGCACAGGGAATGATTAGAGTCTCGTCCAACGCGGGCTTGTAGGTATTGCTTCTCTTCCGGCTCACATGTCTTCGAGTGTCGACTCAGGTTCTCGATTCGATTTGTGGCCGACGGGAAATCCGTCCCGCTTACTAACTTGATTTAGATATGGCATTGCACTTTGCCTTTCAACCGGCTCCCTCGTCTCACATCATCAACATTGCTGCCCTTCCACCGGTGTTCTGCAATCATTGACTTCCGATGCTAGATGCATGGACTACCTACTTTATCTATAAGACCACAAGAAAATTGGCAGAGAGGGAATGCTCTTTCAAAGATTGCGAAATGTCGAAAAGTTGAAAGACTTCGAGGATTTCCTGGTTTGTTTGCGTTCTCATTGTCGGTGCTTGACCTGATTGACATAATTCTCCCTTACAAGTTTGTCTTTGGAGATCCTTTGTCGAGTTCACAAGAATCTGACATGCCTTGAAAGGAATCGTTGCGAAGATGACTGCCCCTTCCAGAGCTGACAACTTCATATCAGGTATGAACCTGGGCTGAAGCTATTGTCAGACGAAGCATTCGTCTGAATAGGGGCGAGATTGAGTCGAGAACAACTCTGTCTAGGTATGGCCGAAAGCAGTATCGATGTCACTCGTCTGAACACCTCCACGTCTGAAGGTATGAAGCAGGCTGAAAGCAATCGTCTGAACGCCAGACGAGAAACCATCCCACCTGCCAACCTCATCAGTAAGCAACCGTCTCATCACGGCCAAGAGCAGATCACAACAAAGCAGTCCGTCCAAACTCACGATGATATTAGTTCCCGCTTTAAAGCACCTCTCTCAACACCAGACGAAGGCTATAACGACTAAGCAAGCCCATTGATCATGTGACATCCCTCGGAATATCTATTTAGACCTACTCATGGGTTCCCTTCTTTCCACAAAATCTCTCCCTTCCTACACCTCAAGGACACGAAGAGCTTTCATCGACACAATCTACCAAACAACCGACGATGGCTCATCAAAGCTCCCCTTCGTCCAACGACCCCCCTACCGACAACCTCCTCGACACTGTAATTGAGACTATGTCCTCTCCCTCGATTGACAACTCGCCTACCGTTGTTGCCGCTGATCAACCTGCCGACGCAGTCATGGAGACCGTGTCTTCCCCCGCGGTTGGTACCTCGTCCAACGTCGTTCCTGCAGACAATCCCTCTGAGACTGTCATTGAGATTACCTCCTCTCCCTTGACTGAAAACGCGTCCAACATGGCCACCGCCGACAATCTCGCAGACGCTGTCATCTCGGTCATGTCTTCTCCCTCCGATGATAACTCGTCCGACATCGTCATCACCGACAACACTTCTCACGCTGCCATTGAGATCATGTCTTCTCCTTCAGTCGACAGCTCCTCGAACGTTGCCGCCGCCAACCACGCTTCCGATGCCGTCATCGAGATAATGTCTTCCCCCTCGGCTGACGCCTTGTCCGACACCACCCCCAGCCCTACCAGCTTCCGTCGCCTCCCGCTCGCAGTTCGTTCGGCCATCTAGGAGATGGTCGCCGAGTCTTCAGGCCAGCTCGTCGGTATCGGTCCGAACGCGGACGCAAACGCGCGCCGCCCTGGCTACCCTGCCTTCGCCCGCGTCAACAAGGAGTCCCTTCAGGCATTTCTCCACGCCTACATCCGAATCGACAAGAACCCGAATGATCCGATCGTCTACGATCCAGCAGTCTTGCGCCCGGAGGACATGTGCGACCTCTTCTTTACCGAGGCGGTCCAATTGATCCCTCATGTCGATTGCGTTTATATAAACCCTCGCACAGATGAGATTTCGCTGGGCTGCAAGACCGACATCCCCGACCCTGCCTTCGCTCCCGGATACGTCTCACCAGACCTTGGATACGATATCAATATTCAGATCAAGATGGCACGCATCGTCATAGAAGACTTTAGCGCCTGGTCCGATTATGAGTACCCGATTCAGCAATTCAACGCACTCGACAAGGAGCCCGTCGCCACAATCAAGTTGGACGAGCTCAAGTACCCCAACGTCGATCAGATTACCGCCATCTTCCGTGGCGTCGAAGATGAATGGAAAAGCGGTTGCAACAGCTACGTCGTCAACTACAACGTCGACACCGACCGCGTCTTCGTCGACTACGACAGCAAAGACGGCGCTGAGCTGGCCAGAGAGACCCTCCGTATCGAGTATCGCAAGCTGAAGGAGTCGCATCAGACCACTGCTGATCCCGAGTTGGCCGAGTCGGATGGCGAGTCGGATGGCAAGTCGGACGACGCCAGCTCGGACGAGGTGGCTCCCAAGGAGCCGGAGTACGTGGACGACGAGGGCGTTCTCACGGTTCGGATCATCTTCCATCGCAACACGGACAAGGACCACGGTCCATACCTTCTCAAGCCCTTCGATCCCGACGAGATCTTCGACCCGGAGGACTTGGAGGATGGTGGTCGGATGGAGAGAGTCTTCTGGGAGATCGCCGCCACCGCCGTCAATGAGCGCCTTGCCCTTTGAGAGGCACCACACCACCACCGCCATGGCCTTCTCTTCCCGGGCCTTGGCCTATTCCCTTCAGACACCACCGCCGACGATGCCTACCAGCTGTTAAAGCTGGCTAGGTATCGTCGGTCGGGGAGGTGTCTGCGCGATGCCGTTGTTGGGAGATGGGAGATGGGGGGAGATGGGGGGAGGGGGAGGAGGGGAGGAAAGGGGCAAGGGGAAGGGGAAGGGGGGTGTTTGCGTGTTTGCGTGTTTGCGGGCTCTCGGAGCCAGAGCCTGGCCGGTGAGGGTCAGGTCTTGGTTCTGGGGGCCTGCCTTTATATCTGAGAAAATGAACCATTGCGTTTCACCATGATGAGGAACCATGCCTTTGACTGACCACACTCCGTGACATTTTCCGTCCCGGAAGCCTTCCAATATTCTTCAAAACTCCAAGACTCCATCATCGTCATGCCTTCGAACACACGCCTCGCCGTCCCCAGAGTTCGTAGTGTGACAAGTCGACTGCTCCAAGTCCACCTCACCCACATCCCGTCCGCCCGCACCCAGAATAGGCAGGTTTTCGGCGAAGCAAGAAACTCCACAATTCCGTCAGACCGGACCCGGACTCGGCTCACAGCAAGGAACCAACCGGAGGAAATAACCTGCCCATCATCGCCGCTCGTGAGACTGAGAGTACGTATATCCGAAGCTGTCCGCGGCCGCCGAGGAAATGGAGTCAACCCGTCCAACGGGATGTCTTAGACGGCCTATGACCGATGATTTTCTGGCAAAATGTCAGCAAACTTCGTTTAAACGTGCTTTACGTCCGTTAACACCGTGAGTAGATCACTGACTTACACATTCAAATCATGCCATGATAATGTCACCGGTATGAAGATCGAGGCACTCTCTCGAGATATAAGTCCCAACATCACCAACGGCCCCCGAACACCTCACAACAGCTCCCCAAGTCCATCTACCCATCTAAACCCAACCAAACCTCGCAACAATGGTCAACGTCGCAATCGCAGGCGGCACAGGCGCCGTAGGCCGCACCCTCATCGAAGTCCTATCCACCCAGACAAAACACCAAGCCTTCATCCTCTCCCGCAAGGCGCCGAATCCAGAGGAAACTCCCCTGGCACCGACGTTCGAGGTAGACTACGCCAACGTCGACGCCCTCAAGACGTTCCTCGAAGAGAATGACATCCACACCGTCATCAGCGCGTTCGGCATCACCGCCACATCTCTCGCAACGTCGCAGTTAAATCTCATCAAGGCGGCGGACCTCTCGTCCGCGACAAAGCGGTTCATCCCCAGCTCGTTTGCGATGCGGTACCCCGAGGAGTAAGCTCATCCCTCAAACAATTTGCTCTCTTCCTCGTCAAGCAATGATAAACTAACACCACCACCACAGCGGCGTCGCCCTCCTCCCGCCCCTAGAACACTACTTCACCTCCCTCGAATACGCCGCCGTCCACAACGGCACCTTCCTAGAATACTTTGCCCCCGCAACCCTCCAATCGCACCACCCGCACAGCACCCTCGTCCTCGACATCGCCCACGCCGCCGCGGCGATCCCAGGCGACGGCAACACCCCCGTGACATTCACCTACACCTTTGATGTGGCGCGCTACGTCGTTGCAGCACTAGACCTCCCCACCTGGCCCGCGGACCACGAACTCCGCATCGTGGGCGATGAACTCACCTTTAACGAATTCGTTACGCTGGCCGAGGAAACCAAGGGTGCAAAGTTTGATGTGGTCTACGACGACGTGGAGAAGTTGAAGAGGTCCGAGGTTTCAGAGTTACCCGGCCACCAGGCGTCGTATGCGCAGTTTCCAAAGGAGAGATTACAGTGGTTCCTGTCGATTTTTGAGCTGTGGATGGCGACTGGGTTGGGGAGGGTTGAGGGTGGAAAGGGGTCGTTGAATGAGGCGTGTCCTGAGATTAAGCCTTTGACTGCGAGTTGCGAGGGAGATGTTGGGGAAGTATTGGAAGGCGTAGCAGTGAGGATGCGTGGTGGTGGTTTAGTACTCTAGGGTTCCTGGCGAACTCCAATTCCAATCGAGTTGAGTCTAAGTTTAATTTGCGTTCGACGAGATCGGACGTTGCCCCAAGACTTCAATTAGATGTACACCAAACTTGCAACAAACGTATCCAAGTTGCTGTCCTCACCGAAAAAAAAAATTGCCCATGATGAAATGCAGCAAATGCAAAAAATAAATTTCGTGCGACCTACGTAGGGATCGAACCTACAATCTTCACAGTATGACTAAGAGAAAAGCCGAAATGTGACGCGATGCCATTTCGCCAGCAGGCCAACGCTGATTGATGACAAGAACCCGCAACAAACAGTTCATGTAGGTAGACGCGGCGGGGCATTTCATTCCAACCAAACCAGATCCACGATGTGGGGTCCGATCTGACAAACAACACGATACAACACAAACACTCCTGCGAAGACAAAGATCTTGCATCTTGCTTTTTGTTTGTGTTTGTGCAGGCATTATGACTAGATCCCCGAGATCTATCACATCGGGAACCCCATCTCGGGGATCTCTGTAACAGAACAGAAGATCTAAAACAAACAATCTAACAAACTAACTGGGGATCGCACACAGGAGGCCCGCGCATCCAAGGTAAGGGAGACACTGCATTGTATCTCATCGCAAACGCAACCACTACTTCACCTCCACAACAACAGCAGAATCAGCAGACCCAGCGTCCGTCTGGGCGTCCGCCTCAATCCTACCACCTTCGCCCTCACCCTCGCTCTCCGCCTCGGGATCCCACACTGCTTCGATAATGCTCATCCTGCAGCCCCTAGGCCTCATCACGCCCTTGAACACGAACCGCTCGTCGGCGGCCTTGAAGAGCTCGCGGTACTCGTCCTCGTTGCGCTCCTGCGCGTTGAGCACCGCCAGCATCACCATGTCCATGCTGCGGATGATGCGCTCGTCCCAGGGCGTCTCTTGTCCGGCCTCGCGTAGGCAGTGGTCCTTGATGACCACCCTGGCGCCGGGTTTCAGTGCAGGGACGAGGTTCTTGAGGATGGAGATTGCGTAGGGCGTCGAGTAGTTGTGCATGATCCAGCGGAAGAAGTAGACTGTTTGTGCGGTTCAATTAGTCTTGGGTGTTCCCCACAACGAAATCCTGGAAAAGATCGAGACAAAGAACTCACCATCGGCATCCTTGACAGTCTGCTCCTTGAAAAAGTCGTGCGCCATGAGCTGAACGCGCTCTGCAACCTGAGCGTCGTCGCACAACGGGCTTGGCGCCGAATCCACAGCCTTGGGAAGGTCCTGCACCACAAACTTCATATTCTTCCACTTCTTGGCCAGGTCAATCGACACGAACCCATGGCTGCCGCCAATGTCGACCATGGTCCCTCCTCTGGCGTCAATCTCTTCGAAATCGTACGAGTCGACGAGATGCCTGACTTCGTAGCCCTCTCCGCCCGTCAAACTGAGCATGGCGCCGCCGAATCGCTTGGCTCGAGGAGGGTCCTTGCCAAAGGTGACAAACATTGGTTCCTTGTCTACGGTGTCGAATGCAAAGTTGAAGCCGGTCCGCGTGAGGGACGTGGCTTCTGGGTAGGCCTTGAGAGCCTGCAGAACGTGCGCTGATGCCGGGAAGTTGTCCTCGAGGTTGTAGCCCACCCAGTCCTGAAGGGCTTGGTCTTCGGCCAGGAGACGCGATGCTGCGGTGTGCGCAATGACACCATGGGATGGTTCGCGGAAGATGCGGTTTGTCATGACGTGACGCAGCACGCGGGCAAGGTTGACGGGATCCAGTGAGGTCTTGGTCTGAAGCTCTGCTAGTGTGATGGTGCCGTCGATGGGTACAAGCTTGGCTGTGAAGTGTTAGTCTGGTGTGAGGCGGAGAAACCTTCCGGCTCTGCATTTCTGCACTTACCGATGCCAAAGTGGTTGACAAGCTGGAGACTCAAACTGTCTTGATACTGCCAACTAATCAGCTTGCGACTCTTAGTAGTCTCTCGGCTTCTCTACTCACACTCCACGTCTTCCACCGGACGTCCTCTCTCGGGCCGTGGGCCAATGCTTCGAGCTCTCTAGTCGCAAAGATAATCTCCATACGGCTCTTTTGGATGTCCTCGGGAAGTTTTGGAAAGTCGCCGGGGCCGTTGGGGTCCAAGGTAGGCATTGGCAAATTGTTCTCTTGCATATACCTCTCCAGCTTCTCTGTCTCGGACGCAATCTTCTTTGCAAGCTCCGTTAACCTCGACGGCGTATACGCAGGCTTTTCTGGGGCGACAGGCGCGGGCTTCGAAATCGGCGCTCCATTGGGGACCTCGTCCCTAGGTTTGGCGGTAGATCGAGTTATGAATGGGGTGAATGATCGTCGGTTTTGCTTCTTCTGCTCAACCTCTGCGGCGGTGGGTGACGGGCTGGTACCCAGCCAGTTGCTAAACTTGAACTTGTTCATCTTTGCGATGGCAGTCAGAACAGAGACGTTGGTGGTCTGCGGGTGTCGAGAGGACTTTGTGCTTTTCCAGTTAGCATGGGTGAACGGAATCGCACACGCCAGGAAAGGGGGCGGTTCACCCGCTTGAGATACAGGAGCACAAGCATCGTTGATCGCAGACTCCGCCTTCATTAGCCATCTGTGCTCGAGCTTGAGAGTGAGCTAGATTGGGCTAAGGCAGGTACATGGTGAAGGAATGCGCCAGACGATGAATTTGCGGGGCAAGAAGATATGAAGGAAAGGGCCAAGGTGTTCGAGAAGCTGCTTTGGAGATGCATTCGATATGAGGGGAAAGAAGATGGTAAGAAGGCACCTGTACACACCTTCCAAATGCCTTGGAACTACACAATGGTCGATTCCCACGATCCTTTGAAATGGGTTGGGCGACAGATTCGCGGAGAGAGGTGGCAGACAGGGTTGCGGCGACGCTCGGAACGATTGTGACACAGAGGGACCCGAGGACACGGACTCGGTCTCGACTGACACAAATCAAGGCCAGCTGGCATGCAAAAGAAACGGTGACGGTTCTATACCGAGAGTTCGTTCGCCAATTACTGTGACGTACGGGAAATTGACGTTTGGTCAGATTGTCTGGTAAACAAGTTTGCAGTGAGTTTGCGGCGATGAGTTTGTGAACGCCGAGAAGATTGGGGGGAAACAGTCGATAACTCTCGTCAAAACACCAGAGGGACCCAAGGGGACGGCAAGGAGGGATACATCTCAGTTTAATAAAACGGACAGCATTGGTTGATGGGTACGGAGTACCCAGGTATGGACCCAGAGCGCCAGATTACCAGAGGCAGAGAGAGGTACGGTAGATACGGACACTGAGGTAGAGAGCCAGACACGAATGGAACGAAACAGCGAAGAGCGAACCCAAGACTGGGAGGATGGAACTCTTGGTTCACCGAGCGTGGGCCTTGGACGGAACAGGAACTGGGATGGGCGCTGAATCGCTCAGTATTGCGACGACACCTCATTAGCTAGCGGCGGTCCATGCTTTGGGGTCCGACGCCATGGGCTGGGATTGCCGTCTGCGTTGCGTGCCTTTTGCGTCCAAGTCTCTCCTTGTCCTTAATCTTTGGGCTTTTTTTTTTTTTTTTTTTTAAGCTTGGGAGTGGCTGGCGGCTAGAAGAGTCTGTTCGGACGAAGGCCATGCGCCGGCGCGGAGCCATCAACGATCGCTCAGGGTCCTAAGCTTCCCCAAGCTAAGCTGCATGGCTGTTAAGCTCCTAAGCTCCCGCGGCGAAGCAGTTCTGGAGTGGCATTACCTTATGGGCAATGTCATGATGAGCTCTCGGTTCAAAAGTGGAATGTCGACCGAGACCGAGGCCGTGTGAGGACTGATGACTGAGAAGTGGGATCAGCGAGACGGGCAGGGGCCCAGCCGGGAGTCGAAAGGGTAAATTGATACCAAATGGGACAGGGCAGACAAAAGGGGCGGTTGCCGTTGAGTATCCGTACCGAGTACAAAGTAGGTGAGGTAGGGTAGTTTGACCGGTGGCAGCGTCGTATCAATTCGTTGACGAATCCCGCCGGCCGTTTGACGGGGAATTCTGCAGTGCCGTTGATTTGGGAACCTGTTCGTCAATTGACCGGCGTGGGTTTGGAATAGACGTGACAGGAAGAAACAAGAAAGAGACTGGTCACATTTTCTCGCATAGTTACCGTGGTCAGATGTCAAGTTTCCGGCTGATCGATGTCAAGCAGCAGCCGGCCTGGGATGTGTGGGATGTTTCCTGGTTAGGAAAGGGATGGAGGGAAGGAACTCCTCCCGGGTGCCGTCCGGCGTCTCGTGGCAGGTGGCAGCGTGGCAGACTGAGTGCTGACCACCCGACCTCAGTGACACCTCGGTCGAGTCGGGCTGTCCCTTCCCTTCCACCTAAGGTACGAATAGTGTACCTTACCCCGCCTCGTTACCACGCTGGCGGCAGGCGGGCACCTTCTCACGGCTTCCAAGACACCGGTGACTCGGCAAGCGTGACTGCCCTGTCACTGCCCTGCGCACTTGCCAATTGGGCTTGACAAGTTGACAGCGTTGGGAAGGTGCGGCACAGCAACATCACAAGCCGGTCTTTCCATCAAACAACGTGGAAAGAGCTGACCAACAATTGACCAATGGACTTTCTTAATACCTTGAGGCTTACCGTCAGGTGGAGTCTCAACCTGCGACCGCAGCAGGAATTAAGTGGTTCTTGCCATTTGGTGTGCGCGTGTGTCTCGCTCTCTTTTTTTTCTTTCGGAAGGAACCTAAGAAATGAACCATTGACGGCACGGCTTCCATGCAAGTTCCATCCATCGCCCCCTGCCAAAAAAGCACGAGAGAGGATAGGATACCCGCCGTTCCGGGCCTGGAAAATGGCGTCCTGAAATCCCTGGTCGTCTTCTTACAATGCAACGGCAACGTGCTCCGTCAACCAATGCCGCCCATCTTCCACCCTCCATTCTCCTCCTCCCAAGCCATGGCTTGCACCACATTCCTTGATCCTATTCCTCTTCCATCAGACACCGCAGAAGCTCGTTGTCTAGCGCTCGCTCATGTCACCCCATCACGAAAACTATGCTCCTCTCGCAATCTCGCCTCTTGTCGCCAAGACCCGGCCACGATGCGGCTACCCATGTGCACCTTCTAGCCGACCTTCTCGTCGTCACTGTTCACATCCCCCGCCAAGCAGAAACCCATCCATGATACGTCCGTAATACCGACCATACCGACCTTATCCATCACCAAAGTCGTCAATGTCGCACAAACCCACTCCGCTTGCAGAAGTTCAAAACAGACACTCGCTCAATACTGAACGCTAATGGCCCCCCACAGAGCCCATCTCGAGACAGAAGCCCGCGTTAGGACTGATACCTAAGAGCTCTCCCCCAATGCGCTACAAATACCTAGGGAAATCCCCATACGCCGGCTTCTGCGCATACATGATCCTCAATGGCATGTACATCAACGCCGCATTATCGTGATACGCCCGCCGCACGCTGACGAGAAACATTTCAATCTGCTCTGGTGTCCACAGCAGTCCTCTAGTCAGCGGGCCGAGAGCAATGGCCTGCAGTCCGTCGAGGAGAATCGTCCTCCAGTACATGCCTACTGTCTTGAGCACCCTGTTTCGCGGCCATGTACCAAGCGGCACGTGGAAAATCTTCTCCGTCACGTTGACGAACCCAGCCTCGCGCATCATGTTGGGCAACCGATCCCCTGCGGCAGCATTGAAATCGATGCCGAGGCTCGTGAGCCCTTGGGTTACGAAACTCCAATATTGTGCCACTGGGTGTGAAGGCGGCATGGCGTTATATGCCGATGATGGGAAATGATGAATCTCTTGCAACTCGATCCAGCCGCCAGGCTTCAGATGCCTATCAATACGTTAGGCCTGTCATCGACAAGTCGGAGACTCACGACTTACTCATATGCCCTGTGGAACATATTCCTCCAGTTCTTGATGGCCATGACCGTGTGTCGAGAATGGATATAGTCAAAATGGTTCCTCGGATACAACCACGAACTTTCTACATCATCGACTTCAAATTTGACATTTGGCGGTACCCAGTCTGGTTGAATGGGGCTGAGATCGACTCCTAGCACTGTTGCACTCTGAAACTGGTCGCCCACTGCATCATCGTTAATCTTACGAACTCTTCACGAACACTGCGAGGATGGAGTCTCCCAACTTACTCTCAATGGCCCACGCGCCTGTCCCCGTCCCGATATCAAGGATTTGCTGCGGCCATTCGCCAATGGGCGCAAAATGAAGCTTTTGATTGCACAGGAGCTTCACCATGGCGTGCTTCATGTCTTCACGCTCCTGCTCTACTTCGTCGTTGGGGAAGTTGTACAGTCCTTCTCGGAAGCGGTGATAGCGTCGCCCATTCTCGTACATGTAATCTCGAACTGATGACGTGACGGAAGTACTGGCGTTTGTCGCACTGTCGCTTCCGTATCCTCCATCCGATTCTGTTCCGTCGAAAATCGAGGCCATGTCGTCACTGTCTGCCACGATGGAGCTTTCGGCTTGCGTTGTGGCTTCTGACGATTCTGTGACCTCCTGCTCGGCCGACAGATCTGGGAAAATCGGGACGCCATTAGGATGCGTCAAAGGCGACCTCAACGCAGGGAATGCATCGCGAGGCAGGTGTTGATTCGCCTCATATGCGTTGCGGTTGGCAGATGCAAAATCGGGCGCTGCTTGACTCTTTTCCGCGAACTCGCTAGTGTCTGGCTTGGCCGCCGCGGGGTCGTCGGGCTGCCGATCCAGCCTGGACGGCTTCTCCTTCTTTGCTGGCACCGATGCTGTCGCGTCCGTCATTGAGTCGATCGATCGTTGCTGGTTCGAAGGCGCAAGGGCAGGTTCTGTTGTGTTTTCTGCAAGTTGAGAGGAGAGCCCGGAGTCTCGTTCTTCGTGTTGCGGGAGCACCAGTTGGCCGTCGGGCGCCACATAATGCTTTTTTGAGGTCCATGCCTGACCAGGGATGCCATGATCCTCTCGCGTCGCAAAAGCAGATGGCAGCTCGTGTCTGCTCGCAGAAAGTGTCTCAGGTCCGATGCCCATAGAGACATGAGCCTTGTGTTCTTTGTCTTGGAGCCCTTCTAGAGACGGTGTTCTAGCGGTTCCACCAGATGCCAACAGCATCTCGCTTGTCTGCTCGTCTGCTGTCGAAAGCCCCGTCATTGCGGTCATTGGATAATGTACGCAGTCAAAAACGGCTACCGCTTTTCGCTTCGACGCTTCTGTCTCGGTCTGGACTTGGTCTGATGCTGTCGGCCTCTATTGTTATCGCCCCGCCGCCTCAGACAAGTACTCAAGCATCAGAAGTTGACGATGACTCTTGGGAAGTGGACGGATCTTTAAGAGGGCAAATTCCGCCTGAACTTGGATCATGCGACGAACAGGGAGGCAACTTGCGGCTGCAGTTGTACGAGGCACAGGTCATTCACCATCAGCCAACGCTCGGCCGTGGCGCACAAACAGGAGCTTGGCGAAACTCCAAAGTCCAGCACGTTGGAGCTTTATCTGACGGAGGGAATGACAGCTCAGGCCACCCATGCGTCAACTACTTGACTCTACCAATACACCAAAGGAGGGTGGACAGGTCTGAATGTGATCCGTCAAGGGCCGTTGGTCTGGCCTGCTCTTTGTGGCTTGCTCTCAATATTGTTCTCAAACCAGGCCAAGGGAAAGGAAAGGCTCGACCCCTCGCCAAGACGGCAAGCAATCTATGGCCCTCCCTGGAACTGCAACTCCACAGTATCCGTAGATCGTTCAGCTCCAATTACCTGGTCGGTGCGAAATCTCTGCGCCGCACTACACAACGAGGTTGTCTTTCCCGCCCGCGGCCCATCCCAGATCGAACACGCTGCTGCAGGGGCCTAGACTGGCTCTCGAGCCGCCGCCCTGGTTGACTTGCGGACGGACTTCACGGAGGATGGGCGGGGTGGGGAAGGTTGCATCCATGCAGGTTTGCGAAGCGACAATGGCCATTCTTCTCTAGTCCCTCGAATCGTTGGCTGGATCTTGAGCAAACAAGTTCTCGTTCGCATTCGGATTTGGATTGCGTCCTTTAAGCTGCGCCCATCAACCTCTTTTCAAGGATGAGCCGTTAGATAAATGATGGTAGCCTTCGCTGTCTTCGGATGTACACCGTTCGCATGTCGACTACCGCAAGGCAAATCCCATGATGGTGATACATTCTTCGAGATATTCCATTCCAGCAGTCAATATTTCGACATGATGGGGCGGAGCATCATCGAAAGCTCCCATGGGCTGAGGAAGGCTTCGCGTAAGTTCACCTGCGACATGATTGGTGCTTGGCCAAGGTAGCAATCCAACAGCCTCACTTCATGTGCGCAGCCTGTTGGTCGTCTTTTCCAGCTCCAAGTTACAACTACCTTTCGTCAATCTCATAACATCACCACACTATCTCGATTGCAGTCATTACACGGCAATTATGTCAGAAGGCGCCGTCTCCGCTTCCCCGGGTGGGGGGAACCTCTGCTCAGCATGCGCATCCATCGACTTTGATGCCTTCGTCAATGATGCACAAGCAGTGGTAGGCAAACCGTTAGCCGAAATCCACAAGCGCTATCTCAACCTAGATGACTCAGATTTTCCATTTGCGCTGCTGCATCTTGGCAATAATGGCATCGTAGAGGTGGTGTGCATTGAAGTCAAACACGTCAAGAGCAATGACTGTCGCTGTTGCGACATTTTCAACCGTATCAGATACACAGGATCGCACGCTTATGTTGTATATTGCCTACACTACCGACGGAGGCGAACATTTGATCATCACAGCCCCATCGAGGATGAAGTTCTTGTTCCGCAGCTTAAGACGGGCATATCAGATTTGTCGTTCTCTCAACCAACTAGGGGATTTAAAGCGGGAATGGCTTCTATTCTGTACCTTTCCAGCAAGGATAGCACCTTTGAGTTCATCCCATCCAGTCGACCGCAGCCGAAGTTCCCAGCAGACTTGATGTCAATCAAGTCTGTCGTAGTGCGAAAAGCTTGCCCACATCACCCGAAGATGGAGGGCAGTCGAGACTGGGAAGGGTTATTCCGACAAGACGTTCCCGGGTGGAGTGTTATAGATTGCTTCACGGACAAGATTATCGGCCTCGAGGATTGCGTTGCGTCGGTGGGGTCTTTCGATGCAGTTGAATACGCCACTCTGAGTTATGTTTGGGGTTCTGGAAAGAGCGACGGTCTAGAGCCCCATGGCAGACTTCCCTCATCCCTGCCCCGAGTGATCGAAGACGCGAAGACCGTTGCGGTAGCGCTTGGCTTCCAATACCTTTGGGTAGATCGTTATTGCATCCCTCAGCATTGTGAGAAAGATGCCCACGACCAGATCCGCAACATGAACCTCATTTATGCCCGGTCATGCATCACGATCGTTGCTGCAGCAGGCCGATGTCCGGACTACGGCTTACCTGGAGTGGGAAAGACAACGCGAAAAGTCTTTGACACTCTCCAAATCGGATCTCATACCATCAGATGGATGCCCACCAACGTCGAATGGGTCGAGCAACAAATCAAGAATTCCAAGTGGAATACGAGAGCTTGGACCTGTCAAGAGGCGGCTTTATCGGCGAGGCGACTGTACTTCACCGACCACTTTGCCCTTCTGGAGAATGGCAACGAGGGAGAAAGCTATATCGAAGGCCTACCGGATGACCTGTGCCCAGAGAGTGGGACCGCATGGAATCCTCTACATCGGCCAGGTTCTATTCCACATGCGGAGAGCTACGCAACACGGGAGCTTTCTTTCGAGGCGGACGTCTTCCGCGCATTTCAGGGATGCCAGTCCCATTACAACCATCGGCATTTGGGGAAGTCTGTTTTGTTTTGTGGAATTAAGATTGGAAGCAACTGCGAGTTTTCGTCGGCTTTGCTCTGGGAAGAACGAAGATCACTTCATTCGTTCCCCCGAAGACGCGCTGGGGGGGCAGAGTTGGACGTGGCTGGGGTGGCATGCCCCGCCGAGAATTGAGTATTTGAAAAATCAACAGTGCTTTCCATACTACTCGATGGTGGACCCTAAGGCATATTTTGTGTCTGCTGTACAAGTGTCACTTCGGTACGCGGATGGATTCACCGTCAAATGGTCATCCATGACGCAGGAACGGATCTGCAGGTTGATGAACGACCGAAATGAGGGCACTATAGAATTCATCCTCGTGACGGGGCTGACTTTTGGATTGAAAGCGTTGTGGTCCATGTCTGATGAAGGTGAAAATGATCGAGAAAAATATGTCACCAGGGCTGGTGGGTTTTTTTTTGGAGAAAACAGGTCAAGACTTTGCGAAAACAGTTGCGTGGTCAGATTGTAGAAACTTGGACAAAATTGCGTGGGAATCCTACAGAGTCACGCAAGATGAGTTGGCAGACGAGTCTCGGGCCCTCTGTCTCTGCATCGGGTCTATCGACGGGAGAGGGGAGGGTCTTCTCTACTGTCTAGGGTTGGTGTCATCTGATGGCGGGTCGACTTGGCAGCGATTGAACATGTTCAAGATCCGATGTGGCTATGTTAAGACACATGTATGTCCGGAGGCTTTCGGGTGGGAACGGAGGGAGCTGAAGATACGCTGAGACTGTAGTGGTCTCCTGCCTTTGGAGTTCTCGTGGACGGGTAGTTTCATTGACGGCAACTTGTTTGTAGCGTCCCCGTCTGCGGCAGCGGACACCCGGATACATGTAGAGCAGGAAGTTGGAGGGTTCGAGATCCTGGAGTCAAGGGATCTTTCTCCTTTGAGGTAGTCTCTGCTTTTTCCTAGGATTTCCATTTTATGTTTATACGTGAGGTCATGACTCTGAATTACAATTCTTTTTTGTTCTTACCATGAGGATTCATCTCCACAACAGTCGTACAAGCACCTTGTTGTCAAAATTTAAGAACCTATTGGGAGCGGCCCAGATGATTCGTATGACTTTACAGCCAACTTCCTGTGTTATCTCAACGTGAAGTTTGCTGAGACCCTTCCGTCATCCGTCATCCGTACGCGAGCTTGACACCACTGCGACTAAATCTCACAGGCTACTTTACCCATGGTGCTTTGATAATTGCTTTAGTTCATCAAGAGCGCGATAATTAGATTATTTGAAAATGCTAATTATTTCGTCTGGATAAACCCTTCCCAACAGGACAATCAACGCTTTCCTTCTTCATTCCTATGGCGATGGTTAGATTTAGGTCAAATACTCACGATCTAGAAACGCCACGTAATAATCTTAGCAAGACGAGCCTTCAAGTCCATCAGTGCTTCGGTATCTCCATCAGGATCAAGTTTCATCAGGTTGGGGCCGCCGAAGTTGCATTCCGAGCCCAACACGGTGTCTCACGAATACAAAATTCGTTTCGGAGATAGAAACTGCCTATACGTTAAGCCAAGCGCCCCATCACGCAGGTCTAGTTCTCAACTCTGACTTATACCCCACCGACTACGTCAACTCCAAGAAGAGAAACTCAGTAACAGTGTCATCTGATCGTCCATCAATATTGATCCGCAAGATAATCCTGGCAATAGTATCATCCAACCGTAAGTCAACACTAACCTCGTCACCACCATCTCTCCGGCCCGGTACTTACCAGAAACCACTGCAACAGAACGGCCCGTTCAACACAATGGACGGCTTCAGAGAGACTGTATTCAACTACGTCCAATCTCTGGCCGATAGGATCCCTCAACGGGCTAAAGACTTTATATGCGGGTGCCTAGACGATATCTCCCTCTTCCACATCACCTACGTCCTCACCCCTCTCTTCGGATTCTATATTACGAGCAATGTTTTCATTACTACAGTAATCTTGGTATTGATTACAGAGAAAACAAACCACCCATTGATCTTTGGCTTCTTCTTACTCCTCGAATACGCAAACCCGCATGCCATAGATAAAGTCATCGTGGCAGTGGGACAGTCATTAACTGCGATTTGGGTCGATGCTGTGCTGTTGGGGCTGATTCTCTCGATTCACTTCTTTCTCTCAACGAGACGTCTTCCGAGGAAGAAGTGGATCAAGACATGGGAGGTTGTCTCTCTTGTCATCAACGCGGTTGTCTACCTCACCCTGTGGACTCCGAATCACTTCCCCGACACGCAAAATCCGGCTTTCACGGCTCTTTCCGACGAGGGGGTCCCGTTCCAGATGACGTGGTCCCACTATGCCTCTCTCATTCTCCTTCTCCGCGAGGCGAATGCCATGTTTGAGGAGTCCGTCTCACGGACTAAGCTCGGTGCCTGGGAGACTCCCAAGGGTGGGAGGTATGAGTGCTTCACGAGGCTTTGGTGCGGTCTACGCTTCTGGAGTTGGAGTGTATTGAGTCGGACGACGGGGTACCTTTCTATTGTGATTGTGTGGGATGCAATGAGAGGGTTGATTTTTAGGCAGTATATTCCCGTGGTGGTGAGGGGGTTGTTGTATGTGATGTTAGTTTTTGGTGTGTTGGCTTTTGCGGTGCGGTGGGTGTGGGGATGGTGGAAGGGGGTGGAGGGTGGTGAGATGTTTAGGCTTGGGGGGGATTTTAGGGGGTATGAGAGTGATGAGAGCGATGAGGAGGTGGAGGAGGAGGATCACGACGACGACGACGACAATGGTGATGAGGACGATGACGAAGAGGACGATGATGATGAGGATGATGAGGATGATGAAGAGGACGAAGACGGGGATGATAGGAACAACTGGGAGGATCATTCTCATTATGGGAAAGATATCTATAAAGTCTCAGAGGTTAGGGATCCGATTAACTACTGGGGCTGGCAGTCTGACTGCGAAGAAGAAGAATCTCACGAACGACATAACGAAACGCAGACCGTCACCGTCGAAGAAGACGGTGTAACACCAGGCGACGATAACTTTCAAGGTAACCTTGAGCACATGTCAGCCTTTGAATTCTGGCATGGATGCTAGCGGCGAGCCAGACCCATACCAGCATTTCCTCACGCCGCGCAACATTCAACCCTCTAGAGAAGACGACTCGTCTCTCCATGTGGAGTATGACATCTACGATGATTTCTTGTATGAGTATGGTCGGAAGGACGGCATCGGTCAGTATGAGTAAATATTGAGGTTTGAATATGACCGGGAGTACAGCTATTTGTATGAGAGGGTTGATGAGGATACGTCTGTGTTTTGGCATGAGCGGTTTGCGGGCGGGGGGGGGGGAGTATGGGTACATTCTTCGGGAAAAGCCAGAGGGAATCTTGGAGGTATATGGAGAGAGTCAGTGAAGATATCACAGGCGATACTTAGATTGATAGGAGGTCACGCAGTTCGAAGCAATTATGAGCGTGGGTTCGAGGCCAGACGTACCTGGAGTAGGTCATGCCCATGAGTTAAATGGTACCCCAAGTAAACTACACGACGAGAAGCATTAGTAGCAAGTATCTAATCATCAATGGGATACTTACATTGAAACGAATTTTCCAATGGCCGCCTAGAGCATCACAAGAATTCCATCAATTATAATTCACTCCCAGCCATGTGCACAGTGTTCTTACCGAATCTGGCTAGTCCGCCTCCGACACCCGGCGCACGGCACTCCGGTGCCGAATCCGTGCCCCACATCGGCAAGGTGACTCAACCCCCGCGCCACCGCCTCCGTCCTCGGAACGGGCGCCCAGTGCGCCTTCCGTCTGACATTCCAACCACCAGGCACCCGCACCAACACAACAGGCACCCAAACTTCGCGGCGCCATTCAGGCTCCCACAATCTACAAAACTAACATCATCGAAGCATTCATCTCCCGTACTTACTCTCCTTCAATTCAACGCAACTCTAAAACGCAGCAGCATAATTCATACAACATGCCTCCCGCAGCGCCAACAACTCCTCTAAACTACTCAACATCCCCCTCCCTTCTCCCCTACACCCTCCGCTTCCACCCCTACAACCCCCTATCACCATCGCCATCGTCGTCATCCGCGCAAGAAGTCCACCACACCCACCGCCTCTGCGTAGGCGCAGCAGTCCTCTCTTCCCCCTCCTCCTAAACCTCACCGTCCTCCCTTCCCTCCGACCCTAAAATCCTCCTCCTCCAACGCTCCGCCAAAGAATCCGCCCTCCCCCATAAATGGGAACTCCCCGGCGGCGCAGCAGAATCCATAGACACCAACTCCCTCGCCTCCACCGCCCGCGAACTCTGGGAAGAAACGGGCCTCCGCGCAGCCAACTTTGTTGCCTTGGTGGGGTGTTATCAATGGGAGGGTGCTGGGGCAGGCGAGTTGGCGGAGGCTGTGGCTGGGGATCAGGCGTGGGGGTTGAGTAGGGGCGGGGTTGGGATCATTGAGGTCGGACGGGTGTCTGGTGATGGTGGGAGTGCAGAGGAGGAGGGAACTGCGGGTGTTGGGGTGGTGAAGGATTCGCACAAGTTTTTCAAGGGGCGGGATGCGTGGCGGAAGTATACGTATCTCGTGGAGGTTGAGACCACCACGAAGGTCGAGATTGATCCCGAGGAGCACGAGGACTTTGTCTGGGCTACGGAAGAGGAGGTTCGCGCGGACCGGTGTGGGGAGAGGGTGTTTGAGTGGACTTCTGAGCATCAGAAGATGGATATTTTGAGGGCTTTTGAGATTGCGAGGGGGAAGAAGTAGATGTACGACGAGGGTGGTGCATGGGTCGATAGACAAGAAAGACTTCAACAGACGAGGGAGTTGAATGCAATTGGTATCCTCAAGTTCCTCCTAGAAACCTAAGATACCTACCTCTCTATATAGATATAATGCATGCCTGGACCCCATCCTCACCATAAACCTCATCCTCGTCAGCCTACTTCTTCTTCGACCCCCTCCCACCACGCCCCCCCTTCCCCTGCTGCCCCTTGGCCCCCGACCCCCCGCTCCCACCAGACATCATAACCCGTACCTTACCAACCGGCACAACATTAATACTCTCCTCCGCCTTGAGAGCCTTCATAAGCTCCACTTCCCTCGGCCACATCTTCTCCTTATCCTGCGCCCGCTCATCAAGCGCCCCCTTCTTCGACGAATCGCTCTTCCACCTCTCAAACACCTCCTTCACAGCCTTGCCCTTCTTCACCGCGCCAGGCTGGAGCTTGGCCTTGTACTTGAACTTGCCCATCGCATTCCACGGCGCACACACAGGTATCGCCTCCAGAATCTCGTCACCGGGGAGAGGCCATCCGACGAGGGAATCAAGCAGAGTCATCTTGCTCAACTCATCTGAGTCCAGGACCTCGACGCCCTCCTCGTTCATCAACCTGCGAATCTCCTCGTGCTCCGCAGTCTCCTTCTGCTGCTTCTCGTGCTGCGCGCGGCGGCGTTCCTTCTGGTACGCCAGCTGGGCTTCTCGCTCCGCCTTGCTCTGCGCCTCAGCTTCGGCTCGTTGCTTACCGCGCGCGGAGCCGTAGAGGGCTTCGGCTGCTACTCTGTCCTCTTCGTCTTGGTCTTTGTATTTGGCTGCGATTTTCTTGGCTTTGTTGCGTCGGCCTCGCTTGGCTGGTTGCTGTTTCTCGGTCGTGGCGGTGCTTGGTGCGCCGGACGGCTCTGCGGGGGTTGATGTTTGGCCTGTGGCTGCCTTGTCGCTCTCTTCCTCGTCGTCATCCTCTTCTTCATCTTCATCTTCCTCGTCGTCTTCTTTCTCTGCTGGCTCGGCTTCGTCCTCCACAGGCTTGTCCTCTTCAATCTTGAGGTTTGACAACTCCTCGGCAGGGGACTCTTCAGATGCAAGTTGTCCCTCCGAGTCATCCTGTCCACCCTGCCCAAGGTTCTGTAGAGGGTTATCGCGCGGCTTCTCGTCCTCCTGATCGTCTTCCGAGCCGATATCAGAAGCATCATCCGGGACATCATCATTGGCTTGAGCGGCATCAGTCGCAGTCTCAGGTGCCGCGCTGTCAGCCGCCGAAGCGGGAACATCAGAGCTCTCATACAGCCTGTGCTTCACATGTCTGGCCTTGCTCTCTTCGCTAATCTTGAACATGATACCCAACCCGAGCAGAAGCTGTGCCGGAGGGAGGAAGTTCTTCTGGCCTCTGACCATAAAGCTTCCTGTGGGAAGGTACTCTCCTGTAGGAGCAGACTTGGAAACCTGGTCGGCGTTCACCCACCACGCACCCATGCCTGCCTTTGAGTCCCACGCACTGGAGCTGCACACGGCCATGGTGCCTGCCTGCGCCAGCGTCGAAGGAGGGATAGGCGCACCGGGATCGCTGGGGCTGTTCTTGATGATGACGGTCGCGGCGCCGTGCATATCCGCGTGAACGTAGACGTCGCCCTTGCGGAGATAGCGCTTGTACAACATCTCGTTCTGCTGCGCATCTTTGCCTCCCAGAACCAGGTACCCGTCAGACGAGACGAACCAGGTGAACTTTTCGAACCAAATCTGCTTGCGGATCGGCGCGAGAACGGCCTTCTCCGTCTTGAGGCCCTTCTTCAGCTCTGCCTGAATCTTCTGCTCGGCGTTCTTCAACGCAATTTGAGACTGCAGAACCGTCTTCTCCTCCTTTTTGGCGGCGCTTCTCTTCTGCTCATGATACCCTCTGGAGTTCGCCCAAGGCGACAGAGTGATATCAACGTCAATCGCCAAATGCTTCGCAGTCTTTTGCTTGCTGCTGGTCTCCTCCTCGTCGCTGTCGGATGCATCCGAGTCGGTCTCGTAGTTGGACTCGTCGTCTTCGATTTCTTCCTCCTCTCCCAGCAACAACGTAATTGTATTATCCGCAAGGTTCATGGGTAGTTTGATAATCTCAGCTACAGGGTTACGACGCTTCTGTTCGCGCTCAATGAGCTTGCTGATGTCGACCCAGTCCATACCTTGCTGAAGAAGGCCGTTGACCGCATCCATCGCCTCTTGCACGCGCTCGACGTTTGCCTCGATTGCGGTAGCCTTCTGGACATTGAGGGACTTGGCCTCTCGGAGACCTTCGATGCGCTTCTCTTGGTCGTTTCTCGCTGCGTCAAGCTTCCTCCTTGCCGCTGCCTCTCGTTCGGTCAGTCTTGACTCCAGCTTCTGGCCTTCCAGAGACGAGAAGAACTCGTCCACTGTCTTATTGTAGCCATAAAACTCGATGACCTTGACGGTAGGGTCGTTTGCAAACTTATTGGGCAAGAAAGGGTGGAAGTCATCGTAGAGAAGATCCGATCTCTTGGCCTCCTCACCTTCTGCTGCTAGCGCACCGTCCGGCTTCGATCGGTACTTCGCAAAAATGTAGCCCTTGGCTGTAGCAGAGCTAGTGGCAACTTCCACAATACTCCGGGCCTCGGTTAACGCCTTCAAGAGCGCATCCAGTAGCGACTCATCCTCGAGGATCTCGGCGGGTTTCTTAGTGCCGTCAAACTTGGTAATCTGGAACGCGTGATCGACAAGAATAGGCGGTAACTCGGTAATTGTTGTCGCCAAACTCCTCCTCAACTCATCACCAGGCTTCGTCTTGATCTTCTTCGAGACGGCTGTCGCGCTCTTCTTAACTGACAACTCCAGCGCCGCGCGTACTCTCTCCTTCGTCAAATCGGGAACGCCATTAAAGTTCTGCCGGTTGTCTAGTGAATAGTTCAACCCGATTCGCTGAGGTTCCTGGCCCTCTCCTTCTGGAACGTTGCGCAGGATTGTAAGGATCTTGAGGTCGGCGTCGGTCAAGATGACATTTCCGCTCTGCGCAAAGGACGAAGTCAGTGTTGGGTTCTTGCCGCAAGATGGTTAGAGTACTTACAGCAAAGAACTCAAGGAAAAGACGGTACTGCCCATCACTAAACTGAAACTCCAAAATTCTATCCGTCCCAACCTGCTTCACAGACGTCAACCGCCTCGTCTTCAGAAACTTGCGCAACCGCGCCACAAAAGCCGACGGCGCCGCGGCCGTCGTGCGCGTAAAGTCTGTAAGGTGGCATCGGAAACCAGAGTCGATAATGAGCTGCTTCTTGTTGTCGGGCTTGGCGAACTTGAGGAGCAGGATCTTGGAGGAGAGGTCGTAGACGTTGGCCAGTCGCAAGGTGTTCAGGCTCTCTTGGAGCTCGTGGGCGATGACTTTGACGTCGATGGAGGAGAAACGCTGCTTCATGACTGCGGGATCGAGTCGCGGAGGTTTCTTATAGAGGTTGATTCAACAATGCGAGCGCGCCAGTCCTTTTGTGGCGGCTTTTCGTTGCAGAAAGTTGAATGCGTAGGTCGAGTGAGGGGCAAGATTCGTGATGCTGAATGAATAATCGCGGGGCATTCGTGGCTGAAGAGCTTTGGAAATGTGGATGCGCCACAATGACGTCACGTGCTTGGTTTGTCACCGGGACTTCACTCGACGTTCGCCGTATCTTTCTGCCAATCGCTGGGAAATTGGATAGGTCTTATGAATGTCTTTCAAGTCAAGTTAAATACTAATACAATTGGATGTTTCTGAATGGAATCATTGGCCGAATTGATGAGAATTGGCCTCAATGCGATTTCTCATCTCTCATCCCGAGCTGGCCGTGATGACGCACACCGAAGTTCTAGCGCCACATTTCGAGCTTCAAGCAAAGACGAAGAGCTGTCATACTAATTTAGAGCTCTGTGCCACCGGCTTATAGTGACAGGTGCCAACTCAAATAAGACGAGGCAAAGTCTTTGTCTAGGGAGTTGCACTTGAGACGTTGATAACAAGAGAATCAAAAGAGCTTGTCAAAGAGTTGCAGTGCTGTTCAATCTTGAAGTAGTCAATACAACCACGCGGTTACGAATACTGAGATCACCAGAACGTTCAGGTAGAGAAAGTATTCCCAATACTCTTCTTCAGAGGATGGCTAGCAAGTCAAATAATACTCTTAATCACAGTCTTGTTACCATTTTATGTTGCCAAGCCACATCATGCCAGGTGGTGCAGCTTAGCAGGTAAAAGCAACTGCAAAACTGGCATCGGTAGCTTGACAAGCATAGAATGTATCATTGCATAGACTGGGCCACTCAAGAGCGTACTCGATAATAGCAGTCTCCAGTGCGTTTCCAAGATCTTCAAGTTGACGCCGATGTTTCAAAGCAACTCGGATTCAAAACTTGGACGCAAGGGTATCACGAGGTAGACTCTACGGGAAGCCAAGAGCCTGCATACTCCGTAAAGAAGCCATTATTTACCAGTCTTGGCCGGCTTTGAAGAACTTAGGCCATGAACATTGCACCGCCAGGAAAGACGTCAGATAGGTCTTGTAAGAGTCGTGACTGTTATCGCTTGTCTGCTGAGGTTTCCGACCTCAAGCCCGTTGTCCCACGCCGTCCTTGCCTCCCTGTACTTCGGTCTCTGTATCCTTTCGTTCGCGACTACAGAATGTTCTCGTTGAACTGACAACAGTGAGCGGCTAAGAGTTCCAAGCTATCTTTGACTTTCAGGTGATCCATCTACACAAACAGATCTGTTGTCTTCTGTTTGATCCCGTCGGCGGCGGAGAGCGATGGTCGTCCAGTGCCGAAGAAAGGGTATCCAATTACAGTTAGCGCGGGAGCCGGGGCCAGCCAGTCGTCACGGCAACGAGGTGCATTGCAAGGGAGCTCCCGCCCGTGTGTCCCGACCGGTTCGTCTGGTTTGATGGTTTTGGTCTGAAATAATTGACAATTTGATGCCAATTGGGATGATCCAAGGGCGGGAGGCTGGTGATTATCAATAACTCCAACCTGCCCCGTTGCAGAGTCTCGTGGGAGCGCAAATTTGGGACGGAGCAGCGTCTCCATGACTCCTGATGGATCTAGGGGAAATGGGGAATCTGACTGTCGAGATCCATCAATGGTTTGAAGACCCACTCGGGCGCTGCGGGCGGGATCCGTGAGGTAGGCAGGCACCGCAGGTAGGGAACTTTGCCTTGGCCACGTCGTAGGCCTCCCTGGAAAAAGCAAAGCCGCCAGCCAGCCTCGTTTTGCATGTGCGACCGTCGACTTGCATGAGTTGTGCGGCGGTTGCAGACAGACAGTCCAATAGAGGTGTTCCACGATGTGTGAGACCCAGTATTCGATCCCCGTATTGGTGTGAGAAAGTGATCAATTGCTGATTTTCGGCAGGGCCTCAGCACCAGCCGCCGGCCTGAGAACCCTGGAAACAAAAGGCCGGGAAGGGCGATTGCAGCTGAAAGGTGGTTGGGGAAGCTCCAGGACTGGCCAATTGAGTTTCCGGGCTGCCGCGGTCAGGCTATGCGGACCATGCAGACGGTCGATAGCGGGCATTTGGGCCGTGGGCGAAACGACGATCTTCGTACCCAGCCCCAAGTCGGTGTTTTGTTTGTTGTATCCGTAACTTGACGAGCGTGTCAACAAGATGCCAGGTGTGACAGGCGACATGCACAGAGCGTATTCGCAGGGTCGAGAACCTTCAGATCAATCGTCAGCAGTGCGCAACTCGCGACAGCCGTCAGCAATGCAGCTGGACTTAAGGAGACATTCGACACGGCCCATCGTTAGGGTCTGTTCGTCGCCTCATGCTCAAGAACAAGTGACGGTCCAATGAGTCCATTGACTGGCGCCTCTTGGATTTGTGGCGCCCATCACGGCGCCTGGATGGGAATGCCTGTGGGACTGGACAATTGCAGATTCTGGGCCGATCGTGAGAATCCGGGGGTTCCCTCTATCCGACCAAAGGTCCCAGTTTCTTCCTCTTCTCTGCTCCAGCCTCCGTAGCGTGTCAGGACCAGCCCAGCGAGCAAAGTTGGGGTTAGATATTCTGTTGCTGATCGACCACGACGCCTGCAATCTTGGGGTGGAGGGAAGGACCCAGAAACAGCCGAGGACGAAGATGGTCGGCGGCGGTCAGTCGAGCAATAATTCCAACTTCTCCAGAACGGTGGTCAATAATCAATGCTGGACGGTCCACTGTTGGAGCTTGCGCAAGCGGGCGTCTTGAAGGTGCGATTACTGCCGACATTGCCTGGCACACTTTGCAGCGCTAGGGAAAAGAGGTGTGGGCGTGTGTGTGGTGTGTGGGAGCTGAGCTCTGTGGAAGCTCTGGAGCAGTTGCTGCCCATCAAGTCGGCAGCATCTTGCATGCATTAGAATGCCATTCCATCGCATGTGAATGACTCGAATAGTGATTACTTGCATGAAGATGGGCCATTGAATCAATTGACCCCATATCGAAGTCGTCGGGCTGTCAATTGACGTGGTTAGGCGCAGTGATTAGATGGTGAGAGAGAGCTTTTCTGAGGTGTGTGCGACATGTGCGGGCAGTCAGAATCAGATGGGAAAGGACGGGAGGGACAACCTCAGACAGCGGGTACGGAGTACGTATCCGAGGTTCCTTCCATTCTTAGGTGCTAGCTCAGTTACGTATCCGCGACGACAGGTACGTTCCCAGACAGTTAGGTCGCATCGAAATGGAGAATGGGAAAGTGTGCAGTGGTGCCCGGTACCTGCCGCGCCGGAGCAAAACTGGTGCCTGACTTGGGTACCGCTGGCCTGAACACCTCAGATGCAAGGCGTCAATCGCAACGCCATCCAAGGATTCCCTCCCATCTTTCCCAACCTAAGGTAACTTCCCATGTCGTGACTTTTGCTAGGGCGTCAAAGCTTCGAGCTGCAGCTCCGAGCTTCTCCTTCCCCCCCATGTCAAATCTCCACTTCCCATCCCCCGGACTAGTCCTCTTCGGGCCGGAATAAACAAACGGAATATCCACTGCTAGTTTGACGCAGGAGACGGGAGCCAATGTCAACATTCCCTCACAACACACGGCGCACTTTGACCACCTTTCTTGCTGGGAATTGCTCGTCTTTCTCTCTACGGAGTATCCGTACACTACCATTTCGTGCCATTCTGCAGGCATCTTTCTCGTTTCTCTCTCTCATCCCTCACCCTCGCACACCATCCATCACACCCACATCAGACAGACACAGACTCTCGGTTGGTCTCTCCCATCTTTGATATCTCTCCAAGAAAACGAGACACACTCGATCTAATCCTGTCCAATCCAGATCATCCAACCCGCCTCCTCCGCATCCACTCCCAGCCGCCCATCCACCCACGAAGACAACTGATCCCAGTCTCAGTCCCACATCGCTCCAAGATACCAGTCCAAGTCTCAAGAGGAATCAAGAGGACACACTCTCTCACACACAACACACACAATACACTCACACAACATTTCACCCCTTGCCCCGGCAACCCTCGCAACCCTCGTTTTCTGCAGACTGCATTCACTCGCCGCTCGCTCTGCTGCTCCGTCCAACCATCAACCACCAACCCCCCCGTCTTCAAAACCCAATCCGCATCGCACATCTCGAGCGACCCTCTTCTCCCTCCTTCTCTCCTTTCCATCCATCTCCAAAGCTTCAATCGCCCTTTTTGCCCAACTTCACCTTTTGTCGGCACACCCCCTTTCCTCCAAATCCAAAAGAGAAGAGAAAAGCAGAAGCGCGTGTCACTTGAACGACCGGCTTCTTCCACCTTTCCCTTCCCCTTTGTTTTTTTAGGAAAACGAAGCAAGAGGATACTCTTCTTTGCCTTCCTCACTTCAGGAACGCTTAGAAGATTCTCCTCTCTGCGCCCCCAAGGCCGCCAATCTGGATTTTGAAGCTCGTGTCCCCGTCCCTTTTAGCGTCTTTCCCTCCACCTACAAGGAGAGTGAGACACAAACCCAGACCCAAACAGTCACTCAGACTCACGAAGAGCTTGAGATCAAACTCCCCGAGAAGAAGCCTCAGAGGCCCGGACGGGAGGAAAGTCAATACTCTTCCTTCACCACCGTCGCCGAGTCGAAGCCGCAGCCGCCGCAGCAAAAGCCGCAGCAGCAGCAGCCTCTGCCCCCTCGGAAAGAGCAGCACCGCTACGAAGAAGAGGTCCGCATCGAAGAACACTACCACCGTCCCGGTGTCCACTACGAGTCCCACAACTACCGTGAGGAGTACCGGTATGTCCTGATCTTTCTCTATCTATCTATCTGTTCTTCCACTCTATCCTCTGCTCCTCTCTCTCTCTATCTGTGGCCGCATGTGCCCATCACAGCTTATGTATGGCATGGCATCGATCGATTCATCCAGCCCCCCCCCTCACTCCCGCTTCCCTCTTCCCATGCAACCTCAAAACAACACAAACCCACTCGCGTCACTCCGGTCACCGCCCCTTCTCCTCCCCCATCCTCCGCCTCACCTCTCACCTATCTTCTTCCTCCTTCCACACACCCCTACCCTATCACCTCAACACCCCGGCCTCGGGACCGCTTCAGCTCGGGCCCCGGTATTTCGCCAAATTTCCCTCCTTGCCCATTACGAGCCGCCAGTCATGGACCCTGGACGCCTCCTCCCGGCCCCCTAGTCCCATGTTGGCCAAGTAACCACTTGTCACGTCAAATATGTCAACCGGAGCGAAAAAGCTTCCCCATCAAGCTCCCCCATCAAAACATCAACTGACTTCTCTCTTCTTTTCCTTCCATCCAGCCCTGCCCCTCCCGCTCCTGCTCCTGCTCCCTCTCAATACACCACTCAGCAAGAGTTCCACGACACTCGCATCCACCACCACGACACTCGCGTTGAGATCGACACCCGTCACCACGAGCACCTGGTAAACCCGATTGATAAAATCGAACGCCAGTACCGTCAACGTCTCCAGCCTACCTACCACAAGGAGGAAGTCACTGTCGAGACCTACCCGGCTCACCAACACCACCACCACCACTCTCACTCCGACCACCACTCGGATCACCACTCCCACCACAAGCACTCCCACGTCGACGAGTACACCGTCGAATCTGAGCGCCCCCGTCCTCAGCAGTACAAGGAAACCATCAAGGTTACCGAAGAGACCATCGAGCCCACTCACGTCTCCAAGCCCCAACACAAGTCTTCCAAGATGGGTTATTACGACGAGGATGGTAAGTTTTGAAATCCCCTCCCCAGTGCTCTGCTTGACCCCCTTGTGCGTGCGTGCGTGCTTGCTTGCTTGTCTGTCCGATGCTTGTCGGGCTTTGTGTGTGTGTTTTGGTTGCGCCGTTCGTCCCCCCAATCTATGGACCGACACTGAAGGGTGCTCGCACCACCAGGCCATTACCATTCTTTCCGTCAAGGCCTTCACAAGCTGGCGGATAAGATTGCTCACCCCCACCATCACCACCATCATCATCATGGTCATGCTGACCGTTACGAAGTCTCCGAGGTTCGCGCCGCTTCCGCCCCCCGCCGCCAGTCTTCCGGCTCTGGCTCCGGTGCCCCTCTCCTCCCCAACACCGTCACCATCCCCTGCCACCACATCCGCCTCGGCGACTTCTTGATGCTCCAGGGCCGTCCCTGCCAGGTCATCAAGATCTCCACCTCCGCCGCCACCGGCCAGTACCGCTACCTCGGTGTCGACCTTTTCACCAAGCAGCTCCACGAGGAGTCCTCCTTCATCGCCAACCCTGCCCCCAGCGTCGTTGTCCAGACCATGCTCGGCCCCGTCTTCAAGCAGTACCGCGTCCTCGACCTCTCCGATGGCCAGGTCACTGCCATGACCGAGACCGGCGACGTCAAGCAGGGCCTGCCCGTCATTGACCAGTCCAACCTCTGGTCCCGCCTCAACAACGCCTTCGAGTCCGGCCGTGGCTCCGTCCGCGTCCTTGTCCTCAACGATGCTGGCCGTGAGCTCGCCGTCGACGTCAAGGTCATCCACGGCTCTCGTCTGTAAGCGTATCGCGCTATGTCAATGGGTTATCTAGCAAACATGTCATGTACGAATTACAGATGATCAAATGTAATGGAGAAATTGAAGTCGATTTTTGGATAAAAACAGAACGGATAAAGGATCCAGGAGTCTTTTACGTAGATATGTAGCTCTGTATATGATCTGTAAATCCATGTGTGGGGTACTACTACACTGTCTTTTATGCCCTGAGTGATACTGTGTCATATTATGCGCTTATTTTTCGTTAACTTTCCAAGTAGTCTTTTCCCATGCATACTGGTCACAAGAACCTCTGGCAGCACAATCATCACACCTCTACCAGACTTCTGACCAGGTCTTGAGGCGACGAGTGCGTGTTTGAATGGGCGTGCTTATACAGCAAGACAGCCCCAGAGAGATGGGTAAGCTGACATTCTCTCTCGTCCATCAACCCCCAACCACAGTATAAACGAAGACACTTACCAATTGGCTATCGACATCCACCAAATCTTTGGATTTGTGAGCAGCACTAACAAAAGTTGTGTCCTGGCCTGTCAATACACCACCTCAGCATGGTGGGATGTCTCTTTTGGCCGACATTCACTGCCAAGGTCGCAGCATCGTCACTTGTGATTATACGTGGGAAAAGTCCATAGTGAAGCTTACCCGCGTATAAGCCTTTGCCTCTTTTCTAAGCCTTTGTCGATCTCAAGGCGGCAGGAGCTCGGGGGCATGGTGGATGGATGTCTTCAAGCTGACATGAACAAACGCTTTTGACATTACAAAACGAGAGGCACCTGCATTGAAGAAAGAGACAAACCGATAAACAGGGACTATCTTCACGATAGAAGCATTCTTGGAATGATGGATGTGAGCTGTGTGTATTGGCGCTTTTTGATCGCCTACCCAGGCGGATGATCGCAGCACTTTGACCTGCTTCAGCACCCTAATTGCCCCAAGCCTTCCTACCGTAAAGAGAAGATTGACCTCGACCCAGCGGACGACTAGTAGTCTACTTCGTCACCGACCACCTACGGTTTTCTCGACCTTCATTCTCAAGCTTCAAAATGGTGGACAGCACTTCTCAAGTGGCACCACGACCTCCCGATACACAACCTCAGCGAGGCGCCGGTCACCGTACTCATCATCACGACCAAAGTCAAAGCAAATACACTTGCGAATTGCCTCGGCCAAAGCCCTGCCGAGCTCTTCGCCAAAATGGACCTTCAACGACTCTGTCGTCCGACATATCCAGAGAAATGAGCCGCAGAATCTCGTGTTCTCGTCTGGCTGGCCGTCTTCGCCCAGAGACTCGGCCCATGAATTCTGCTGCTCGAGCGTCTGGCCATGAAAGAGCTCGAGGAGGACCACCCCGAGGAGAAGGAGGGATGACTTGGCGTTCCAGGTGCTCTGACTTCTTGTTTTCGTCAAGGCTTCGTCGTAGGGGATGTGAGAAAAGTAAGGGCCAAGTTGTCTGGTCGTTTTGCCGCCTGCACCGCAGCAAACGAGGAAGATGTTGTCTTTTGCAAGCTTGGGCGGGATCCAGGAGGACGTGGCGAGGCAAAGCAGGCTGCGGGCAAAGTTGAGACCGATGTAAAGCCGAATAAGCCTCATTGATGTGGAGTGGATGAAGTTATCAATCGATTGCATCGTTGACGTTTTGATAGAGCCCTGGTCTTTGGGTTCAGGCATCAGAACGACTCGCTTCTTTCCATCCACTGACAGTGTATTGGCTTTCTCAGCCATGGTGTCAAAATTGGTCACAAGCTCGCACATGCTCTTCATCTCCTCTGCTCGGGCTTCGCATTCCTCGGGTGGCGGCGTTGGAGGCGCGGCGTCGGCGAACCGCACTTTGGATGCAGACGAGGTGGTGCTGCTATATCGTGACACATCACCCCTATGCCATAAACGTTAGCGGCGCTATGTATAGCAACAGGTTTGGCTCTCCTTGCCTGCTAGGTGCTGTTCTCAGACTCGAATCATTTGTCACCTCAGATGCGGTGCTTGATGTGCTTAATGTGCCTGTCACCACGGGACTCAACCTAGTGCTCTTCTCGGACGGGCCGCCAAGGGATGGCGATTGTCCACCGCTTTTCATGCGGGTTCGACTCTGGAGCTTTCTCAGCTTGTTCGTCGCATTTCTGAGTATAGATCGGCGTGGCGCCTCAACTGCATGGGCTGAAATCGCCAGAGACGTAATTGCCAACGCGGAAACGCTCTTCTCACTTGCCGCATCAGCCCCAGACTTGATCTGCTGTTTGAAAAGCATCTGGTTCTTGATATCTATCGCGGATTTTGCTTTCGGTGCCGCAAGCGGTAACATCGTCTTATCTGATTTACCAGTGGTGCTGAGAGCCTCGAAATGCAGCCTTAGCTGTGTTCTGCAGTCCTTGGCGTCAAGTAAGATGTCAAAATACTCGCTCTTAGACGTGGCCGGTGACTTGGCAGCTTTAAGGTGCGCGTTGATGCCGATTTTGTGTGCAGTAGCATAGCAGCACTTCCACTGATGTGCTAAACACTCCTACAATGTAGATGCATGAGCGTGCAAGTCCTGGAAAGAAATCGTCGCTTTCGAGGCGGTTGGTCTAGTTACGCCCGAGTCCCCGTCGAAGAATCGATGCAAATCATCATTGATATCGGTGATTCGAGCTAGAAGCCGGTCCTTCTCTGCACTAAAGCTGGTATTCAGGTGATAGAGTTCGCTCTCGAGACTTGTGGAATCGAGAAAATAGATCAAATGCAATCCTTAGCACCAAATTAGATAGTCAAATGTCGAACTTGGCTGTAAGGACTTAATGACTATACATGTAGCTTAGTCAAGATCGGTCTTACCTTCTCATTGGGCAGAAGCTTTTGTAAGTCCGCTATCGCCATGTTCAGGTTGAACAAATTGTCCATGAACCACTTGTACTTGTGTTGCGGTAAACGTTTTTGCAGCTGCTCTCGAACATGAGCTGCATGCCAAAGATTCGAGCCTGGATCGCGTAACAGGCTCTCGTATTCTTCGTTGGTAATTTCAAGAGGGCCGATGAGCCGCTCTAACATCTGAGTGTAGGCAATTTCCTGCGTTGCCACAGCTGAGATGAGGTTCTCGAACGAAGTCTCGAATTGCCACCATGCTTGGGTCCTCCCAAAGACTGTACTCAGGTCTTTAGTCGCATCGCAAGTGATTGGGAACACACCGAGGATGATCCCCAGGATCTCGACCTCTGACATGATTGCTGTTAATTCCGGGCAGCTTCCACGTTGCTAGATCAAGTAGTTATTTGGGACTTGCGAGGAGGAAATGGTGATGGCGAAGTTCAGCATCAGCGGAGCAATTGGGCTTAACCGCCATGCCTTCCAACGGACCGAGCCGCCCGACTGCATGACCTCGACGTACCTCATTGGCCCAACCTGGAAGTGTATGCGGGCTGAGGTAGCGAGAACCCCTCTTCTGGGCCATGAGGCAGGTCAATTTCTTTGCAAGCAACCTGACTTCCTACAACAGAACGTTCTTTGTCGAGGTCTGCCTTGTTTGGCGACTATGACTACTGCAGACGAGAAGGAAGCTTCGGGCTCCGCCCCAACAATATCTTCTCTGGCTCGTGCTTACGATATCTCTTTTCTCAATATTTCGCGAGATATTTCGACTTATATTTATCGCGATCTAGAGTCTCAATTCATTGACGAAGCAGGGAGATTCAAAACATGGGCTCTGAATATTGGGGCTTTGCAGAGGCCGCAGTCGGCAAGTTCACTTGACTCAAGGCTAAGGACAGCAAACCGCATGAGAGAAAACTTGTTTTCGTTGCTTCAGCGTCTCAGTAACGCTCTCGCAAGAGGTATTGAACCCAGGCATCCGATCTTGTTCGCGCTGCATAATGAGTAAAGAGTATAGTAAACGGCATTGTCCTGGGAGATCTACCCAACAGGACGAACAGTCCAGCCACCGAGGAAGACCTCGTGGGGCGCTCTTTAAACTTGCTCAGTGGCGGGGGCATCTATGATTGCGGTTCAACAATAGAGATTGTCGAATTATTCCGCAACATACGATCTTGCATCACAAACCTTTTCTGCTTTTCCACCATGCTCCGTCGAGACCATCCAAGGGGACGTGGCCCCCAACCAGGATCGCAAAACCCCCAATCAGACCCCCAGCCCTATACATGCAAAGGACAAATTTCCGAACCTCAAGCTTTACCCTTGGCTAGCAGAAAGAATAGGCATGAGAACGGCTAGCCAGATCGATAACATTCGTTATCGCCAAAATCATCGAAGAAAATTGGCACGAATCGACGACGAGCGACCAAGGGATGAGCTGGCTGAACGGGCTACGACGAAGGCAACGTCGGTCCGGGAAATGCTCGTCATGCTCGAGACTACGGCACACTCGGGCTTGGTCCCATCTCCCCAGGGAAGTGTCTACACTGTCGCAACTTCATTCGCCAACACAGTCGTTGAGGGTGACCAGTTGGGTCGCGCCATCCCGCAACTGACGGATATGTGGCTTGGCGGCAAACAGTTGGGCTATAATGAGCCGATCGAATGCCCTTATTGTCGCACAATCCAGATAATCAGGGATCGCTATCACTGGAAGTACGTATAATGTGTCGCTCACTGCCATGAGAATAGACTGACATGAGATATCAAAAACATATAGGCACCATGTGCACGGTGATCTGCAAACCTACATTTGCACGTTCTAGAGTTGTCTGGCAATGCCCTTCCTGACTTCTCATGAATGGTTCAAACATGAATTAGACGAACACCGTCGCCAGTGGAATTGTAATCTTTGCAACGCAAAGTGCAGCTCTGCTTCAGATATGGGCTTCCATCTCGTCTCTGTGCACCCAGGGTCCACGAACGCCCGACAGAGAGAGGCCATGGTGAAAACCCTGGAAAAGCCTCTCAGCAATTTTGTTGAAGGCTCATGTCTGCTGTGCGATGACTGGAGTCCGCTAGGCAGGCTGGAGAATAACTCTAACAAATTTCGGTCGCATCTCGCTAAGCACTTTCAAGTACTGGCCTGCGAGGCAATCCCCTTGACCATCGAAGGTCTTGAGATTAAGGACACCATCGATGAAGGAGATGCCACACTCAGCGAACATGACGATGATAGTGAAACAAGTGTTGGCGCGAGTAGTCAATCGCTTTTGTTTACTGGGAAGTTCACTGGTAACGGCATGCTTGAATGTGTTCTTCCTGCACGCGATAGCGGCAATATTTTTCGGTATACCGTGCTTAGTGAACAAGACCTGGCCTCACACCTCCGAGACTGCCACGCTGAGGTTGCAACGAGTGAATGGGTAAGCATATATGTGTGCCAGAAATGCCATCAAATCCCCCATGGCGCTCAGTGCGACTGTAGTGGATCGATGGGGAGCATTGATGTATGATGGTGTATTCACGGGGGAAAGGACATCCACACCCTGGCAAGGCACACGCAGAATGCTTTGGTATTTATAGATGACGAGTTACGGCGTGTATACGAACCGATTCGAAAAGACATTGCCCGAAGTGAAATGGATGAGTTACGGCAGCGATTTATGTCGGATCGACAAGCTGAACGAACTGCTCCCATTGACGATGAGACCAGAAAGGACGTCTTAATTTTCGTAGATGCGATCGGAAGGAAATTTCGCTTTCCATTTCACTTAACTGCCAGTTTGGAGGTAAGTTGGGTTCCGAGGCTTGTGAGTGAAAGAGAAAAGCCTAACCCTTTGCAGAGCGTTCAAGAATTGATCATGCAGGCGTTCATACATCATGATGGACCCGAAAGAGAGCGCATCTTCAACCATCACTACTCGATACGCAACTCTGAGGGACGGGTCTTAACCTCTTTTACATGGGCACAACTTGTCGAACCAGGGTCCACCGTGCATATGGAAGTTTGGAAATCTTGAGAAGATGACGAGCAACACGCAAGCACAGCGCCAGAGGACGATACGAGGGAATTACTCGGGTAGGCACAAGCTTCCATAGAGTCGTGAAGTCCGACACGCGAAATGATATTCCACCCCATCGGGCGAGGAAATAGAACGGGAAGAAAGTAACAAACAAACCTCCAGGGATGCGAGCGTCGCTCTAGATTTGAAGCACCACAGATTCTTCGGCCAACAGTCAAATCTATCTCCTGCAAATCAATGTAAACTGCCACCGTTCTCAGATCATCTTCCTTCTTCTTCTTAGCCTTATGTCGTGAGGGTCGGCAAACGACCGACGTAATACTTTACCGAGGCAGTACTATTGGGCATCACGATTTGTCGGAGATTGCCAAGCTCATGTAGGCCAGATACCCAAGTTTCTCATTCAGCTTGCTGAAGATCTAAGACCCTCGGCTATTTTTTCTTTGACTATCTCGTCCGAAGAAGACCAGCATGAATGAGAAGGCCGCCAACTAATGTGAGGATTCACAAAGCGAAACTGAATATACCATGACAGACCGGAAGACCTGGAAGACGATCTTCGAAGACTCCTGTTGGCAATGAATCCCCAAAGACCAGAGATGTTTCATCGACGGAGAATAGGTTAAGACACCGGTACACAGCAATCATCTGACTTATCAAGTGTTTGGTAGGTGCTATCAAGCTCAATCATGGGGACTCGTGATGGGAAGAGACATGTTTGTAGCCTTTTACTGAATATGCTTCTTTGTGTCAAATTCGAGAGAGAGTCATGCGGTTTCACGAGGTACAAAATAAGTCATTCTTCCGTTCCAAGATAGCCTCATGACTTCTCTCGGATCAAGGCACTGTAACTGAAATCGACACCACATTATACGACCTCTACAACGACTATGGCTGTTCCAAATTTGCGAATCGTGACCTTCCCTCATCAAACGGTATCTGAGTATATTGCGGGTATCAGTAAGCAACTCGGAGCCCTCAAGACTGTAGACCAGAATTGTTTTGCTGGTGCATTGAGTCGCTTCGAGGAACTTGAGAGGGATTTCAACGATTGGTCATGGGAACCTGAGCGTTGTAAACATTTGGTTGATCTCAAGGACTTGAATTGTCTACTCAAAAGTCTCAAATTCGCTAAGTATCGCAACGAACCCAATCTAAATCTAGGCTAGAAAGGCTGACTGAAGTGATACAGCGGACAACATGGTTGGCGTCGGTGACGCTGTCACCGGCTACCACCCATACAGACCGAAAAACATGGCGTGGGCAACACCCATGAGGAAAGATCCCGTGGAACTCAGATGAGATCCCTGAAAGAGGGATATGACAGGCGGTGCTCCATGCACAACCCTTGGCACCTACTTATTCGTCGTCATTCCACTGCTTATGCACAGTATCAAGATCAAGATGACCTTATGGAGACACGAGTTTATGGAAAGCGAGGAAACGAAGGTGGAGCTTATAGACCTTGTCTCTCGGGAGACCCTGATGAGCACACTTATAGATCAAATGCAGAGCCCACTCAAGAAGAATCAAAGAAACGACGGCTATTAGAATCGGTTGCATTCGCTTTCACCATCGATTCTTAGAAAGATTTGGGTCTCAGGTCGACAGCGGTCGACTACAGGGCGAGCATTCCGAACCAGAGGGCTTGGATGAAGCAGAATAGAACATTGGCGGTTACGAGGGATCCGGCACTTTGCGGCTTTGTCCCTGGATCAGGGGGTTCCAGATTAGATTCCATTACGTTTACCGCGCGGCCGAACAAAGGACTGGGGAAACCGCCACATATGGTCCCTCCCTATTCAAATTAGGACGTCAATACTTTCGGGTTACATCAATCTTTACCTCAGGGTAAGATAGTTCAATAGATCTTTATATAAACAAACAAGGAGAGCGAAATGAATCACCAAGGGTTCAGTGTTTACTTTCAAGGTCAATCATCGTGGGCCTGTGATAGTAAGATACGTAGTCATGGGAGTCTATCGAATGTTCGGAAGGTGGTATAGTTACCTAGATCTTAAAAGAGGTCAATGTCGGATTGGAAGTCCAATTCGACCGCGGATAGGGGCAAGAGCATGGGCCACCTCGAGGTGGTACAATTAGACCGCGACTACCCAACCAACCTACGGTTGGAATCTCCCTTTTACACATTACGCAGAATCAATCAATACAGAGATATTGATACTTCGTCACCCCCAGGACCCTACGGTTCGAACCAACTTCCCTGTGATAGGGATACCAACAGAGAGACATCCTCATGAACCCAGCCAGTAACAGGAAAACGTCTGAAGCCACTCAAGACCTAGGTCCCTCCGAGCTAGCCGCATCTCTTAAAAAAATTGAGATGAATTTCGCTAGACTACCAGACAATTCCATGTCCGTCACAGAAACAGGCATCTGCTTCGAGGACAATGTCGAAGTCCCACTGGCGGAGTTCAGTGCCTAAATCACCCGCACGAAAACGAATATTGCTTGCCAGCCTAGGAAAGACCTACCGTGTTGGAAATACAGCACAAGGAGGCTAGAAAAGATTACCACAAGCAGGTTAGGCTGTTAGGGGGCTGAATGTGGCGCTTTCCGGCTTGTTCGGGAGGTTCAGGAGGCTTTGGGACAGACTTGATGTCACGAAACAGGAATGGTATCAGCACTTGTCAAGCATCTTACCACGTGCTTTCTCACGTGGATATCACACTCTCTTAGTATATAGACTGCTCTCATGTGCTCATTCTAGATGGGTTACTTCAAGCCACTTTAACCCACTTCATATGCCCATTGCTGCGTGCCATAACTCGTGACACTTGATCACCAACGTGGCTCACCTTGCGTTCTTTTATTGCATTTCTATAACTACCAAAGGCTAAAACGAAAAAAAAACCGGGAAAAAGTCGAATAGCTATAGTGCTAGAAGAAGAAAAAAAACTATTGTTATCAAACATGTCCCCGGCAGGAGAAGGGTATGTATGCATCGAAGTTTGATACTCGATAATGCAAGAAAGGACGCACTAGACATGACGGATCATCCTCCGAACTATTTTCCCAACAGGCTAGCATCACTTCTAGCCTGAAAATCGCTTTCTAGAATACCAAATGAGTCATCAACAGATAGAACCTCGACATCTAGCACCCGAGTGGTGGTTTCCACGCCTCGATAGGCGTTCATCCCTTACAACGGTTAGTGTGACCATGGCTCAAGAACTTGAGTGTCCTCTCCCAGTCGCGCGACTTAAGGTATTCTGCCATTCTAACAGATCACTCAGCTTGTACCTCAAGAAATCCTTGCCATATCCCCGCCGAATGCCTCTCGCGGGGTGACTTGGGGTAATGGTACTACATGAGCGCGCTCGCAAGACACAACATGTCGCCCTGGGCCTTCAAATGTGAATAAAAGTAGCATATATAATACTCTGATATCGTTCACTGGTTTCAGCTGCAGTCACGTTGACAGTTTAATACGTTTGAAGCCCTCGGGAAAGCGGCTAACAAAGGCCCGTTTGTGACCCGCTTTTCCCGATCCGAGCCCGGACCTACCGCAAATAGTGGGACCCGGATCGCCGCACACGGATCTGGCTTATCTCTCGGACTTCTCGATTTTGTCTTTCATTTGCGTCCCCTACCACGTGGAGAAGCTTTTTTCTCGGAGTCTTGTTCTATTCTCCGTTATCCATGGTGCTCAGAGTGGAATAACACATCGCAATTGTCTTCGATGTTCAAGAGCGGACGGAGGTCAAGATGACCAAGCAGACGAGCTAATAGACCACATCTTAGATAGTCCAGCGCCCGACTCGGTAAATTTTCAATTAGCGATCAAGTAGCACCATAATATGGAAAATTCAGCAAGACCATGGGCGTGTTGCCATGAGCTTGGTGAAAGCCAACCTAATTCCTTTCAGAGAAATATCGAGGCATTGAACGACGAACTGGAGGCACAAGAAGACTACGTCCCGCCTGTTCTAAATTAAGAAGAGGTGTATGCTACAAGTAAGGCCGCGGTAGAAAGATCAAAGGTGGCAGCGCGTGCCCGTGGAGACATCGAAGGAGAAGCGGACCATCGGACAACAACCTCTTGACTGGCTTGTTTTAGAGCCTGCTTGGTCCTTCCGGCTCATGTTGGGGCCAGGTCCGGGGATATGGGTTCCCCAGGAGGACAAGTGACTCAGCCTGCCCCACCCATAGCCAAAGGGGCTACAAAAGCCTGAGGGGAAGATTGCGCCAATACCATGATCATCACAGATGAAATTTGCCGGAGAACTTGTTCCTGAAGGGCTAGGACACTTGTCAAAGATTCTTTAGAGATCAACTGCCCTAGAAGCTGTTTCCTACCTGAGAATTTGGCGAGATGCATCCCGTGTGACCATGACCCCAGCCTCAACAGCCTCTACCTCAGGAGAATGCAAACAGCAAGCACGCACAGCAGCTGGCTGTATATTTCCGAAGGATATTATGACACTATTAACATTGCAAAGAGGAAGTTTCCACGATGCTTTGTGGTCATTACGGCGTGCTTCTGCTTCAAGTGTTGCCACTCATCATCCGGAGACTCAAATGGACACCACCATCGGGTGATAGTACCTGGTCAACTGTGACCCCAAAGCGCCTATCTTGATATACCGGAGGCACTTAACTTTTCAAGAACGTGTCTCAAGTTTCACCAGACTCTTATGGACCTGGACCCTTGGTTGAAGTACAAAGGATCCACACACCGCCACAGCAGGTGACCAACAAAGATGCGCGTGGAAGTGATCAACGACTGAACATATAGCCAGGTAGACAAAGAAGGAGAGGAGATTGGATTATGGGATGATGGGGCGGGTACCGCCAGGCTCGTAGGTATAAAGGTACTCTTGAATTGAGTATCCGCCATTCAAAGCAAGGAGAGCGGCTTCTGGACTAGATAATCAAACACTGCTTCTTTTTCTTGAATAGTCTGGACAACTTCATCAACGCCTAAGCAACGTGTCGTCTTCTTTTCAAATTATGGCAACAACAGACCAGCAACAATCTTTGACAAGGGAGGATACGCCGTTAAGTTAATACGTTGCAATGAACACTTTCGCAAAATCCACAAATTTCTCAAACTCGAAAGCACAACGGACACCGACAAGTGGGTGGAGGCATGTCGGGCCCAAGTAGTCCTCTGGAGAATTGCCGAAACAAACTGCAACAAACGACTGGCAGACCAGTTGTCAGGCTCGCGCGAATTCAACGAAACGAGTGCACTTCAAATATCGAAGCTTGAAACTAATCGCAAGAAAGGTGTATTATCCCGGAATCCAAAGTTATTAGCGCTACCTGAGTACTAATTCAAGTAACATAGTTGTGAGCATTCTCTAGACACTTATTCACCAGATGGGAGCTATGGCGCCCGATAAGCATAAAGAAGAATCAGAAAAAGTCGAGAAGGGCTTGGGGGAAACCTCTAAGGATATCTGGGATCTTCTTCATCCTCTGCTAACCCCCAATGAGTTGAAAGAGATCCACGTCAAAAACGGCTCTACATGCAAAGTAGACGAACTCCAGTCATAAACCACCTCTTCGGAGGCCTATTTGCCATTTAGGCCTAGGGAAAAATCGTGCATCCAAGAATGCAGCACCCTCCAGGCTGTAGAAAATAATTTGGGGTTCAGTGATGCGGTACTTGGTCGAACCCTCTGATCGTGGTCGCGACCCGGACGGATGGTGCCCAAGTCTTTGGAGATAACCTTGCATATGCCAGGTCCAGTAGGAACCGGTCTCGTTTCATCAAGTCATGTCTCTTTAAACATTTTTAATCACCAGCTTGTATTCAGTTCGTTGACTGATCTTAACATTTCTGGCTTGTCATCATGTTCTTCTCGAAGACGTTCCACGGGTGACAACAGCTAAGTAAAGTAGTAAATTGAAAGTAAAAAGAGAATCAAAACCAATGGTATGAAGTGCACAAGGCAATTAGACACCGGAGTTTGATCCGGGATAAAGTACGCAGGGAATTATCAGGCCGAATGCAAATTTTCAAAGACTATCTCCTCAGTAAACGATCTCATTTCCATCCCGGACCACTCTTTCACCTTCTGCCAGATTACAGAAAGAGAGTAAAAGTAAAAATACAAGACAAAGGACCCCCTTTGAGATTGGCGGAGTGTAGTTTTCCACGCGTCGGTACACGAGTCCTATCAGAGACTGTAGCTGGAGCCAAGTATTGACTCGCAAGTGGTCTTAAAGCGCATCCATGGCTCCTAGTGAAGTGACCACGCACAAGCTTTCTCCATGGAAAAGAAGCGACTAAGTATCAGCCTCGAATAGTTTCGCCAGTACTCCGCTAGGGCGACATTTATGTTGAGAGGGACGCATTTTAGCCGCATAACAGAAAGATGGTTCTGTCTTGGCTGAGTTCCTCCTCCCCCTCCCCCTTTGCACTTTACTTTCTATAGTCTTTTGATCTTCAGTACCTCCCTATAAATGAGACGTATTATGCTCCAACTGCCCATAAGAGTTCCACGTCCCTTTCTATACTCCACTCATCTCATTCCACCTGCCCTGTCCCTTCCTCCACAATCTCTGGTCGACAAAAGCCTTGTACCCTGATATATGGATGGAGTCTGACTTCGCAAATCCAGAAGTTGTATCGACGCTTTCGATAGCCCGCGTTCAACGCGCGCTGTCAGTCGTGAGAGCTGCCTCAAACGGGAGTAAATATCGGCCCCGCTTGTCCCGGTACTCTCCCGGCCCTCCCGCTTTGGTGGGGCATCGGTGGCCTCGGTATCGCCGCGCACGAATCTGGACTCGATTGCAATGCTGGGCTTATCTCTCACGTGTTTCTCGATCAAGTTTGACCTGTTTCCCAAAGTTGTAGAAAGGTAGTTGCTGCTTCAATGCTCCTCTTACCTACCTTATCTGAGGCTGTTGATGACGCCAAATTTGAGATGGCACCTCTCAATCACCGGAAAGAGGGAGCAGTTCAAGAGATCTACCCAAAAGCCCGTGTCCAACGGGGTTCGTAAGCGACTGATGCTCATCCGAATGTCAGATCCCATAGGCGAGACTTACTTTCCAACAAAGATGCACACGTTACCTTATTCAGCACCTCTGCACTTAACAATCGTGGAGCTCCATGGCGTGCTACCGCCTGAAGAATCGCCATTTCTCGAAAACTCACATAGCGCAGGAACACCACAATCAATCCCCTCAACCCACCTCATCATGTGCTCCTCTCCCCGACATTCCATCTAACAGTAAGCACCTTGATGGTCCCCGGCCATCCATCCCCCGTCCGCGCCGTCTGCGGGTGCGTGACTCTCCAATCGCTCCCTCGTGGGCACCTAATCCCTGTCGACCCAACCCCAAAGTTCCCCAACTCTGATCGCTGTATGGCTGGATTTTCCCCATGAAGCACGTTAAAGCGAACCCCCGGCCCCTCCATCCCTTCTCGGACTCGACTCCAACTGATAAGAGAAACGCAGAGAAAAGAGAGATAGGTATGTAGTGAGAGTGAGACAGAGAAGAAGAGAGACGCGCAAGTGCGGGCACCACACACCCAACTCTACCCCGGGAAGCTTGTTCATGACCTTCCCTACCTAGATGGCTAGCAAGCACAAGCGAAGCAACCTGGAGAGACAACTATGCCCCCTTCTCTGTGGCATTTGCTCGGTATCAGGCGGATCGGAGCGAAGGATGGAGGGTGGTGAGGGGTCGCGGGGGTTTCTAGTCTACGACTCGCGTTATCGGTTCCTTTGTCTTAAATACCACGCCCGCAGCCCGACCTTCTTCATGTAGACTTGAATGGAGAGCTGAACTTCTTTCTTACCTCTTACGTTTCTTGACCTCTGACGATTGCTTGATCTTGCTTGGCTAAAGCAGAAAAACGGGCTTTAAGACAGCTCATCATCCTTCTCACCCCCAGCTTTCCTTGCATTGCTTACAGCAAGCGCAACCTCTACTACGATCTGGCCCGGACTACATACTCAATCAGTCAATATGGGTTCCCAAGCATCCAAACCTGCCGTCGACGCCTCCAACGAAAAGGCCCTCCTCGAGCGTCTCCGCCGCTTCCAAGTCACCGACGACGACTTCGTCAACGTCGCCGCCAGCGGCAGCGATGACGAGAAGCGAGACATCAGGCTCGTCCGTGAGCCAGAGGGTCTCCCCGTCCAGCAGACACAGTCCTGGCAGTCGAGGTTCCTCGCCGACCCCAAGAACAAGTAAACACTTCCTCTTCTAATTCATCCACCAAAACACCACAGCTAACTCTCCTTCCAACAGACTCGCCCTCACGGCCCTAAGCACAGCAGACCCCCGCACAGTCCTAACCTCAACGGCAACCAGACTATCCGACCCCCAAATCTTCAACACCCGCATCCCCTTCGAAGGCGGGCCCATCACGAATCAGCGCTCCTCAGGCCGCTGCTGGCTCTTCGCCTCCACAAACGTCTTCCGCGTCGCCCTCATGCGCCGCTACAGCCTCGAGTCCTTTGAGCTCTCCCAATCCTACCTCTTCTTCTGGGACAAGCTCGAGAAAAGTAACTACTTTCTCGAACAAATCATCGACACCGCCGCAGCGGGGGAAGACCTCGACGGACGCCTCGTCCAGGCCCTGCTGGGCGATATCGTGAGTGATGGAGGACAGTGGGACATGGTCTACAACCTCGTCCAAAAGTACGGCCTCGTCCCGCAGGCGTTGTACCCAGACTCCTGGAACGCCATGAACTCGGGCGTCCTCAACTCCATCGTCAAGACCAAGCTCCGCGAATACGCTCTCATCCTCCGCAAGCTCGTCCAATCTTCCTCCTCTTCTGCCTCCCCACCCTCCTCCTCGGCAGCAGAAACCCTCACAGCAACAAAAGAGAAAATGATGCGCGAGATCCTCTCCATCCTAACCCTCGCCCTCGGCCCGCCCCCCAACCCCCGCGAAGAATTCACCTGGACCTACCTCGACAAAGCCTCCAAACCCCACACCCTCAAAACAACACCCCAAGCCTTCGCCCGCGACATCTACTCCTCCGACCTACGCATCACCTCCTCCGTAATCGACTCCATGGTCTCCTTAGTCCACGACCCGCGCCACCCGCCCCTCACCCTCCTCACAGTCGACCGCCTAGGCAACATCGTAGGCGGCCGCGGCGTAACCTACGTAAACGTCTCCATGGCCACCCTCAAATCCGCCTGCGTATCCATGATCAAAGCCGGACTCCCCGTATTCTTCGGCTCCGATGTCGGGAAATTCAGTAATTCTTCCGCGGGGGTGATGGACCTCGACCTCATCGACTACGAGCTCGGGTTTAACGTCTCCCTACTGGGCATGGATAAGGCCAGCCGTCTCCGGACGGGCGAGAGCGCCATGACGCACGCCATGGTGCTGACTGCCGTGCACCTCGACGAGGAGAGCGGCGAGAGTGTGCGGTGGAGGGTGCAGAATAGTTGGGGCGAGAGCGCGGGCGATAAGGGTTGGTTCGTCATGAGCGATGCGTGGATGGATGAGTTTGTCTACCAGGCTGTTGTTGATCCGCGGTTCCTGAGCAAGGAGGTCCGCGGCGTGATTGGGACGGAGCCGACTGTGCTGCCGCTGTGGGATCCCATGGGCAGTTTGGCTTAGAGATCTGTGTAGATCCCGTGTGTGCCGTGATAGATGGGGAGAGGTGTTTGCGAGAGTGATGGATGCATACCATTCATCCACTCCCCCTCTTCTGCGTATGATACAGATGATGATTTAGAACCTTTACTTACAGTAGGACAGCGTGCCAATTTACTAGTTTCAAACAGAAACCCACCTGAACGAAGTCTTGGTCGAGTGAAAGCCATTACTTTTATCCGCGGTCGTGGTTTTGACAGCTTTTGCCCACGGGATAACCCAGCATCGAGATGGAGACCCTTTTGGGTCCGGCGCCGTCAACGGTCGTCTAGCTCAATCCGGACCGGCGTCAGACCAACGACCGAGCGAAGTGGACAATGTGGACTACGCCAACTCATCATTAATCACCTTCTGTCAAAGTTCCCGTCAACCTCTGCTCCAGTTACCGTCAATATGCACGCCCCCGCACACCGTCTCCGGGACGGAGACAGCCCGAAGACCCGGACACCTTCCCCGGGGCGGTCGACCACGAACCCCGGGGGGATTTCCCGCTTCGCCAAATACTTTCTAGGCCAATGGAACCCCACTTCATTTCACCGAGAATGGTCTCGCCCCGGGTGTCCGGGACAACAAAGGGTCCAGTCAGTAAGCAGCTTATACACTTTTGTGTCTTGCCCGGCCCGCAAAAGTTATCTTCCAAGGCCGGACGCGTTCTGCAAACTTTGGCTCGGCGGGTTGTTGGCCACAAGAAGACGAAAAGTGAGGCGAAGGGTGGTCCCGATGGCGGGCCCTTGCGTATAGGCAGAGGTTTTTGTCACTATTGGCGCCAGCTTCGGCAATGCTGAGTCTGTTGTTACATGCCACGAGCCTACCACATCTTCTCGTCGACTTTGAGGCATACTCTTGAGACGGAAAGATGTGTTCTGATGGGCTGACGATTGATAGCAAAGACGTGAAGCTAGGCCGCATAGTCCATCAGTTTGCGCCCTGTCTAAGCCGTTCATGAACTAGACCAACCGCCGGTCGACAAAGTCGAGTCTAATCGCGGCACGTGGAACTACGCTTAGATAGAAACTAGTTCCGTCACGCATAGCCAAGTGCCGCTTGGCGGCGCATTAGTGCTCAGGTCAACTATTCAGTGTAGTCAGTGTCATTGTCTGCCCTGCTAATGTAGCTCCCCAGGCACTGGCTCGGTCAGGAGCGCCAACGATCTGTAAAGTGCCAATGTCTGCGTGACTGGTCAACAGCCTCAGCCGCACAGTTGCCAGCGCGGGTTCAGATTACGGAGACTATGGCCTCAATTCAGATGGCAGTGCGGTGCTTTCTTGGCACTGTAAAGAACCACGTGGGAAACAGGCCATTTCAGACCTCAACGCCCTGCCTATTAGGAGCTCAGCGTGAATTGAGCTGTCGGTTGCATCTTCTGAGCTTGGTGGAGAGCATCATCTCGTATCAAGCCTGCGCACGTAGCACACCAAGGCCCGCCATCGTCGGCCGATCTGGATGAAACGTTGCGAGATCGAGATGCGAGAATAAGCATCTCAGAGTTTTCCTTCACTCACCGAATTGACGGTTTTCAGAGGCTGGAACAGGTCACTCGTGGGTCAATAAAGCGGAACAACCTGAAATGAATAGCAAATGCCCTCTGGACGGATGCGCCCGACACAGGTCGGGCGTGAACCCAACGGCGCTGTTTGGTGGCTTGGGGTTGTCAGAACCGGGGCATGGGACCGCCCCTGCCCAAGTGTCAACGTTGTCTGATGGGGACCACAGCAGACGAGAGCAAGCCCCCCCAGAGCAAGTAGTGTTCAAGGCGAAGTGGTCTCGTTGTTCACCGAAGGAGCGCGTTGAACAGCCTACAGGTCGGCAAGTCAAGCCAGTTAGTAGTATGTAGTGTACACCATCAACAACAGGCCCGCTAAGGCCATGTCTTTCGGCAGGGCTGTTTGGCGAAGCAATGGGAATGGGATGCTCCTTGTCTGAGCGGGAGAAAAACGGGGGAGAGCATCGCCGTTGCCTCTTTTCGGTCGTCTGCGTGGCTGTCAAGACAGCCATCCCTCGAGTATCGTTCGTCACCTCACACAGGCAAGGCAGCCTGGGAGACGTTGCACTTGTTGCCTTCTCCCATGCATTTGCGGCTTGCCCATGCAAGCAATGCCGCAATCTGCAAGTGAGGGAAATACTGCGACAACAGCGTCGCCAGAGTATAGCGGTGAGCAAGCAACGGAGACATGTCGAGTTGCATCGCATCTTTGGGGCTCAAAGATCAGCCCCGTTGACCCCACGCGGCAGTTGCGGGCTGTAGACGCAGAAAAGCCTAAGGGGGATCGAGTCAGGGCGGGCAGACGCAAGTCATTGCTTGTTTGGTGGTATGCTTTGCGCTGTGGCGTGGTCTTTGTATGCAGATTATATGGGTATGCGCCTTGCAGAAAAGCGAGATGCTGCAGATGTAGTCCAAAGGGGAGGGGAGGGCGAAGTCGAGTTTCGGTGGCGGCATCTGACCGGCCATGGTGTTGACGAGAGAACTAGTCTAGTACGGCGAGAGGTTGTTGTGGTTTGGAAATGGGTGAAGTGGTGCGGGGTGGTCTGCCGTCGGCCGCTGTGTTCCGTCGGCATCGCCCAGTCAATAATGGTGGTGATATCCATACTTCCGAACGCCTAGTGTCGTATGGTGTCGAACTCAGGCCCGGGGATGGCGGCGCGGAGAGGGTTCCAGAGTTTTCGACACGTCCCACAGTTGGGCTTGTTGCTTGGCGGTTGCATCGTCGACAACTGACAGCCATCAGGGCGAGGACGAGGGGCACGACAGGCGGGTAAACGCAGGAAAACTGAGGCCGAAGATGCAGGAGGTGTTGGTTGGGTCGAAACGGGGCATGGTGTTGGATGTGCCGCGGACCGGACAATACCACAGCAGTTGCAGTGAAGAGTCTTGCAAGTGGCAACCTGATGGATAGGACAGAGCCCGACGGGCCGCTCAGAGGCATACATCCACTTGAACATGGACATGGTTGGAGTCAAAGTCGGATTACCGGCTCAGTGGAGCACACGACAGGCGACGGTGGACGACAATAGGCGCCTCAATGTCCGCGAGAGGAAGGGATCGTGGTACTTAAGGTTTGAGAAGTGGAGGATAAGCGTGTGGCAAGCAACAGAGACTGCGACGAGGCAACCAATAGTGACAGGCCGGTATTGTTCTCCGATGCTCATGAGTGTATGTTTGGAGGGGGCACATTGCCTTTCCGATGTTGAAGGAATCCAGGAGGGCGCAACATCCACGTCTCTGGTTATGGTTGACTGTTGAAGTTTGAGCGAACCGTCGATGAAGCGGCACGTCGTTGATTTGCTCCTGCCCTCCCGTTTGCTGTTGAACGTTCCTTCCCTTCCAGACTCCCTTGATACGTACCTCGGTACCTTCCCTGACAAAGCAAGTGGAAAGTACACAGGTACCTCAGAATCCATGGAATGGCAAGAGCAAACCTGCAAGACCCGTGGGTTCCTCCTGCCTTCTAAAGATGGTCCATCTTCAAGCATGACGGCGGCGCGGTCTAGACTTCTGGTCTCTTGGAGCTGCAAATGAAGCAATTTCATTCTGTGACATCCAACCCGGTTGATCGATAAAAACGAAGAAGAAAACGAGGGAACAAGAGAACATAGCCGTGGGCTCCCTACGTGTTCATGTTTATGCACCAAACAGCATCTTCCATTGGCCCCAGTACAGGCCATTCCTAGCTAAAGGCAATAATTCGCCAACCGTCCCGAACGGTTGACGTCCATTGACGTCCCTCGGCCAAACTCCCCGTCGTCACCACGCGCTAACACAATCTTCGAGATCCAGTCACCATCATTTCCGCTGACGCTGACGTCGGTCAAATTCCCGCCTGCCTTTCTAGTTGTCACTGGTGACCGACCGTATCTATTAGTCAGGGACCCGAGCAGTTCCCCTGCCGTAGACCCTTAGCATCGAGACAGGCGCCGCCGAATTTCAGAGCAACGGACCACACACGCCGCAGAAGAGATAATTGCAACATCGACCTTCGAGACGACGACAGAAATTGGACAAATGGAATCTCGGGGTTGAGCGCCCCTGGAGCGGTCTGGCGCAAGTTCTCTCGTCCCGTTGCCAACGTGCCATTGAATGCGTATGTGTGCAACATCTACGCAGAACCAGGCGCATTTGAATACATTCAACACTGGAAACTCGACAACTGTAGGCTTGTTCTTACTGTGGTAGGTAGCAGTTGTTGACAGTCCCCGTCAGGTACAATGTCACAGGGTCTCGTCGGTGGCGATGGAATGTTATCTGCCCAATCCTTTGGAGTGCAGCTGGATCTCTCTTTACCAGTCGACAGCAGCAGAGTTATTTCAGGCCATTCCACCAGGCATTGGAGAGACGTGGCCCAGACCCTCCTTACCTTGGCTGAAAGGTTGAAAATCTAGGATTGGAAACTTCGCCGGGCCTGAAAAGCGCCAAACTCCAACCGACCAGCCCGGTGTGGTCCTGATCCTGGCCTCACAGGCTCTCACCTTAGCTTCTCAGTCCTGATCCACGTCCAGCCAGCAGGACGTCATCGCCATGATCGACACGGACGACAACCGGCTTCCCAAAACGGCAAGGGAGCGACCGTTTTGCACACCATCAACACCTTGCCAACAGCCATCAACCCGTCAACTGCATGCTTGCTCACCCCAATGGCAGGGTTCTTTGCCTCGCCTTTGAGGTACGGAGGACTGTCTCACATCCCACCGCGGGTAGGCTCTGCTACCTAAAGTTTCATTCTCCTGAGCCAGCGCCATCAGGTCGGACCCTTGGGTCGGAATAATTACACCAATCTTGGCTGAGTTCATTCCGCGGCACCTGCGCTCTCGCCTCTCCCTTGTCTCGGGACGCTTTTGCACTTTGGGTTGAGGCCACCATCCATGTTATCTAATGTGTAGTCCTCTGCACAATATCATCATCATTGTCTTTGGAGGTACACTCCATTTCGCATCCCGAGACGTCAGCGGTCAGCAAGCAGCTTCGTTGCCATCGAATCAACATTTAAGTACAACAGATTGCATGCTCCCGGACGGAGTAAGGCTCCTGTGATCCTGCCAGCTGGAAAGCCACAATTCGTCTCGACATTCACAGTTTGACACCGAATCCTCCGAGCAGAATTTGGCTTTCTGCTATTGTAGCTGATTGAGGACCACACGCCACCGAAAAGCAGACACCGAGACAGGAACTGCATGTCAACTCCAGAACCCCCGTCTCATGCGACGTCCGCCTGGCTTTCATCTGAACTTTGTGAGAACCATCTACACTGCAGAGACGAAACGGCCCTAGCCAAGCAAACTGCTCCTGCATGTACCCTCTGACTGGCCTGACTTGACCCTTCAACCTCGAGTCTGAGCAACTTCAACTAGACTCTGTGGCTGATTGTCAACCTAGCTGTCGACGCGCTTGACCGTAACTGCGGTGGGCTAAGGAGTCTAACAGTGGGAGAGAAAACAAAAGGCCAAACCACCCGGTACTGGTATTAGTCTGCCGTCATCTCGTTGACTGCTCCGTCACTGACGACGGCGCTACCTCACGGCATTGGCATTGACGTTGACGCACGTCCGCCCATTTTCTACCAATCTTTCTCGTCAGCTTAGGACAACTTGACAAGGTACAACCAAATACCTCTGGCCATCATTAGCAATACTTCACGTGCAGAGGTCAGCACCCGAGAAGAAGACGCTCTTTGGCATTTGCGCTACATGCAGCCTTGTCACGACGAGAAGCGACCAGCCGTCGTCAAGTCCGGATAACCGCAGCCACTCGCCATCTTCCGAAGACCCCTACTGGAGGAACATTGTGCGCCTCGAGTACACGGTTCGGCCAAGTGACATCCTTGGCCTTATCACCCAAGTCCTTGGTTTTCGCAGAATTCGTCAACGTCCGTACCGATACCACCGACACGACGCCCTCAGTACTTCCGTATACCTACTACAGCCGGCTCCCCGCTACACCGAAGACAAGCTCTCGGGCAACCAGTTGTATTGTCCCATTGTTTGCTGACTGTCTCCTCTCCCTGACATATCTGCTAATAAGGGGATAAGGACACACGGGCTGGAGAGGGCCCCGGTGCATCCATCAGCATCCATCATCAAAGCAAACCCCCCGCGATCCTTGCTGCTCAGTCGACAGGGATCAGTCGACTCCTCCCTCCGTCATTGCGCCCGGGATAATCCCCTCCCCAAAATACTCGACGTCGCAGTGTCTTCAACCATTGCCCAATTTTTGCCCCCCCCTTCTCTTCTGGCTCTCTCTCTTGCGTTTCTCGGATGCCTCAGCCTCAGTGACGTTATCTCTGTACTACGGTATCTGGTAGGTGATTCTCTCTTCCTCCTACGTACACACATCCCGCTTCTTCACCTCATCTTTCTTGTACGCACAAACACGCCATGCGTATGGTCTATACTCGGCACAACCATCCACAGTGTATGGAACCATATGGAGACCTTGCATGGATTCATTCATCCTATTTTTGAGACTACGCCCGCCCATTCAACATCTGCTTGAGTCTCCTAATAAAGCTGACTCGCCCCTCTTTTCCTGCGGTACTGCAGATGCATGCAGTTGAATTTCCACTCCAGTCCACAACAGACAGACTGGGACGTTTCGACAGCGATCCGACGACAGAGTCCACCCAACTCCAGCCCGACCTGCTAGCCCGACCTAAGAACCCGACCTGACCCAGCCCATTTGACGGGGGTCTTCCACCACGAACACGACCAAAGGAACGGGAAGAGACCAGACTGAAGTGATCTGAGAGGAGACCGGGACCCCGCCATCTTTCATCAACCAAAAAGAATCCACCTCATAATCCATTTCAGCGGGTATCCCAACGATTTGCCCCTCCTCTTTCTCTCCTTCACCCTCTGTGCAAGAGAGGGAGAAAAAAAAACCCCCCCCCCGAACAAAATAGAGCACCGTCCACTTGGTAGCTCTATCGCCCAAAATCAGACAACAAAGTAAGACACCTCGACGCCCAAACAAGCGACAGCCCGAAAAAGGGCGCCAAAGCACCTCCAAGTCAAAGCGACCGAGAGGGGCAAGAATTTTTTTTTTAGGAAAGTGAGAGAAGAGACCAAATTTCCTTAGGGCGGAATTCCTCACGTGGTTGCGACGTGCGTCCAGCCGCTACGGCCGTCCCGCTTCATATCCATCTGTTCAAGGTGGTCAGCGCCCAACCCAATTCCCGACTGCCCCTCCTCACCTCATCCTCCTCCCTCGACGTGCACCCTCGAGGCGCTGAGCATTCTGCCTCATCCAACTCATTCCGGAGGAAAGGCACCTCGACGGCGACAAGCGAAAGCCACACGTAGGACGATTTGTCGACGACTCGACGACTCGACGTTGCCATGGATCACCGTTACTCATCGTCGCGATACACCACCGCTCGGCCACGGTCGCCCACTTTCAATCCTGCGAGGGCTTCGCTTCCCACCAGTATTGGCTACAGTTCCATGTACGGGGGTGATATTCATGTCATGCCCACGTCTTCGACAAGATATGCCTCGGGCAGTTCTCGACCCCATCATTCCGGTACGCCGACGACCACGACGACGACTTATGCAGTCACCAAAGACCCCCTCGCTCGCGGCCCCGGCCTGAGAGAAGCGAGCCGCAATCGCTCTCATCGCTCATCGACCCTCGACTCTACCTCTGCCCGACCAGTCATTGTCACCACAACCACCCGACCGCCGCAGGCCAGTTCATCATCGCACCACTCGTCCAGCAACAGACATAGCAGCCCAACTCGCGATGAGTATCGCTCCAGCGACTCGACATTCTACACGCAGCCTGCGTCATCCATACGTTCTCGAAGCCATCACCGCGGTGGCTCTTACAGCGCAACGATGGACAACGAAGAGTTTAACCGTATGCGCGAGCGAACCCTCGATCCTACACCGTCTAGGCACGATTCGTATCGCCCTTCGAGGTCTTCAGCCATTTATGCCAACACTTCCCGCCATGGAAATGCTCCAGACATTGGTGGCACGGATGGCTACGAATATACTACACCAAGCGACTTAGCACGATACGACTTGGACCACGCTCGGCCTCCTTCCCGATCACGCAGGCGAGAGAGCATCGATCGTGGCTATTACCGACCGAGTGTTAATGTCACCACGACTGAAAGCACTAGTCGTGCATACGATGCCGGCCGACAGCGAGCAGGTCCGCCGCCTACCACCTGGGGCTTGGACAAAATCAACCGCTCCTCCACAAATGTATACGACCCGTCCCAAAGCTCGATTCCTCCGGCGGCCCCTGTGGCGCCCGTTCACCTACCAGTTCCTCCCAGCCCAACAAGCCGACGCTCCACTGGTGGTATCCCTTCTTCCATGGATGTAGCCGCGGCGACTTCTGTGGCTGCGGCAACTGTCGCAGGAGCGACTGCCTCTCGGCGACCTGTGTCAGTGTACAACGAAGCTCCTCCTCGATCAAGCCATCACGAGGACTACTACAGGAGCCGCGATGACGATCGGGCTCAGCGACAAGCTCGGGAGCCTGATCGCAAGTACGATCCCATTTATGGCAGCGGCGACTACTATGACAACGGCGTCACTAGCCGTGGTTTTGGTATCCGTACAGACTCGGCTCCCGTTGGCGGCGACTTTGAAGACCGACGCAGGGAGGCACGGCCCGAGTCTCGGAATGGCTATCGCCCAGACTCCCGCACTGGATATAGACCAGAGTCACGCGGTGGCCACCGACCAGAGTCTCGAAGTGGTCATCGAACGTCGCCTCCGGATGTCAAGAGAGGCTCCGACGATGAATCCAAGCGACGAGAGGACAAGGATCGCTCAAAGCGTGATTCGGCTCGCGTCGAAACTGACAAAGATCGTCACCCGCGGCGGACCAGTACGGCCAATGAGGACGAAGCCGAGCGGAAGCGACTACGTGATAAGTTGAGTACAGGGCTTGGTCTTGCCGCCACCGCGATTGGCCTTGGCTCGGCCGTAAAGGAAAAGGAGAAGGAGAAGGACGAGCGTCCCGAAAAGCCGGAGCGGGAGTCCCGGCGCCGAAGCGACGAAGAGGACCCTGGAGCTCGTGCTGCCGAGAGATACAAGCCTCGGGAGGAGTCTCGGGACCCTCGTGACCGTGCACCCGTCATTGTCGAGACTCGCAGAGCTGCCGCCGAGCAAGAGGCAGACGTTCGTGATCGTGAGAAGGAGCGTGAAAAAGAACGCGATCGAGAGCGTGACCGAGAACGTGATCGGGAGCGTGACCGAGAGCGTGATCGCGACCGTAACCGCCGAGATGCCGAAGCCAAGCTCACGGGCGATTCTACAACTGCACAACAAGATGCGTCCCCCGAAGATGACGAGCAAAAGTCAAGACGCCCGAAGCGGCAGATTGGCTTCAATCCTACCAACACCAACGATATTCGAGAGTTGAAGGAGCAACTGGCAGCCATGAAGGATGACAAGCCAGAACGGGTCCCCGTTCCTGTTGACAGATCAGACCGTGTAGACCGTGCCGATCGGGCGGAGCGTTCAGAACGTCCAGAGCGCTCAGAACGTCCGGAGCGCTCAGAGCGTACAGAGCGGTCTGATAGATACGAACGATCCGACCGATTGGACAGGCCCGAACGATCTGAGAGAGACGACAGATCAGACAAGCAAACATATGCCGATCTTCCGCTCCGCGAGCCACACAGAGAACCGAAGGAACGCACGCCTTCACCCAAGAAGGAGTCGCCGCCACCAAAGAGAGAATCACCCGTCTCGCTCCCTTCAGCCGACTCGATTGTTACTTCATCCAGAGATGAACATCGCGACCGTGATCGCGATCTTACACCACCTCGTGACGACAAACAGGTCCGCGTTGTGTCTCCCCCACGCGACAAGTCCGACTCAAAGCCTCTCAAGGGGATTTTAAAGGCACCCAAGAAGTACCCCGAGGAGGACAACCCAATTCGCGAGGGTGTAGCACCTCACAAGGATGATAAGAAGCTGAGAGAAGTTCCTCCTGGTGCCCGTTGGACCAAGATTAGCCGGAAGATCGTGAACCCTGAGGCCTTGACCGTTGGCAAGGAGCGTTTTGAAGTCCGAGACGACTTCGTCATCGTCCTTCGCGTTCTCAGCAAGGAGGAGATCCAGGCCTATGCCGCCGCAACACAGGTCTTGAGAGGTATGTTGAGAAACTAGAAGCACTTGCTTTAACAAAGACTAATATGTGGAACAGAACGGAGACGCGAAGAGACTGGCAAAGACCGGGACCAGGATCGCACACGTGACCGCGATGGTGAAGATGACGACAAGCGAAAGCACCGTCACCACAGGAGAGAGGAAGGCGATGATGAGCGGTACGATGAGGAGCGTGACAGAGAGCGCCACCGCAGACATCGTCGAGATGAAGACGAGTACGAGGACGACTCGAGGCGACGTGATGATCACCACCACCGCCACCGAGAGCGTGACCGCGAGACTCTCGCCATTGAAGGCTGAGGAGTCCCGTGCAAGGAGATGTAAGAGGAAGCATGTAGCAGGAAATGATGATAGTTGTATGCGCGGAGCTTTGGTTATCTAACGGCAGCATTGGACGAGGAGCCCTTGAAAGCGAGAAGCGTATCTTTTCATTGAATTTATATATCTTTTTTTTTAACAGATTTGGGAAAGCGAGAGATATTTATGACTTTCACGTGTGGAGTGATTGGGTTCAGCGGCTATCAGGTCAATGTCAAAAAAGAAAAATATTATTGGATTTGCATATGATACATCCTGTCCACTTTTTGCGTGCTTAGCCATGAACGATTGACGCCTTCGGGAAGGAGAATTGGGGACGCAAAGGAGCGAGACGAGAGCGTGGAGGGTAGAGGGTCCAGAATTATTGGTCTCGTGAGGTGGTTTGCACGAACTGGTGTTAAGATCGCGCGAACACCATGACGTACGGAGGTTAGCTTCGTGGGTGAGGGGTTCGTCCTCGGGCTTGGCCGGAGGTGTGTGTGGTCGGTATTTTTTGCGGGTTTTTGGAAGGGCGCGAGGTTTGGGATGAGTCTGACAAACAAAACTTGGATTTGGCGATTGTTTGCGGCCATTTTCCTTCTTTTTCTTCTCATGGTTTAAGTGAAGGGAATTGCTAGAGTGGTCTTTTCATTCGTTTCGTGGAGCGAGGTTGCGTGAGGCGGGGGGAACTAGTTGAGGGAGCGAGAGCTGTTGGCGTTTGTCGAAACCGCGCTGGATGGGGGTTTTTCCCTGTATCAATACACCATGCCTGCCTTGGCTTGCCCAAGTATGCTTGGCGAGCTCTATTTCTGCAGTTCTTGGGGCAAGTTTCTGAAGATTCGGCCGCCGGGTTGATTTCGTCATGGCTCACGAGCTGTTATGGCTGTGCCTCGAATTGCGGCGCCTGAGACATACCTTACTAGGTAGGTACCTACTTCCATATAAAAAGGGGTTGGGAGTCCCGCATGAAGAAGGTATCGAAACAGAGGCGTCGGCTGACAGTTGCTCCGGTTTTCAATGAAGCTGTTGCCGATGAGAATATCGTAACTCTTCTTTTGGTGAGATATTAGATGGAAGCAGCGCTAGGTCGGGAGCTAGGGACTACCTTATAGTCGTCCTGGTCGGGAGGCCCGGCGCCCTCCGGCCGGGTGTGGGTCTACGAATATACGGAGGCGGATGCGGAATCTCCGAGAGGCCTGAGACATTACGTTATTATCCACGCCTTTGTTAGAGATAGTTTGGGTTTGCTAAACTTCCATCTCCCTGAAATGTTACGACATGGAGGACGAACCCATGGAAGTCGCTGGTGGCTGGTGGCTGGTGGCTGGCCGCTAGTAACGGCGCAGCGGCGTGGCTGCCGATGTTGACGCCTACAATTGCGGAAAGTCCATCGGGTCTATGTCGGACGTAGTCTGACTTGAAGAAAAGAACCTTGCTGAGGAACGTTTTGGGAATGATGTAGTTCTGACAGTTTCATCAGTAGCAAGTTTTCCCACGACCTTTTGAATCTCTCTTGTTGGAGAATGAAGTACGGATAATCACAAGAAACACATAAGCTTCTCAAGGAACGTGCTCAAGTTCTAGTGAGATAGCGCATCGTCGGAAAGCTCCTTTTCAGCAGTGGACTGGTGATGTTGAAGAAGCCCATGCAGGTCTACAGCGAAAATACGAGATAATGTATCCCTGCGCAGTTCGATACCTTGGAACGGAAAGTCCACACGGGAGATGGAAGCCAGCAATCTTGTACCTTCCTAATGCATGTCTGCCAAAAATTAGCGACATGATGCGATTACGGAGTAATCCACGTCCGTTATTCTACAAAAGTAAAGGCTTCACGAACCCTCGATCTTGAAGACTGATTGATAGACTTGATTCAACGTCCTACATAGCAATCGCTTCGGATTGTAAGCCATGAGACAAGATGAGGATCTCTCACTTGGCAGGCCTCCTGTCCATCGTGTCCGGCACCCTAGCTGCGACCTTCAAGTCCTGCACCGCCGCGCAAATCGTCACGCTCGAAGCGGCCATCGAGCGAGCGACCAACAAGTCCCTTGCGGCGATTGAACACTTAGAGGATAACCCCAACGGTAGCGATGTCCAGACGACGTGGTACGGGACGTTTAGTACCGCGCGCTATAACCGCGTGTTGACGGCTTTCAAGGTGCGTTTGGCGGGGCTGATACTCTTGACGGCTGAGAACCCAGATGAGTTGACATTGTTGAACAGAAATTCGCCTCTGATCTGGCTACGACGTTTTCTTAGGATTGCTCTTGTACCAGCACCGTCGTCTATGCAACGATTGGCGGCACGTACGGCGACGTCAAGATCTGTAGTGTGTACTTCAACGAGGCGATGCTACCGCCTACTGGGCGCCATCGGAATCAATGGGAGTGAGTTCATGTCCCGACCCCGAAGGCACCTATGTCTTCTCATGATCGTTATTCAGGAGACTGTGTCTGACTGAGATTCTGATAGCACCATTATCCATGAGGCGACGCACATGCGAGACGAGACGTGTTGGGGACGACTGATTATGGGGACGACTGATTATGGGTACGATGTCGACTTATGCAAGCAATTCGCCCTTGAAGATCCTGAGAAGGCGGTTAAGAACGCAGAGTAAGTTACGAGACCACCCTTCCAATATTTTAAAATAACTAGCGTCTTGTAGCAACCACGCTCGCTTCGCGGTTGAGGTGCCGCCTTGGGGTCCCTAGAGGAATGCGTCCAAACCACCACCAGACTCGTCCAGCTTCACTCTCACTCTCACACATGACACACTGCCCGCCCGCCCGCCTGCTCGCCTCTATACCCTCTATATTCAATGAATTTGTTTGATGCCATCATCGGCCCATGGTTCTCGTAGCGGAGAATGTCGAGCTGCTACCGAATTGCTTTGCACCCATGGGCTACGAGTTTGAGTCCCGTGAAAAGTCCTTGCATCGCTATTCAATAGTGTTCTATATGTGTATCGGATATCCGTATCCGTAACCTCCCCGTCAGGAGGGCTGACCTCCTATTTCTTCCTTTTTTTTTGGAAGTGTCGAAGGAAAATAAGTGTGTGATTGGTATTGTTGTTCTTTTGACTGGAGCTGAGAGCCTCGATCAAGGTTGATACTATGTATGAATTCACATCGTCTTCCATCGTCACTGATAATTCTCTACTCTACTGAGCCCACTCGCCTCACGCTGGTTAGTATAGAGGATCATAGACTGTTGAGTTCCAAACTTGTTGTCGGTGGTCGATTGCCTGACATGAACTCGTTGGTGTGGACCATGTGAGCTACGTCCGGCCGTCAGCTGTGATCATAGGGGTCTGTGAGTCAACAAGGGCTCGCTCCGTTCTTGTACTTCGTCATGAAGGTTAGTCAAAGGGCTAGCGAAGCTGTTAGCAGTCTGGGGTTAACACCGCAACTGATGATCCTCAACCACCTGCGTGCGTCTTACCATTGATGTCTTTGTGGCCCACGTGTTTACGAAAGGGGTAGTAGGAGATTGAGAGCGGGACTTGATACTTCAGAGCAGTATGGATCCCGAAAACACAACTGTACCTACCTGTCTCCATCAAGTACCCGAACCCGAACCTCTCAGCCTCTCTATAGAGCTTGTGGCACGACATGTGGTCTCAAATGTGGGTTGTTGGGTAAACTGCTTGGTTCATTCAAAGCTTGTGGCTGCAGATGAGGCCAGCTTGTGCTCTATTGGTACGTGTCTGGAAGGGTACATACTGTGCCTGATGCCGCCTGTAGACACGTCATTCGTCCATTTGGAAAGGGAGCTGAAAATCTTCTTCAGAGCTTGTTCTGTTCTAAGGCTTGTGGCTACGTCTGCAGCCACCTTATCCTCCAGCGGCAGGTATCTCAGAAGGTACGTACCGTGGTATCAGCCACCTGTCTGTCAATAACCCTCATTCATCCTCTCGATATTCTACTCAGAATATACCACGCCGTGTGGTTTCCCTTGAAAGCTGATCCCGTTGAGGTCGATCTTTTGTGCCTGTAAAGCTGGAAAAGAACCACCACATCCGACCAACAGGCCAAACCACCAAACATCGCAAGAGAAGTCAACTCGAGATATGTTCAGACCATATCAACCTCACCCTCGATGGCAACGCTGGGTAGAGACACTTTGAGACACCTTTCTGGAATTGAAGGACTGGAAGACCTGGAGGAGACCTTGGACCGAGCGCCAGGTCAAGGCATAGTGCTCGATGAAGGAGACATTGGCATGGCATTCGCAATGACGCCCCTCTGACACCAATCCCGGTCAGATAGAGCTCCAAGGAAAATAAACTGCACGATGCAAGTAAATCGGCCCACCAGGTTGATTTACCAAGAGTCTTAGAACACGTCTACTTCACCTCGGATTTCACTACTTTACTCAAGTTTCACAGACTACCCAACTACATTTATCTTTTATTTCTGATTACTCAGGCGTCTACCTAACCTTATATTATCGCATATCATTGTATTGATACTTTATAAATGCCATTAGATCTCAGATCGGTGAGTCTGCGGCATTGTTAATATAGTTGCGTGCCGTGAGAGTACAAGAGGCTCGTCACATGACTCGGGGCTGGGGGCTCCTTTTCGTTACAAGCGCCAAAGAATTCATTCAACTGTCGAACGATTACCACCCCTTAGCTACACTCTAAGCAGCATTCCCAGCCCTGAGAACCAAGTGCCCATCTAGCCTTACGACTTGTTTTGCTTCCCTAGATTGTGACAAAATGAGACGTTATGAAGGCCGTTGATGGGCACATCTTGAAACAAGAATATTTCTTCACAGACAGTCTCTTGGCCGGCCTCGCCAAAATCTATCTCAGGTCGTCTCCTTATCTACGTCCGTGTTCCTTGGCATCGGTTCGATGTCTGCCCAGTACCACTATGGGCAGCACCGTAGCGCCGATATATTGTTCCCGTGGAGATGTGACTCATCGGCCTCGAAACGAACTCTTGTTCTTTCCTGATTCATGAGCTCCACCTATCACACGGAAAACTTTGAAGGACCTTGTTGTACTCGTAGTGCGTATTGCTCTCTCTGTGAATGAGGCCACAGTGGTTGATGACGGAGCGGCTCATGCATGGCTTCAACAACGGGTGAACACAGAAGCTTAAGAGGGACAGAAAGCGATGTAAGAATGCCCAGTCTTTAATCGCGAAAATACAAAGTTCTGTCTCCAAAGGTACGAATTCACCGGTGCATCAAACTTTGAGCCACGAAGGCCGTCAAGGTTGACGATCTGACAATTGACGTCCGCCACCACACTCAAATTTGTAGTGGCTACAATGATTTCAACTGGCGTCCATCGTTGAGAACCTCTCATCTAAAAAGACAAGCCGTCTGGCTGCCTGGAAGCGAAAAACGATATATGTCCCAATGGCCCCTGTCGCGTCGATGTACGTCTGACAACCTTTTCCCGTCACGTTCATGTCTCTTTCGGGGCCCTGGTCGGTCTTATGATGTAATCTCCATAAGTGCCCTCCAAATACTGAAATTTTTTCTCGTACATAGGTAGCAAGTGATATCTCCAGAGCCTTGACAGCCCTGCCCCGCTATGTACTGTTCAAGCCATCAGCAAACGTTGAATCTAGGACAGCAACCCGGTGGACTCCTCAACCATTGTATCCCAAAGCTTGTTTCTATTCAAGTACTTAAACCCATCTTTTGCCAGACTCTTCCTCTTCTCTTTCTTCTTCTGTCATCTTCTCTTACATATGTAACCTCAATCTATCTTGTAGACAACAACCATCTGAAACAAACCTCAAGATGAAAGACATCACCATCCTGGCCAGCATCCTGCTGGTCTCCGTCGGCCCCTCCCTCATCAACGCCGAGGCCAGTCTCCCTCCGCGGCCCACGAACGTGATCGAGGGTGCCTCCCTCTCGGCAACCCCCCCCGCGATCATCTACGAGCTTTTCGGACCGAAGAAAAGTAATACCCAGACTCCCGACGTCAAGGAGCCTCAACCTACGGTCCCCGTCAAGGAGAAACCTTCCACTCTCCTCATCCACCAAGGTCCCCTAGAGGTACACCACGAGGCCCGCAAGCCACAGAGAACCAAGACCCAGATCAGCTCAGAGATAGACGAGACCGCCGAGTCCCCCCTCTGCACGCACGGCAAATGCCCCAAAGAGATGGAGGTCCCCCGGACCCTTGAGCCTAAACAGCAGGAGACGGGTGACGTGGAGTCCTCCGCGGACGATACCGCCGATTCTTACCTCTGCGCTGACGGAGAATGTCCCAAAATGCCTGCGGCGAAGCGGCCGGTCCCCAAGACCCTTGAGCCTAGACAGATGGAGTTTGGCCATGGGGGAACCGCTACGGACGACACCGACGATACTCGCCCCTGCCTTTACGGAGAATGCCCCCCTAAGATCCCCAAAAAGATCTGCACATGGAACAAATGCCCCGGCAATGCGATGGAGGTCCCCCGGACCCTTGAGCCTAAACAGCAGGAGAAGGGCGCCGTGGAGTCCTCCGCGGACGATACCGCCGATTTCTACAAAGATAGCCCCAAGAGACGTGCGCGCCTGTCGAAGAAGCTGGCCAAGCTGGCGGCCACCAAGACCCTTGAGCCCAGACAGCTGGTGACTGGCGAGCCCTCCGCGGACGAAGAGGAAGAGAAGGAGGATGAGTACTACATCCCTCCGCCCCAACGTATCCGGACTTCCAAGTGCAGGGGCAAGCACAGGAGGACCACTTCCACCACGGTGACTACTTCGTCTACCACCAGCACCGTCACGCCGACTTCCACCACCAGCTCGAGCTCCTCTTCTACCACCACCTCCTCCTCGTCCTCCACTTCCACTTCCACCACGGCAACCGACGATCATGTTACGCGAACCACTACGGTTACCGTGACGGCGAACCCGGGCTACAGCCCGACTTACATCCTGAGCCCGTACCCCACGACCTTCCGCAAGGTTGTCGCTTAAACGCGGTCCGCCGAGATGTTTAAAAGTGAAGGATATCGGATTCGCCGTCGTCTCTAAGGCTACTGCTATGGGTTTGGGAGACTAATGTCGAAAGTGTGGAGTGAATGAGTATTCGTTTGTTTTCCCTTGAGTGCAATAAAGTTCATGTTAACAAGGAAAACATGGTGTATTTGGGGTTTCGTTTGCCAGCTTTTTAGCTGAATCAGTCCTTTTAGTCTTGGTACGCTTGGTGAGATAGGTCATAGTGAATTCAAGTATCGTTCTCAGTAATCTCGGGTGTTTTCCATACATTGGACATTTGATGTGATCAAGTCCTCGTCGACAAAGGGAGGTTGCACTAAGCCGTGGAAAGCGATCGCATGACGGATAGGCATTTCTCTTTCAAATTCTGACGATGAGAGCTATCTACACAGGTAGTCAAGACTGACAAGGTGTACCAAGGACACGATTACTGCCCCATCTCAACCATCTCCATCCATAGTTGATTGTATCGGTGGGGACGGTGTGAACATGTCAATTTCGCGGTGAAATCGCACAGTACAGAGCTGGTGTTAGCCGACTCAACGAGCCGACCAGGCGTGATTTTCTTTTCTTTTCAGTCTACTTTTTCTTTTGGAAGACTGAAAAGCTTTGCCCAGCAACTAAGTTGCTTTAGTGAAGATAGTTCTTGACGTATGAGTTGCCTGTAAACCCCAAGTTTGCAACCGCCTCTTCTAGTCTTCAACCAGAGCCAAGTTGTCGGGACGTCGGGGGCCAAATTTGCGCGCCGGATTCTCCACGACAAGGAGGCGGAGAAACGCGGAGAAATGCTGGAGCCGCTGTGGCTTTTTTTGCTCGGCTCCGGTCTGGCACCTACACAGTAGGTGATGCATAGTCGAGTAATTCATCAGCCCAAGGTCTTAATTGACTTGACTCAAGGAGTTAAGCTAGTACTGCCAAGAGTCTAGGTACTGATCAGAATCAACGTAGTTAGACTTTGACTCGGTGAATTGTGCCATTAGCAGAGGACTCGCTCAATGTCCTGTCACAACACCGTGATAGCGTCTCGAACAACACGACCTTTGTATGTTCGGCTTCCGTGACTAGGTGATTCGGAACTCAGATATTTACCAAACACCCTCCCGGCATCGCACTGCGTTCATCCCCCCGTCCCTCGGGAGTTGACCGCACCCAACAACCCCGGAGCCGTTCCTCACGAGTCTTGTCAAAACTTCTCTATTTCTCCCCCACACCACCCAACCCCAAATCCCTCCACAATGCTCCCCAAGTGCCAGGGTAGGGCCGATTCTTGCGGAGCGTTTGCGGGGTAGACCAACCCAGCCCATTGGATCGGACCTGTCATGCCATGCTACTCTGCCGTTCTGTCTCCATCGACGACAAATAAGCTACTGATTTTTTTTCCTCTCTTCATCAAGCATCATGGCCTTCCTGGCCCCAGGCTTGGCATCCATGGCCTCGGGACGGAGTATGTACTGCGGCGAACGACCGCTTCGGACTTCTTCTTTCTCTCTTCGTGACGTAGCCCACTCCTCTAGCTTGGAGTCCATCCCCCCCGGCCGGCCTTGGTCTCGTGGCATGACGCCGGGATCACCACCCTCGAGGGGTCGAGCCATGGTGGGCTTCATCTCGCAGCATGAAGAAGAACGACCTGGGGCTCCAATGTCCGACCTTCTCCCGGTCCCGCAGTCCATGGCCAAAGTACATAATGGCCAAGAGCTGCCCTGCTCCTCGGTGACCTGACGAGACGACAGCTCAGCAGCGTACGCTCGTCAAGACATCGTCGGTCACATACACAGCGTAGCACCCGGACAAACACCATGACCCGACTCAACCTGCTCGCCGCCCTCTCCACGGCCTGCGCCACGGCGTCCGCCCTGGTCCCGAGACAGGCCGTCCCGGACAACACCACCACCGGCACCGTCCCCACCGTAGACCTCAAGAACGGCTCCTACTATGGCGTCTACAACGGACCCCACGACCAGGACTTCTTCCTCGGCATGCCGTACGCCCAACCCCCCGTCAACGACCTCCGCTTCCGCGTCCCTCAACCCTTAAACTCGTCCTGGGACGGCACCCGCAACGCGACAGAGTACTCCCCTCTCTGCTTCGGCTACGGAAGCGACACCTGGGTTCTCGGCAACCACGTATCAGAAGACTGCCTAACCGTCAACGTCGTCCGCCCCCACGGCGTCGCCGCCGACGCGAAGCTCCCCGTCGCGGTATGGATCCACGGAGGCGGCCTCACCAACGGCGGCAGCGCCGACCCGCGCTACAACCTCTCCTTCATCGTCGAGCAAGGGGTCAGGATGGGCTCCCCCTTTGTCGCCGCCAGCATCAACTACCGCCTCCACGCATGGGGTTTCCTCTGGAGCGACGAGATGAAGGCCGAGGGCGCGGGCAACCTAGGCTTCCGCGACCAGCGCCTGGCCCTGCGCTGGGTCCAGGAGAACATTGCCGCGTTCGGAGGCGACCCGGCGCACGTCACCCTCTGGAGCGAGAGCGCCGGCTCCCGCAGCGTGGCCTCGCAGATGCTGGCCTACGGCGGCCGGGACGAGGGCCTCTACCGCGCCACGATCCTGCAGAGCGGCACCGGTCTCGGCACAGACTTTGGCGAGGTTGAGGCGTCGTCGTCCTCTGCGGCTACGTGGCAGGACTACTACGACACCATCGTGAACAAGACAAACTGCTCCGCGGCAGCCGACACCCTCTCCTGCCTCCGCACCGTCCCGACCTGGACCCTCAGCGACGTGCTCAACGCCACGACCACGAACCCGGCCTTCACCGACGTCGTCGACGGCGAGTTCCTCGAGGCCGCGCGCCACGAGCTCGTCAACGAGGGCAAGTTTACGCGCGTGCCGCTGCTCATCGGCGCCAACTCGGACGAGGGCACGCAGTTTGGCATCAAGGGCGTCAACACCACGGCGCAGTGGCAATCGTACCTCCGCTCCGGCGGGGCGGGTAACCTCACGATCGAGGTGCTTTCGGCGCTGTACCCCGATATCCCGCGCCTCGGCACGCCGGCGACGCTCAAGGGCCGACCAACGGGATCGCAGGCGAATTTCGGATCCATGTGGAAGCGTGTGAACGCCTTCGCGGGCGACCGCGCGCAACACGGTCCCAGGCGATTCTTTGCGCGCAACTGGGCGGGGCCAAGGGCCAACCAGAGCGTGTACTCGTACAACTTCAACGTGCTCGTCAACGGCATGACGCCCGCCGAGGGCGTGAACCACTTCCAGGAGGTTGCGTTTGTGTTCAACAACACGGGCGGGCTGGGGTACGAGACGGCGGTGGCGGTGAATCCTTTCGAGGGCAAACCCGAGACGTACAAGGCGCTGGCGGAGATCATGTCGAGGATGTGGGTTGGGTTCATCACCAAGGGGGATCCGAATGCGAATGCCGGGGCGACGGATGTGCGGTGGCCGCGGTATGATGTTGAGAATCCCGAGATTATGGGGTTCGATGTCAATGTTACGGACTTGGTTCATGTTCAGCCGGATACGTACCGCGCTGAGCCGATTGAGTATTTGATTCAGAAGCTTTGGTCGTGAAGGTCATGGGTTGGATGAATCGAGGAGAGGATACGGATCATTACAATATTTAATAATTTCTGCACACGCTCGAAGAGGACTGTGAGAGGAAATGATGTCTAGATTCCTTGAGCCTGGGCGGCACGCTCCACAGGATGGACGGCGTTCGATTGGGTAAATTGGCAAGTATCTCGTCTTCCAATCTGAGGAGGCACTACAGGTACATGTAAGAATGGGTAGACGGGCTGCAGTTACCTTGCCTTGGGCACGTAATTCAAAGCCAAGTACGGTATGTTAAATAGGGGAGCAGCTGCGACTGTGTCTATGGTTCGCTATTATGGCCCAGAAGCCCAACACAATATCGGGCTTTTAATTCAAAAATCAGCCAAACCTCCACGAAATTATCAGCCTACCTGTTTCTTTAATGTGATCTAGTCTGTCGGTTTCTCCCTGATGAGTTAGGTCAATCTAATACAAGTAAAAAAGCAAAGCAGGTCCTGGCAGATCTACAATTCTATGTCATCGCACAAAGGGGTTAGCATCTCGGTGCCTCCTAGAGCCACGGTCGTCTGATCAGACACCATACGAATAGCCTTTCGTGCAGAAGATGATTACTGCAGTACTATGTATATATAGTATATCCCATGACGCCAGGCAACAGACTTACAGACACCAGGTGCCACGGCGAGACCGAGATCCCAAGCCCGGCAATGCTTCGTACAACATCCCGAACGTCAAACTACTACTTATCTATGATTGAAACCCTTCCAAATGCTGCCTTTTGTCGTTGGATCTGTGGTCCAGACCCTCGTCCCCAGAATATCTTTATGATCGATGGTGCCGTTCGCTGTCCTGCCCCGTGACCGGGATATCGTCAACTTTTTTCTGTCCCTTGCCCGAACCATGACGATGTCTCTACGAGGCTTAAGACTGAACATTTGAGAATTGGCCATCGGCGCTTATGCAGACCAGACAGTCAGAGACGTCCCTGGACCGAGAGCACTGTCATGCCGTCCAAGGTAGTTCGGGATACCATGCGTGCGGTCGACGGGTCCCCGGGGCTGCCTGATCTTATCGGGTACCTTACCCCTACTGCACCACCCCGTGCTTCCTGGTCACCTGAATGCAGCTGTATTGCCCAAGCTTCCAAGGCTGTGCGAGCAGTGCACGAGCAGGGGTAAACAGAGCAAGACACGCAGACTGACAAAAGATTCGTCGTCCAAGCGCTGCGTTTCAGAGATGGTTGAGGGACTTCCACGCCTTATCTCACGGGGAATAGTAATAACAGAATCTGCCAGAAAGAAGTTGCGAATCTCTCAGAGCAGTCGGGGGCTTCAAGGAGGTCAGTAACCACGCTCTGTCATACATAGCAGTTTCAATTAGGTGAAGGCGGGTCCCTTACCTCTGCATCTAGCCTGAAGGATCCAACGTGCAGCCCAACAAGCACCAACAAGTCTACGCGTTAACCGATATTTAGTCTGACATGCATATAGAGTCGCCAATCAATGGGCAATTTCTAGGTTTGTAGGTACTCAGCTCATACTGGGATCATGATCCTGGTTGGTTATCTATGTTGCTTCGGCAAGGCAGTCTTTGATTTGAAATGCATCAGGCTCGCAGCAAGGTTGTGCTTCTCGCTATGTGAAGAAGCTATTGCCGCGATTGTTATCGTTTTCTTCCCTCAACCTTTTCTTACAAACACACCAGCTCATTGCTTTGACTCAGGACTCACCTGCTTCGTAAGATACAGGCGGCTACTTGGGAGGACGACTCCTTCTTACCGTCTTATTACCCACCACCAACCGGTTGGGGAGAGCGAACAAGAAGCTATCGAAACGAGCAACAAGCGCAATTCCTCATCTTCAAGGCCAATAATGGAAAGAGGACGGTGGATCACCGTATCGGCAGCTTCATCCGCCGAAGATGAGGCTCGGTCACTTGAACCTGATGTACAAGAGGATTCCAGTCGCGCATCCCTCATATCCATCACGTCATTGCCGTCTAGCACTGGTGAGGCCGGCCAAGAAAGAACACAGAATTTAGAAGAAATGTCATATCTAGAGGTCAAGTCAGCTACCACCCAGGAAAATTATTGGCATAATGGCGTATTTGGGATTTTTGTGATTATTTCCAAATGGAACTCAACATAATCGCGCATGGCTGAACATTGTGTTGAGTGAACGAGCGCTGATCTCGATAACGATTTCGGCTGTGGTTTTACGAACGGCTGTATCTGTTCAGGAGATGTGAGACCCTCCCTAGCATGGCTTCGTATAACACGTAGGAAAGTCTGACCAAATCAGTGGTGTGACCTCGATGCTGGCCAGTATCATACTTGAACGACGTGGCGTTACAATGTACAGCTTCGCTGCTGTCTCACCCCTTCGCACTGTGAACAATGGCCCTCTGAGCCTCTTGCTGTCCTTGAGAGGTATGCTCAGTGCGGCAGGCTTCTGGGGTGGAGTGGTCTCACTCTTGTATTGCACTACGCTCATCCTTCAATTCACGTCCATTATCTTGTTCGCCGATATCAAGACAGGCACCTTAACGGGAGGTGAGATGATGAACGTCACATTGACAGGCATGTCCTTCCAGAACATCAATCAAACGGCAGCAAGAATGGAAAAGCCAAGGTTGTACTGGTCAGAGCCAATTAACAGTTTTCCAGCTTTCGCGCAAAATCATGAGGATTACAATATTAGGGACTATACCACAAATGGAGATGCGACGGACGCCGTGGTAGACACAGGTCTGACTTATCCATCCCATCGAGTGCTGTTGGGCTACAGATACATTGCTCCACTCTTTTGCCCACTCTTAACCCCTCACATCAGGAATACATGACAGTACGTCATTTACCCCTAGGAATCCCTGGCTTCCCTTCACCACCAAAATCGCCTATCTACACATGCCAATTCGTCACGATGGCCTCGAGCGACGATAGTGACTCTGAAGGGTCTGTACATTCCTGTATCAACGTTGCGATACTTCCTGAAGCCCTCTGCTTGCTTGTCTTGTAACAACAAACGAATAGCATTAGGCGAAGTCACACGGAACTTGCGAAGAGATAGGAGAAAGAAGACGAGGTCAGGATGCAAGCAGTGTGGGGTTGCGATTTGTAACTCTGATGATTGCTGGTACCTCTATCACACTCAAAATATATAGGCAACCGAAGTACCTTTCAAATAGGGCCATTGATTGGTCGAGAAAACTCTTGGCTGCCCCTGAGTGGTCAGGATCCCTTCTGTGAATGTATCTGTAGCCCAACAGCACTCGATGGGATAGGGCTTTTCTCCCATTTGCGAGCGAAGATCAACGAGGCTCAATCTCGACCTTCTCGGGAACAGCCACGATCGTGGACTCCAGAGTAGTGTGCGTTCGGCCGAGAATGCATGCTGGCCACAGTATCGCCCTTGTGCCTAGGGGTCTAAACAACTATGGCGACGGATTCCTCGACCGTTGGTTTCTCAGCGGAGCTATCAGCGTGGACCCGGACGTCACCCTGCCTGGTCTCATTTTAGCTCACGAGCCAGTGACCCTGGCTCCCAGTCTGACGCCTGGAGACCGGGCCTGGGTCAATTTTTATTACAACTAATCAGACCGAAATGGGTCTTTTTATATCCAACCCGAAAGCCCGATAACAAACATAATGTTTGGCCAAAGCGCTACGGAATGGAACGTGGTGCAATTAGACATCGCTGAAGGCCCACGACTTTTGTCGTCACTGGACCCGCGTTATCCACAAATCGTTGGGCCTACGACTGCCGACATTTTCAACGTCTCCAGCTCCCAAACTGGTGGCGAGACGGCCAGATACGAACCAGCCTATTATCTGAGAGGCGACAAAATCCCACTAATGACTGGCCGTGCTTACCAACTGATGAACATTATGCCTGCCGCGTCGTACCCTACGTTTGCAAACGAGACAGGCGGTTTTTTAGAAGTGGATGGCTATGGTATTCTGTACTATGTACGACCCGAATTGCCGGAATTACGCGGAAGAGCTGAACAGCTCGTTGTCAAGCAAGAGAACGAGTGGCTCGTGTTTACTGTACCAGAAATACCAGGATGGCGCATCGCCACTACGCTATGTTTTAATTCTTTTGCTTCGTTCGACGCAAATGTCTCGCTGAGAACTGAAAATATCATCAAGGAACCGAGTTTAACGACTTGGAATGCCACAGCTCGACGGTTTGGGATTACGCCTATTCGGCAACAGCTGGACGAAGATAGGCCAACAGATGGAGAGACAGACAGTCATCTGACGGTCTTAGAAACAATACCGGAACAGCTCAGGGGTCAGGTATCAGTTGCATTTCAAAGGTCAAAGACTCAAGGCCTCGACTACATCCTATCACCAGCGCAGGGATTCATCCAAAATGCACTGGGCGACTATGAAGCTTCTGGCAACATATTTTGCACTGACTGCAAACTCAATATACTTGCGGGCCCAGGTAGCGCAAAGTTCTGGCCAGACAACACACTAATTGATATCAACTACATGAGATTTTTTCAAAACAATAGTCAACTCCATAATCACATCTTCCAAGATATTATCCAAAGCACGCATAGCCCAGTGAGAGCCCTCCAAGCATACTACACAATCCTGGCCCGCCAGGCATATTACGACAGGCTACCGTATTTCGACATCACAGATACACCAATTATTTCGCTCTTCACCAGCGTGCCTTTCCCGAGATCACCAAGGGGGCTGATCGTGGTTAGCGTGGTGCTTTTTATTCACATCACATTGGCTGTCTTTGTCACGGTATGTTTTCTTACGAGGACTACAGTATCGCGGCTGGGAGACAACGCGTGGCAAACCTTGGCTCAGACTAGGTCCAATGATGTGGATGAAGCTTGTGCAGCTGCAACCATGTCGAAGGACGGGGACGTTAGAGAATGGCTGGCGTCTAGGGGTATGGGAAAGGGCTTGTTTCATCTCGGATGGACCGGAGACCCCCCAAACGAGACCGTCGGACCAAAAAGAGACTGAATTTGCGTAATTGTGTCAGCTTCTGAATAGAACTCCTTGAAAAATAAAATCGTATAGCGTTCCCAGGTGTATTCCACTATCTCGGAGCATCGTGAGATGATGATTCGTTCTGCTTGGATGCTCAGGTCGACGTTCTCGTTATCTAGGTCTGTGATTGAACATGGTCTCGGTCTTTTGCGTCCTGCCTGTTTGATGCGCTTTGGTCTTGGTTGTGGAAGCTGATTTGAATGTTTAGAAGGACCTCCGCGTTCACGCCGCTCTAGAGATAGGAGCTTCTGGTGAATGCTATTAATTGTTTTGCGGAGCTCCCCAATATCTTCGACGTAAGCTCCGGGCTGGTTGTCGTTAAGTATCGACGTGTTGGTGACCACTAGGGAATCCGCATGCTGTCTCGTCGGGCTACTGTCCTTCTTCATGAAGTGAACTTCACTGAGAGTATTGCCCGTGACGGACGGCGCGCTGGCCTGGGAGCCTTCTTCAATGTCGTTATCGTAGCCATTTCTATTACCATCGTCGTCGGAATCATCTGTGATATTGTTCGTGAGATCGACGATGAAAGGAGACCTGGATTTGCTAAGCTCTCTGGCGTAGGAAGACTTTGTGACGTTGGTTGGTCGAAATCCCTAAATTAGGGAACACGACGAACTGTAATAGAGTTGGTAGAAGATGCCTAACATACTGGCAGCTTCAAACACCTAGTAGGTGATGGTTGAAATCCACACCAAACAGAAAGGCGGGGCGATGCAAACAGGGGGTAGGTGTTGATTGAGAAATAGGGAGTAGGTGATGAATGAGAGAACTTGCTTCATCATGAAGTAAAAAGTCTAGTTATTTGAAGTTCTTAGACATAATATCAGTAAAAAATATAATGTACAGTAAGTTTGGAGTTAACTGTTACGACCCAACAAGAGACCAGGGCGTGCCCCAATGGCACCTGGCGGCTACAACGCACATATATGCAAGACGGGACGATGATGATGATGATGATGATGATGATGATATATTTAACGTCTGGTAACAAAAGGACGTACCGGGCGTTATGCCGACATGGTCTATGCTAATCTAAACTATATTATAGGCTACCGTCTTTACCTAACGTTCCTATTTAATGACTCGGGCAAATTTTGGAAAAGAAATTGGTCTCCTCTATCTATTCGTATAAAAGAGAGGCTCCCTTAGCAGAACCTAATAAGAAATCAATACTTACTTTGGCCATACGTTGGCGGAGGTAGCGCGGTGTAGCCTTGCGTCCACGCTTACAGAAGTAGAAATAGACTGGTATCTTAGGTTTCCCACAGCTGCAATTAAGCAACGTATCTTAATGAGCGAATCTCTCGTAGTATACTGCAAAGTCTCCATGATGGGATCTTGCTGCGTATAGCCTTCCTAGTAAGTGCCGAGGGAGGCGGAGTTCGGGCGGCTTAGGGTGAAGAATTATCTCGAGGTCGGTATATTACCGAGGGCATTAGGACAGCCATTTTCTAGCAAAGGCTTGGAAGGCAGCTGCTTTAGCTTGCCTTTCTAGGTGCGCTAATGAGGGCTGTGTTTGTGATTTTGGGATTAGTTTGCAGGCTTCCTTGGCTAGAGCATCCGCTTCTTTATTTCCTGGTACTCCCGTATGCTCAGGGCACCACCAAACATAAACCCTGCCGGGGGTTGTCCAGCTCTCTCTTTGTCTCCGAGTCTAGGAGGAAGAGAGCCTATTGAAGGCCCTAAATCTTGCCTGGCTACTTCCTATGCTCTGGGAGTATAGTCTAGCCGCGACTGCAAGGTTATCGAGGCAGATATAGATATTATCTACCATACGAGCCGTAGGAGCCCGGGTAGCTTCTATTAGGCCGTAATACACAGTATATACCTCAGCGTTATATACCTTAGTTTAGGAGCCGAGTAGTTTGGATCCGCGGAAGATCTACCGTATAGCTTGGTACCCTACCTAGCTTGCTCCGGCGGAGGTATTACTGCCGTTCGATATCTAAGACCCGTTAGTATAGACAATAATATCCCGTTTAGAGAAAGTTGCTATCCTGCCTGCAAAGGAGAGGGCCTATTCTTCTTTGGTCTTATTAGGTTCGTAGCCGACCCTGGCGAGGGCTATCTGCCAATCCGCTAGTTACTCCCAAGGGGGGAGTTCTAACGGATCGATGTATTCGGTATTTTTGCTTACGAGGCTTGCTATTCGTCATAGCCGTAAGTCTGGTCCTGATTTATCCCTGAGTCTCGTTCGGAGAGGGTGTCGCTCGTCCAGACGATGGATTCTAGTGGACGCTGTATAGAGCTTTGCATCTAGTATCACTTCTGCTAGGGGTAGAGCCGCCTTGTACTATAGGATCGGTATAGGCATCGTTCTATATACGGGGACCATCGCTCTAATGGCTTTGGTTTACGTCGCGTCTAATTAGTATAGTAGATTACCAACCCCGTTTAAGATAGTATATCTATTCTTTATCCGGCTCTTGCCGGGCCACTATACTTTAGATATATAGTACTAAGTAGGTAATATATAAAAGGTGATCGCTTAACGAAGTAAGTATATCCCATCGAGTGCTGCAAGGCGACAGTACATTGGCTCCACATAAGGGGCCCTCTTTTACCCCGCACCGCATCTGGTACATCCACTGCTTGAGTTGCCCCTATGATTTCTACTACGGTACATCCACCAAACTGCCTCGAGTGCGATGTAGCTCTCTGTAACTCAGAAGATTGCTGGTACCGATTTCATACGCAGAATCTCTAATAATTGGAAGTATCTATTATCAATTACGTTGGTTGGTTGGAAAAAGGGGCCCGAAGTGGCCCGATTGGCTGCTCCCCCGCATCTCAATGTACTGTCGCCTTGCAGCACTCGATGGGATAGGCGCGCCCTAGAAAGTATTCCCTAGTCCCCGTAGTTTGTTAACTACTTAGCATGCCTTTATAGAGAGGTTTCTTACATAATTCTTAAATATAAGTTTATAATCAAAGTGAACTGTTACGGCCAGCTAGTCGTAGGGGTAGTTTGCAGAAGTTGAGGCTGCGGAACTGGTAACAGTATTCGTAGTCGGGGATAGCTTCAGGGAAGCTATGTCTGTCAATCGTAAGGGTAGGTAAGGCTTCGGTGATCAATCGTAGTCTTGTCAAGGTGATAGCTGAAAGCGGATGTTAATCCTGATACGAAGTTAATTGCTGAAGAGCTATGGAAAGTCTGTCCTAGAGTCCGGCTCGAGTCCATCCTATATACAAGTCCTGGTCCTGAACATATCCCTTGTCAATGATCAGTTCCTCTGATCGGGTGAGCGCTCATTATGATGATGATGATGATGTATTTAACGTCTGGTGGGTGAGCGCTCATTGTTTGGTGTCAGGCCCATCCCAGTACACTCGTTACAACGATTGTCACACTATGCCTATGAAACAATATGGTCTTACACAAGCATGACTAAGTTTGCCAAGGATATGCCAGTATAAAGGGTCTTCCACTCACTATATAGATAGTCGGGATATTCCCATAGCCACTCGTTCTTCATACTCATCAATACATCCCATTGACCCCCTACCTGATAATCGCTGCCCAACATTTGGCATGAGCGCTCATGGCCCCACCATGGTCGCTCATGTCTTATCTTATCATCACGTGACTTGTACCATAGTTCTTCCGTTCCGTGAGAGGGTGCCTAGTGTCCCTTGTCTCCTGCATCATACCTCGAAAGGTACCCACTGTTAGTAATTGTTAAGGTTATAGAGGGCTACGGCCCACTGCACTATCATCTCTCAACATCAGCCCATACGAGCTGAATTCCACGACCATGGCGGTCTCCCTAGATGTAGGGCCATCGATCACGGTTCACGGGGACGCCGGTATATCTCGGCGGTCGGGGCGAGTCCGGAAGCCGACTGCAAAGGTCAGAGTGGTTGAGCAGGTTAACCACCAGGACAACTCTGAGCTTAAAGACGAGATCAACAAGCTTTCGAATCTTGTCCAGGACCTCCTACGTCGGGACGCCGAGAGGGAACAGTTTTTGAAAGACTGTTTGACGAAGATTGAATTCTTGGAGAGAGAGCTTCAGGAGGAGAAACAGCGTTCAAACCGGTATTAACGTGGTCTAGCAAGGTCTATGCACGCTATTGGCACAGGGCCTAGCGAGACTGACCTGAGTTCCCAGGGGCATCCCTTGCACATAACCCAGAACCAGCCGCCCCTAGTCCGTTCATACGCGGCGGCGGCGAGCCAGCCACTGTCTAGAGGACAGGATGAACCAACGCCAGCCAAACAAGGCGCAAAACAAGCTACAAACCGGGCGGCCTTAAAGGATCTACGCGTCTTTGCATATCTATCGCCTGAAAGCCCGCTTCGGAACGAGAAAGCTTACGATATATATATCTTCGTTCGGGAAAGGCTAAGTCCCTAAGCCCGAGAAGCCCTCAAGGGGATCGACCATGTTAAGATAGGATTAGCACTCCTACCTTCGTCAATGGATGGTGTAAAAGTCCTGCTAGAGAACAGAGAATAGATCGCTGCCCTTCTCCAAGCGTAAGCGATCGAGCAACGCGATACCTAGATCCGAGCCTATATGGCAAACGTCCCTTACACCAGGCATTGTCTAGTAACCAACACTGAGCTGGAAATTACGACCGAGGAGCTCCTTGAAGAGATCCAGGTCTTGACGAAACTCAAGCCTGAAAAAGCATACTTCTCTAGGAAGGACGAAGTCGAAAGGCTAGGCACGGTGATAGCCTGGTTCAAGGCGGAAGCCGTAAGGCAACTACCAAGACGCCTCCGTTTGATAGGGGCCAGCGTTTTTGTAAACCTGTAGTTCCCGAAGGAGAAGAGGTCTCCTTAATGTCTCCGCTGCGGCGGTTTTCACAGCGAACGAACGTGCACCAGAAGGAAGAGATGCCTCAAGTGCAGCTCTCCTTCCCACACAACTAATCAACACCGGGCACCCTGCGGCGGCACTGAGGGTCACGATGGCTGCGACTGCCCCTTTAAATGCCCGTCGTATAACGGGCCTCACGCCGCCTTCGATGCGACTTGCCCTATCCAACCCAAAGTGGTGAAGGGGGTAGTCCAAAGGAGAGATAAGGCTCAGCTACGGGCCATCCGAGCTAAGGGAGAAAGATTGTGGAGAAATACGACCCAGCAGTCGCATCGACATTCCCGTAAAGAAAAATAAGCGATAGACTATACCCCGGCAAATAAGATATAAAAAAAGAATATAGCCCTCTAAAACCCTACAAATTATATAAGCGAATATAGGTAGGCGGGCATCCGCCCACGAAACAGCACTAAACCTGGCTTACGCAGCCCAGATCGATATACTCCTAATATAAGAGCCGTCTATCTATTCGGAGGAGAGGAGGCTTACAAGACACCACCCAGGTTTTGAGACTTTCACCCCAGTAAATAACTGGACCGAAGACCGTCCTAGGGTACTTACCTACCTCCGTAAAGGAACTAGGGTACGAGGCGTATAAATACGGCCTCTACCCGATCCATCTATAGACCTGCTCTTCTTACGACTCCTCTTAGGAACGAAGGAGGTCCTTATAGTTATTAACGTGTATAACGCCCCTCGTGGCTCTCTGCGATCTGGCCAGGCTCTTAGGAACATCCTAGCGGCCTGGTAACCTAAACCTGAGGATCGAGTACTGATTGCGGGGGATTTTAACTTACACCATTGGACGTAGCAGCCCGAGGCCACGAGTTCCCCGGACGCTGAAAACCTAGTAGAATGGGCAGAAGCCGCCAGCCTTGTCCTAATGTCACCTATAGGTAAACCCACGCACAAAGGCGGTAACACCCTAGATTTATGCTGGGCGTCCAGTAACCTCCATGGGGCTTCCACCAGCATAGAAACGTCACTACACACGACATCAGACCACGAATCTCTGCTTACCCGGGTCCCCTTGGCCCTGATCGATTCACCCAGCCAGACCCCGGGAAGGTTTCGGCTCGATACGATGGACGATAAGCTTTTCCTCGGCATCATTAAACGCAACTTACAACCCATGCGCCGCACTACAAGCAACATCCAAGACCCACAGTCTTTAGATCTCCTAGCACAATAGCTTACGGACTGTCTTATTAAAGCACTCACGGCTTCCACAAAGCGCACGCTCGGGAAAGGTATAGGGAGACCATACTGGAGCGAAAGCTGCATACGTAAATACCGAGCCTATGCGAGTAAGTGAGCGATATTAGTAAGACTCCGCGCAGCCGGAGTGAACTGCTAATGGGAAGAAGAGGAGGTCGAAGCTCTAAAACAGGACTTCCTCTACGAGTTTAAACGCTCCAAGGATGCCTTTTGGAAAGATAAGATCTCCTCAGCCTCCTTAAGTAAAGACATATTTGAAATGGTCGGTTGGTACAAAGCCATAGGATCCTTTCAGACCCCGCCACTCCGAGATGTAGATAACCAAGATACGCTTGTCTTATAACCAAAAGAGAAGCGCGACTTATTTACCCGCGTCCTCCTTAGAAACGCTGCAATCTCCGAGGACATACTAACAGAAAGCCTAGTCTTACAAAGGCAAGCTACGCTTCCTTTCCCGCAGGTTACGAAGGACGAGGTACGGTCTTCGGTTCTTACCGCAGGAAACACGACTCCTGGGACCGACGGAATCACTACGGCTACTTTAAAAATAACATAGCCAGTTATCGAGGATATTGTCCTCTTATTTTATAGCGGGTATATACGCGAGGGTTAACATCCTACTTGTTTTAAAGAAGCAACTCTCGTGATCCTAGCAAAACCGGGAAAAAGAGACAAGACACTCCCGCGCTCCTATAGGCCAATTACGCTCTTGGCCGTCCTCGGAAAAGGCTTAGAGAGACTCATCGCCAGACGACTTACCTAGATCGCAGTTAAACATCGTATTCTACACGATCAACAGTTTAGAGCACTCCCTCTTCGCTCTTGCAGCGACCTCATCGCAGCGGCCATCCACGACATCGAGTACGCCTAGCAAAGAGGCCTAGTTACCTCTATACTTATGCTCGATATAAAAGGGGCTTTCGACGCCGTACTCCCAGGACGACTAGTCCGACGCCTCTACAAACAAGGATAGCCGGAGAACCTCGTACGCTAGGTCTCAAGTTTTATTACCGGAAGGAGAGTAAGAATAAGGCTTAATAGGGAGGTAGGAGACGTCTTCGGTCTCGAATACGGACTACCACAAGGCTCACCCGTATCTCCCATTCTGTTCATACTCTATATTAACGTGGTTGATAAGCGAGTGGGTCAGACAAGCGAGTGGATCAGCCGACCGCGACCAACATATCTTCCACCCTTCATAGGCGTTACGCCACAACCAAGCATGTCATCACAAAGTAATGAAGGCCAGCTAACCTTAGCGGTTCAGGCTATCAAAACGACACCAAATCTTAGTATCCGAGCGGCATCCCGGATCTACTCAGTACCCTTCTCAACCTTACGCCATCGTCTAAGGGGAAAGTTATCACGACGCGACACTATGCCTAGATCGCGGAATTTGACTACGCTTGAAGAAGAGAAGCTAGTTGAGTATATTCTCGACCTAGATTCCCGATCATTCCCTCCCCGCATTAGAGGTGTGGAAGAAATGGCTAATCGACTGCTCGCCGACCGCAACGCGCCCCCAGTTGGGAAGCGCTGGGCTTCGAACTTCGTCAAGCGACAACCACAGCTCCAGACGCGCTTTTTTCGCAAGTACGACTACAAGAGGGCCCAATGCGAAGATCCAAACGCCATAAACGCGTGGTTTCGCCTTGTGGCGAACACAATCGCGAAATATGGTATTGTGGACTCTGATATCTATAACTTTGATGAGACTGGGTTTATGATGGGCCAGATTGCATCTGGGATGGTCGTCACGAGCGCCGAAAGGCGTTCAAACACGAAAATGATGCAGCCTGGTGACCGTGAATGGGTTACAGTCATTCAGGCCATTAGTTCGTCGGGCTACAGCGTCCCGCCGTATATCATCGTTGCAGGCCAATATCACCTCTCCACCTGGTACACGGAAACCAATCTCCCACGCGACTGGGTCATTGCAACGTCTGACAACGGATGGACAACAAACTAAAGAGGCCTAGATTGGCTCCAGCACTTTGATCGGCATACAAAACTGCGTGCAACTGGCAGTTATCGCCTCCTCGTCGTCGATGGGCATGAAAGTCACCACGCTGCCGACTTCGAGATATATTGCAAGGAAAACAATATCGTCACACTCTGTATGCCGGCCCATTCGTCTCATCTGCTTCAGCCCTTAGACGTTGGGTGCTTTGGGCCACTAAAGACGGCTTATGGTCGACAAATTGAGGATAAGATGCGCCGGGGTAATACGCATATTACAAAGGAAGACTTCTTCCCTGCGTTTCGCGAGGCTTTTGCCCAAGCTATTACGGAAAAGAACATTCAGGGAGGTTTCAGAGGGGCTGGGCTTGTCCCTTTGAGTGCCGAAAGTGTGCTTTCAAAGCTTGATATCAGGTTACACACTCCAACACCTCCAGGATCCCTCCCAACAACACCCCCTGCGTGGACTTCTCAGACGCCAAACAACCCAACAGAAGCATCTTCTCAGTCTGAACTCATCAAAAGGAGGATCTCCCGCCATCAGAATAGCTCACCAACTTCAATTATTGAAGCTGTTGAGCATCTATCAAAGGGGGCGCGTGGATTTATGCACCAGATTGCGTTATTAAGGTCTGAGAACAAAATCCTTCGTGAGGAAAACAACCTACTAAGCCGGCGCCGGAGGGCTAAGAAAACACGTCTCAGACAAGGAGGAAGTCTTACTATAGCTGAGGCTGAGGACCTTCAGTCGCAGAGAGAAGCAACAGCTCAGATCGAGGAGGAAACACGCCGGAGTAGTGGTCGCCGACCGAGGACCGAGACGGGCCAACGGCGATGTGGCGTCTGTGGGAACACTGGTCATAATGCACGAACATGTCAATTTGCTGAAGAAATGTCTGAAGAAGAGGATCTTAAATAGTTTCAATTGAATTACTTTTCTTAGTGCTGCGTATCGGTCGCAAATGTGCTGTGGTCGCGGTCGGCTGATCCACTCGCTTGTCTGATCCACTCGCTTATCAACCACGTTAAACCTCTTTTCAAGCTAGGTATAGCTCGGCGTTCACTTCGACCGTAAACTCACATTCAAAAATCACGTAAAAAACCTCTCCGCAAAAGCATACCAAGTAGTCAATAAACTACGGGGACTAGGGAACACTATCTGGGGCGCACCTGCGTACTTACTTCGTCAAGCGATCACCTCTTATATATTACCTACTCAGTACTATATATTTAAAGTATAGTGGCCCGGCAAGAGCCGGATAAAGAATAGACGTACTATCTCAAACGGGGTTAGTAGTCTGCTACACCAACTGGACGCGACGCAAACCAAAGCCATCAGAGCGATGGTCCCCGTATACAGAACTACGCCTGTACCGATCCTACAGCGCGAGGCGGCTCTACCCCCAGCAGAGGTGATACTGGACGCGAAGCTCCACACAGCGTCCACTAGAATCCATCGTCTGGACGAGCGACACCCTCTCCGAACGAGACTCAGGGACAAATCAGGACCAGACTCACGGCTACGACGAATGGCAAGCCTCGTAAGCAAAAATACCGAATACATCGATCCGTTAGAACTCCCCCCTTGGGAGCAACTAGCGGACTGGCAGACAGCCCTCGCCAGGGTCGGCTACGAACCTAATAAGACCAAAGAAGAACAGGCCCTCTCCTTTGCAGGCAGGATGGCAACTTTCTCCAAGCGGGACATTATTATCTATACTAACGGGTCCTAGATATCGGACGGCAGTAGTACCTCCGCCGGAGCAGGCTAGGTAGGGTACTAAGCTATACGGCAGATCTTCCGCGGATCCGAACCACTCGGCTCCTAAACTAAGGTATATAACGCTGAGGTATATACTGTGTATTACGGCCTGATAGAAGCTACCCGGGCTCCTACGGCTCGTATAATAGATAACGTCCATATCTGCCTTGACAACCTCGTAGTCGCGGCTAGACTATACTCCCAGAGCATAGGAAGTAGCCAGGCTAGATTTAGGGCCTTCAATAGGCTCTCTTCCTCCTGGACTCGGAGATAAAGAGAGAGCTGGACAACCCCCGGCAGGGTTTATGTTTGGTGGTGCCCTGAGCATACGGGAGTACTAGGAAATAAAGAAGCGGATGCTCTAGCCAAGGAAGCCTGCAAACTAATCCCAAAATCACAAACACAGCCCTCATTAGCGCACCTAGAAAGGCAAGCTAAAGTAGCTACCTTCCAAGCCTTTGCCAGAAAATGGCTGTCCCAATGCCCTCGGCAATATGCCGACCTCGAGATAATTCTTCATCCCAAGCCGCCCGAACTCCGCCTCCCTCGGCACTTACTAGGAAGGCTATACACAGCAAGATCCCATCATGGAGACTTTGCAGCATACCACGAGATATTCGCTCATCAAGATACGTTGCTCAACTGCAGCTGTAGGAACCCAATAGTAGTAGTAGTAGTGGTGTTTTACATCATCAGGGACAGGTGCCCAGCTATCTATGTAACTAAGCTCCGATCAACCAGAGCGCCCTTTGGGCATATGATGTGCCGTGCCGCCATTATAGCGTACGACAAGTCAGGCAGTCTATAATGTACACTTTTCTTCTCGTGCCTAGAGCAGTGGAGTTTAGTATCTAATCCCCAGGGTCCGTTCAGTTCCAAAAAGCACGCCAGCAGGGGGTCCCTGACTCGGCAGAAGCGAATGGGTCTCTAGCAGCCCTACGCCGTCCACAGACGGCGTTGCCGCAACAAGTAACCGGCCCTCGGAGGCATATTTGCCTACGCGAGCATGGATGTAGGAACCCAAGACACCAGTCCATTTCTACTTCTGCAAGCATGGACGCAAGGCTATACCGCGCTACCTCCGCCAACGTATGGCTAAAGCAAGCATTGATTTCTTGTTAGGTTCTACTAAGGGAGCCTCTCTTCTATGCGAATGGATAGAGGAGACCAATTTCTTTTCCGAAATTTGCCCGAGTTATTAAATAGGAACGTTAGGTGAAGACGGTAGCCTGTAATATAGTTTAGATTAGTATAGACCATGTCGGCATAGCGCCCGGCACGTCCTTTTGTTACTAGACGTTAAATACATCATCATCATCATCATTATCCAAGCGATCCTTGGATAACCAGGATATGAGCTATCCAACATATCCAAACAAGGACACTGTCCAGCACAAAGGACATGTTCAGAATCAGGACTTGTATATAGGATGGACTTGAGCCGGACTCTAGGACAGACTTCCCATAGCTTCTTCAGCAATTAACTTCGTATCAGTATTAACATCCGCTTTCAGCTATCACCTTGACAAGACTACGATTGATCACCGAAGCCTTACCTTACCTTACGATTGATAGATATAGTTTCCTTAAAACTATTCCACGACTACGATTACTGTTGACAGTTCCGCAGCCTCAACTTCTGCAAACTACCCCTACGACTAGCTGGCCGTAACACAAGGCTCATCTTTGTCTTCATCATCATTAAGCTTAAGGTAGTTGGGAAGAGTCTATCGATAATTTCTTCGACAGCTCGGAAGTCTGGTAGTTGCTACTGCGATGCTAAGGTTCCTCGTAATTTTACTTTGCTTTCATTCCAACACCAACCAATGTGCCAGGATAAAAACTCAACTCCGGCCTACCAATCTACGCCAATGGAGCCACCAATGGCTTCATATGTGTTTTTCAATCCTCTTGAGCTTTAATTATTCCTCCTCTGTTTCTGGGTTTTGACCATATACAACATTGCTGCACAGAAGTAGTCAGTATGTACGCAAGCAACCCAATCTCGCCCAAAAGGTACCAAAACACTTACTAGTGCAGCCAAGCATGAGCTTTTCCGGTTTTCAGCTCGTTGCGTACCCCCGACAGCAACACGATAACCTCTTCCTTGCTCCAGCCGAGGACGCCACAGAGAAGTCGTAGGGTGAAAGCCTCCAGGCCATCCAACATTTGAATGAGGTTACACATGCCAAGATCCTTCAAGTGAGGGTCTTTGGCCCAAGGTCCAGCAGGGATCTTAAAAGGCTTGTGGACGATATTGATCAGTCCGGTGTTCTCCCTCACCAGCGTCTCCAACTTCGGCCCGACCTGTCCATCACGGCCCAAGACCTCGCAAGCTTCCATGAAGTAGCCCATCCAGCGGAGGAGCTCGGTGCCTTCAGTTGTGCCGTCATCCGAATAGAGCATGTAATCCCAGTCTTGGAATTCGGCCCAGCCCCCAGGATTCAGGTTCCTAAGAAACTTATTGATATGACACAGCATTAAAACCTTCAGAATCTTGACTTACTCGTAGACTCGTCTCACGTATGTCGGCCAATCAGCTAAGGCGCCAGCCATATAACGACTGAATATAAAATCGTACTTATCCTCCCCAATCCATTCGCTTTCAACGTCGTCGATTTCAAACTTGACATTAGGTGGGACCCTGGAAGTGTAAGTTTGGTTGTTGGTCAAAACTGAGTGGCCTTGATGAGTGAACATACCAGGGTGGCTGAATAGCACTCAGATCGTTTCCAAGGATCTGTGTCTTTGTCAGAGGTCAAACCAATATACGCTCGCCTACTGTATTGCAATTACCTCTGCGTTTGGGAACAGATCACCCATTTCGATGGCCCCTGTAAAGAAGAAGAGAAGTATAAGCCTCTGGCCATATTTGCAACGCGATTGAAAGCGCGATTACTCACAGATTCCAGTGCCAGTGCCAACATCGAGAATTCGGTGAGTCTTGTGCTCATTAATAGGCGCAAGAAAGAGTCGATTTCCAATAGTCTTGACTAGTAAAGTGTGAACCACGTCGAGTCGTTCCATTTCAGTCTACAAGTGACATTTCGTGTTAGTGTCTCGTCACGAACTGATGGCTCTATGACCCGCAATACGCACCTCATCATTGGGGAACACGTAGGCTGTTGTATTTGTTATCAATTAGTACAAACCGAAACCCTAGCAGTGCTCTTGATGAGCTCTATAAGATCCATGGAGGTGATGCTGGAGTCTGGGTTCTGCACTTACCACCAGATCGAAAGGCATGATAACGCCGACCGTACTCGGTAGGATAATCAACGATGGAAGATGACAATGACGCAGTGTATGAGGAGCTATTGAATCGATATCAGTACACGCTACAAGTTCATGCACTCTTTTCTTGCCATCGGCAATTGCTGTGACGGAGAGTCGGGAGTTAGGGGCGAGAGTACATTCTGTCATCGATGGTCGACGCATCTTCCTAAGGAATGACTTAGCTTAAGCTTGACTTGAGAGACACAATCTATGAAATTCAATGAACGCACAGTTGTTCCGTCGTCAATCTCAATTGTGGCCGGGGTCTCGGCATCTTCGGGAGGAGACTGGGGGGTTGGCGTCGCTCCTGCGCCACCCACCGATGCTGGCGTTGCTGCTAGCGGAGTCGCTGCCGTCGGCATTGCTACTGATGGGCTAGTTACGGACGCTGGCATGGCGGGTGAGGCGGCCGACTGTGGTGACTTTGGCGACTTCGGGGATTTTGCTGACTTGGGAGAGCCTGTCGGCGGGCTTGCGGTTGCTTTGGGAGTTGAGTCCGCCATGATTACTGGCAACTGATGTTTGCCAAGTCTCTGTGGCTAAGATTAGTGAGTTGGCTGCGGAGTTGAAGAACAAACAGCATCCAGAGACGACTGCCAAAGCAAGTGGAAAAGTCGCGGGGTTTTGTAAAGTGGCGGATAAGAGGCAAACCCCCGCAGCTTGGCAGGCTTCGATGTTGTTGGTTCTGTTGGAACCAAGTGCATTGTTCGATATCGATATGCGAGACGCATGCGGACTAAAGCGTGCAGAAACCTGACCTCCTTCCACAATTGTTTGCTTCCTAGGTGGGCTGTTTAACTGCCCACAACACGAAACGAAATCTGTCATCCCATAGCCTCGGATGCCGCTTTGCAGCTCGCCTGTTCGCGGAGTGTTTCCTATCATCAGGCTGCTAGTATTGACCTTAATGCTGCGACGATAGCTCTGACAGCATCAGACTTTCGAAATCCTCCATGTCGGCTAAAATATCAAAAGGCTTGTTCCAAGCCAACTTGGAGCATTGATGAACTGCAGAAGAACTTCAGGTGCAGGGTTCCTGCCAGCTGGCACTTTCAAAGATGGCGGGCCAACCGCATTCTGACCCTATTCGGACAGCTGCAGCTCCGTGGTCCTGATCCACAGGAAATCATGGGCCCGGAACAATTCCGGTAGCCCACGTTGCTAGATGGAATACGTGATTTCATATGTCACCAATCCTTTGTCATTTCCGCCCCGCCCAAGTGGGGGAACAGAGCAAACGATCCTTGAACCATCCACCCCTTTGACTTCATGTATCAGACATGCGAATGCCTAAGAACCTCACACCGGGTGCTAAAGATCATTCGACACATAGTGACCTTCACATAGTTTTGGTGCACCAAGTACAGGTCATCTCACTAGTTACGGCGAGTGCCTCGTCAACCAGCATCATGTCTATGGCTATGCGGAGACGACATCACCCCCATACCGGACAATGGAAGGCGGTTCAAATTGTGACAAGCTTCGAGATACACCGCGGAATATTTGCTATCCAAACACGTGAACTAAGGTCATGAATTGAATTCCAATCCAGAACGCCGGAGAAGGTCGAAGCTACTTCGTATGTAGTATGGGTGAATAGGAACACAAAGACTATCTATTTTGCGGGCAGGTGTTGGAACTCATTCACCCACTGGTTCCTCGGCTTGCTCAGCGTGCTCTTACCGCGCCGCAAGAAGTTCCCGTATCCCATATCGCTAGCGATACCGCTGCCATCGCGGTCCCAAATCACCTTGCCTCGCAGGATGGTGAAGCGCGGCCAGTTGTTAAACTTCATCCCCTCGAAAGGAGAGTAGTCAATATCATGATGTAACATCGAATTCTCCAAGACGAACGGCTTTATCTTTGCAGAGCACGTCCCGCCGTTGGCAGCAACCTGCTCAGGTATAGTGTACCAAATGACAAAGTCAGCATCATACCCGGCGGCGATCGCACCCTTGGTATATCCCAACCCATAGAGCTTTGCGGGGTTCGTCGCCGTGACCTCGACAAACTTTTGCGGCGTCACTCTACCCAACAGCACACCGCCCTCAAACAGCAAGGGCATTCGCGTCTCAACACCGGGAAGCCCATTTGGGACCTGGTCATACTGCATGGAACAATCTTCCTTGCCCAGGCCCGCCTTCTTGCCGCCAGGATGATCGTATTGACTCGGCGCGTGGTCCGAACTGAACGTCGTAAATGTCCCGTTGGCGATACCGGCCCACATGGCATCCAGGTCCATGCAGTCCTCCCGTAGCGGCGGACTGCAAATGAGCTTCGCGCCGGAGAAGCCATCAGTAGCCGGATGAGACGGCTTCAGGGCGTCGGCTGTGAGATAGAGGTAATGGGGGCACGTCTCTGCTTGAATGGGCAGAAGCCGTGTCTGCGCACTTCTGACGTGCGCAATTGAGGTCTTGGACGACATGTGGACGATGAGGATGGGGATATCACAGAGCTCGGCGAGGGCGATGATGCGGTACGTCGCCTCATCCTCGGCGATATTGGGCCGGCTGATGGCGTGGTAGTATGGCGCCGTAAGTTTCTGCTCTGCAAGGCGGGCCGTGATCCAGGTTATCATGTCGCTGTTTTCGGCGTGGACCATGGTCGTCATGCCTAGGTTCCTGGTGGCCATCATGACGTCTAAGATTTCGCCGTCTTTCAGTTGGAGGGGTTTGTAGGTCATGTAGAGCTTCACAGAGGTGATGCCCTCGCTAACAAAGAATGGAAGCTCATCGTGGAGGATAGTTGGGGTTGGGTTCGTGAGGATGATGTGGAAGCCATAGGCGCAGTAAGTCAAACCCCCCACTTCCTGGCACCCCCCTGTTTCTGGCACCCACAAAAACGCGAAAATCCACCACAACCCAATGCCCACCCCCAACCTCCTTTTATCACAACATTTTCAATTCGCGTCCAAATGGGCTCATCTTTTGCACATACCTTCTTCTATATCTAATGCCTCAATATACCGAAGATCAGCTTCGTCAGGCTCTCGAGGACATCTCAAACGGCAAGAGTCAAAAGAGAGCCTCATTGGAGTATGGGATACCACGATCAACCCTCCAACTACGTCTCCAAGGTGGTCAGACTAGGAAAGTGGCTTTTGCTGACTGGCAGAGGCTGTCTCCTGACCAGGAGAGTAAGCTGGCACAATGGGTTCGCATTCAGGCTTCGCTGGGCCTCGCACCAACGCACCAACAGGTGAAGGAATTCGCAGAGCGAGTTCTGGCTGCTGCTGGGGATACCAAACCACTGGGAAAAGGCTGGATCTATGCCTTTGTGAGAAGGAACCCTATCATTAAGGTTCAGAGAAGTCGTTCTATCGATTCTAGACGCGTTAATGGGGCATCTACTGAGGTCATTAGGAACTGGTTTAAGTTCCTCGCTATCCCTGAGATCAAGGACATCAAACCAGCCAACAGATATAATATGGATGAGACTGGCATCCTCGAGGGTCAGGGAGCTAATGGGTTAGTGCTGGGTATGGCTGAGACGACGTCTGTTCGCAAGAAACAACCTGGGTCGAGGGCATGGGTCTCTATCATTGAGTGTATCTCAGCCTTGGGTAGGGCACTTCGTCCTCTTATCATTTTCAAGGGGAAGACAGTCCAACAGCAGTGGTTTCCATTACATCTCGTTCCATACGATGGGTGGGAGTTCACAGCAACAGATAATGGCTGGACTACAGACTTAACTGCCATTGAATGGTTAGAGAAGGTGTTCATCCCACAGACTATGCCTGAGGCTGAAGGGGAGGCTCGACTGCTGATTGTGGATGGGCATGGGAGTCATACAACGACAGACTTCATGTGGAATTGCTATATTAACAATATCCATTTACTGTTCTTACCACCACACTCCTCTCATGTCCTCCAGCCTCTTGACCAGTCTGTCTTCAGCCCTGTTAAGTCAGCCTATCGGAAGGAGCTCGGTTACTTGTCTCAATGGAACGACTCTACCATTATAGGTAAAAGGAACTTCCTGGACTGTTACCAGAAGGCTCGACTTGCTGGTCTATCAGTCTCGAACATCAGAAGTGGTTGGAAGTGGACTGGTCTACACCCTGTGGCGATGGTTAAGCCCCTGATGAACCCTATGGTACTACCTGAGCCTCCTGCTAAGCCCACCACACCCAAACCAACTAGTCAGGGCAGAAAGCGATGCCATAATGGTCAACAAACTACCCCTGTTGAGCCATGGGATTCTGCCTCCTCTGCAGTGGTCTGGTCGACACCCAGGAAGCTGGCAGAGCTCAGCGGTCAATTGCACTTATACACCCAACTCGACAATGATACCAGCACTCAACGGCTGCTGTTCAGGAAGGTGAAAAAAGGCTTCACAGAGCAGGCCTGGCAACTGGCAGCTGCCCAGCAGCAACTAGCTCACCTGAGGGCTCAAGTTACCAACGCTGCAGTGAGGAAGAGGAAGACTGTTCAAATCGATCCCAACACGAAGTTCGCGAACATCAGGGATATCCATCGGGCTCAAATCGAAGCGGGTGAAAAGGAGGCTATCACGGCTGAATCCAGCGACTCTGAATGCCCTAGTGAGGCTGGCAGCTGTATTGTAGTGGGTGTGGTTGAGGATCAATAGTTAATAGTAATGAGGAGGTCGGGTTGTGATCCCATCGTTTTTGTGGTGCCAGAAACAGGGGGGTGCCAGGAAGTGGGGGGTTTGACTTATGACTTTCCCCTGGAACGTGAGTGATGTCATCTACGACTGGGTGAAGAGACTGGTGGATGCGTTCCTGGGTAGCGAATGCGATGATAGTTGTGGTGCCACCCGCAATTGCTGATCGAGTGCCGGTCTCGAAGTTGTCTCCTGTTGGAGAGTTATCCTAAAATACTGGCAGCAATGGACTGTAGTAGAATCCGTTGAAAACACCATAGAAAAGAAAGTGGAGACAGTAAAGATATGGGGTAGAATCCGATAAAAAGACAAGGGGGTAGAATTCGATGAGGTTTTCTTAGGTAAAATAGACTTTATAGATGTATATCGAAAGCTAGTAGTTAGGCGAGCTTAGATATTATTTTACTTTTTATCGAGCAGTACTTAGACAGGCAGGGGTCATTTTGTATATATTGATAAGTATAACAAATAAATGGCTAGAGAAAGAAACCTTATATCTATATAATAAGTAACTATACGATTCCCTTATATAAAGATACCCTTACTAGCCTTATTTATACCTCTAATTAAGTATAAGTTAGGTCACTCGAGGTGAAATGATTACCGTAGCGAATATACTAAGGTAGTTTAATATACCCCTCTAGGTTTAGGCTTTACCTAAACCTACATCTGTTCCTTTACTCCTCTTCGTATCCTAGTAAATATATAATATTAACGAGACGAAGTAAATAACGTGCATGATAAGCGAGCGGATCGGACAAGCGAGCGGATCGCTCGACAGCAACCACTCCACGTATGTAAATCTTGATCAACATCAACAAAGTTTAATTAATTGAAACTACCCATAATCCTCTTCTCTAGACATTTCTCTCTGAAATGGACATGTGCGCGCATTATGTCCAGTGTTCCCGCAGACGCCACATCGCCGTTGACCTGTTTCCGTCCTCGGCCGACGGCCACTACTCCGGCGCGTTTCCTCCTCAATCTGAGCTGTAGCCTCTCTCTATGATTAAAGGTCATCTGCCTCAGCTATAGTAAGGCTCCCTCCTTGCCTGAGACGAGTTTTCTTAGATCTCCGCCGTCGGCTAAATAGATTATTCTCCTCCCGAAGGGTTTTGTTCTCAGCCTCTAGAAGAGTATTACGATGCATCATAGCTAGTGTTCCTTTGAGGATATGGTTAACTGCGTTATTAGCTGGTGTTGGCGAGCTATTTGGATGATTTAAGATTCGATCTTTAATCAAAGTTGACTGAGAATTTGCCTCTGTTGGGTTGTTTGGTGTCTGAGAAGTCCACGCGGGGGGTGTTGCTGGAAGAGACCCTGGGGGCGTTGGAGTGTGTAACTTCACATCCAGCTTCGAAAGCACACTTTCAGCACTTAACGGAACAAGCCCAGCCCCTCTGAAGCCTCCCTGGATGTTTTTTACCGTTAGGGCTTGCGTGAAAGCGTTGCGAAATGCAGGGAAGAAGTCCTCCTTCGTAATATGGGTATTACCCCGGCGCATCTTATCCTCAATTTGTCGACCATAAGCCGTCTTTAGTGGCCTAAAACACCCAAAGTCTAAGGGCTGAAGTATATGAGACGAATGGGCCGGCATGTAGAGTATGATGATATTGTTTTCCTTGTAATATATCTCAAAGTCCGCAGAGTGGTGACTTTCATGCCCATCAACGACGAGGAGGCGATATCTACCAGTTGCACGCGGTTTTGTATGCCGATCAAAGTATTAGAGCCAGTCTAGGCCTCTTTCATTTATTTTCCATCCGTTTTCAGACGTTGCAATAACCCAGTCGCGTGGGAGACCTGTTTCTGTGTACCAGGTGGAGAGGTGATATTGGCCTGTGACGATGATGTACGGCGGAACGCTGTAGCCTGACGAACTGATGGCTTGAATGACTGTAACCCATTCACGATTGCCAGTCTGCGTCATTTTCGTGTTTGAACGCCTTTCAGCACTCGTGACAACCATTCCGGATGCAATCTGGCCCATCATAAACCCAGTCTCATCAAAGTTGTAGATATCGGAGTCCACGATGCCGTACTTCGCGATTGTGTTCGCCACAAGGCGAAACCACGCGTTTATCGCATCTGGATCTTCACATTGGGCCCTCTTATAGTCATACTTGCGAAAAAAGCGCGTCCGGAGCTGTGGTTGTCGCTTGACGAAGTTCGAAGCCCAGCACTTCCCAACTGGGGGCGCGCCGCGGTCGGCGAGTAGTCGATTAGCCATTTCTTCAACACCACTGATCCGAGGAGGAAATAATCGGGAATCTAGGTCGATAATATACTCAACTAGCGTATCCTCTTCGAGCAACGTCAAATTCCGTAAGTTTGGTACGGTTTCAAGTCGCGAAGTTCTTCCATTGATACGGGCGCGTAAGGTTGAAAATGGCACTGAGTAGATCCGAGCTGCATCTTTAATACTCAAATTTGGTGTTTTTTCGATAGCTTGAACTGCTAGAATTATGCCAGCTTCTTTGTTTGATGACTGTATCATTGTGGTGGATGGATATGTGTTGGAAAGAAAAAGATGTGGCGGTCGCTGTTGAGCGATCCGCTCGCTTGTCCGATCCGCTCGCTTATCATGCACGTTAAACGAAATCGTTTTGTTTAATATAGTTAAGTAGCTTTATAAGCCTATTAATAATAATATAGTAAATATCTATCTATCGGAAGTTAATGTTGTTACGACCCAACATGCACGACCAAGTCCAGGGTGTTACGCCCGCCGCAACTTGTCACTGTGGGCGCGTAGCTATATAATGCAGAACAAGGGACAATGATGCCGGAGTCATCATTATCGAAGCTTTTGCTTTGTGCCACAGTTGGTTGCCTTGACCTGCTCGTAACATTTAGAACGAATACTGAGGCTTCATTAGGGCTAATTTCTAATTGTTTTTAGAAGAATATATCTTGGTTGTCGGCTAGCGAAAGAACAGTACTAGAGGTTACTTCCGTAACTATTCGATCTTAATTAACGAACCAGTAGACTCAGGCAAGGAGATAAGATTCAGTGTTTCGCTACTTGAGGAAACCTATTGATCTAGATAAACCCGAATATCCCGTACCCATCGACGGGCCCCACCTTTCTGTTGGTATTACAGGCTATATGATACCGTCTAGACGGTGTAGCCTTTCGGCAGGGTGAAGCAGTACTATTCTATTGATAATACTTGTGCCTAACGAAGGAGAGCCAAAGGGGAAAGTGTCCTTTGCAGCAGTATGCTATATATATAGAGTGAGGGCGCCCTGAGCCAGCGATAGCTGCGACCGCCGGCAGGCATTTGGTCCATGCGAGTGTCTTCGGTCCGAGCCTTGGTCGCCCGAGGGCTCCGTGGCTCGTGCTTCTAGAAATGCGGTCCCCGCGCGGTCTACGCGCGCGGGCTTCTGGGCAGCTGGCCTATTCCAACACTTTCAGCACGCCCTGTCCAATGTAAGACTGAGCATCATTGTCCTCATGAACAAGCTGGAGATCCAGACCCTTTCCTCACCACTGTCAAGCTGTACGCCAGCTCGAGATATTCTTTTTAGGTTTCGCTTCTGACTTCGGAGCGATGCCACTGGCTATACGCCTAGACGGCATGATCCCGCAGCCCAGGTACGTAGAGAGGAGACGGACGAGGGCATAGGGAGCTTTCGAGATCGAGTAAGATCCCGTGCAAACTATTTACATAGTCTGAGATATGGTTGTGGATTATTATGGGGATAACTAGTCGGATCTAACCCTAAATTCTGTCGCTTGCGCTTGCGACCTTGTTATTTCGGAGCGTATGACTGCGCTCGGATCTCCTTGGGAACATCGTCGTGGGTCTCTAGCTTGTGGCCTTGCTGTACCTATCGGATGATTTCTCTTATATGATGATCCAGGACTTTGTGGTGCATCTTTCGGGCACGATTCTGCCAGCACCATTGTCCATTGTCCATTGTCGCATGGGGCTCACGGGCATCTCATGAGCTGGTATGCCCGCCTCCATGGATCAAGCTCGCCAGCGGCCTCTTGCTTTGCATCCATACGGCTGCTCCGCTCTGAGAGGCCGATCGAGTAGCGCCCATTCCAGCGGGCCGGACCGTGGTTGCGCACTCCACGTAGTCCATCTCAACAAAGATTCTCAGCCTCTTGCCAGCGCGAAGAAGCTGGCTCCGCCTTGCAGCTATCTACAACCGACCAGTCAATCTATCCCATCGAGTGCTGCAAGGCGACAGTACATTGAGATGCGGGGGAGCAGCCAATCGGGCCACTTCGGGCCCCTTTTTCCAACCAACCAACGTAATTGATAATAGATACTTCCAATTACTAGAGATTCTGCGTATGAAATCGGTACCAGCAATCTTCTGAGTTACAGAGAGCTACATCGCACTCGAGGCAGCCCATCCTCGTGTACTTCCGCCGCTGCGGTTGGGTATGGATATTACCACTAATTTCGCCCAGCGCAGTCCTCGCTTTTACTTGCGATATCGTACTACAACCCACGCAAGCAGAATTGGCATTTCTGTGCCCTCGTACGTGTAATTGCCACGGTACTGCCTCGTTCCTTTTGTCTGTTGCCCTCCTTGGACGTCCCCGTCGACGACCTTCTGCCAATGGTCCAAACCTCTGAATTAGGTGGGCAGAAAGCAGTCTACGCCATTCATACTGGTTCTGAACCCGGGGCCACTCAGGATCTCCCCATTGTTGAAGACGAAAGGTATTAATAATAATGACTTCGAGGAGAAAGTTCCAGGCAATTGCCTGCCAACTGCCCCGCCTCACGGGCCGGCTGAAGTCGTAATAGGACCGCATTTGGTCCCCGGTATCTACGCCGTTCATACGGTGATTGTACTCATCGATTGCGAGTGGAATCCGGAGATCCTTCCGCACTTCGGGCCCGAAGACCTCCCGTGCTGCCCTCTTCGCAGCGGTATCTCCAGCCGGCCGTTTGCGGTTTCGTACAACGTCGGATGTCTCTCGGAAGACCGTCGTGAGGAAGAGAACGAGGGAATTATCCTTCCAAGTGAACTGGTTGACCTGGAAGTTATTCCAATGAATGGTTTGGTATGGAATAGCCACTGACAGTGATTTGGGTTAACATACTTTCCCGTCAGCCGTGGAAATCGCGTGTAGTTGACCCCATGGAAGTCCCTTGCCGTCAGTCTCTTTCTCAGCAACCAATGTCTTGTCGATTCCACTATCCTTCCGGCACGTGCCGGTGGCACCGATCCGCTGGTCACGGAGGGCCCGGAAGAGCTTTACTGAAGCAAATAGATTATCAAGAAACACGTGATAAGTGGCCAATGGAAGCAAGGAAAGCAGTGATGTGACCACCCGCTGGGTCGGCGTCAAGGCTGTTCGCCGGGCCTCCTCGTCGCCGGCTGCGGGCCGGGCTTGTGCCACGAGGCCGTAGGGCCCGTCACCGTGGACGTGCCAGAGCCAGCGGAGGGAGTACCCGGCTTGCGCCAGAACCCAGACCTTGAAGCCGGTTGGAATCGGCTTCGTCGGGATCGTCGTGGTCTCCACTGCCCGGCCCGTGAAGCGGACCATGGCCTCGTCGACGGTGAGGTCGGAGCCGGCCCGGTAGAAGCGGTCGCCGGTCTCTTGGATGTGAGCTGACCACTCGTTGACTTGCTGGTACACCTTCGGCATCTGCTTCTCCCGGGGCTGCCCGCGGCGCCGGCCTGCCGTCGACGGCACGGAAGCAGGGATCTTGGCCGGGTCGAAGATCCGGATGCGGCGGAGGAGGAGCTGGAAGCGGTCCCTCGAGATAAATCGAGTAAACAAATGGATAGGATCCTCTGTCTGTTGTGAAGTAGACCAGTATTTAGATATTTTGGTTTCAGGGTGTAAGCCCATATAAATCAAAATGCCCAAAAACAAATAGACTTCGTCTACAGTCGCTGACTTCCACTTGAGACTGCGAGAGTGTTTCTTAACCGGGCCCAGCCTCGCCGAGCGCGGCGCCGCATTCGTCCACTTAACCCACCGGCCGACGAGGCTGGCCGGCACGAACTCGAGGAGGAGGTCCAGCGGCTGCGGTGGTAGGCTCCGGACCTCCGTGGGCCGCTGCGGCACCTCGAAGGGCACGAACTGCCCAGGGATACCGGGCTCAACCTCCGGAGGCTCGCGGGGCCGAACAGTGGCATTATCACATTGCTCCGGCGTACAGTCGGCAGTGCAGGCGGCGGCGAGGTCCTCGGGCAGCAGGGCAAAGATACACGACTTCGCCGAGCCCGTGGAACGGCCAGATCCGTCAGAATCGTCAGAATCCATTAATTGAGTATTGGTAATGATGGATTTGGTAGATGTACCGGAGTGGAAATCATAGGGGCAACTCAAGCAGTGGATGTACCAGATGCGGTGCGGGGTAAAAGGGGGCCCGTTATGTGGAGCCAATGTACTGTCGCCTTGCAGCACTCGATGGGATAGCATTTTTTCACGAAACAGGAATGGTATCAGCACTTGTCAAGCATCTTGCCACGTGCTTTCTCACGTGGATATCACACTCTCTTAGTATATAGACTGCTCTCATGTGCTCATTCTAGATGGGTTACTTCAAGCCACTTTAACCCACTTCATATGCCCATTGCTGCGTGCCATAACTCGTGACACATTTGCAAGTGCTTCGTGACTTTATCTTCCGACCGGTCGTTAGGAACTAACATAACAATAGTCGCGGCATTCGTCTCTAATGTCTTCTTTTTGGAATTCACGATTTTGGCAATCTGAAGCGAGAGAATTTCTCTCTAGAAATCATTCGAGGCTATAACAAGATTTTGTTTGTTTTGCTCGACAGATTTTCTGTTGTTCAGGGTCAGTTTCCATTGCATAGTATAGAGCATCCAACGAAGGGAGCTGATCATCGTACGACTGGCCTGGAGCCCACTCGTGGTAGTTGAGAAATGGCAACGCCCCTGCAATGGGCCGAAGTTGGCTGCGTGAGGAACCATGATTCAGATCACTAATGAAATAGTAGATATCTGAGTGTTAATCGTCATCTTCGTCGTCACTGGTGGTCTCGTACACCCAACTATCTGCAGGTGTGATCTCAGCGATTCGTCGGTGCGACCAATGGAAAAACCAAATGAAGCTTGGCAACCATTCTGTGAGGCATGAGGGAAGGTCGTTGAGACAATGGCTTGGTATGTACTGCACCAATAAGGACTATATACCACTGAATCCATGGTGGCCGAAAAATGCGCCCTTACTGAGAAGCATCTGGACGATGTTGTCATGGCCCTCAGATGATGCGGCCTGAAGAGCGTTGCCATACTTGCCGCCTTGTGCGTTGACGTCTGCGTCTTTGCTAAGAAGCATCTGGACGATGATGTCATGGCCCTCTGTTGGATCTCTGAGCAGTCGGCAGAAAAGGTGGATCTGGAAGGCGGTATGGGTACTTACAAACGACCCCTTACATACCACTTCTGAGAGGCCGTGGACTCTGCCCACAACCTCCTCCTTCCACCTCAAGACGCAGCAATAATAGACCATTATTGACACTTCGTTCCAACCGTACGGTTGCCCTGCTGACGTGTATACCAACACCCTCAGATGATGCGGCCTGAAGAGCGTTGCCATACTCGCCGCCTTTAGTAGTAGTAGTAGTAGTGGTGTTTTACATCATCAGGGACAGGTGCCCAGCTATCTATGTAACTAAGCTCCGATCAACCAGAGCGCCCTTTGGGCATATGATGTGCCGTGCCGCCATTATAGCGTACGACAAGTCAGGCAGTCTATAATGTACACTTTTCTTCTCGTGCCTAGAGCAGTGGAGTTTAGTATCTAATCCCCAGGGTCCGTTCAGTTCCAAAAAGCACGCCAGCAGGGGGTCCCTGACTCGGCAGAAGCGAATGGGTCTCTAGCAGCCCTACGCCGTCCACAGACGGCGTTGCCGCAACAAGTAACCGGCCCTCGGAGGCATATTTGCCTACGCGAGCATTTTTCTGTTTTCTTATATTTTCTTATATAGAAGATAAAGGAGGAAGGAAGAGAGAGGGGTGTGGTAAGGCCGGGGCCTCAAGGCGTCGGTGGGTGTGTGAGAGAGTTGTGAGGCGCGGGATCTCGGGCTCGCTATCTTTGCAGAGAGTGAGCCTCATAGTAGCGCGTCACACGCTCGAACTTCTCAAAGGCACCCGGGTCTCTGACCAGGGCGTACCAATAGGCTTCGGCCAGGCCTATCGGGGGCGGTAGTGGTCCCGGATCGTCCACGGTCCCGGTAATCGGCCATAGCGCCGAGGTACGGCGGTTCTTCGTGCAATATACTGGATGGGTAGGCGATAATTTCCGCCCGCAGTTACATTTGAAGTCTCCGTCGTGCTGAAAGCGCCTGTGGTAGGCGTGGAAATGGCCATGGCCAGAACGAGCAGCGAGGAGGTGGTGCAAAAGAGGACGCCGTAGGTCCAATTCCGGAGGGCAACGGAGGGCAGCGTCAGTTTTCTTATAGCCTGGTTTGAGCTTTTGCTTCGAAGTATGCCACCATCGTGAATGGTAGCCACGGGCTCTGGCGCGGGCCATCTTCGCTATCCCAGCGTATGATGCTAGCGGTGGAGGGTCAGGCAGTAGGAGAGCGGCTCCTTCTTTAGCAAGCTTATCAGCTAATTCGTTTCCAGGGATCCCGGTATGTCCGGGCGACCAGTGGCATTTTATATCCCTTGCCCGCTGGGCGTCGAGTATCTCAAGCATAGCAGCCTGCGAGCTGGCGGGAGATCGTCCGAAACCCGAGATGAAGTTGAGAACGCTACTCGCCGCCTTGTGCGTTGACATCTGCGCCCTTGCTAAGAAGTATCTGAATAACGCTATTATGGCCTCCGTATGATGCAGCCTGAAGAGCGTTGCCATACTTGCCGCCTTGTGCGTTGACGTCTGCGTCTTTGCTGAGAAGCATCTGGACGATGTTGTCGTGGCCCTCAGATGATGCAGCCTGAAGAGCGTTGCCATAGAAGCCGCCTTGTGCGTTGACGTCTGCGTCCTTGCTAAGAAGCATCTGGACGATGTTGTCATGGCCCTCAGATGATGCAGCCTGAAGAGCGTTGCCAAAGAAGCCGCCTTGTACGTTGACATCTGCGCCCTTGCTAAGAAGTGTCTGAATAACGCTATTATGGCCTCCGTATGATGCAGCCTGAAGAGCGTTGCCATACTTGCCGCCTTGTGCGTTGACGTCTGCGTCTTTGCTAAGAAGCATCTGGGCGATGTTGTCGTAGCCTCTGGATAATGCAGCCTGAAGAGCGTTGCCATAGAAGCCGCCTTGTGCGTTGACGTCTGCGCCCTTGCTAAGAAGCATTTGGACGATGTTGTCGTGGCCCTCAGATGATGCAGCCTGAAGAGCGTTGCCACAGAAGCCGCCTTGTGCGTTGACGTCTGCGTCTTTGCTAAGAAGCATCTGGACGATGTTGTCATGGCCCTCAGATGATGCAGCCTGAAGAGCGTTGCCATACTTGCCGCCTGGTGCGTTGACGTCTGCGTCCTTGCTGAGAAGCATCTGGACGATGTTGTCATGGCCCTCGGATGATGCGGCCTGAAGAGCGTTGCCATATAAGCCGCCTTGTGCGTTGACATCTGCGCCCTTGCTAAGAAGTATCTGAATAACGCTATTATGGCCTCCGTATGATGCAGCCTGAAGAGCGTTGCCATACTCGCCGCCTTGTGCGTTCACGTCTGCGTCTTTGCTAAGAAGCATCTTGACGATGTTGTCATGACCCTTTTCTGATGCAACCTGAAGAGCGTTACCATGGAAGCCGCCTTGTGCGTTGACTTCTGCGTCTTTTCTAAGAAGCATCTGGACGATGTTGTCATGGCCCTCGGATGATGCAGCCTGAAGAGCGTTGCCATACTTGCCGCCTTGTGCGTTGACGTCTGCGTCCTTGCTGAGAAGCATCTGGACGATGTTGTCATGGCCCTCGGATGATGCAGCCTGAAGAGCGTTGCCATATAAGCCGCCTTGTGCGTTGACATCTGCGCCCTTGCTAAGAAGTATCTGAATAACGCTATTATGGCCTCCGTATGATGCAGCCTGAAGAGCGTTGCCATAGAAGCCGCCTTGTGCGTTGACGTCTGCGCCCTTGCTAAGAAGCATTTGGACGATGTTGTCGTGGCCCTTTAATGATGCAGCCTGAAGAGCGTTGCCACAGAAGCCGCCTTGTGCGTTGACGTCTGCGTCTTTGCTAAGAAGCATCTGGACGATGTTGTCGTGGCCCTTTAATGATGCAGCCTGAAGAGCGTTGCCATGGAAGCCGCCTTGTGCGTTGACGTCTGCGTCCTTGCTGAGAAGCATCTGGGCGATGTTGTCGTGACCCTTTAATGATGCAGCCTGAAGAGCGTTGCCATACTTGCCACCTTGTGCGTTGACGTCTGCGTCCTTGCTAAGAAGCATCTGGACGATGTTGTCATGGCCCTCAGATGATGCAGCCTGAAGAGCGTTGCCATGGAAGCCGCCTTGTGCGTTGACGTCTGCGTCCTTGCTGAGAAGCATCTGGGCGATGTTGTCGTGACCCTTTAATGATGCAGCCTGAAGAGCGTTGCCATACTTGCCACCTTGTGCGTTGACGTCTGCGTCTTTGCTAAGAAGCATCTGGGCGATGTTGTCGTAGCCTCTGGATAATGCAGCCTGAAGAGCGTTGCCATACTCGCCGCCTTGTGCGTTAACATTTGCGCCCTTGCCGAGAAGCATCTGGACGGCCTTCTGTCGGCCTTCCAAAGACCCCCAAATCAGTGGTGTCTGACCCTTATTGTCCCTTGAGTTTAAAGCAGCGGCATCTAATGCGAGCAGTCTCGATAAAACTTCATCATGGCCATTCAGTGCAGCCAGATGCACACTGTTGAGGCTATGCCTCGCTTGGTACTGATAGTTTGTATGCCAAAAGATTGAGACCCATCTTTCGAATCGCTGATCTCGCATATCGTATAGCCGCAAGATCTGCTTTTGTAATCCCTCCTTGAGGCGATTTGCGTCTCGCGAGTGTGAAGGCCAGTATATTGCAGAATATTCCAAAAAGGGGTACTGTGTTTTATCGGTATCTAGCTTCCTTCTATCAGCACGGAACCGATCCTCAAGAATATCCCCAAATGACAAATATTGAACACAAATTTGCGTCATTATCGTGTCTGAATCTGGTCTGTAGAGGGAGCCTTTCCAACAATTTTCTATCGAACAGTTGGAAATATCCTTTGTGATGAGGAATTCCTTCGCTGTCTGGTGTATGAGGTAGATTCGGTCATCTTTGATAAACACAAACAGCCCACAAAGCTCCCTGATCTGTGACTTGATATGATTGTGATTGAGATCAAGGTCCTCATGTTTCTGAGCATCTGATGAGTCCGTGGCCAGTTGGAACGCCATGTCCATTTCGGAGAGTGTGAGTGGTCGGCGAGCGCCAACGACGATGTGAAGAAGAATACGTGCCTCTTCTTGTTGACTAGGTCTGAGTCTACCCAGAATCTTCTCGTAGGCTTCTTCTACTGTTGCCGGGAGAAAATCAAGTTCCTGGATGAAAGCCTTTTTGTGCCGCTTTGGATTGTGATGGACCTCGTCAATAACGAGGTGTAGCCAAAGATAGGTTCGATGCGGGACTAACAACAGTCTTTCCTCTAACGCGGTCTGCTCTTCCTGACTCAACTCAAGTTTGCGCCCGGCTGTGGCTACCTTGTGTCTGATAACGAGGTTGATCTCCTCGCTGATATCAGCATTGCTCTCTTCGCCAGCGAGACGAATCGTTCGAGGCTCGGGTATGTCGCGAAACTCAGATTCGATGTCCTGGTAAGGTCGACTAGTTACTAGGAACTTCAGTTGAAACTTTCTCGTGGATGTCGGTTGCCGGTTATAGAAGTTTGTTAGAAGCCTGATGATCTTTCGTCGGTCATCAAGGCAGCACTCGTCTAGAGCGTCTAAAACACAAGTGACATTGACTGCTTTATCGTCCGTAGAAGCAGCTATGAAGATACGCCACAGCTCATCCACTTCAGTCTGCAGTTTCTCTCCGTTCTTTTCAAATGCCGCCATAGCTTGGCGGATAAGGGGTGGCTGACAGTCGAAAAGCTGATGAAGAAGAGCACATAAGGCTGTCGCGAGACTGTTTTGGCCATCGTTGTCCTTAAAGAAGAAGTAGCACACTGTATGCTCGTTCGATTGTTGTATCTCCTCGTCAATAAGGGACTTGGCTAATACAGACTTTCCGCAGCCTGGGTCAGCCGAAATCCAAAGGAGGTCATCCTGACGGCTCTGCTGCCATTTTGTATATCGTCGATGCTCTAACACCCATTTGCATGTGCCCGGGACTCGGTCGGGGTTGATGTTCTTAAACTTCTCATATGCGCTTGTTTTGAATGTTCGATGGCAATCAACCTGTATTTGGCTCTCGTATCTGACCTCCTGCTTCTGCGTCTGTGCCAAGATAGCCGTATTTGTATTCGAAACAAGCTCATGAAGGTGAGGATCTGCATGAGATATTAGTACCTAAATATTCCTTAAAAGAAATGTTCAACCAGGGAGTTGAACTCAAATAATGAATTTAATATATAGAAGGACGAAGTAACTGAAATATTTAGGCTAGGAACTATCTACTTACCAGACACTAACTGCAGTATAGTCTTCTCCTGCAGGACCCTATTTAGCGGTATGACTGAAAGAAGCTCCTTTGTAAACGCGGCTGCTGTTGCAGCTGCGTATTCTTGCCACCGTTTGTTCTTGTGAGAGTCCGCGTAGTCGCAAACACCACGGATTACTAGGCATGGGAAATCTTGTAGTCCTGCAGCCTCTATCTCGAAGCAGAGCACCCCAAGCTCTTTGCTTAACTTATCGCGTGTCTTTCCATGCTTGATTACCTGATTGCCTGAGGCAATATTACCGTAATGAATAAACGGGTCTGTTTCATCTCTGTCCTCCCGCTGAATCGTGTGTGTATGATCACACTGATCACAAGTAGAGTCTGGACTAAGGTGGTCATATCCTGCTTGGAAGAGATAATCGTAGAGAGCACCTTGATGACCGAATTTCTTTTTCATCTTTTTAGGGCTTTTGCTGACAAGCTCAGATAGAAATTGGGGGATTCTGCTGTCTTCGATTAGGTGGTCGGCCTGGAGACGACTCAGGGCGGCTAACAGGACCTGGGGTGGTGCGTTGAGCGATCCTGTACGTTGGAACTCCCCCTCCTGCACCGTCTTCCCCCGATCGTACTGGATGACACCTCCACTTATTTCAGTGGGTTGGCTAACCACGACGTCGCCCAGCCGGATGTCATGTTTTCGCGACGGTACACCACCGCCGATTCCAACCATCAAGCCGAACCGGATTAACTTAAAGGTCCGCAGCAAGTCCTTCGCGACCGTGGCAGCTGGTGTTGTTCCATAGATGCCTGCAGGCAGGCAGGCGACGACGACGTTATGGCCTTGGACCTGACCCAAGACGTAGCTGTTATGGTCGGCTGGATCCTGCCAGGGCAAGTTCGGATGAACCTGATCGAGCATCCCTTTCGCGGCAGCCATTTCCAACGGGAGGGCACACACCCAGCCCACAGTATAGTCCTCTGTTGCGACAGGAGCATCTACCTCCGGCCGATCAACACCACTCTTTCTCTTTTTTCGGGGTTGGAAGTCATCGGCATCAGAGTCTGACAACGCCATTAGAAAGGACTAGTAAGGACTAGCATCCCAGACTCCGAGGGGGCTTACCAGGTGCTGAGGTGCGGCCATGCTTGAGCGAGCCGCTCTTACTGTCTGCGGCGCTCTTATCGTTATCATCACCTGACTCTTTGGTGTTCGGATCGTACATCTTTCGTCGGTTGGCTGCTGGCGATGGTATCTTCGAGTTGAGCTTTGGTGGGTCGATTATATAGCAGGCGTGAAATACTGGAAGTCTGGCTCCGCTGGGCTTAAACAGATCACAGACGTATTGATTCCGCCGCCTTACGAGAGAAAATTCTGCTTCTTGAACGTGAAGTGCTAGGTCAGCCTCACGTTGACTGCACATTACCGATAAACGGTTGCAGTCCAGGGCCCGACCCCTCACTATTTCCGCTCCGACCTATCATTTGCTGAAGGCCAGCTTCTCAACATGCGTGGATGCCTGAGATGAATTTGCCAAGGCCAAATGCACAGGCTGCAGCGCTTGCCAGTCAATTCTGCCCTGTGTAGGCTAAGGACTTATGAAGGCACAAGAATCCGCCTGGGCGTCAACGTCGAGACTCATCGCGGGGGCAGGTGGTACACTATCAATACCGGTAGTCCTCGCGTAGTGCATCCTGAGCATGATGGTCCCGTCTCTTCATACAGAAGCATGTCCTTCAATAGACCCGCTTGTTCTTCCACAGTCATTCACGCCGGATCTGAGATGCGCTCTCAAATAGCTAGTCCACTTCCAGAGACGATTGATTGGGTGGGGCAGGAGTCGAAAAGGACGGCCTCGGAAACAACTGTGGGAACAAACGGCGTTGATGATGATGATGATGATGTATTTAACGTCTGGTAATAAAAGGACGTGCCGGGCGCTATGCCGATATGGTCTATACTAATCTAAACTATGTTACAGGCTACCGTCTTCACCTAACGTTCCTGTTTAATGACTCGGGCAAATTTTGGAAAAGAAATTGGTCTCCTCTATCTATTCGTATAGAAGACAGGCTCCCTTAGTAGAACCTAATAAGAAATTAATGCTTGCTTTGGCTATACGTTGGCGGAGGTAGTGCGGTGTAGCCTTACGTCCACGCTTGTAGAAGTAGAAATGGACTGGTGTCTTGGGTTTCCCACAGCTGCAGTTGAGCAACGTATCTTGATGAGCGAATCTCTGGTGGTATGCTGCAAAGTCTCCATGATGGGATCTTGCTGCGTATAGCCTTCCTAGTAAGTGCCGAGGGAGGCGGAGTTCGGGCGGCTTGGGGTGAAGAATTATCTCGAGGTCGGCATATTGCCGAGGGCATTGGGACAGCCATTTTCTGGCAAAGGCTTGGAAGGCAGCTGCTTTAGCTTGCCTTTCTAGGTGCGCTAATGAGGGCTGTGGTTGTGATTTTGGGATTAGTTTGCAGGCTTCCTTGGCTAGAGCATCCGCTTCTTCATTTCCTGGTACTCCCGTGTGCCCAGGGCACCACCAAACATAAACCCTGCCGGGGGTTGTCCAGCTCTCTCTTTGTCTCCGAGTCCAGGAGGAAGAGAGCCTATTGAAGGCCCTAAATCTAGCCTGGCTGCTTCCTGTGCTCTGGGAGTATAGTCTAGCCGCGACTGCGAGGTTGTCGAGGCAGATGTGGACGTTATCTGCCATACGAGCCGTAGGAGCCCGGGTAGCTTCCATCAGGCCGTGATACGCAGCATATGCCTCCGCGTCATATACCTCAGTTTGAGAGCCGAGTGGTTCGGATCCGCGGAAGATCTGCTGTGTAGCTTGGTACTCTACCCAGCCTGCTCCGGCGGAGGTGCTGCTGCCGTCCGACATCTGGGACCCGTCAGTGTAGATAATAATGTCCCGCTTGGAGAAAGTTACCATCCTGCCTGCAAAGGAGAGGGCCTGTTCTTCTTTGGTTTTATTAGGTTCGTAGCCGACCCTGGCGAGGGCTGTCTGCCAGTCCGCTAGTTGCTCCCAAGGGGGGAGTTCTAACGGATCGATGTATTCGGTATTTTTGCTTACGAGGCTTGCCATTCGTCGTAGCCGTGAGTCTGGTCCTGATTTGTCCCTGAGTCTCGTTCGGAGAGGGTGTCGCTCGTCCAGACGATGGATTCTGGTGGACGCTGTGTGGAGCTTCGCGTCCAGTATCACCTCTGCTGGGGTAGAGCCGCCTCGCGCTGTAGGATCGGTACAGGCGTAGTTCTGTATACGGGGACCATCGCCCTAATGGCTTTGGTTTGCGTCGCGTCCAGTTGGTGTAGCAGACTACCAACCCCGTTTGAGATAGTACGTCCATTCTTTATCCGGCTCTTGCCGGGCCACCATACTTCAGATATATAGTACTAAGTAGGTAATATATAAGAGGTGATCGCTCGACGAAGTAAGTACGCAGGCGCGCCCCAGACAGTGTTCCCTAGTCCCCGTAGTCCATTGACTACTTGGCATGCTTTTGCAGAGAGGTTTCTTACGTAACTCTTGAATATGAGTTTACGGTCGAAGTGAACGCCGAGCCAGCGTAGAGAAGAGCCTTCTTTAATAGCCTGAACTATATAATACCTCCCATCCGGCAAACCTACTATGATTAATAGGTTTCCGTCTTTTCGTCTCTTAGTGAAGTGGATCAGTTCGGACTTATCGAGGTCAAAAGTGATTCCTTCCGTCGCGCCCCATCCTAAGGTTTCTTTCCATTCCTTGGTTAGGATGTCACAGTTATTCTCTAGTAATGTTGAGCTTGCTAAGATAGCGACGTCATCGGCGTAGCCGAAACGAGATCGCTTCCTTCCTAGGCGAGCTATACCTAGCTTGCAAAGAGGTTCAATATAGAGCATGAATAGAATAGGAGACACGGGTGAGCCTTATGGTAGTCCGCATTCGAGACCGAAGACGACTCCTACCTCCCCATCAAGCCTTATTCTTGCTCTCCTTCCGGTAACAAAACTTGAGACCCAGCGTACGAGGTTCTCCGGCCATCCTTATTCGCAGAGGCGTCGGACCAGTCGTCCTAGGAGCACGGCGTCGAAAGCCCCTTTTATATCGAGCATAAGCATAGAGGTAACCAGGCCTCTTTGCCAGGCGCACTCGATATCGTGGATGGCCGCTACGATGAGGTCGCTACAAGAGCGAAGAGGGAGTGCTCCAAACTGTTGATCGTGCAGAACACGATATTTAACTACGATCCAGGCAAGTCGTCTAGCGATGAGTCTCTCCAAGCCTTTTCCGAGGACGGCCAAGAGCGCAATTGGCCTATAGGAGCGCGGGAGTGTCTTGTCTCTTTTTCCCGGTTTTGCTAGGATCACGAGAGTTGCTTCTTTAAAACAAGTAGGATGTTAACCCTCGCATATACACCCGCTATAAAGTGAGAGGACAATATCCTCAATAACTGGCCATGCTATTTTCAAAGCAGTCGTAGTGATTCCGTCGGTCCCAGGAGTCGTGTTTCCCGCGGTGAGAACCGAAGACCGTACCTCGTCCTTCGTAACCTGCGGGAAAGGAAGCGTAGCTTGCCTTTGTAGGACTGGGCTTTCTGTTGGTATGTCCTCGGAGATTGCAGCGTTTCTAAGGAGGACGCAGGTAAATAAGTCACGCTTCTCTTTTGGTTATGAGACAAGCGTGTCTTGGTTGTCTACATCTCGGAGTGGCGGGGTCTGAAAGGATCCTATGGCTTTGTACCAACCGACCATTTCAAATATGTCTTTGCTTAAGGAGGCTAAGGAGATCTTATCTTTCCAAAAGGCATCCTTGGAGCGTTTAAACTCGTAGAGGAAGTCCTGTTTTAGAGCTTCGACCTCCTCTTCTTCCCATTAGCAGTTCACTCCGGCTGCGCGGAGTCTTGCTAACATCGCTCGCTTACTCGCATAGGCTCGGTGTTTACGTGTGCAGCTCTCGCTCCAGTATGGTCTCCCTATACCTTTCCCGAGCGTGCGCTTTGTGGAAGCCGTAAGTGCTTTAATAAGACAGTCCGTAAGCTGTTGTGCTAGGAGATCTAAAGACTATGGGTCTTGGATGTTGCTTGCAGTGCGGCGCATGGGTTGTAAGTTGCGTTTAATGATGCCGAGGAAAAGCTCCTCGTCCATCGTGTCGAGCCGAAACCTTCCCGGGGTCTGGCTGGGTGAATCGATCAGGGCCAAGGGGACCCGGGTAAGCAGAGATTCGTGGTCTGATGTCGTGTGTAGTGACGTTTCTATGCTGGTGGAAGCCCCATGGAGGTTACTGGACGCCCAGCATAAATCTAGGGTGTTGCCGCCTTTGTGCGTGGGTTCACCTATAGGTGACATTAGGACAAGGCTAGCGGCTTCTGCCCATTCTACTAGGTTTTCAGCGTCCGGGGAACTCGTGGCCTCGGGCTGCCACGTCCAATGGTGTAAGTTAAAATCCCCCGCAATCAGTACTCGATCCTCAGGTTTGGGTTGCCAGGCCGCTAGGATGTTCCTGAGAGCCTGGCCAGATCGCAGAGAGCCACGAGGGGCGTTATATACGTTGATGACTGTGAGGACCTCCTTCGTTCCTGAGAGGAGTCGTAAGAAGAGCAGGTCTGTGGATGGATCGGGTAGAGGCCGTATTTGTACGCCTCGTACCCCAGTTCCTCTGCGGAGGTAGGTAAGTACCCTGGGACGGTCTTCGGTCCAGTTATCTACTGGGGTGAAAGTCTCAAAACCTGGGTGGTGTCTTGTGAGCCTCCTCTCTTCCGAACGGATAGACGGCTCTTGTATTAGGAGAATATCGATCTGGGCTGCGTAAGCCAGGTTTAGTGCTGTTTCGTAGGCGGATGCCCGCCTACCCACATTCGCTTGCATGATTTACAGGGTTTTAGAGGGCTATATTCTTCTTTTATGTCTCATTCGCCGGGGTACAGTCCATCGCTTGTTCTTCTTCACGGGAATGTCGATGCGACTGCTAGGTCGCATTTCTCCATAATCTTTCTCCCTCAGCTCGGATGGCCCGTAGCTGAGCCTTATCCCTCCTCTGGACTACCCCCTTCACCACTTTGGGTTGGATAGGGCAAGTCGCATCGAAGGCGGCGTGAGGCCCGTTACACGACGGGCATTTAAAGGGGCAGTCGCAGCCATCGTGACCCTCAGTGCCGCCGCAGGGTGCCCGGTGTTGATCAGTTGTGTGGGAAGGAGAGCTGCACTTGAGGCATCTCTTCCTTCTGGTGCACGTTCGTTCGCTGTGAAAACCGCCGCAGCGGAGACATTGAGGAGACCTCTTCTCCTTCGGGAACTGCAGGTTTACAAAAACGCTGGCCCCCATCAAACGGAGGCGTCTTGGTAGTTGCCTTACGGCTTCCGCCTTGAACCAGGCTGTCACCGTGCCTAGCCTTTCGACTTCGTCCTTCCTAGAGAAGTGTGCTTTTTCAGGCTTGAGTTTCGTCGAGACCTGGATCTCTTCAAGGAGCTCCTCGGTCGTGATTTCTAGCTCAGTGTTGGTTACCAGACAATGCCTGGTGTAAGGGACGTTTGCGATATAGGCTCGGATCCAGGTATCGCGTTGCTCGATCGCTTGCGCTTGGAGAAGGGCAGCGATCTGTTCTCTGTTCTCTAGCAGGACTTTTGCACCATCCATTGACGAAGGTAGGAGTGCTAACAGTGGGTACCTTTCGAGGTATCACTCTACTTCGCTTTGGGAACAAACGGCAATCGCTAGGTATACACGGAGCCGAGCTATGTCACGTGTCTTCGGCACGTGACACACCTCAGCTCCCTCCTTCCATATCACGAGCCTTCGCGTTTAGATACTCTCCTTAACAACAATAACAACAACAAGAACACCAGATTAACCCAACGATATTGCTACCGATCGCAATACCAGGAATACCTGTGTGAATAACCTGTGGTACACGCAAACCAACAATAACAAATAGAAGGTTATTTACGCAGGATGTACTGGGGTAAGCAGGATTGGTTCTACTAGCCCGGAAGTGCACTGTGTGCTGTTCTCCTTATAAAGCAATCATTCGTTGGTGGAAACGGAGTTACTTTACACGACTTCTGACTACAGGCCGGACTTGGCCAAATCCGCTGTTGCAGGTGTAATCCGGCAGCCATTTCCAACTTCGCGCTGTACTTCAAAGTACTGCACAGTGCCGCTGGCTTGTATGCTAACATCACGAAAGTACGAAGAGGACACTAAATTCGCACATAGCTATAAGGCGACGGTAAAAGAATCCACAAAGCATAAATTCCCGAATGCTGTATATCTACTGTGCTTAATATTCTTCAAATGTATAGACTGACGATTTTGCAGTCAGTGATCCATTGTTGACAATGTCTGACAATCACACTACGAATCCGCCAATGCAGCCGGCCTTGCTGTCCATGGAAGTGGACGATGACGACTCATTTCAAAGCGAATACCGTCTGAGAATCGGAAACCAAGTCAAATATCTCGTTATCTTTCCCGGAACCTTTGACAGGGACATACTTTCATTCCCCCTTCAGTCCCTGCCCCGCCTGCCTTACAATAAGGAATGGACCGTAGCCAGCATCTCACGAGATAAAACCAGCGGCGACTTGAAAACCTCTCTAGTGAACCGACCACTAGCCGGTGTCGAGGATCAATGGCACCATACCAAGGTTGATTGCCTAGAATTGGAGAAGACCAAACAGCTCACGGCAAGGACTTTCGAGGCCCTGTTCCCTTCGACCCTCCCAACCAATCTCACATCACCGGCCACCATAATTGTCAAAATAGCCCGTTTCGAATGGGAACTGCCTCGCATCGAACAAGAAACAAGAGCATATCGGCTACTTGAAGGCCAAGGGCTGGCCCCGCGCTTCCTCGCCCATGTCCACGAGAATGGACGCATCATGGGTTTTTTGGTGGAGAAAATAGAGGGACGCTCTGCTTCCTCCCAGGATCTGGCCGTCTGCGAAGCCGCTCTAGGGAAACTCCACGAACTAGGACTTGAACACGGGGATGTCAACCGATACAACTTTCTGGTCACGAAAGAAGGGGTGAAGCTACTCGACTTTGAGCACCTTCGGGAGAATGCTAGCCCCGAGTCGATGGACAAGGAATTGAAGAAGTTGCGTACGGAGTTGGCCGACGAGTCAGGACGCGGCGGAGGTTTCATTTTCCAAGGCGATAGCATCTGAGATTGAAAATGGAGACGCACTTACTAGTTCGTGGATGCGCGTTCATGCAGCGTGCCAGCGAATTGTAAGCCGCAGATGCAGCACCAGATAAATCTGATTGTTGGAACAGCAAAGGCTGATAAGGAGTAATAGGCTGGTACCATGGGCTGGCTGGCACCTGCCCTGGGCGAAGTGACAGAATCCATGCATGCTTCTACGCGAGTCATGGACATAACCCATTCGGAATGGTCTGACCATCACGAAACAGGCCAGACTGTCATTTCCACCTGGTCCTAGCTCTGCAAGACTTATTAGGATAGCATTAGGCCCACAAGCCTGTGGTGATTCCATCCACTCTTTAGTACGAATAGACGCTCTTTTCTGCTCACTCACATATGCATATTCCGCTGGCCACCCTGACTAACCGTCACGAATTAGGACAACTGGCTTAGTCATCACGGCCGGATAAAGGTGGGGCAATCACCCAGGCCGTCACTACCTACTTCGACCGACTCCTGCCTACAATGTAAGATAAAAACAACAAGAAGAACAAGCAATAGAACCACGATGATTACGTGGCTGTTGCCCTCGAGAGAACTCGCCAACCCAAAGCGACCGTGGAACCAACACTGATGAAGCCAGTAACCGACCAAGCTCTTCAAACAGCGGTTCAAACATGCAGCATCTGTATGCTGGCATCTCGAGCGCATTTTTGGAACATAGAAATACCGCCCATCACGTGTATCGTAGCTTTAATGACTCCCCTGGCCAGTTTGGCTATCTCGGCCATAATGATCCATTGCATGCTTCATCCATGAATCAAACGCTTAGAGATACAATCCATAGCGCCGCTTCGTGGGCATAGAAAACATTCAAAGGAGAACTGGCCGCTTGCACCCTGTCTGGCTGTCTCGTCCGTGACAATCCAAGGCATGCTCTATCCAAGACTCGAAACCATTGATAGTGAAATCTATAACGTGACCTTCATTACGTTAATAAATAGGGCATAACAACTTCTTATTAAAAGGTTTAGGCAGTGATCGGTATGTTGGATAAAACTTGGATAACGTAGGTAACTTGGATAATTAGTACTTGTTGCTTAGTAATTCCTGCTAAGTGGAAGCATAATGTTACGGCCAGCTAGTCGTAGTGAGGTATGTTTGCAGAAGTTGAGGCTGCGGAACTGGTAACAGTATTCGTAGTCGGAGATAGCTTCAGGAAAGCTATGTCTGTAAGTCGTAAGGTAAGGGAAGGCTGCGGTGATCAATCGTAGTCTTATCAAAGAGGTTCTCAGGGAAGATAGCTGAAAGCGATCATAAGATCTGATACGAAGTTAATTGCTGAAGAGCTATGGAAAGTCTGTCCTAGAGTCCGGCTCGAGTCCATCCTATATACAAGTACTGGTACTGAATATATCCCTTATCAATGATCAGTCCCTCTGATCGGGTGAGCGCTCATTGTTCCTGTATGAGTGCTCATTACTTGGCATGAGCGCTCATGGCCCCACCATGGTCGCTCATGTCTTATCTTATCATCACGTGACCTGTATCATAGTTCTTCCGCTCCGTGAGAGGGTGCCTAGTGTCCCTTGTCTCCTGCATATGTGGTGTGTTGTAACCGCCGCGAGCCTGCGGGGCAAGCCCTGTTCTTGGTCATGCATGTTGGGTCGTAACACATAATTGCATGAAGTATCGCCGTGATCCCTGATATTGAGGATGTTACTCACCGCCTGCCCTGTAGATAATAGGGTTCATTTCCCCTCAATGTTGACGTTATCATTAATTGCTTCTTCCTCTTGCTAACGTCGTTATTGTGAAGTTGCAATGGCGAATTGGCAAACCGAAGAAGGACTCTCCATTAACAAAGAGGGTACTATTATTGTTGTTGCTGATGAAGACGACAGCAGCAGCGGCAGCAGCGGCAGCAGCGGCAGCAAGAGAAAGCACCCACCACGGCGTTCAGCAAGGCAACCAGCAAAGCGAAGGCGGTGGTTTGATGATCTTGATGATGATGATGATGAAGTTGGTGATGCAGCCAACCAAGGCAGTCTTTTGCCTTCTTGCGAAGAACAGACTCAGCAGTCTATCAGAAGTGTCAGCCAAGCACGAAAACGGTCTCGCACGCCATGGAACTCGGACCTAACTCATCGCTTCATGGAGGAGCTCGTCATCCTCTACCGGGACAAGAAACTCAACACCACCAAGGCTGCCACGAGAAGGCCTATTTTCATCGAGCTTGCAACGCAAATAAACGATGAGGCCTGGTTCGCTAATAGCGTAACTGCTATACAGTTAGCTAATAAGTACGACGTTGAGAGAAAGAGGTACGATACCTGGGCCTCTGTTGCCTATAGGTCAGGCAATACGTACGATGAAGATGACGGCAGAGTCTTTTGCAGTGATGAGGCAAAAGAGAGCTTTCTTAGCGACCATCCACGGCAAGAGTGGGTTTTCGAGAAAGGGATAGGGCCGCCGGCTCCATACCAAGAGATATGGAGTACCGCTGTTGGCAAGGGCAACAATATTCAGTCTATTGAAGAGGTCAGCCGTGAGGTCGACTCTAGGGGCGACGGTAGTGACCAAGAGGATGTTGGAGATGTCGAAGAAGACGACCTTTATCCAGGTACACGGGATCTACAGCCAAGTCAGTCTCCCTTTTCATCGCCACAGTCCCTAACGTCAAATCTTCACTCAACTCCTCTACCTCAACGTGGCCAATTCATTCCTATCGGCAACAACCCACGGAGAAAGAAAACACTTACTGCTGCCGAGGCCAACGCGTACGTTGGCCAGTCGATACAGGACCTTGGAAACAAGTTCTCTAGCAGTAAAGGAGAGGTATTAGCAATGAAGTTGAAGGAGAAACACAGGGTGAGAGAGCAGCCGTCACGTGAAGAAGTTGAGGTGAATAAGGCGATGGAGGACCTTGCGAGATTTCAAAGTGACCTTAATTATGACGTTTATCTGGTTGTTTCAAATAGGTTGATAACGAAGGAGAAGAAGTTAGTAGTATCGCGAGCAAGGTATTGGAACTTACTACCAAGTGACGAGTTAAAGAAGGCGTATTGTATGGAGGTATATAAGCAAGAGAAAAGTCGATAGGTCAATTAGTTGTAATAGTAAGTTGTCACAATCAGTTGTAATGACTATTATCTACCCATGCGAGCCTGCTGCCTGCCACTGTTGCCACATTGCTGTTGCTGTCTGCTGCCGAATATCCTACATACTTTGCCCCATACACCACTTATCAGCCCTTTCACCTGCTTGAAATACATTAATACCCTCTTCTTCAATATCTTCAACAACCTTCTCTTCAAGATGATACAGCAAGAAGGTATGGAGGCCTGTTACTGCGTATATGATCTTGACTTGCGAGTCAAGGCAATACTCTGGAGCTGCTTGGCGAATAATTTTCCACTTCCGCTTAAGGCGACCAAAGACCTGCTCAACGATGACTCGAAGGCGACTATGACGGAGGTTGTATAGCTCATGGGCTGTTTCTGGTGGTCTCTCTGCGTCCCTCCATTCCTGCAAATGATAACGAGTTTTGTTATATGGAACAACAAGGCCACTTCGTCCACCAAACCCTGCGTCAGCTAAGAAATATCGGCCTTTTGGGACTCGAAACCCTCGACTATACGCAAAGTTGACCAGGCTAGCATCGTGGATAGACCCTTCAGCCCCAGCAAGCACATACGAGAACCCCCCATCAAACCGAACTACAGCAAAGACATTCTGTGCCACTATCCCTTTCCGACTTCGCCACGTTGCCTGATTGTTTTCAGAGATATACGCGTTAATAAGAGTGCCGTCAACTGCGCCAACACAGCCAGTAAAATATTTGCCTAGTTTCTTGTTGTTCTCGATCTCTGGCGAAAGCTCTGCTTCTCCAGCTGGTATTACGTATGCCTTATGGAGTTTTACAAGGTATGGCAATACCTCATTCCACACCATACACACTGTTGACTGACTGATCCGGAAGAAATGGCTGACGTTTCGTTGTGCGCTACCAGTTGCCAATATAAACAGACTAACAAGCACTTTCTGCTCGATTAGAAGGTTCTTTGACGACTGTAGAGGCGTGTTATTCCTAAGCCACCTTACTGTTACGACCCAACATGCATGACCAAGTTCAGGCCTGCCCCGCAGGTCACGGCGACTACAGCGCACCATGTATGCGGGTGAAGCAGTGGTGGTGGTGGTATATTTAACGTCTCGAGCGACGAGAGACGTGTCGGGCGCGATGCCGGCATGGTCTATGCTAATCTAAACTATGTTACAGGGCTACGTCTTCATCTAACGCTCCTGTTCAAACCGCTCCAAAATGAAGCAGATCTTCTCACCTGACCAGAATTCTCTTATCCGCCATCCTTTTCCCGGGTCGCTTCATCCACAAGAAAGGTAGTTCGGAGGTACTAGGGAAAACCACAAGGGGGAAAAACCTAGCACGGCCAGTCGTGGTGTGGTTCTACGCCTTTCTTCTCTCCACTTTGCATTGGAGCGAAGCAAGGAAGGCGTACAGCAAGTCGGCTCCCAGCCGATGGCGATACAGGAGCCCGCAACAAACGCTCTCCGTTACTGCCTGAACAAGTCAGGCTCTGGCGGGAGCGAAAGTGTTCAAGACCTTCCAGACAGAAGGTCTGGCATGAAGACAGAAAATAGCCTAACTGCTGTGCCGGGGCTTTGGTGCCTTGTTTGAGTGGTGGCCCGCACGCGGCGGGCATAGCGCGCCGCAGGCTAGCGGACGCGCGGATCGGCGAGGGCGAGAGTGACCTTCAAAGCTTCTAAACCCTCGCCCTACTTCACTTTCGGGGGAGGTCTCGTCGTGTTTGGTGTTGTGAAAGGAATGAGGGGGAGGGTTGCTGTGGTGGTGTTGAGAGACGAGTCCGAAAGTGAAGACGGAAATGATAAGACCCGTTAGGGGTACGGGCCGAAGCCCTGGAAAACCCTAACAATTCTTAACACTAGGTGCCAAGAAAAGGTTTTTACAGGAGAAGGTCGCGGGTGAAGCAGGAACACCAGTAACCCTCTACGGAACGGAAGAACTATGGTACAGGTCACGTGATGATAAGATAAGGATCATTTGGGATCAATATGATCCAACACGACTTGGGGGCCAAATGTTTAGATTAGTATAGACCATGTCGGCATAGCGCCCGGCACGTCCTTTTGTTACCAGACGTTAAATACATCATCATCATCAAAATGGGGGCCAAACGATCATTCTGGATCAGAATGATCCAGGGCGACCCAAGGGACAAAGGATATGTTCAGGATCAGGACTTTTATATAGGATGGACTTGAGCCGGGCTCAAGGACAGACTTCCATAGCTCTTCAGCAATTAACTTCGTATCAGGATTAACATCCACTTTCAGCTATCACCTTGACAAAACTACGATTGATCACCGAAGCCTTACCCACCCCACGATTGACAGACATAGTTTCCAGGAAACTATCCACCGCGACGTGTGATAATCACTGATTATTACATCCCCGAATCAACGACACTGTTACTAAGTATCGCAGCCTCAACTTCTGCAAACATACCCCTACGACTAGCTGGCCGTAACAGCTTGGTTATGTGGCTCCTTGACAGAATTCGGAATTGTACCGTTGCGCCATATACAAAAGAGAGATCCCTCTACTGCATTTAGGTAGTTGTGGGTACATATAGTTTCCGTCACTCCTCCTGTCTCTTTTTCTAAAGCACTTTCATATTGGCGGACCCTACTAGACTTTTCTATATATCCATAAGCGTAACCCCCGTCATGACTATACTTACCTATTCATACTCTTCTAGGCCCAGATAAACGCGAAGCTCATACGAGTTCTCGACATAGGCTTTTAGAAACATTCGTATATAGGTAGTGGCCGTGTTATAATGGAGGTAAAAGTTAAGCTAAGTCTGATTAAGGTCGATGTTCATAATGTTTTTTGCCCACCTATGTGTACGAAAATGACGTTAGTAAACTCGCGTTAATTATAGGGTGAAGCTTTCTTATAGTTCCTATTTTGCCTATACTCTTTCACGTTGATCTATTGTTTTAGGTATAACGTTAGCGCGGTCGGGTAAAGCTTCCTTAGAGAAAAGAGCGAAATCCCTCGTAGCTCTTTCTTGTTATGAACGTAATTCGCTAGGGACTGGTCGGCCGGAGATCGAGTGAAAATCCATCGTAGGAGGAACAAGAAGTCTGCGAAGTAGTGAGTGGGAGGACGAAGGGAACGCCAGGAATGAGTGCGAGGGACGGAGGAGTGTGAGGGAGGGGGGAGGGATGGCAGAGAATTTGAATCCCACATCTCAAATTTTGAGCGCAATAACCGCCGTCATCTATGGCCACACCCGGGCTCTGCCTTTGCGGCGCGTAACAGCGACCAGGCCGGAGGCCAGAAACGGAGACGGGGCTCTAACGGTACGGGCAACACGGGAAGGAAATGTGGGGCCATCTCCGTCTCACCGGCGTTTAGTCAGAAATGCGACTCTCCATAGGTAAGACTCCCCTCATTGGCTTATCTATGGGAGAGCGGACGGGATCCCGAGTTTTCCAATGGGCATGGTCGTATGTGGCAGAGTGAGGGCATCGTGATGCCCAAGTCGCCAGACACCAACACCAAGCGGCGGCAGCCACAACTCGCACTCGTGCGAATGTGAGTTGTTGCCGTGTTTCCCAACGGCATCAACTGCAAAGACTTGTGGCGACGGCAAAAGTGTCAATGCAATGACAGTGGAGCAGATCCTCCAGCTCCGCTTTCTCCTCTGACTGTCGGTGTGTGCATATGCGACTTCCATCTTGTTCGGAACCTGTTCTTGCTCTGCAGAAGTCAACTAGGAGATGGTCCACGGTGATCTCTACGTCTTGAGATAGTTCTGCTTTCCTTTTGCCGTGCTAGGGGAAAGAATCACGGCCTGGCGATGACTGCGGCCTCTACCGGCATGGGCTTCCGCCACACTGGAATTAGACAGCGGAAACAACGAGCGGTGCTCAAACTCTAAGGCCACCACTTTCATACATTTCGATGTAAAATATCTTACAGCTGAGAGTGCTGATAGTTGTGCGTTGGGCGACACCATCGAGGGGACGCCGTACAGCCAGCTTTGCCTCCGCGTCTCGGAGACCAAATGTCGTCCGATGGGTTCCGTGCCGGCCCGCCGATGGCCAGTGCAAAAGGCAACAGGCAACTCGGGCTCATGACGGCAAAAGGTCTGAGCCTCTGAGATTCGGAGCTCGGTGAGAGTCCGTATACTTTTTCGTCCATGGATATTCTTTGCTCCTCCGGCTGGAGAGGGTCCCGAACTCCCACGGTTCCGAAAGTGCCCCGCCGGCACCGTCACGTGTAATAGTCAAAGTCGCAGTGAGCAGCTCGCAATCGAGTCAGCGGCAAATTTTAGCAGATGGGGATTTTCTTGGGCTCCGTGTCCGACTGTTGACGCCGGGTGATGCGCGAACCATGATACGCAAGCACCACTCGAGCCAGGGTACGAGAAATGGGTCATGCCTGATCGTTTCTGGGTCTATCAGCGTGCCGGAGCCACGTTCGGCGCAAACGCTCTGACATTTCTAGCCAGAGTGGACAACGGTGTAACATCGTTGCTCGTCTGCTTGCGAAGAATCGGATATTACAAAGACCCGAAAAGGTGAACAGAGCCAAAAATCAAGGAGCTCACGATAGACCCATGATGGAAAATATCATCTTTTGAAGATAAGCGCGGCTGATGCAGCCTGGAGGAAACAAAATCCTGAGGTACCTGCATGTCCGTACCGGCAAGAGGGAATGTGTTTCCATGAAATGTTTCAACGCCCTTGCTTGCAGACCCAGGCAGCGGGGACGAACTCTCTTGCCTCGTGCTGCGTGCCAGGCTCTTGGTGTGGGCTGCATGAAACGGTCCGTATCCTTGATAGGCACTTTCCGTATGATAAGCCACGATAATTCATACGATCAAGTGGGAAAGCTCAAATTTTCTCGCCCAAGTCTTACCTATTGTCCCTGGTCTCGGGCTAGAGCAGAAAAAGCTTCTTGTGCGCGGGACCTTTGACGATGAGAAGACGGGAAAATGCGAAATAGGGGTTGCCTGGTCTGGTTCTTCGTTGGATGGGGGCGGCCAGGGACCACCACGCGCTCAAGGATCAAGGATTGTGGGCCATGGTCGTGGGGATTGGTGCTAGCGGCCTGCCTGCATGCGAGGAGATTCGGAATGGAGCCGGTTTCCCGTTTGGGAATCCAATGTTTCTCGCTTGACCGAGAAGTTGAAAACGCGATAGGTAACCGTACGTGAGACTGGGCTAGGGCAGAACGGCCTGTCAGGACTCAGCATCGCGTAAGGTTGTCAATAGGTGCCGTTGACTCGTGATGGAGGACGATCTTTTGCGCACCATGGTAGTGGCCGTCGCATGCAATTTGAATACGGATACATACCTAGCGTTGTGGTCTTGAGCCTTGCGGCGATCGCCACATGAAAAAGCCCCGAGACCTAGTCGAATAGCCATGCTGTCAACGGTAGGCGGCCTCGCTGGACCAAAGTCTGAAAACCGGATCAAAGGCGGGAGTAGAGGAGGGGACGTTTGACGTTTGTTGGAAAGGCGGCGAGCTGCAATGCAGCTTCCCTTTAGTGTCCCCATCTGCGGCAGATGAACCCCGGTTGACTTTGACTGCTGAAACGGGATTATTGGCGACACGGCTCGGCGCAACGGCGCCTCGAGCGTTTGCTTGGTCTGCCGGACCGTCGAGCACACCGGACCAATTGAGACGGGGTCACGTCTCTGTAGGGAAGTTATGGAGCTTCAAACGGAGGCCGGCTCGTGGCCGGATTGCTAGGATGGTTGAGAGAAGGAGACGCTTCGTTGGCGGAGATGGGTGGTTGTGATCTGCTAGCTCAGGAACGGACCCAAATCATGGTATTAGGCGGCGCGCGGCATTGACATGGGAGTCAGAAATGGCCGAGAGAGAAAACTTGGAAGACATGGTTTGACATTTGCTGGGCCCAAGCAAAGTCGAGACGGAGGAACGCAAATGTTTGAGAAATGACTGTGGTGTTGTTCCGAGGAATGCTCATGTAGATGACAATCCGATGTGGCCGGCGTATATCTGCGCATCGTATCAAAGTCAGCGGATGGAATTGCAGCGTGCCAGGCAAACCTGTTGAGACGCGCCGATATGCATCCGTTAGACCTCGGTCGTGATATGTACTTCGTATGGTGTGCAGCAGGCAGTGTGCAGTGTGTGCGAAGTAGTGCAGCCAAGAGGGTGTCGTGCAAGCTGTGCTAGTGCAGGTTCACGGACAATTTCCCTGCAGGCGTCGACTTGGTGCATCTTGGATCGTGTTTCTCTTGCATATCAGTGGCTGTGAAGCCAAGCTTTCCGTGCCCATCCCGCAGCGTAGAGGGGATTGTGGTGAGAGTGTGACAATCACGGCACAGTCGAGAGAATTGCACTAGGTATGGACAGTCGAGAGCTTGCAGTTCCAAATCACTTGGTAAAAGAGCAAAGAAAGCCCCTGCTGCCAGGCTGCCAGTGACAGGCTCTGTGACTCGAGAAGCAGCGCCGATCATGCTGAATGTTTGACGTCTGGGCCGGATGGGATGAATTTGCAGAAAGTCGATAATGCGAACTCTAAGATTACGTGTTGCACGTCGGGAAATATGCACTTAGGTAAGCAATGTTCATGCACCAGACCCTGACATCCAAGCTGCAAGGCACGTCGGAGGAGTGGAGGGGAAGGGACCTTCCATCCGGATACCCAAGGAAGGCACGGAGTACCTTAGGAAGTTGGGTGGGCAAGATCCAATGGAAGTGACCGCGGAAGGAAGAGGCAGGCACGGTTGGTGGGTGCCCAGGCATTGGAAATGGCAGGCAGGTGCAAGTGCAATTGCTAATGTCAGTGTCACTTTCGCACCCTCGGTCCCCGTTTTCGTCTTGTGCTTACTTACATAAGACGCCCCTTCCAACCGTGCGAAGATTTACCTCATTACGGCAGGCAAGAAAAGTAAAGAGCACAGGTGCAGCCTGTCAACTTTCAACCCAAGTTACGTACCTCATAATGAACTTCGTAAGGAAACAGCAGAGTGCCAGAGCTATCCAGAATGGGGCACAGATGTTGATAAAGGTCCAGCCCGGCGCCTCAATCTGGCATCTCAGACTGCCATCCCAGCAATGCGGAATGCTAGGTTCAGGTCGCTTCCCGGAAAGAGCAGAACACCAACCTGAAGCAATGGGGCCCTGGGGTTCATTTATCTATGAGGGAAACTCCAAGGGAGCAGAAGAAGAAAAGCAAAGGGGATCCGAGATGCGTGTAAGTATTCTGTCACTCTGCTTCGTGCCGACTTTGGTCACTGGAGACCTACCTAGGGAGAGACGGGAGGGAAAGAAAAGAAAAGAAAAAGGAACAGCGGAAGAAAAGACGAAGAAACCAAGTTGGCAGGCGCATCCTTGTCAGACACCACACTTGCGTACCCGGACACCTCTAGGGACCCCAGGGTGAGTGCGACGCCATCCCACCCGTCGGGGAACGACCTGGCGGTCCTGGTCAACTCACAGTCTCTCATACTGAGGTGACAAACACGCAAAGTGCTGGACCCCTGCAGGACATCTCAAATCCAATCCAGCCCAGTTGAACCAGAACAGTCCAATCCCATTGCACAATCCCGCCATCCAACGCCCACGCCAGCACCAAGCACCAAGCAGAAGAAGCACCGGCAAGCAAAGGAACCAAGGTCCAAGGTCCAAGGGCGCTCTCCCAAACCATGCCCCAATCGTCCAGTCCAATTCCCATTTGACCCCCGACCTGCCGTTCCATTCTTCTACTCCACCGTCCCCGGGCCTCTCTTCCTCTCTTGGGCCTACTTTCTTTCTCAATCGCCGTCTCGTGTCGTTTCGTCTCTGGCCGCTGCAGCTCCACGTCCTTTGGAGCCCAACTCGATTCGACTTCAAGTAGAGCCACCAGCGCTGTTTGTGCCGTGTCTGTCTATTTGCCTAGGACACTTCAGTCTTCGCCTTACGACTGCTCAGCCTATGGCTACGATTCAAGGCCAACAACTCAAACACCATCGTGGCTCAATACGACCGCTTTCGACCTCTTGGTACGGATACCTAGAGACCCAATTCGAATCCCAGCACGGCGGCAATACATAGCCCGAACCTGCTGCACTACTTCGTACACGACCACTACCTTACCTGCTTCGTACTCCCTACTGCGTACCCTGCATTTATACGAGTACCTGGTACACTGCATCGCCTGTCCACCATTCCGCCTGCTCCTTCGTGCGCCACCGCACAAGACGAATACCCAATCTCGCTCTGAAGCATACCCTGCATGCTGCCCGTCTTGTCACCAACCTCGACATTCATTCACTCTCAAGCTCTCAAGACCCTTCACAACTCGGCTCCGTTTTCCATACAAAATCCACCACATCAGCGGATCCCTCCCTACCGCTCCCCGAATCCCAGACTCCCTTGCGTCGCACTCGCTCGCTCCTCGTCCACCACATCCACGCTGTCCCACCAGACCACAACCCGCATTCGCACTGGGTCCGATTCGACTCCCCCTGCTGCTCCGTCCAACGACACACGCCACGGGGCGAACCGCACTCACTGCCTGTCACGCGTTCGTTTGTCGAGCTGGCTGCTGGCGGATCCTGCAATTGCCATTTGCAAACCTCGCCTTTCAAACGGACCCATCCTGGCCCAACCTCGCCTTTGCATCAACAAAGTCAATTGATGACACAAACCCTCTATCTAATCCGCATCACCGCCCACCATGCCTTCCACCGGTTCGAAACGATTCGAGCTCCCCAAGCTTGAGTTCAAGTTCGGCTCCTTGACCGAGGGAACCAACATCCCCCCGCCGCTCCCTAGCCCCGTCCAGGAGGTCCCCACGCCTCCCCAGACCCCGCGTGTGAGCGAAACCAAGGACTCCGGTTCCGCCGTCAAGGAAAAGGTCGAGAACAAGACAAATGGTCATGCAGCAGCAGTTCCAGGCTCGCCTGCCACCACCAATGGTACGAAAGGATTCTCGGATGACACACCACTCTCTCCAGCAGCGTCAAGCAGACAAGGCAGCATCCGTCGTCTCTTCAGCCGGACATTACTGAACCAAGCATATGCAGAAGGCGAAACCCAGTCCGCCCACAACCGTCCCATGAGCCGTAGTCAAGGCAGCATCATCGACGAGAAGAAATCGAAGCGAAGCAGCGGCTGGTTCAAGAGGCTGAGAACCAGCGAATCCTCCCCGCCACAAAAACGATCCAGTGTCGTCTACGAGCACCCCAACGTCAGCGAGACGAGCAGCCAAACGCAGAGCAAGCCTCAGATCCCTCAGGCACAGGCGCAGGCACCTCAGGTCCAAGGGCCTCCGCCACCCATGATCCCCGAGCTAAGCGCCCTCCAAGCCAGGCTGGATGTAGGGGACGGGGGCAGTCTCGGAGACGACTTGTTCAAGAACATTAAATAATTACTGACTGGATGCGGACAATCCCCGACACTAGTCATGACTGATATCTACAGAGCTGCCGGTTTTTGGAGTCGGGAACCGGCTTCTTTGTCGAATGCGAAAGAAAAAAGAAAAAAGAAAACCACCTCATATGCGCCGACGAGCGAACGACCGAATCCGAACGGATGCACCCATACGATTTCCTAGCGTTTCTTAAGTTGAACTTCATTTCGAGCCAGAGCTGGGGACGAAGAGGCGGAGATGGGACGAAGCAGATGTGGAAAGGAGCGGAGGCAAGATTGGAAGAAGTTATGCAAGATACCCAGCTCGCGCCGCGGGCTCATTCTGACATACGATGTTTACACTTTCTTTGTTTTGTGTGTTTCTCTTCATCTCATTGCGCTGTCTGGAAAAAACGGGCACCATGGGCCCCGAATCTCTTTTCCTTGCGGGCTTGTTGGTCAAACCCTTTCCTACTCTACGACTTACCTTCTAATGTACATGTTTGTGTTTACGGGTTTGATGGAGAAGCTTGTGGGGGTTGAGAAGCGGTGGCGAGGCTGACGACCGATGAAGGAACGAGGAACAACTCGGGCTCGCGTCAGCCTTTACATGGCAAAAGGAAGGACGCAACTATCAATTGGCAAAGATGCTTTGGGCTTAGCCACGATGGCTGGAAACGCCATATCACGGAGCAGTTGGCCAAGTGCATGCATCCTGATGCCGCTGGTGCTTATGTGGCAACAGCAGCAAGTAATAGAGACTACATTTTACGACCGTCTGATTTTCGACATGTTGACTTTTGATTCATCAAGGTGGCCGGGATGGTTTTTTTCAGGTGAGGATATCCGTCGACTCCTAAAGACTTAGACAACGAGCCGAACTTTGGTGAGAAAGGAAAATGATGGCAGATGGACCCCCGCGTCATCCGGACCTGACGCTATGGCCCCTTGAACACATCATGTGGCGAGAGGCTTGCATCTGCAGGTTGTTTTAGCGCGCAGAAGAGCCTAGCAAGGCCATGGCTAGTTTTTTTCTGCTGGAGAAAGATGCTGCAGCAAAGCAGATCGCTAGAACATGTCACCATGCATTCTCGACCGTCCACTCGAAACTCGCTTGTACCTGTGCGGAATAGCGCGTCTGCCAGGCGTTCTTTCGTGCCGGACAGACTCCTCCCGTACTCCCCCGTGAGTCCGTTGAATATCCGGAGCCGCCGCTTCATGTTTCGGTGCCTTGGAACGGCGTCCGTCCCCTTTTTGGCCGGAGCTGCGGGTGGTGATGGTGGGAAAGCTCGAGCCAATCGCGGAAACGGCGGGACCACACCACCACCCACCACTCCCTCCCCTTCCCGTGCGGCGTGCACTTTTCCAGGGGACGGCGCTAGTGGGCTGATTCGTCGGCCCGTAGTGGGAGGGGACGTCATTGTGAGATTGGAGCTCCAGGTCGCCCGTTTGCCGAGCCAGAGCCGGGACCTGCAGCTTTGGAGCTACGGTTTGTTTTTTTTTTGTCCACTTCCCACAACCACCACTCTTGCGTCATTGTGCCAATTGTCGATTTACTGTTCACGACTGACACACAATCATACAAACAATGGCGGCAAGCTTGCGCACAAACGCCGCGACGACGGCGCTTCGGCCGCTGACCTCGGCGCTGCGACCGGCTGCGGGCCGACAGGCGGCGCAGTACCTCCCCCGTGTTGCGCGACGATACAAGTCCGGTCCGTACGGGTATACACAGGCCAAGGCGCTCGTGTTCTCCAAGGAGGGCGAGCCCAGCGACGTTTTGCAGTACGTAGACAGCCTGCTAACCCTCCATTCGAAACGAATAGACACACAAAGACTGACGCTTTCTTCAAACGCAGACTACACACACACTCCATCTCGCCCTCGATCCCCTCCTCCGCCGTCCTCCTCCGCGCCCTCGCGGCCCCCATCAACCCGGCCGACATCAACACCGTCCAGGGCACATACGGCGCCAAACCCCCCTTTGCGCAACTCATCGGCACGCCCGAGCCCTCTGCGATCCCCGGAAACGAGGGCGTGTTCGAGGTCGTGTCGGTGGGGTCCAAGGATTCGGGGTTGAGCAAGGGGGATTGGGTTATCCCCAACGCCAGCTCGTTTGGGACGTGGCGCACGCATGCTGTTGCTGAGGCGAAAGATGTGATGAAGGTTAGCAGGGAGGGGTTGACGCCTACGCAGGTTGCTACCGTGAGCGTGAATCCGTGCACGGCGTATCGGATTTTGAGAACGTATGGGCCCGGGGAGATACGGAAGGGGAGTGATGGTGGGATGAAGGCTCTTGATCCCGGGAGTGGCGGGTGGTTTATTCAGAATGGGGCGAATAGCGGTGTTGGAAGGGCGGCGGTGCAGTTGGGGAAGCTGTGGGGGTTGCGGAGTATCAATGTCGTCCGGGAGAGGGAGACTGCTGCCGAGACGGAGGCGCTCAAGGACGAGTTGACGGGGTTGGGCGCCACCGTCGTGGTCACGGAAAAGGAGTTCCTGTCGAGGGAGTGGCGAGATCGGCTTGCGGAGCTGACGCGCGGCGGGAGGGAGCAGGTCGGTCTGGGACTGAACTGCGTGGGCGGGAAGTCTGCGACGGCGGTGGCGAGGAGTTTGGGGGAGAGCGGGACGATGGTTTCGTATGGTGGGATGGCGAGGCAGCCGGTCATGTTGCCTACGGGGCTGTTGATCTTCAAGGATATCAGGTTTGTCGGGTTCTGGCTGAGTAAGTGGAATGAGAGGGATCCGACGGGGAGGAAGTTTGCGATTGAGGACGTGTTGGGGATGATTAGGGAGGGGAGGTTTAGGGATGTGCCGGTTGAGGAGGTTGGGTGGGAATGGGGTACTGAGGAGGGGTTTTTGAAGAGTGCTGTTCAGGGGGCGCTTGGGGGGTTTAGGAAGGGGAAGGGGGTTTTTGTTTTTGGGGAGACGTGAGAGGTGGGATGGGTGAGGATTGAGGTTGAAGTGTTGTAGGATATGGGAGTAGAGGTTCTAGATGATGTCTGGATGACGGGCGGTGGTCTACGAGGAGTATATCGTACGAATAGCTTGAACGCAGGCGTGGCTCACGAAAGGAGGCCTTTGGTGACGCTAAATTAGATCATCCACGCCCATGGCGTAAGGCCTCGAGTGTCATTTCCTTTATCTTGAGTCTTTCGAAAACCTAAAACACGTGATGTTACTGAAACAATGCTAGAGATGGAGGTATGTGTACTCATGGCAATGCTTCGTTCGCGAGTCTGTCATTTCCATATTACATACGCTGGTAACTGAAGGAACGGGGCAGGATAGATGATCCTCTTAAGGTTCCTATGAACTGGTAATCTACCCGTCCTGATGGTGATTTTGACGACTGCTCTTCCTGGGGAGCGCAGCCAAACTTGATTGAGAAGGCCTTTCGATACATCTGGAATGTACGTGGAGTCTGACTAAATGAGATGGCAAGACGAACTCTACCTAGTACATGACATTGCGGATACAACTCATCTGTTATGCCAAAGAGAGAAGTACGTGAATGACTGTTTATTCGTCTTTTTGACCTCCTCGAACTCTCAACGGGTATCTCCGATCATTGGGAGATAGTGACGATGGTCTTTCCTTTGATATCTAGGCGTCATGATGTCTTGTACGTTGAGTTATCACGGGACCATTTAGTACTCCGTATACCTCATCAAATAAATAGAACCGCACTGGACTTTTGCAGGTGGTGCCATGAACACATATTCAGTCGAGATTCAGGCCCCACTCTGAACTCATGCGGAACGTCACGGGCACTACAGGAACGCTTCTTGTTTATGACTGTACGCGAAATACCCAGGCATTTGCTTCCCCCCATCTGCGATTATTCGAAAATTCCGACCCAAAATGGAAGAGGACTTGTGCGTATTCGGCACGCTGAAGTACTAGACCTCGTATACGGTGAGCGAGGGTGTCCAGTTGAGGTAATAAGTGGCTGTAGTGTTCAAAACATAAATTGATCCACGCACTCGAGCCAAAACAGGAGCGATTGTACACGCCGTGGTTCGATCTCATAGCTCGCATATCTGGCGAGGATGAGGCTCTTCCGCTTGCTGCTCCATCGATAAGGTATCACCATCGAAGATGAAGGAATCAGCCTCACGTGTAAAGTCGGTTTGGAGAAGAATTCAAGAGCGGGTGAATAGACTGCGCGTGGATGAGCCGTCATGGTGAGTAGTCATCTGGTACGGCAGAGGTACCCTAGCAAGAACATATGAAGCGGCTCATCCTGTTCGGAACATCAGTAGACATCGATATTGATACAGGCTAGAGCTCGAAGAGTCTGCAAGAGCACTTCAGACTTCAGCTCGCAGCTGAAGGCATATAGCATTTCGCCAGGCAAGGCTGACGTACATCTTATGATCATTAGCGGTGTGAAGATCGAACGTGTTGGCCGTCATAATGGATCAACACGCTTGTATGAGTCTCCGTTGATGTATTCTATAGTGGCATTTAAAAGCCTGCACTTGTAACATATGCACAATCACCGGTGTCACGACATGGAGCCCGTGGGCCAGACATCTACACCACGATTCTTTGCCACAGCATAGAGCTCGCCTCGATGAGATATATTTCAGGGAGAATTTCTGGCTTCCTCAAAGTCAAATTATGCAGAAAAAGCCAAAATTCAACAGACAGACCGGGTCTCTTATGCACAGGACCACCTCAAGATGCGGCCATTCATACGAGAACAAAACGAGCAGCTCACGACACTCACAAGAGAAAAGCCTTCGGACTATGACGCGGAACAAGGCAGCGAGAAGACACTTGACCATCCATCAGAGTAGAGGATATGAAAGACGGTCCCGAAAACCATACATTAGGAGAGTGGAATTGGATAAAGAGTGAACGCCCCCCATGGTCATGATGACAAGTTCTATTCATGATTCATTGCGTCAGAACGCGTACAAGTGTGAGCGGCGCTCTGTACGGGAGCCAAGGAGCAGTACGGTGAGAATATGCTCCGTGCAGCAATGGCCAGAGCTGTGTTCAACGTCAATGTCACGCATCATGTGAGGCTCATTTTGTGCCACGACAAGTCACTAACAGTTCTACAAACCAGCGCTCTCTCTCATCTGTCGTCCAACGCCAAGGTAAATGTCCCGTAGAGAGCTCTGGATATGGAAGACAGTCATCAAGACGAGCAATTTGGGGCGAGAAGCGAGAAGGGCGTTCTTCCGCTTTGCAGCACGAATCCAGCGAGAAGTGTCTTTACCACTTGAGTGGAGAGGTTGTCAACTTCCAGCAAACTATTTAAACGTTGACCATCATGATCATGCAAAATGGGAGTCTCGCTTCGGGTTCATTTACAACAACAGGAAAAGAAGGCCGTCTCTTATCAAGCTGCGCCAGCGAATACAGGAACAGTATCTGAGATTATCATCAGATTTCTCCGCGCGAGGGACATATTAGAAAGTAGAATCAACACAGCGATTAACGTCTTTGCGATCACAAAGTGTCGAAGATTGAGGCAAGGTTCGAGTTGATAACCAAGATTTGAGAATTCAACTTCAAGTAACGATTGTCACGATGCATGGCCTGGAGAATTTACTGCCTTCTCCCAAAAGCAAACCAACGACCAAAATATCTTGTCTATACACTTGTCCAACCTTCTTCACATTCTCTCTAGTTCCTCTCTTTGATTCAAACGAGAGCCATCGCAACTCACATCTCGCAAACAATCATCACTCTCTCTTCCCAGAATCCCGACGCGTCTCTCAACCCAGCCAGGGACCCTGCCCGACGCGTCGCTCCACCCCGCCCAAGAATCACGAACCGCGTCTTCCCCCCATGTCATCGTCACCTCACCGCCGACCAGGCCTCACCCGCCCCAGGACCCCTTTTTTCCCTATGTCTCCTCCTCTCCCAAGCAAACTCTCTGCCCACCTAGCAGTTCCCTCCCACCAGGCGGATCAGGTCTCTCTCTTTCCCCCCTCCCCTGCCTCTACCCAAGCTTCCCCCCCGACTCCCGGGTCCCTGTTCACTTGCGCTTCTCCAACTCAAGGTCTTTCCCCTCTCGGGCTCTCTCTCTCTCTCCCTCTCGCGTCCTCTACCGCCTCATACGTAGGGGAGCATTTTGTCCAGTCTTCCATTGACGCAGAGTAGCATCGACACACATCGAGGTGTCATTGTCAACCGCGTGCGCCGCCTCCCCACGCCGAAGAGGTCGCAGTCCTTGGTTACCCGAACCAGGACTGTTCCACACAAATGGCTTTCTGCCCATCAAGGGTTTCAATAGCGTTCCCTCTGCTATAGGTATCTCCAGAGTAGGCTTGCCTCAGTCGCTCAGGTAAAGAAGCTAAGGTATCCAGTGGTACCTCAGCTTACGAGGATACGGACACTACTCGAGCCCGTTTCCACTTGCAATGAACCCTTTCCAAGATTTGGACCGGGTCATTCCCCAACGGGTCCAACGGCGAGACGTTCTCGAACGCCAGACCCGGCGGCAGGTTTGATAATGAGCTTATCCCGGAGACTTGCTTTATCGAGACAGAGGAGAGTAAAAAAAAAAAAAAAAAAAAAAGGCGCCCCCCACGTGGAGATTGGAGAAAGAGAGGGATTGCCCAGGCGTGCCAGGTTTACGGCAGCTTTGCTTGCCCAACCTTGCCCATGCTTTCGCTTTGGAGTTTGGAGCCTTCAATCTTTGGAGACCTCAATCCAGAACCGGCATGGATATCCATGCCAAGGAAAAATACCACCCACCTCTCTACCCCCAAAAAAATTTCCCTGGACGGCACCGGCGTCGAAACCTTGCACTCACTCACTCTCTCGCACCTTCCCCCCCAGAAGCCCGTATGGCCTCTAAATATAGTGGAATGATGCCTGTCCGCCGATACCACTGCATGATGCAGGGGGAAGTTGCAAAGGGGAGTATCCACGGGTTTGCTTTCCATCTCTCCCATTTCCTACTTTCCTTACCCTTTCCAAACCTCATTCGGTAGGGAAAGCAAACGTGTCAGGGGAGGGGGGCAGCCTGGAGCCCGCTCTTCAACGGCGGAGAACAGGCGGGCTTGAGTGGTTGAGTTCCATCCGACCGGCTGGGGGGATTCTTGTGGCCGCGGGGGTCTGGCCAGGAAGTTGGACGCGAGGTGCTGCGACTGTCACTTACGCGCCTCCCCTGCTCCAGATTGCGGATAACGTCATGGTCACAAAATCACCGTCGCTTGTGCCTTGGGATATGAGCAGCACTAGTTGTGCAAGGCGGAGTTGAAGCATATTCAGTGATGGCTTGTTATGTTAAGGCTTCCGCGACCAGGACCTTGGTTTGATTCAACGGTGTTCCTGTCGGCTGAGAGTTGGTATGAGACGTAGATTAACCGACTTGAACAGGTGAAGTAGATGATCGAACAGAGTACCTCGGGCGACGGTCATATTCGTCCGTCTTCCTAGGAAATAGCTCTCAAGTTGTGAGCCTCGCTATCAGTCTTAGAAATGCTCCCATCGGCCTGTAAATGAAGCGTCTGTACCATGTGAAGTTTATGTTCTGTCTTATTCTCAGTCAAGCTCTGAGCCGAGTTACATCTCAACAGTAGAGTTCTCTGATAAGGCCGGCAGCAAGAGTAGTAGGCATACGAAATATCAAGACATAGCCTCTCCTTGAGGCCGGCCTCTATCATGCTAAAATTACTGCTCTCGCTAATATCTACATCGCCGTCTGTCGCGGAGGACTCGTTCATTCGGTTCCAACGGCCCTGGACGTGTTGGAACCGTGGTGAAGCACGCCACGCGGCGAAGACATCGGGTGAAGCCAATATCTCCCGTTCCAGCAAACACCTCTACAACCAAGTTTACCGCCCAGCCTCTGTTGGTAGTCAAAGATAAATCCAACAATCGGTCTAGACGTGGGCGCGGCTGCGCCTTTGGGCGGTGAGTCGGTTCCGTCCAAGATAACTGCCGCAAAACGAACCAAAACTTTCCTTCCTCGAAATCTTTTGAGACATGCGGGAATGCTCGTGGGGAAGCGAAGCGTATGCTTGCCAACGTGGCATTGCATGAACGATTGGAAAAGGACGTGGGACCCATCTGGCCTTGTCCCTTCCGGGCTTCCGCGCCGTCATGGAGGCGAACGGGAAGAAGAAAGCACAAAGGTCAACACCCCACAAACGGTTGAGATGTCTCAATTGACCGCTGTTGGTTTCCCCGGAGGCAGGTCGCCACCTCGCCAACGTCCGTATCGTGTCATGTGGAGGATTACACCCAGGCGGCACCAGAGATACCGTAGACTATCGCCGAATGTCTGAGATATCTCGTGGAGGTGTCTTACAGAGTGCTGACCGAGGCATGTGCAATATTATCGTGACAATCGCGATGGCTGCAATGCGGTGACATAGTCGTCGAGAGAATGCCATATTCAAAGTGTCAGACCGCCACCTGGTCATTCGTCACATCCAAGATTATATGATAGAGGGCCAGCTGCGTTTGCTTTTCCAAATAGTCATCACATTTCATTGTACGGGAGGTCTATCGAAATCCACGTCTAAGTCATCGACCGTCTGTTGAGATTGAACGTTGGAAGCCTGGTCAGGCTTTCTCTGGCCGACGGTTGGGATGTATCGTGCTATGCCTACTTGGCGGAGTCTACAAACAACCACTTTTGGCCAATGTTGCCAAGTTGTTGCTAATCTTTCCCCTGATGATATACTACGCGTTCGTCAAGGTCAAAGATGCGCGGGCAGATTTACATTGGATTATGCTTCCTCAAGAGTCAATTCACGCCACGGATACCCTGCTGCGTTTAGCACTCGGTCTGCGCGAAACAGGGGTGGCTGAAGACGAAGAATAGCGAGGCTTCTTGAAGATATCTCGGGATACGCCATTGCTCCTCAGATGACTGTGAGCAGCCGCTCTGCAAACGATGCTTCGTCGAATGTAGTTTGAGCATTTACTTCAAGAGCGCAAAACCAACATTGATGTGAAGTCAAATTTGAGTCGAGTACATGGACCGAATGGTTTGACAAACGTGACGTTGAACGAATGTCGTCAATTTTCAGGGTTGGCTCTAGAGTCTGGGAGCGGCGTGGCTTGCAAGGATTCGCGCGACCAGTTCATGGAGGGACGAATGGTTCGGTACGAGGACTGCAGTTGTCTGTGAATGGCTGCAAAGAGACACATGGGGGAGGGACTAGGGTAGACAGTCCTGGTTCGTCCCCTCCCCTGATTCCTGCGGTCCTCCACCTCCCTGGCCGTGCAGTGCAGCCTGGTGCCGACAAGTCTTGTGGTGCCTGCAATGCGCGCGCACTGACATGCTGCACATCTCGAAGTTTCCGAATGTGCAGAAGCTCCACTGGGACGAAATGAGATTTGGGAGGGCCATAAGAAGCCCCTGGTCTTCCTTTGCCGATAAAAGACTCCACGTAGGGCTCCATCAAATCCTGGCACACGCGTCAACCGGCACAACTCCTGTCCAGTGAGTTGGAGACGATATGGGGAGGTCAAGCAGGCCGACAGCATCGCCGCGAGCTGCTCCGCACCGTTGAGCCGAAGGCGACGATACCGGAAGAGGCAATACTTGCTAGCCGGGCTGGCCGCGGTTTTATGGCGTTGACTGGTGGAACTCCCGCTGGCCTGGCAGCTAACGTGGCAGGAATGGCGTTGCAGAAAAACGTTGTGGGCGTTGACAGCTTCTGTCTATAATGTGAAGGGAATATCCATGTCTCTCTGGAATGCACCAGCGTCGACGAGGTTGTGCTGATAGCATAGTGTATCCGTAGATGGACTTGTCATCGACTACGTGCCGTGTCCAAGGGGGGTGCAGTGTCTTTGGCGTGATTGGTGGGGTCGCCGGGCTTGAGCATTGTTGCGCTTCTGTGGATCTTGGATGGCACTGTGACCTCTGTGGGTAGTAATCCGAACGCCCGCTCGCAACGCTAGTGGTATTCGCTCTTCCTGCAATGTTTCTTGTGACGGCGTTGCCGTGGTATGATGAGCAAGGAAATTGCAATTCCCGAGACGATGGGGGACAGAAGTCCGCTGCCCGACATGTCGCCGTCGACAAACGCAGTAGATTGTGGTCAAGATCAGATGCAGTCGCTGGTAGGAATGGATACGCAAGTCGCTTCGAACGTGGAGATTGACGTTGAAAGAATGTTTAGACGTTGCCAAATGTTGCAGCATACCCGCAAAGCTCGAGCTGGCCCTTGGGATTATGGGATTCCTAGGCTCGGATGCCCTGTGAGCGGGTACTCGACCAGGTAGCTCCTTGAGCTCAGGGTAGCTCGGGAACCACCAGGGCCATCCTCTCCCCAGCTCGTCGAGTGAGTGATCGGTGAGCACTCCCTCACGTTTACCGGGCTGATGGCGAAACCATATCCAAGTACGAAGTATCTGGCTGAGTCCGGGGAGGCCATCAAGCCCACCCGCGTCGTAACCGCCGTGTATGTTTAAGCTCAATATTCAGGGAACCCGTTCGCTTTGACAATGTCAAGTGAGACCCGTTTCGCTCAAGCTCCGCGGGGTCTGCCAGGCTTGCCAGGTTTCTCTGGGCTGTCAGCAACGTTGGAGAAGCCGGCCCTGGTCTAGCCTGGTGCTCCCTCTTCACCGTCCAAACGGGTAGCCCATGCCGGACGGCGCCCCTTGGACGCCCACCCGCGGCAGCCACGCCCACTTCCCTGGTGCCCACAACTTGCCCGCAACACCCCTGGCGAGGGCCAACGGTCCCAGCCCAGAGACTCAATGGCAAGACCGGTTTCGCGCCACTCAGTCGGGTTGGAAAGACGGCCGGGGCGCAAGTAGGGAATTCCCTGACCGACTGTTTAGCGAACACTCAGGCGGAGCCCAAGACATTGTGTGGCGCTGAAGGGCAAGAGACGCTGAAATTGCAGGCCAGGTACAGACGACTGGGCGTACTTTGTACCAACAACGACACCCCCCCCCCCACCACCACAGCGACTTTTAGCAATGTTGGCGGTCCGAAGATGGGCTTCATGATGCTATTGCTTCCATAAACGTGTCTCGGCAGTGGCTTGTTGTCATTTCGAAGCGCTGGTGGACAGCTTGAAGGGAAAGCATCACCGTGGTAATGATCTGTGTAATTCCACCGTTCGTACAGCCTAGCCCCAACAAGGACCGCCACGGGTCGTTCCATAGACGGGATGCCAAATTCTCCGATATGGCTAGGCAATGCTCGATGTCGAAGTAAAAGCGACGGGGTTGAGACGTCGAAGATTGCTTGTGCGACGCAGCTGGTTGAGGATTCAAGTCGCCTAAAGCCGGGGAGCAGGATGGTTCATCCACGTGTAAACCGCCAGGGCAGGAGAACAGCGTAAGTAGACCTGTTTGTGTCTTTGTATCTAAGTAGTCTTGTCAGTGAAGCGTATCCTGTCGTTGAACGGCACCAAGTGCGTACCTATGGAGGCAGACCGAGTCACCGAATCTGAACAAGGCGTCGGAAAGCTATGAATGAACCTATGGCATCATGTGAGGCCCAGGTACGGAGTACTTACCTTACACTAGGTACCTGAATCTCAGAGGGAAAGAACGCACATGCCATCCTGTTGTGACACGGAATCTAGGTAAGGAAGGTACGGATAGCGAATGTTCTTTCCACCTGAAGAAGTAGTCCCGAACTTGCGATGAGATGGTTTGGCAGGTGCGCCTTGCCTGCGAACTTCCAAAGCACCAGCCTCATCCTTAGCCACAGCTGGGTTTCCTTGTCTTTCACGCGTCACCGTCACCCAACTTTCAACTATCAAAAATCCAAGCACGCCAGCACCGCAGCCGTGATGCCATACAATTTCCGCGTACCGCATTCCATCATAACCGGATGATACTTAGTCGGATGCCGAGGCGAGATACCTAAGTATGCCAAAATAGTACTCCGTACATGCTAATGGACTGGACAGCCCTTTGACAAACATTGAGCACGCAGGGACGTCGTCTCTGCATGCATATGCATCCTCCATACGAGCGCACCCTATCCTCACACTAGTGACTACCTTTCGAAGTAATCACGACCCCACCCATTTCCACCGGCCCGCATATCATCTGTATCCTGCCTGCATCTGTTATTGACAGTTCGTCCTTTTCGCTAAGCTTCAATCGTCACATCACATTATAGTTAACGAAGCCGGGTAGAGGTTGAGACGACATCGCCTCTGGTATTCAGAAACCAAAACAATCATGCACATGGTGGCTGCACGCACTGCTGGGAAAAAGAAACCTGATGGTTGGTCGGAGCCACTAGATTGAGCTCGGTTGCAATAAACCACCAATGACGTGCCGAGCCTGGCGAGGACCCAGCTCCGATGGTGTTTGACGTTGGGCTTCCGCCATCGACTTGAGGTGACGTCCCTTTCGCTTTCGCTCCCCTCTTCGGACCCCGTCAGGATTCAGGTTTCCATTTTGGCGTACCCGGACGACTCCCGCGGCGCGGCGTCCGTCCGAACTTCCAGCTTACTGCGATCAGATTCATTTTGCACCTTCTGAAAGTTGAAGGAAATACGAAGAACGTCCAACTGAGCATTTGCACTGTCCTTGATGTCAAGACACGAGGTTTGTTCTCAGCATGATTTTATGTTGTACCGGTCGCCGTGCTGAAGAGACCACACTGCGGGAGCATAAAAATAGCCACCGCGGTAAGGAACAATGGGACGGCAAACTTTGGGCTCGATGAGACGGTCCAAATCCCAGCCTTCAAAGAACAAAAATAGGTGCACAGAACTGACTGACCAACTCTTGATGCAGATGCAACCACCAAACGCAGGCAGACCAGTTACGAGAAGTTACGTACCTTGACGTTGGTGGGTGGCACGGGAGGGAAAGGAAGGAATTTGCACAACCAGGCAGACCAATTGCGACTGACCCGGCGCAATTCACCATGACCTATCCGCACTCCTGGAAAGACATGTCTTTGTTGCCGGTATCACATCCTGTCGCCTCGTAAAGTGTCGACGTTTAACCACCAGCCACTTCCTTCTAGGAAGCCCTGTTTCTCTAGGACTTAGGAGACCTTCGCCTACGGACACATGAGGCACCTCGTTTCTCAACCCTAGCTCGAGACAGAGAGAAAACCCCGATACCGAGGGGGGGGGGGGGGTGATGGTTACGCGCTGGACGAAGGGGCCAATGTGGCTGGAACATGTCGATCTCCGGCTTCTTGTGAACCGCCGCCGCCGCCGCCACAAGAAAAGTTTCTGGCACACCCGCACACCCGTGACAAGCCCCCATCAGCGACTGATCCAACTGCCAGTCCGCAGGCGGCATTACGTACGTCCAATCTAAACGTCGGCCTGGCGTCGAACCGTTTGAAGCCAGACTGATTTTGATATGACCGAGAAGGAAGAAAAGTCAGTGATGCACCCCGTATGCGTGGATGACGAAAGAACCTTTACCCGAAATGCAACGTTTCCCGCACCCAACGACTCGCCCACAGCTTCTCGAAGCTGGCTATGCCCCAATTGAGAACGTGGCCGATATGAACAACGGTCCAACATCAGGGCTACCAAATTTGACTAAAGTCGAAGCGGAAACGCTTGGCACCACTGACAGAGACTGTGCGTCTTCATGGCCCGATGGTTTTGACGGACATTTCGAAGTCCGCCCCCAAACTTCTCAGCCTGTCACTGGCGCCGCCCAATCCTGTAGTCACATACTGCCGTTGCCGATCGCTTATTGGGTTTCCGCCGCGTGTCGGTAGACGGTTTCGTCTCAATGCTTAGGGCCCGATCGGCTGAACTTAGCTAGAGGATCTGGGAGAGGATTTGGGTATAAGTTAATATAAGTAATACTAAGTAAGGGTTAATAGTAATCACATTTATACCTTATATTCATTAAACTAATAAGAATTTATATAAAATAAAAATCTTGTAGTTTATTACCGTTATAGCCCGTATTTATATAAAAGTTAAGTTAATTAATTTTATTAATAACTAATTAATTTTAATTAAAAGTAAAAAGATCTTTTATTATTATTTAACTAGCTTTATAGTAATTAATTTATATTTATTATTTATTAATTAGCTAAGATTCTGGCACGATAGCTTTAAGAGGTAAGTGATAAGACTCTTATACAAGAGTATTAAATAGTGAATATTCATATAGAAGCAAGAATATATGAATATAGGAGTAGTTAAGCGTATATAAAAGAGGTTGATAAATGTAAAGATAGTATATAGACTTAGAATATTTACTAAAAATTCTAAAACTTATACTTGATTAGTACTATAAGAGTTACGTACTTAAGAAGTTACATGGTAGTAAGAGGCTCAATGTTACGCCCGCCGCAACTTGTCACTGTGAGCGCGTAGCCACATAACGCAGAACAAAGGAAAATGATACGGAGTCATCATTATCGAAGCTTTTGCTTTGTGCCACAGTTGGTTGCCTTGACCTTCTCGTAGCACTCAACCGAAGTACGTATCTACTCAGATAAAACGCTTTGTACGCACGTACAGCCCGAACGTAAATACGCTTTACATATACATGTTAAAGCGCCGACAGGCACATATGCCCGTCTAAACTTAATAATAAATGCTCGAACTTAAGCACCACATGTGATTACATATGATTACATGTGATATTTGTATTATATATAGACTACACTTTCCCACCATATCATAGAATAATCATCAATACAATCGATTCTCTGATTATCCCAACTCGTACCTCAACTTATTTACCTTTTCCCTTTTTGCCTATCTCTAACCTCTAAGTTATAGTTAGATTACTATATAAGAAGTTGCTTGCTTAACGAAAGGTCTAAGTAGGTAAAAAGATGCCCTTATATAGGCATAAGATTCTCCGACTAGAATATTCCATTGCTTATTAATTATATCATAATTAATAAGCATATACGTAAGTGAATGCGTAATCGTAATACGTAATACCTTTCAAGTAAATTCCAGCGCATTCTATTACCTTCCAGTGCCTTCTTTCGCTCACGTAAGCTTACATAACCAATCTTGCTTACGTAATCAATATCTATATTAATTTATAACTCTTATAAGTTAATATGATATATAATATGCTTACGTAATATGAATAATAAGGCAAATAATAAGGTAAAAGATTTACCTTTCTAACAAAGATATATATTAATAACGGCTTTTGACTAAGTTAGGTCTTAGATCCTCTTTATAAAATTCATTTTCTATTTATATTTACCCTTAAAAACGGAGCTTGAATAATATGAAATATTACTTTTCTTTTTAAAAATAATTAAACAATGATTTAATACCTTTGCTAGTTTAATATCTTTAAAATAACTTATAATTTAGTATAATTATAGTTTAAGTTATATGAAGGATTTTTATACCCGATTAGGCTTAATACGGTCAAATAATTCGAAAACCCCCCTTTTCCGACCCCTATAGAGACCAGATCCTCTCCTAGATCCTCTGACCAAGTTCAGCCAATCGGGCCCTTATTGGCTCAGCGTCACCGCCTCCAGGGCTCTGCAGCAGGTTTCCATCGCCCAACACTAATCAGGTCAATGTATACTCAATATGCCACGGCGGCTGCTGGAGATGACCTTTTGCTAGTAACTGTGATATTGTGAGCTGATTTCGGGCTAGACATACTTGCTGATACCTTCAGCAAAGACATATTCTACCGGCATCTGGCAGTAGCGTTCTCTTGTAGACGCGTTCGGGAGAACGTATTTTGAAGCAGCTTCTTGGACAATATGAGCAACACGTTGCGCAGCGCGGCGAATTCCGTCGTCATTACGACGCTAATGTTTTGCTTGAGAACACGCTCTGGTCCTCGGTGGGCCATCTCTGCTACCATCGGTCAGGACTCGAGCTATTGTTGATTAGCAGTAAGGAGACAAGTTGTTTGCTACCCAAGCAAGCCAAGGTACGAAAAGTAATTATCTTGGGCGGCGTTCCCAAGTTGCAGCACGCTACGTTAGCTGGCCCCGCTATCTCCTGTCAGTTTTCGAACCGGCTCACGAACCGTTGGGCCTGCGCCCAAACCCAGTCCCTGTATCCATACCCGTACCTGGCACGCCAACTACGTACGAAGTACATAGAAGCTCGAGGACTTGGGCCGCCGAGTGGACCAGAAGACAGAACGGCTGAAAGGGGCATTTGGCTCGTCCCATTTCCCCCCTTCCCTACCAGACCCATGAACTCAATCTTACTCCGAACAGATACGGATCTCAAGTCTTCGTATGGGGTTCCAACACTATTTCTGAGCCAAATCTTCGCGCAGAGACAGTATCACCACATCGAACGACCTGAAGGTCTGTACGAATACCGATACCCACCTTGACCTAGTGCGTCTGTCGGTGTGAGTACCTTGCCTAGGCACGGCACAGCATGCGGGCCGGCTGGCTAGGGTTCAAGCCCAAGGCGAGGCAGAAGCTATCCTCGCTGCGGCTGGGGTCTCTATCCTCCAGGACCATGGGACAGCTGCCGCTGGGCACCCTGTTAATCAGGCCAACAAGCATGGGATGGCAACCCGTAGGACGGTTCCGTTCAGGCCCCGTCAACGCGGTCAACATCCACAAACCCCCGCCCTGGCTTGCCAGCCTGGGTTCCCGACTGGCGCGCCTGCCAGGGCAAGAAGGCTGGGCCACTGGTGAAGGACTCTGGGGAGCCCAGGTGCCACTGTGCCTGGTCAAGATCAGCATCCCAAGAGTAAGGTACTTCGAACCCAGGTTGCGACAGGCGACTACAGGGATCACCACACCCTTTGGCATTCCCTTGCCATTCTCTTCTGCACCGCTGCCCTTGGCCCTTGTCCCAAGTTTGTCTCCTGGCCCATCGTCTCCCCAGGTCGCAGGTGCTCCCGCACACGCTTGATTTACCCCTGTGGTATGCTCCATCCCATTCCACCATGGCCCAGGAACCAACTCGACGGTGCCGTTATCCTTGCCTCCCGCATTGCATCGCACCGCCGAGAACCGTCAACCGTTGCAAGCCTGAAGACATGGAGAACCAGCTGGATGGCTCAGATATGGGTATGGGCAGGTCAGAATATCTGCTCAAAGGGAAGATATCGGGTCACATTTGCAGCGATCAAATGAGCTTCGGGCAACTGTGCGCTTTTACGCATTTCGATCGCGTCTTTTGGCAAGGCTCTCGCTCGGCCTTGGCGATTTGCACTGGCGATGTGTTGACCAAAGAGATACATGTACCTATAGTTGTCGTCGCAGTGATACCGCCACGCCAGCCACTTTGGTTAGGGGCGCATGCGGCACGCGGCAAACAGAGGGAAACCGTAATATGCACCACAACGTTGACAAATTCATTTGCGGTGCACCCTCAGGGCCCAGGCAAATCGTCATCGTGCCTTGAACTGTCGAGAATGGGACTGGATGTGTAGGCCCAGAGATGGCTGTGCCTTAACCAGAGCCGAGTACTTTGCGTCACGGAGTGTAAGACCCTTGAGGCTATTTTATTGGAATTGGTAGGCGGTAACTGACCACAGCAATGCCGTTGCAGGCGATGACCGGTAGCCAACATGATCTGGTTGTTCTCAGGTGTGTCATTGGCCTGGGCCGATGTGATGCTCCAAGGCGACGTTGAGATGCGACCAAGTGCGAATGGGACCTCGCAGAAGTAGATACCTCGTCTAGGTAGGTTCTTGTATGTAAGTGCCTTTCCTGCATCGCATTGTATCAAATGTATCCTAATCCCAACTCAGGCATCATTGTATATGTTTGCCTGCGGATTCACACTACCTAAACACCCGACGATGTGCAGTTACTGCTTGTTGAAGACGTCTCAATACACAAGATTGTTAGTGACGGTCGACAGTTCTGGCACTGGCGAATCAATGACATGACGTTGGATGACATGAGGTTGAAGATAACCCCGGCCACCTTAGCTCTGTCAACCTTGTGCGTCCATGTTCGCAACCCCCCGCTTGGCAACAGCATCCCCACGTGCTTGGGGCATGGTCCAGTTCCATCGTGACTTCCCAATCCTGGCAGCCCGAGGTGAGCCACCAGTGCACCACCCACGATCGTGTGCCCAGTACCTTCCTTACCTTCCTTACCTTCCAGGTTGCCTGGTGCTGTTGCCCTACGGAGTACTTCCCACGGATACTTCGTTCGGAATGGGCAGCTTCCACCTCCTGGCTCCTGGCTCGTGGCTCCTTGAACTGAGGTGCATCTTCTTGCCTTGCCTCCCGTCGCCTGCCTTTGCCATCGCGCCTCTGCTTTCCTGCCCTGTCTTCCCGCTGACCCCCGTCCCCTTCCCTGCACGACAACCTTACAACAGTTAGTCTGACCAACGTCACTCCATCTTCAACGTCTATCACGAATTCAACGAGACCATCATCATCATAATCATTATCATCATCACCAGCACCGGCAGCTTGTTGCTCCCGCATTTCTACACCCGATAGCTGTGGCTGTTCCTCTGCCGAAAGACTTCGTGCGACATTGGCCTAATCACGTTGGCGGCATCGCGAGAATCCGGCCTCCTCATCTTCTGGCGAGGCTATCCTCAAACACTATGGCAGCATCAATAAGTCGCCGTCTAAACTTTGTTCGCCCCGGCCGACAGTTCGAACTCGTCATAGTCTCGTCGCATATCTGTCTTTCCCACACCTGTGCAACGCAGTCCAACAAGCAAGACATATCCCTGGACTGACTTGGCCTGCCCTCTTCATCTTCTAGACGACTCGAGACGAAACGGAAAGAAGGACGAGCCGAAGAGCCAGTTCTTCTGCTGAAACATAGCTTGTTCATCTCCGGGCCAGGTCTTCAGGCGACCTCGACTCGAATTCTCTACACACTATTCCCCAATGTGAGTCGTGCTGTTTCTTGCCCAAGTTACAGCTTCAGACGGCGCCATCGCGCCCCCTCCCACACCTCAATTTCTACCGTGACCCTTTACCTATCTAAGTAGTCTCGTTCTCCAGAATTCGTCTACCCTGATGCTTGTCACCACCCAATTCACGCTACCCACGCAATATTTTCGAGACGGTTGATGTTGCGCAATATGCGTTGGCAGATCGTTGTGGGCGGGCCCTAGCGAAATGTGGCATGTCAACGAGGAAGCGGACTGGAGGAGCGCACGCCAAAACCGCGCCTCTCTTGACCGATGTTACCCTTCCACTACTTTGCGATTAATCGGATATGGAACGACGATCCCCCCTTCAGCTTGCGTCTTTTTCTCCAGGCACTATTGCGCTCCTCCTTGGAGTTGTCCATATCCAGTGGATATCCCCGTTGTGCCCGTCCACCTCTTGCGATTTATTTTGGGAAGGTCAATACGATGCTGATTATGACAATCGTGCAACAGGCAAGAGATCAAACCGAAGGCTTCCACGATTATCCCTGCGCACTTTGTGTCGCCTGCCCGAGATTCTACAGCAATTCATCCCATCCAATCTGCCGGTCACATTCTCGAACAACACCTGTCCAACCTTTGCGCGACCTGCAGCCAGGGAGGTCCCTAGCTATTTAGTGTCATGGCGAATAGACCCCAAGGGGAAGAAGAGAGACGGCGCACACAACTGCACACCTCTGTGCCTGCGCGGTGTGACTGCGACCTGAAAACCCAAGAGTCCGGGCCGTCTCGCAGATATAGCAACAAGATCAGACAAGACATTGCCACAAACGCGGCAGATGGATGCAAATTATTGCACACAGCGCGTACTGCATCCAATCAACAGTGAGAGACTGGCGCGGTTCTCGCATTGTACTTGATGCATAATCGAACCTGAGACCCTGTGACAACAAGCATTCTGGGCACTCACTGAACGAAGTATCTCAAGCCCACTCGTCTTATGAGTCGAAGAGAGCTACTCGCGTTCGAGCTCGACCAGAACCGAAGCGTCTCGAGGACAATCTCTCGGAGCGGCCGTGACTGATAACCAACCCGTGCGTTCTACAAAATCGTCGTCATGTCGCGATTCAGCAACGCTGACTGTGCACGCTCCAAGACGGCTCGTCAAGCAAAATCACGAGAAGTCCGAGCAACCTCGTGGTTCTTTGAGGTTGGCACCGTTTTCGACCCCCTTGCCTCCCGCTCAACCCCCATCCCCCAATCCCCAGGGTGAGACGCTCGGGTCGACTAGGCATTTTTGTGTGTGGGCAAGGGTCGTTCAATGCTAACCTTGACCGGTGTTTTTTTGACAGGCAACGGTCCACCAGACTACCTTGAGGTAGTACTTTGCCTACCTGGGTCATACCGTCCCATTCCTCGTAAGCCGCAGGGAATTGCAAGCTTCTAGATCTCGCTCAGAAGCGCAGCCATTCCCCCAGACAGCATCGACATTGAAGCTACCTTAGACTACCTTAGCAAAGTCGCAAACTAATGGGTTCTGGCATCGCCACTTCAGCTACGGATACCGACGAAGCTTTTTCTCATGGTAAGTGAGCCACCGCCCTTCCACGGGGCGCCTGTCACTTCTCACCCTGGTCCTTCTAGGCCGGCTGACAGGCATCTCGGACCCTAGGTATTGAAGGGCCTCCGCTCTCTGCCACCCGTGTTCATACTGTGGGTGTTCATCACGGCGTATCTCCAGCTGTTGGAGCGGTGAGGATGAACCTCAGTCTAGACTCTGCGCATCACGTCGATATTCTTCAGCATTCACTCCTTTGGCCTGTCTCTCTACTCCGTACCCTCCCACCGGGGGACCGGTTCCGTCCACACCTCTCTCTTCTTGCAGGCTCCCCTTACACCTGCCCACCCGATTCATTTAGCCGGGATTCTTTCGTCCACATTTCTCTTGGGGGGCCGCGGCATCATCCAATGGACGTCCCCTGGACGCAGCCCATCACACCCCAGTTTCTCCTTAATCAATATACCGAGTGGCCAACTGAAGGGACGTTGACCTACTTGGGAATTGGCGTTATCGCTCGTCCTATTTTTTGCTCTTTTTTCTTCTTCCTCTGAGGACCCGTTGCCAATCACTCGAGTCTCCCTGGCTCTGCCTAAATATCCGGCATTCTCTCCATGACGCCGTCTGCCTCTTGACTCTGCTTTCCCTTGCTTTATCCGACCTTCCACGCGCCTCCCAGTCACACCCAGCAAGCCGTTCGTTCTTCGCAGTGCCTGACAAGCGTCTTAACAACCCTACGCTATTTCTTCAGAGTCTGCGTTGCGTCATAAATCAGCTTGAGCCACTCCTCAGCACGAGAGCCCCCCTGACCAGGCCATTCCCAGAAGCACCCTCCAAGTACGTAGGCACTTCCATGGTCAAGCCGCATCCCCAGTTGCTTGACAGATGTACATTTTGGTTCCCCTTGCGAGAGGGAAAGACGGGTTGCTAGCACCTGTGGTGTTTGCAAGGCTGGCCTGCATGAACTAATTCAGAATACAGATACCTAGAACAACCACGCACAAGTCAGGTCCCCCAGTAGCGGGACACAGCAAGGCCTGCACACACACATCCTAGATTCGCCCGCACGGCCCCGGCGAACAACGTTCGACCAGCTCCCTGGTCCATCCCCGGAGAATTGGGAGACCGTCACACACTACCCAAACAGACTGAGCCAGTGTCGAGGCATAGCTCCATTTGAGCAAGGAAGCAGATACACTAACCAAGCCCTCTACGGATACGCTATCTACCGTCAGAAGAACTAGAAGAACCATCGACGTCTTCCTCGGGACCCCGCTGTCAGAGCCTTCTTCTCCCGCATTCGTTCCAGGTCAGGACACCCAAGCTGCGCCAGCCTCAAATTCCGTGCATCACTGGGTTGCCCTCCCCCTGCACAAGTGTACCTACACACACATACACACACTTATACTTGCACACACACTCACAAACCAAGCAGACGTTGCAGAACCACCAGAATCCACTTGTAGCCCTCATTGAACCAGCCTTATCCAAATACAGGCATACACACTCCCCGTCGTTGCTCGTACGGATACACCAAAGACAACGACCCGTCAACGCGTTTCCAACACGTCCCAATCTCAATCGAAAAGGTTCGTGGTTTTTCGTCTCTAATCTCCGTCTTTCCTTTCCTCTCCGTGCTCTCCGCCGCGTGTCAAATCCTGTTCAGCCTTTACGAATAGTCGTATCTCCGATGGGCTCCGAAATTGCATTTCGAGATGCATCATCTGAAGGCGTTGCTGTTCGGCGCCTGTCCGCATGGGGCTTACACTACGCCCAAGCGCGTCTTTGTTTCAATTTCGGTAACGTCCCATGTTGCAGTCTGCGCATGAACATGGCCTGCACGACTCATCGCATCCCCCTTGGGCCTCTCTTCTTGTGTGATTGCCGTCAGGGAAGGGGGGGGGGGGTTGGGGGGGGGTTCACCATTTTATTGGGGCTCACTCTCGGGACCCGGTCGCGTGTTCTTGACGCGGTCGCATGAATTTGCTCCGATCAAAGTTGGGAAAACAAAACACTTAAGATGCTGACTTGAGTCGATTTGCAGCGAGCTGGGATACCTTTGTTTCACAACGTCGCCAACCTCGGACACACCTGCCCAAGATCACGGGTTCAATCTTCACTCAACTTACGCCCGCACCAGCAACGAACTGAAGTTCACGGAACGCAGCGATCGCGATATCTAGATCAGCCTACCTAAGCAAAATTGTGAGTACGCAGACAGCAGACATCTCCCAGTCCTTTTCCTCCCAGCAAAGCGCTGGCCGACGCCCTTTTCTTCCCACGGATATTCCCGTTTCCTTGCCCACGCGTCCATCGGTCGTGATGACTTGATGTAAAAACCTTGCACCAAGAGGTGCGGGAAATTCAGCGAAGGTTGGGCATCAGGATGGGCCATCTCTCGGCGATCTCACATCATGCCAGCCTGGCTGGTAAGGGACATCGAACATCCCCGTTGGGATGATTTGGAGTCTGTTCTGATTCCAGGGAGGCCTGGAAGAGCCTGGTTCAAGGTTCACTAGCTACAGATGACAGATGCTAACTAAGACGCACAGAAACATCAATATCAACTCATGACTGTCAGAGCCATGGCGCAGAACAGGCAGCCCTCGGGTGGCTACAAGCAGGAGCCTGATCACGTAAGTCCTACCTTTCCATTCTTCTATCCTTTCCCTTGGTCATCGTGTCGAAAGGAGTCGTTTTCCTATGCGTTCTTCCTTCCCCATTTCAATTACTCAAGCTCGTTGGTCGCGCATAAGGGTGTCTGCGTCAGCTTGAACGCTTGCTGGCCCTAGCTGTCGGAAGACTCGTCACTCGGCTACATGCTTGGACGGCGAGTCGGGACAGGCGGTCCCCACGGACCTCGACTGAAGCTCTCAAGCGGGAGTTGCAGAAGAGGTCAAACGTGGATAGGGTTTGAGCTACGCGCATGGTTGGCGTCGACAAGATGAGTTTCCTGGGATTCCCGTGGCTTCCAGAAGATGGCAACGCTGTCGCAAGCTTGACCAGGTCAGGACTCCAAAAAGTCTGTGGGATTGGCAGGGTGGCTCCTGTTTCACCAAATGACCAGGGCTGTCGCAGGCTCCATTTGCATGAGTGGGGCCTCCCGACCAGTGTACTACGACGCTATTCCCTTTTGCACCATTTTGATTTTATTTTATCTTGGATTTTTTATTTTATTTTTGCCTGTCGAAGTTGGGGGAGAGGAAAGTTGGAGAGAGGGTGAGGGGACAGAGGCGGGCAGCCAGACCAAGCCAGCCGGGGTTGAGCAGGGCAGGGTGAGTGCTACCCAACCTGGTTCAAGCTCCGGGAGGCTGGTTGAACTTTGGATACCTTGGGAAAGCTCCCAGAGACACGTTCGTGGTTCTGCCGTCGTGTGCGAAAGAGGGCCGGTCTGCAGTCGAGTCTTCGCGCTGTTGACTGGGGGGTCTCGCGCGGAGGTGCAGCCTGTTACCTTCTGGCGCGCACCCCCCCTTGCGAGCCACAGCAATCGCGACATTCCTCTTATTGCTGGCTTTTGCATTCGTGTTTTCTGTATCCGTATGATGTTCTTCATGTCTTTCATTTTCTCCCCTCTAGCGCTGGACGGAGGCAGCGACAAGGCGAGAATTGATGGCGCAGGCACCAAGGCAAGAGGTGGCTGGTTCGTTGGAAATGAGGGACACCACGCAGGGCAAAACGGCGGCCAACGGCTTCCCGGGCCTGCCTAGATGCCTAGTGTTGTCTCGAGCACCACGGGTACCGACCTTTCAGCTATTTAAGCCTTGGTTAGGTTGAGCTACGCTTTGGTACGCACGCGGGAGAGTGTGTACTTCGTCCGCCTCCCCCTCGTTACCGTCCTCTTCCTTGGGCCCGTTCTCCCGACTACCACTCACGTGGACCAAGAAGACGGGAGTGTCACGAGCTCCTTCTTGTCATAATGTACACGTCAGAGCAAGGAGAAAAAGAAAGGAGAAATTCCACACTCTAGCCGAAAGGAATCGGCTGAAGGAAGAGCTCGTTCTAGGCGACGAGCTCTATCCGTGGATGGGCGGCAAACACACTTTGAGTCGAGGTAGTGGTGTACAGCTTTGACGGGCCTTTCCCTGGCAAAAGCAAGATGAAGATGAGGTGACGATTGTGGAGATCTGGAGGCGTCGGGTGGGGTGCACTCATCCTCTTTCTCTCTTTCTTTGCTCTGCGGCACACACGTTCTTGGTGGGGGCTGCCAGCAGCTTCCCCAATGACGGGTGGCTGAGCAATTGGAAGGGGGGTCGGTGCTGACCTAGCCGATGCATTCATCACTCTGATCGGTTGCCAAAATGATTCGGAATCGGCTGCTGTTGGAGGGAACATCTGCGCGAGTCCTGATTTCACTCTCCCCATCGATTGCGCATTGATAGAGGGCGGAAATCGGGAATCGGCTGGATGATTGGCAAGAGAGGCAACGAGGGGAGCTGTTTATGTTTCGACCCGCGCCGGCAACGAGGAGAAAGATGGGTAGAAGGCGTGTAGACCACAGTACAATCGTTTGCCATTGTTCCCACTTGGAGGCAAGGGCGGCGAGGGTGACTTGGCTGCCGCTAGTTGTGGAGAGTCCAAACCAACGTTGAACGACGAAGGTGAAGACGACCAGAACGCCCCCCCATCCATCTTCTTCTCTGAGCTGGCTTGGGGACAAACGTACCAGAGACCTCGGTGCACGCTTGTCAGGCACCTGTCCGAGCGAGTATTGAGTACGGCGTTCCCGCAATGGTGGCCAAGCACAGCTCCGGGTTCCTGGTTGTCCCCTGGGACGTGGGTGATACATGGGTCAGCGGCAAGGTCCCAGTGCCAGTGCCAGTGCCAGCGCCAGTGCCAGTGCCAGTGCCAGTGCCATGCCCATACCTTACCTCCCATACTCCGTACCCATCTTCTAGATGCCAGCAGCGCATTAGCAGCAGCAGGCATGAGAAGCCGGGCCAGGAGACCAGGAACGGTCAAGCAGCAAACGCGGGGGGACATGCCAACGACGGCGCGGGAATCCTGTGCCAGGTCCCAAGAAGAAGCCGGGATGTTTCCAGACTGGCCTCCCACACAAGCCGGGTCTCCTCAGGCACATTTTCCCACGCAGTTACAGAGTACTTCTCTTCCCTCGTCTCTCTCTCTCTCTCTCTCTCTCTCTCTCTCTCTCTCACAGACTGTCTCCGCCTCATGGGTTCCCACACCGCCTTGCGCCAAACAAGTGCAAGATGTGCCAGGGCCAGGGGTGGGGACAGGGTGAGGAGGGAACCCGGGAATTGAAAGTGGGCAGCCAATTTTTTTTTTTTTTTGGGGGGGGGGGGGGGGGGCCGGTGGCTGAAAAAAGGTACGACAGGGGGGCCAAGCAGCAAAGTTGCAGACGCCATGCCTCTGCAGTCGTACTTTGCAGTTGCGGTCTGTCTTCCAAGTGGACAAGAGCCCGCGACGGCCTGAAGACTGTCGACATTTGAGAGAGAGAGATGAGAGATGAGTGAAAAAAATCAAGAGAGAAAGAAGTGAGAGAGAAATGATTGAGGGCCCGCGGCGGTATCCCGGTAGTATCCTGGCCTGCTGGCTAGTCCCGGATGAGAGATGCCTGATTGGGTAGTTGACCCTGCTCGGCCCTGCAAGCGTGTGCCGCCATTGGCCATTTAATCTACAGTGCAAGAGACCCTTGTCACGTTTCTCCCATGCGCTGTACCACACACCCCCCTTCCAAATACACACGCCCTCTCTGTCTCCCCACTCGCACCCCACTTCATCTTTACCTTGCCTTTTTTTTCCTTCTTTTTTTCCCCTAGGTATTCTTTTCCACCCACCACACCATACCCAAGAAAATCCCGTCTGCCGTAACTGCGCATACCCCCCTCTTCTCCAACACCACACCTCGCCTTCACCTTGTCTCTCGACTCTCTCCCACCACGCACGTTGGAGTGTGCAAGACTCGCAAAATAAGGCTCACCATGCTACCTTCACGCCCCTACCTTGTTCACGACAACCAGCCCCTCTTGTCCCATCTTCACTTCTTCTGCGTCCTTTCCTCATCTTCCTCGCCCTCGTCCATGCCCACCACCACCACCGCCAATCCTCCTTCTCCTCCCAACACCCACGCCTCCCCCGGTCGTTATTATCCCCTGTCCGCCCTCCTCCCACGCGCTGCTTCTGCTCTGGGACCTCTCTGCAAGTTGCAGCAAGAAAAGCATCGAGAAGCTCTCAGTCTTTCTCTCTTGTCTGGCACTGCATCCCGCATCTACTACGCCCAAACCGACAAGATTTCACTCATTGGTGCACTTCTCTATCTTTCTCTCTCTCTACCTCTCTACCTACCTTCCGCCGACGCCGCCGCCGTTACTAGTAAACGACTTTGCTTTTTGTCCTTTCCTACACAGGTTACCGAGTAGGAAAGACTGAAGGCGAACTCACGCGCGCACGTACGTTCCAAACCCTGACAAGTTTTTTGTTGCTCTGCTTTGCATTTGCTGTCTATTGCTGCTGCTATTGCTTGCTCTCTTGCTTTATTTTACTCAGCTTGCTGCGTCTACCATCTATCTACCTCGCTCTCGTCTCGTCATTGCTTGGCTGGCGCATATCATTCCTTGCGATTACAGTACGCTCTTCCTTTCATTCCGTCAACCGTACCTCATAGTACATACACTACACCTCTTCTTTGACGTCGAGATATACGGGTATATCCTCCCGACCCTGGCCTGGGTGTGTGTACAAGCGCATATGCCCTCGTCGTCTGGCCTCCAATTTGCCCCACGGCTTTGGTAGCGCGCTTGCAAGGGCATTGCCGTCGACATCGCCATCTCCGTCGATATCTCGACTTCGCCGCGCCGTAACCTCGCATCGGGCCCAAGGTGTCAAGGTACCGTGCCATTATATCGCCCCCCTTGTATTACCTTACATTGCACTTTCTCTCTACCCCGAACAAGAAGCGGCAGCGGTGCGGTATCAAGCTCCACCGCGTCTGCGCCCCCCCTGACACTCTGGTTTCCTGAATCGTCTGTTTTTGGTCTGGCTCTGGCTATTGCGTTCCCATTCTTGCTTTCACCCCCGGTTGGGCTGCTGCGGGCTGGTTGTGTGTGTGTGTCTGGTCCTGGATCCTCTTTTCTCGGGTCTCTATCTTTGCTGCCTCACAAGTGAGAGAGAGAGAGAGAGAGAGAGAGAGAGAGAGAGAGAGAGAAAACAGCTCTCGTACCAAGACGCACGCCTCCTGTCTCGTCCCCTGCCTCTTCCTTTGCTGCCCATCCCATCCTCCCCGATTCCCAGACATATCACTCCCCGTCATAATTGCCCACTTTGGATCCTACCCTGCTCCAATGTTCAAATAGCTACCCTGTTCCTCTCTTGTACCCTCACTCGCCCAATCCCCTCGGCTGCCCATATTCCTGCTGCACCCTCGCTCCGATCGCCATCTCTCCTCCGTCCTTCATACTCCCTTGTCATCTCATTGCACCATCCATCGTCTCTTTCTGCTTTCTTGCGTTCCTGTCGCGTCTCCAAAGGAAGAACCCGCAGTAGGACCAGGACCGTAGTCAGTCGAGAGAACCCTCTTGTTACTCTATCGAGTACTACTCATCTACACTCTACACTACTACTCTTTTACCCATCATCCGTACCACTCATCCGTCTACCTCACACTCCGTCTTCATCTTCGTCTTTTGCCCCAGTCGCGCAAATCTGCCAGAGCCAGGCCATCGCATCCTCGAAACCACTCGGGTTCCGCTTCCGAGTATCCTCGTCGCAGTACCTGCCCATTCTCTTTCTTTACCCGAAGCTCGCTACTTTGCTTGGGTTGTTATTCAGGGGTAAACCAAAAAAAATCCGCCCCTCCCATCTTGTTCCCAAATCATCCTTACCCAAATTGTACACATATACACGCGCGCACACATACAAGCACACGTACACTTGCAGGTAGCTGGGAGCTCTCTCTCACTCTCACTCTTGTACACTGGTGTGTCTACCCCCCTGCCCTCGCTTCTCCGATCTGGCGGTGCCGTAGTACGGCGACCTTGCATCTGGTCTGGAGCCCATTCGTCTGTTGCTTGCGCCTGCCTTGCCTGCCTTGCCTTACCTTGCTCCTCTTCTTTTCCCCAAAAGAATATCCACATTTTCTTTTATCAGAAAGGGGTCCCGAACTGGGTCTAGCACGCCTCACCCGCGTGATCCTCGTCGACTCCCAGGACTTCCAGGGGCAGCAAGGAACCACTTCTCACCACCCGCACCTGCCTGCACCTGGATGCCCCCAGTCCCCTGACAGTGTCAAGGTGCAAAAAATAAAAATACAGACGCGCCGCGCCTTGCCTTGCCTCACTTTGTTTTTTCCTCCTTCTTGCTTGTCACCAGTCAACTTAATACGTCGAAGCGTTTCTTGGACGAGGGACTAATGGGTCTTTTCTCTATGCAGCATCACCCCCACCATCAGCCCCAGGGTCACGCACCTTCACAGCAGCAGCAGCAACATCTGCAGCAGCACCAGCAACATCCTCGACCCTCGAGCGTTGTTCATCAACAGCATCATCCCCAGGCCCAGTCGCAGCAGCATCCCTCCTACGCTTCCGCCGGACATCCAATTGCTCCCGCCTACCAGCAGCAGCAGAGCCAGCCCACCAACGCCCAGCAGCACTCCCAGGACGGTCTTCCTTACTACGCCCACCCGAGTCCCTACAGCACCCCAGGCGCGACAAGCGGATACACATCCGCTGGTGAGTTTTCTTCTTCCCTAGGATCCCTACCTCTCTCTCTCTCCAGCTTCAAAATAGTTCACAACCGTTAACCACTGAATAGCAGATCAATCCGACATGATGGCCGCCGCTCAAATGCCGAGACCACCTTATCCTCCCATGTCCTACCACACACCGCAGTCGAACTCGCCCGCGTCGGTAGCCTCGCCTTCTCAACATGACCAGCACAGAAGCATCTACGGCCAGCCGCCGTCCCAACCTCTCCAGCAGCACATGTACTACCAGACGCCGCAAGCCCACTACCCGTCGATGCAGGCGCAACCTCAACAGTCTCCCTACGCGCAACATGCCGCCCAGACGCACCAGTCCATGTCTTCGCAGCCCAACATGATGATGTCTGCGCAGTCCCAGCAGCAGCAGCAGCAGCAGCAACACATGCCCCAGCACCAGGCGCAACAACACCAGGCCCAGATGACCAACAGCCCGCGCGGCCAGATGAAGACGGAGCCCCAGGTGCCGCTGCAGCTTCAGAAGCCCCAGACGACTCCCATGCAACACCAACAGCACCCCCAGAATGGCGCTGCCCTGAACACGCCTACAGGATCGACTCCTGGCGGTGTCAACCCCAACGCGGCACCCGGTCCCATCCCGGCCACTACGCCCTTGGTCGTCAGACAAGATCAGAACGGGGTTCAATGGATCGCGTTTGAGTACTCTCGCGACCGCGTCAAGATGGAGTACACCATCCGCTGCGACGTTGAGTCGGTCAACACGGACGAGCTCTCTGCTGAGTTCAAGACGGAGAACTGCGTTTACCCTAGAGCCTGCTGCCCCAAGGACCAATACCGAGGCAACCGCCAAGTATACGAGACCGAGTGCAACACGGTCGGATGGGCTCTTGCCCAGCTGAACCCTCCTCTGCGCGGCAAGAGAGGTCTTATCCAGCGCGCCGTGGATAGCTGGCGCAACAGCAACCAAGACCCCCGGCTCCGAAGCCGAAGAGTGCGCCGAATGGCTAAGATGAACACTCGCAAATCGGTTCAGGGCGGTCCTCACCCCGGCCACATGGGCGGCCCCAGTCCGCCAGGGATGCCTCAAGGTGCGGGTGGCATGGGCCCCGCGGGTGCATCAGCCAAGATGCCTGGAATGAACATGGGTCATATGCCGCACACCAACGCTCCGGGTGGAGGGGATGAAGTCGGTATGTTTCACCAGATGTGATTAAGAAGCCCTCCGCATCTGCAGCGTTTGCGAGCCCAGTCGTTGTTTGTTGTTGATTGTCGTTGCATCGCACATACACACTGCCCGGCACAACCCCCAAAGATCGTTGATTATGTGATACCTTTCCCCCCTTCATCACCTGTCTTGTCAGCCGTGATCCTAGAGCGGACACGAGCTTCATCACCAAACACATACAAATTTTTTTTTTAACCTCTGTGCCTTTATTACATTATTACTCTGCTAGTTGGTCAGACGTCTCGGGAATGGGTTCGTTGCACTTTTTTGTCATTTTTCTTGCGCTCCTCCTGTTGTATAGCGCCGGGCTTTTTCGGCCGCATCAAAGCAACTTGTCACTACGATACAGCAAAGCTCGCCGCGGGTCGAGAGGGATTTCCTTTTCTCTACGGCACAGATCTGTACATTACCATAGTTGCTGCACGCAGTTGCTGCTGTTGCTGTCGTTAGTCACCTGACCCGAGTTTGTCGGGCAACAAGATGCGATGCCTCTTAGAAGAGACATCGGCAAAAAGCCGCATTGCTTAGCGTTTTTGGCATTCATCCCCAATCCTTCTGCGTCCCACTATTAGCCTGGCTTTGGATGGGGGGGCTTTTTCTCGTAAAAGGGAAATCGTCCCGTCCCTAGACCTACTCTTATGCCACTCTTGTACCTCCAGGAAAAAAGCAACAAACACCCGTCCCGATCCTCCCTTTGTCGTCTTGAGCGTTTCGCGTTGCCGTTGGTTCGTGTTGTCAGGGTTGCCGATCAAACATATTTACCCCTCCCACACTCCGCTCGTCTGCATCCGTCCTCCCGAAACCAGTTTCCAATCTTCCTTCATTGTAACGTTGGCTGACATTTACTGTCTTGAAATAGGCGATGGCGAATACATGGACGAACACCATCACCACCACCAGGCCCCCGCCGGCCAGGAGGGTGGCGACGTCAGACAGTCACAGGTCTTTTCCGGAAGCTACGGCGGTCATGGAGGCTACCCGGCACCCAGCTCCGGCTCGATGCCGCACATGGGTAGCAGCTCCCACGCCGGCGCCATCTCTGCCCGGCGCCACAGTCGCAGCGACAACGGCGAGCCCGAGGATCTGTTCCCTAACATCCCCGAGGCCAAGAAGCGCAAGTTCATCCTCGTCGAGGACAACGTCCGCGGTTCGCGTCTGCGTGTTAGAGTCACGCTCGACGGTGTCGATACCAAGGAGATTCCCGACTCCTTCCGCAAGGGCGCTTCCGTCTTCCCTCGGTCGTACTTCCCGCGCGAGATGCAGAGCCCGCCGCCGTCTGCCACCGGTACCAAGTTCTTCCAGGAGGATGCCGATGAGGAGGACGATGGTGTCGAAGACACCGAGGGCCGTGGCTCTCGCAGAGCCCGTGGAAACAACAAGTCCATGGTCAAGGTTCCCATTGGCGAGAACACCGAGGGCGAGGTCGCCATTCCCCGCATGAGGAAGAGTGTCCGAGGCAAGGAGGTCCGACTCAACGACCTCGGATACCGCATGGCGTGGCTGCAGAGCAGAGTTTTTGCGGGACGGACAGTCTTCCTCCAGAGAGCTCGTAAGTTTTGTCAACTGTTGAGTGTGAGATGGGAGTGAGTGAACTGACTTGAGTTTAGTGGACTGCTACCGCAACAAGACCCGTTCTGCCATTGAGTCCATCATGCAGGATGTCAAGACGCTCGTGCCGCACTTTGAGACGCGTGTCGGCAAGAGGAAGTGGAACGAGAGAATGAGAAAGGGAGAGGCTGATGAGTAAATGCCTTTTGACGTTGAACTCATCAGCTCAACCTCGCGACTATACGTTTACTAGTGTGGGTTTCTCACTACGCACATAACCGCATTCCTTTTTTGCCATGGACCTCAACATTCAGCATCATCAAAGCGAAAGTCACCATGATCAGTCAAAACGTTTTCGGTGCTTTTTCAGTCTCGTTTCCGCGCATCGTTACTACCGACGTCTCACGGCCACACACACTACGCACACAGCTACACGCAACAAAAAAGGGTGCCCATTTTGTATCATAACGTGCCCGACACTACGACAAGTTTATAAAAAAGAGAGGCTAGGATCAGGACAGGAAGCAAAAACAACGTCCACTCTGCTCTACGCAAGAGGGGGGACATTTTCCTAGGTTGACGACTTGACGATGAAAAAAACAACTTTTCTTCTTCTCTACGATGGATGGACCGGTTTTCTTTTTTTCTATCTTGGGGATGCTGTTTGGTTCAAGAAAAAGAAGCATTTTGACACTCGAAAAAATTTCCGTTCCTTGACAAAGCAAAGAGTATACGGGCTTTGCTACGACGCCTTGGACCCCCCCCCCCCCCCCCCCCCCCCTACGACAAGACATGAGGCGGCTTTCTACTCTTTTTCTCGCGACATCAGTCTGTTTTGGTGATCATTCTTGAGTGGTTTCGTTTCCGTGGATGGAGTGGAATGGAGTCTGCGACGCGTTTTCGACTGGCCTCTCTCTGCTTCCTACTTCTCGGTACATTTTTTTCTTCTCTTCCCTCTCATGTTTTCTCCCATGCTATTGGGTGAATTAAGGGGGGGGGCTTTCCAACTTTCGGTTTCGTTCGGTTCTTCCTCATCCACTCCTCATCTTTCACGGTTCGACTTTTTTCTCGTCTTGTTTTTTCCGATTCTGAGAGGCGTCGGAGAGCGTACTTGCTGGTAAGGATATGCTTGTTTCCCGGCGGGCATTTGGGAAAGTGCGGATGGCACAGTCGGATGATGAGGACTCTTTTCGTGGACGATGTGCTTTTTTTGGTCTGTTTTTTTTCTTGGAGGGTAAATGGGAAATGAAGGAAATCATAGAATTTTTTTGGGTAGTTAAGAATCACTTCTTTCGGTTTAACATTGTGTCTACTGTGAGCTATATGAGTTTTGTCGAGCTGATCCTTGGGTACGTTTCCAACACTCGGTATTCCCATCCACGTCCCTAGGCATCCTTTATCCCATCCTCCACCCTTCCCAAACCCTCATCCCTAGGCGGCGCCCTCTCCCCCCTCTGAAAAACAAACAACGCCTCATCCTTGCCCGCGAAACTCGGCAGCGGAATCTGCACAACCTTAACCCACTCAGGCTGCTCCCTCGCCATATACTCCGCCATCGTCATCCCCCGGAAGCCCGTATACCCATTCCCATTCTGCGTGCCGACAACAGCAATCGTATCGCCCTGATACGCCTCCACCAACCCGCGCGTAAAGCTCCCTTCCGTCCCGCCGGTGACGGAGCCGCCTACGACGGGGTAGACTAACAACACAACCATGTCCTTTCCACCAGAGTTTTGGGTGAGGTAGGTTACCCCGTCGGAGGGGATTGTGTCTGCGATCCAGTTTGTGCGCCATTCGGATTGGAGGTTATCGACTGCGTGGACGGTGAGGTTGTATAGGCGGAGCATGTGCGTCCAGTACCCGTTTCCGGAGCCAATGTCTGCGATGGGTCGGCCTGCGGACAGGAGGCGGAGGATGGAGAGGGCTTCGTGGGTGGGTGTTGCGCAGCCGAAGTGGTGCATTAGGATGGGGAGGACGTGGTGGGATTGTAGGGGTTGGGAGGGGGTTGGGCCGGCGTATTGGAGGGAGAGGGCGGACCAGGACCAGAAGTCTAGGGAGGGGTTTGGGGGCAGGGAGGTTTGGGGGGTTTTGGATTTGGGGATGGCGTTTAGGTTGGGGTTTGAGGTTGGGGAGGAGTAGGATGGGTGGATGTAGCGGTTTGCGAGGAGGTGGGTGGCGGAGAGGTGGCGGATGGAGGACTTTTTGGCGTTTGCGAGGTGGGATTTGAGGGCTTGCGGGGTGGAAGTTTTGGGGGAGAAGATTTGGATGTAGGATTGGATGTCGGGTTGGGGCGGGGGGTCGAGCTGGTGGGTTGTTAGTTTTTTGTATTGAGGTGAGAAGAGGCTGAGGGGGGGTTGAGGGGAGGATGATGAGAGACGATGAGGGAGTGGGGGTTGAGAGGCTGGTGGTGAGAGAGAGACGCAAGAAGTGATACAAAGCATTCGATTACGAGTTACATGAGAGGTAACAGATCGACTTAAAGAAGATTCAGTTACAACGTGAAAAGGGGGCTTTAGGGTGAGGGACTGTGATGGTTTCTAGAAGGGGAGGGGAAGAATGGGAGCGTGTGAGAAGACTGAGCTTCTACAAGAGATGATCCACCCAGACTGATGTACGGACTGATGCACGTATAGTGATACTCAAAGAAACGGCTGAACCACATGTCAAACAAACAACAGAGACCACCACACATACCGGCTTGCCCTCCTCGTCACGATACCACGCGTGCAACCCGTTGACGCCGCCCATGCTCACTACACGCTGGACCTCGGCGAGGCGGACGGCCGTCATGGCGTGGTAGACGTAGGTGTCGCGCTCGGGGAGGTTGAAGGTGACGACGGTGGCCGAGTAGAGGTCGTTTTTGGCCAGGAGGTCGAGGGCGCGTTGGCGGCGGGCCGGGTCCTTGTTGTACTCTTCCGGGGTGAAGGGCGGGTTGCTGCCGACGCAGTAGGTGAAGGTGCCGCCGCCGGGCTTGGGGGTGGTTTTTGGAGGCATCTTTTCCGGTCTTTGGGGGAAATTTTCTCGATGTAACGAGGGAGATGAGATTGCGAAGCTTTTCGTCTGTGATGATTGTGAGTGATGGGTTCAAAGGTGAGGAATGAGAGATTTTTTTATTTTTTTTTTGAGACTCGGGCTTTGAGATGTGCAATCGAGGTTCGTGGGCAGTCTCAGGTCCGGCTACCCTGTCATTCTCCGTGGGTGTTGAAGAATAAACCCCTCCCTGTTGTGATTGTAGAAGTGGGGGGACGTTGAATGAAGGCCGGAAGGATTCGAGATTCGAACACCCTTGTCGTCAGCACTGGTGCCGAGTTTTCGGGGCCGTGGTCTCGGAGCGGACGGCATGTCGTCATTGGTTTCTTTCGGTGAGTTAAAGGTACCCGCTTTTCCTCGGTGTCTCCCGCAGTCGGTGACTGCAACTGACAAGGGTGCATCGTTATGGGGCCGGGCTGGCCCCACCTTGTCCGTCCTCGCACCCTGGAGGTCGGTAGGTCGGACACCTCAACGGGCAGTCAGCGAACTTGAAAGCAACTTACAACCCTAGCTCATCCAACGTTCTGCTCTCACTTCAAACGAATGGATTTCCTGTTTTTCTCCAATGCGTCCTTATTTCTTGCAATCCCCTGTACGACCTTGGACCTGGAGAGACAAGGTGACTTTTCCTACAGATCATCGCCATCGACGAGATGAGCGCAATTCCCCATGTTGTTTTGGGTGCCTTGCTTTGCAAATGAAAGGCAGTGTTCTCGGGACTTCGAACCCATTTTGTTTTGTTTTTGTTTGTTTATTTTTGGAACGACCGCGAACGACCGCGGAGTCTGTAGCTCTTTCCTCTCTTCACGCTTATTCCTTCCCGCCCTCCTGTCTATACTGGCACCTAAACCGAACTGAACTTGCCCACCAAACTATCGGGAACAACACCCGTCTTCACCACCTAATCTTCATCAAAACACAAAAAGGAACCACATGGACGCCGAATGACTATATGACTTGACAGTATATACTAAAAAATAAAGGCAACGAAAAAAAGAAAAAAAAAGTTCTCCAGAAAATTTGTCCTAAAAGTTCGGCCCGGGTGTTGAACCCTCGCCTATGAAAACCCCACCCCCCTAGGGGAATTTTCTGCTCTGTGTTTAAACGCTCGGCTAATGCGTTCCCGGGGCGTCCCCCGGGGCTGGTGACAAGAAGAGAGTAGAAGTTGTAGATAAAGGGCTTGAGGGTGGGCAGTGGGCGGTGTGTGAGTGGTTTGGCCCGTTTGGGTGGGTGAGTGACTGAGGAACCAAGTGCGGCCTCAGTCGTCTTACCCGTCGGCTCCCTTTTTCTTTGTTCTTTTTTCAGCTGGAAATATCCGCCGTCACCGTGATATGGTGCGTTGATGCCCTTCTTTCCCTCAAGGTATACTCCATGGTCACTTTGTTTTTGACTCCTTTTGTTTCTGTCGCCGTGACTACCCTGTTTACCTTTGAGCGTCTTATCCCCTCTTCCTCCAGTTAGATCAGTACCCAGAAAGGCAGTTATTTGAATGTATTTCTGACTATCCATACATCTGCATTCGCCTAAGGGTATGGCCCGACACAATCACTTGAGGCCATGATGGAGATATTCACATACACACAACAGATAGTGGTGAGGTTGTCATGGTAAGATGCCTGTGTGCCAACCTCTCAGTGCAATGGTGTCGAAATGTACAGCTGTCAGGGTGCTTGCTTGACCTGATTGTCCGCATTTAAAACATGTAAGACATCGAGGAGCAATCGGTAGACTAGATCACATGGACAGCCAACAGTACACGTATCTATCTTGATGAGAGAAGCCTCACTGTCCAATGAGCCCAACAGCTCATGAAAACCTCGGAAAATTGTTCAGAAAGATGGCTTATTTACCGGCCTGTGAGTTGAACAGCACCAGAGCGAAAGTTTTGGGGGCGCGATCATTCTGCGGACAGATATCTCCATCATAAGCGCAAACGGAGGAGCCATAGGAGCATGGTATTAGCAGTGGAAGTATCATTGAGAAAACCATGGCAAAAAAAATGACCTACTGATGGTAGTATGGGTGGAAAAAGGACACAGTCGCTGCCCTCAACCATGTCCATCTCAATTTGCACTCTCCCGTCGTCTTCGTCGTCGTCGACGACCGGTCCTCTCATTGGCCCGCAGGCACCTGACAAGGGTAAATCGTTGTGGGACTGCGCTGGCCCCACCGTCCTCGCACCCCTGGAGGTCGGACACCTCGATAGGTAGGCAGCCAGCCAACCCGACTTTGCCAAATCTCGGACGGGAAGTTTTCTTCTTTCAACTTACATACCTGCCCATCAAATCTTTTTTCCTTCACTTTCTTTTTTCCCTGTTCCTCAACACCCCCTCCTTCTTCTCGCAATGCTTTGGGCAACCTACGACATGGAGAGTATTCTCCCAGATCATCGCCATCGACGAGGTGACGCAATCGTCCCTTCCCATGCTAAAGTACCTTGGGCACTTGTCCTTTGGGAGTCAGAAGATTCATCTGGGGAAGGAGCAGGGCACCGGCTCTTTATCCCTTGACGACCGCAGGGTCTGTGCACAGGCTTTTCTCTCCCCCACCACTGCCCTGTGTTGTCACCGAACCTAGGAATGGGACCTGTGGGCAAACTCTTTCTTAGGCCTTGCCTTACGGTCGAAAGTGCGGCCTCTACTATTGCTTGTCATCGACTCCTTTTCTCTGGACATGACGCCATCGCCATGACAAGATAGGTATGTTGATGCGCTCTTTCCTTCCGTCCCATCATTTTCTTTTCTTCTTCTTTGCTTCTGTCACTACGATCACTCTTTCTGCCTTCTCCGCAAAAGGTCATGGCACCCTCTCCCCTCCTCTCTCCCTTCCTCTAATAGGTACGGTTCAGAATCCTGGGAGGCAGTGTCTGGACCTGTGTCTGCCTGCTTCCACGCACCTGGGGTAACCCTACACAATCACTCGGGCAATGATGGAATCTTCACATACACACAAGGGACAGTCGGCCACTCTGTCTGACGTTACTGGCATGACTTGTAGAAGAATGCTGAGCCTACAACTTTGCACGGGGGCAAATCAAATCCTACAGGGCTTCATGTAACTTGGGATATCTTACAGACGATGGCATGGGAAAAAATGTATCACGAAGCCGAAGCCTTGCTCAAGTGGTGATCGTCTTGGGGTGACTAGACCCTCTGACACCACACTGCATCGCCGTTGGGATGTGAGTGTTCCCGGCAATGCGAGCAAATGAAATTGATCTTGGCCCAACTTTGGTGTGAGTTCCACCATTGAAAAGGTGGCTCACAGACCGTGGGCCATTGAGAGGGACAGTGATGATCATTGATCCTTGCGGGTCTACATTCTGAGTCTCATGCAAAAGTCAAGCAAACATGGACGGAAAGGAGATGTAGGAAGGGAGGGGTGGAAGTGAACGACGAAGGGATAAGGGGTCTAACTGTGCTTGACATGATGGTCTGGTGTTGAAGAAGAAGAGAGATAGAAGAAGAGTCCTGGGAGGGGAGACGGGTTTATATGTTCCTTCAACTGGCCACCGTCCCCCACCGGGAAAGCATTCGGTCAGGTACAGAGTATAAGGTAAGAAGCAGGAGGCAGGAGGTAGGAGGTAGGAGTTAAGTAGATAGAATTAATCAGAAGAAGAATATCAAGTCACCATAGCCGAGCGTCATGCAGACATGGCGAGAGAGATATCTACCTCGCCAATCAATCTGACAAGCACTTGAGAAGATATGGCTGTAATCCTCTGGGCTGGCCGCTGTACATCTATGTGATTCTCCGGCAAAACGACAGGGCGACGTCCAGCGTGTCTTCCGGCCTGCGATTCCGACCTTTGGGAGTAGTCTCAGCCCCGGATTTGTTCGAGTCATAGGTCGGCGGCTTTACCATGTATCTCACGAGGTCACAAGATAGTCACGAATGAGGAAGGAAAATACAACTAGGTATTTTTCAATACGATGTGTCCTTTGTCTTTTCTCTATAGAGTCTGCGGGTCTGCCGTCCATGAGAGGTGAGGGTTGTAGATATGGATGACCGAGTAAGGTACGCCCTGATAGCGGTACATGTTGACGGTATCTCGGCGTCTTTTGGAGCCACCAGTTCAGTGTCCCAAAGAAGGAATTTTATTTTCAAGACGATCACTGCTATGGACTCCCTATTGCACCAAAGTCATTGGCCCTGAAAGTCGCCTGATGCTAGTCATGGCGGACCCCAAATCTTCACGACGAAGGGATTGCTCAATCTGACCGTGGATGGACGTTTATTTACACAATTTATTGAAAACATCACAACGCGGAATCTGCAAGACGTCGTGATGTTCTTGCAAAAAAAGACGAAAAGAGAAAAAAGAACTTATGATCGCTTGAGGGTTCGAACCCACAAACTACAGCTCGGTAGATTTGCGCTTCAGGATTAGGGGTATAACCATCTTAAGCTTCTGGGCAAGAGTCCCTTTTACTGCTGTTTAGAGATTTTCGAGGTGAACCAGCTTATATTCATCACATCCGAGGCCATGCAGCGGACACCGGAGGTACCCAGGCAATGACGTCGTTCAGGAATACACACCATCAACCGCCAATGCCACGCCCCCCTTTGAAACCATCGTTACAGACCAGAAATCTTTCAGTAGTGTTTTGATCTGCCCCGTTCGACTCCCATACCCTTCGCGATGAATCTTGACTAGGTGACCGGCGCGTTATCCCATGGCTTGCCTGTTTCGAGGTCACGGTATAAAAGAATAAGTCGACGCGTTCAGATTTTCTCCTCAAAATCAACATGGTATTCATACACCTAGCCCATCGTTCACAACAATAATACAAAATATGCTAGAATCATACATCCAAATCACTTCGCGCTCCTCCAAGTCCCACCAGCAGCCCCGTTCCCATCGCCCAACCCGGACCCGGGCCCAACCCCAGCTCCGGGATGACCGCCCCTCCCTTTCCTCAAACTCGAAGCGCGAGACCAAGCAGCCGCGGTATCGCCCGCAGACTTCTTAAGCCTGTTCCCCAGACTGATCCGCGCGGCACTCATCACTGCACCACTGCCCGCCCCTCCCCCTTGCATCCGGCTAGGGATCCCCGCGGAACTCGCCACGCTCTCCCAGTCGCCCCTCTCGACTTCCTCATCATCAGGCTCCTCGATCGCAGGCGGCGGCAGCACGAAGCCGCGACCCATGACGCCCCCCGCAGGAGCGGCAGACACACCCGCGGCGGGCTGTTGACCCTTCCTCAGCGCGCCCATCATAGCAGCCCATGACTCGACCTGGCCACTTGAAGCCTCTTCTACACAATTGCACTCATCGCCGGCAGGGCACATCACCTCGCCTGCGGCATGCCATTCTGCAAGACACGCCTCGTGGAAGGCACAGCCGCAGCCTAGACACGGCGGGTACAGTGCATCGACGGGCTCGCGGCAGTATACGCAGAGAAGCTGGTACTGCGGGCGACGGCAGCGATCACAGGCACCGACGGCGCCCCCGGAGCGGGTCGCGGAGGCAGAGGTGTATTTAAGTGGCTCGAGCTGGGTCTCGTGGACGCGGCATACGCCGGTGACGTCGAGACCGCGGCCGGAGGCGACGAGAGCTTGGAGCTGCTCCTTCTTTCCGAGGAGGATCGGGGAGGTGTTGTGGGGTTGCTGCTGGTGATGCTGCTGGTCGTGATGATGCTGTTGGATTGTCGTCGAAGTATCAGCGATACTGTAGGTGTCGTGGAACTCGTCAATCGAACCACCCCCTTGGCTCTGCTGAAGCACGTTGAACTTCATAATCTCCAGGCGGGCCAGAGGTTGGTTCCACATTTGCAGAATCTCGGCGTAGACATAGCGGTACGTGGCGTACATGTCAGCGTGGTTTGCCTCCAGAAGCGGCGTCGTCATCCATCCGTCGTCGTCGAAGATGGTCTGATCCTCCATATGGACCGCCACTCCGATGGAGACAAAAGAGAACAGGTCATCGCGGTACACCTCATCATCCGAGAGAGAGGTGCGAGCCGTGCCCGAGTCGCCCATGATGGTTGAACCTCCCCAAGTGACAGCACCGGGTGCACTGGGAGCGAGGGTGCTCAGTATTGTCTCCGCTGGACTCGGTCTCTTACGACCGTGATTAGGCGGTGACGATGCTGCAGTCGTTGTCCCCGTCGCAACACCACTGAACGGTCGGGGGAAATTGATAGCGAAGCTCGACGTCAGGCCCGAATTGGCTCTTGACAGCGTCCTTCCACTGGGCGACGTGGAAAGACTTGGCGTTTGATCACCCTCCCCAAGATACTCCTTGCCCCTTGGTGGTGGTGTCTCGCCGCACGAGTAAGAGTTTGAGCCTGGGTCGCCAGTCCAAAGCATTTCCTCAGCGGACCCTTGTGACCCAGAGTACCGGATTGGCGTGTGCAATGTCCTAGGCGTGGTGATGGCTGAATTTGTCTGACTCCTTCCATTGTAAGTCCAAAGCGATGCATCCGTGGGGAAGTAATCGAGTGAAAATGCTGGAGTCTTCATGGGCAGCGGTGTATCTGGCTGTGTTAGGTGCGACTCGGCGTAGGCAACGCTGTCTTCGGTGAATGCTTCACTAAAGATGCAGGACAACATAGCTAGCATCTGGATATCTGCAGTTTTCTCAAAATAATCAAAGAGATCGCTGATGAAGTCCCTTGCTAGCGGATGATTGCCCCACTTCACTCTCCCGTTAAAGTCAGCAGTGTCTTTGCCATTGATCGTCTTGGTAACCGGCGACCCCTCGTGGCGGAATCGCGCAAGGGCGTCTCTGGCAATGATCAGAATGGAGTTCTGGTGACGGTCCATGTTTGACAATTCCAGTGGGATATCTCGGCGAAGGATCAGCGAGAGGTAACGCCAGACATCCACCAGATCTTGGCAGCCGTGCTTCTCTGCGACCTGAGCGTTGTGCTCGCAGACCTCAGCACCATCCCCAAATATAGCATAGTCCTCGGCGAATTCCTTCTTCGCGGGGAGAATATCCGATAAGTCGTGAAGAGAGATGACGTTCCTTGATTTTGCGCCCGGTCGCCTTCTAAGCGATCCTGTACCCGTTCCGGTTCCAACCCCTGTGCCCCCACCGCTTGATCGAACAGAGCGGTTATCACTCCAGGTTCGCTTGAAACGATGTCGAGGTTGATACCATAGGCTCATCTTGTTGATAGATGTTGACTCCGAGTCACTCGAAGACGATGAACCGGTGGAGATGTCAGAGTCGGACTGCTCGTCTGTGGCGGACATTTCATCGTTGCCGTATCGCTTTCCCGGAGGAGAATCATGCGCAAGACGACCGAAGCCTGCAAAAACAGGCTCCCCTTTTGACCTTTCTCGCATAGGTTCTGCCGGCGTGAATAACAATGCCCTTGCCTTTTCTTCCTTGGTTGGGAAGAAGCACACCAACCGGCCGTCGTTGGAGAAGCGGGCACCGCAGAACCGTGGTAAGGGTGGGATCGTAGGTCTATTGTTTGGTGCCAATGTGCTTATGGCCTCTGCGTTTGGAGGCAATTCTTGGGACATGGACGCCGAGCCGCCGGCCGGAATATCGTTCTCGTCTTCGCTGGAGCTCTCGGAGCCAAGTCCGTCTAAAGGGTCGTCGAGATCCTTCACATTTTTGAAGAAATTCGTGCTCGCTGCAAGGTCGATCTCGCCTAACAGATAAGAGAAAGCAACATCCAGGCAATTCTGCTTTCGCTCTAAGAACTGTTGGCAAAGCTCATGGATTTCGCGCTCGACCTTTTTATGCGTCTTGTCCGACATGAAGCCGGTCTTCTCAATGTAAAATCTTGGTGCTTTGGCTTTGGGATAGTTTGAGGGGATGTCGACCGTGACTTTGATGAAGATGGGATCGCCGTTGGCGCCCCAAGGGCCGTTGAGAGATGCATTGAGCGTCAGGTTGTCCATGTCGATGTGCTCCCACTTGACCTTGGGAAGCTGCATGCTGATGCGGAGGAATTCCTCCTGGATGGTCTCTGGCTCTCCCCACTTATCATCGTCCATGTAACCTGGGCTGAACATGCTGGAGTCTTTCGAATCTGCCCTTCTAGGGCTGTCTGTAGATGTTTTTCTCTTGTTCATCATGATTCCCTTCATCCAGCCAATATGTGCCTGGCTACGATCCATCTCTCTGGATGTGCTTTTGGCTTTCATTGATGAGCCCTTCCAAGCCGCACCAAGTTTGGAGTAGGTTGTCGGCCCAGACCGCATGCCCATAGTCAGAGCACTCTGACGGTATTGCGCGCTGTTGCGGGGATCGCTCATTGTGGCACTTCTCCTGTCTCGGCTGACCGTGTCCTCAACCGTTCGGAAAGTTTTGTAGGCAGCGCCTTTACGTGTGAGGACGACATTTTTGTTGGCTGCCATCCCTTTCACATAGCCCACTGACTCGAGAATTGACGGATCGACTTGCTGCAGACGCAGTTCATTGTCCTCTCCCCAGGAGACCAGCTGGAAATCTCTGTTATCTAGCGCATCTTCGGTGATACTTCCTCTACTTCTCCACAAGAACTCCTTGGCCTTGTGGTTGCCGTGACCAGGAAATACCGCTACTGGCTCAGTCGGCCCTTCCTCAGGGTCCTTGGGAGGTGTTCGCCAGTCGTACAGGTACAGATCGCCTGGTTCGTTCTGAGGCATCGCAAGGAGCCCCTGGCCAAAAGGGGTATGACGAGCGCGCCACACCGGGAACTCGGTACGTATAACGCGATCCGGGACATCTTGATCGCTGGCGTAGTCCCAAAACTTGATGTGCTTGTCCAAAGAACAAGTGACAATCTTGGTAGACGTGGTCCGGTTCCAGTCAATCCCGTAGATCTTTGAGGTGTGTGCGCCGATTGATTTCAGGGGCTCACTTGGTCGTCGCTCGTCCCAAATGTGCAACCACCTGTCGTGAGATGAAGCTAGAATGTGCGGGTCCTGGCGGTTGTACTTGACTTGCGTGGCGCCGGCAAACCAATCGCAGAAAGTAAGGACAGGCTGTCTCGGGCGCCTTAGATCCCAGCAGTGCACGTAACCATCGACGGCACACGAAGCAAGCTGGTCTGGGTGGTGGGCGGACCAGTTGATGTCGGTGATGGCTCTGCTGTGGCCTTGCAGTGAATGCTCAATAGCTCCCGATGTCGAGTCATCTCTCAAATTGAGGTTCCAGACAAGCGCGCGATGGTTGGCAGTGGAGACAACCCAGTAGTCACGAACTGCAAAGGGCGACCATTGAACATCGGTGACCAGCCAAGGGGAGCCATGACTGCTGAGTCGGCGGGGAGGATTGTATGGTGAGTCCAAATCAATAATGGATAAGCCCTCGGGTCTGATGGGTGTGTCAGCATTGGTACCGGTCGCTCAGAAGCTTTACGACAAGTTCACTCACGATGCTAAAGCAACATCCCTCTGAGAAGGGGCTATCGTCGCCGATCCTACCAGACCGGCGACGTGAATCGTGCCGTCCGCATCGAAGCTCTCACTATCAAAGGCTGATTTGATCGGCTTGCCCTTCTTCGGCGCATCAAGCTGGTCGAAGTGCGGCATGATGGTGGTTTTGGCTCAGGTGAGAGAGATGCCTCAAGAGGGCATCTGTAGGCGCTATGTCTTTGCCATGATCCGATGGCAAGCGACAGTGGGTGAGTCTTTCCACAGTCTAGACTGTTCTGATAGTTGATGTTTGAACGTTAAGGTGCCCCGATTGGATGCAGTATCGCAACTTGATATTGAATGTCTTTAGGTGATGCTCAGAGCCCCGATGCACGCGACGGGATCAGGTGCATCCGCAGCTGAGCATCCTGGACGGCCGCTTCTGGATGGACGGGATGATAGCCAGGGACCCACAGTCGCGATGATGTATCATCACGCAGGAAGTCTGCAGTCGTATACTTACACCCCGCCGGGACCCTTGGGCCAATAATAGCCCTTCAATACCACCTCCAGTCTCCACCCTTTTGCTGTTATCGGGACAGCGTCGAGCCAGGCTTGGAGTGTGTCATGCTTCTGGTCCCTCCCGCGGGGCAATCCCAAGCAAGGCTTTCCCAAGCACATGCCCACCATCCCCAAAGGTTGCCTTTCGAAACACTCCACCAGTTCTGCGTACTCGTCGTCTTTGTCACCGCTGATACAAACCGATATCCCGAGCATCCGATCGCGATTTCGTCTGCGACCTTCCTTCCTTCCTTAGCGAGCCGAAATCCAGGAAGCTCCATCTGATTTACCACTCGCTTAACCCCGCCATCGGTCCATCAGCTTCTTGACCTCGGACCTCACTTTCTAGAGGAAGCACAGACAACATTTCTTCCCTCCTTCACCCTCGAACAACCTCCGGAACTTCTGTCGCCCAGCATGGCTCTGCCTAAGCGTATTATCAAGGAGACGGAGCGTCTCATGGCTGAGCCGTAGGTCTCCTGCCTAGCTAGCGACATCTCGATGCTCTGCTAACAAAGACTGGTTCCAAGGGTACCCGGAATCAGTGCCGTCCCTCACGAGGACAACCTCCGCTACTTCGATGTCGAGATTCACGGACCTACACAATCTCCGTATGAAGGTGCGTACTACATACGCTGGAAATTGAACTGGGAAGAAGAAGAACTAATATGTGTTATAGGCGGTGTCTTCAAGCTCGAGCTCTTCCTTCCCGACGACTACCCCATGACACCCCCCAAGATTCGCTTCCTTACCAAGATCTTCCACCCCAATGTCGACAAGCTGGGCCGCATCTGCCTCGACGTTCTGAAGAGTGAGTGGCTGTACATGAACAATGGTGTTTTCGCGCAGAATGGCTGACAAAGAAATCTCTTTTTAGACAACTGGTCCCCTGCCCTCCAGATTCGCACCATTCTTCTGTCAATCCAGGCCCTCCTCGGCGCCCCGAACCCCGACGATCCCCTTGCCGCCGATGTCGCGAAGAGCTGGAAGGAGGACGAGCAGGCCGCCATCGCGACGGCCAAAGAGTGGACCACGAAATTCGCTGTGCCCAAATAGAGGAGGAAACAATGGAGAACCGGGAGGCTGTGCTGAGCTTTGGGGGAAAAGGCAGACGACGGCGCGTGGAGGAACAGCTACGGCAGGAGCCAATGCAAACACACTTTCCCTAGACTGAGTTTTAGGCGGATACTTCAGAGACGATACAGCCCTCCTGCTGTCTTGACTTTGTAGAACGGGGGCTGATTTGGACGTTCAGGACTTGGAGTTGCAATCTTGAGATATGGCATTGCGGACAGCTTTTCTGGTTTCACGGGAGGACCCATGCATTATGCCTTTACGACTTTCAACAATGAGAAGGATTTCTTTCATCACATGATGTACCTGCGAGATTGGTGCGTGATCTGACTTAGGTAAAACCCATGGGTTCGGCTTGAAGTCTTGATAAAGACGGTATATATCCTTTGAGTCGTAAGTCGACAAAATCGGGCGACGAAGGACTTCTCTCCTTCAGATTGTCAAAAAGAATCAACTGAGAAACGCTTTAAGTACAACTTCTAACTCATAAATTTCAAGAAGCGTCGATGGTTTAGTGGTAAAATTCTCCGTTGCCATCCAGCAGCGTCGGGGAGCCGGGGGTTCGATTCCCCCTCGACGCATTTCTTTTGTTCCTCAGCCTACTTTCCACTAAGAAAAGTGGAAAACATCGTGTTTTTGGTCTAGAGCATAGGATGAATGGTGTCAGAAAGCATGGAACTCCTCGGCTGTGTTCTTATATCCGCTGCGTGTACGGAGTATTAAATATATGGAAGTTTTTGCTACTATATAATGCTAATCTCCTCGTATTGTTGCCGTTGCCATTCGGACGTTAAGTCGGTGGAATGAATGTCAAAGCTGGAGAGCTCTGTGTCTCCAATGTAAAGAAATTGTCGAGGCTGGGTCTTTTCTGTGTTATTCTTCAGGGCAACGGTCACTTCCCGCAGAATAAAAGCCGTTGAAGCACCCTCGACTAGCCAGATCTGATCATGTTCTGCTGATAAGGGAGACCCTAGGCCATATGCCTCTTCGGAAGTGTGATAGAAGCATCCGTTATCAAATTCGAGCCAGACCATTGGATCTACATGAAGCCTACGATAACTTTCAAAATCCAGACAGTAACGTGCATCCGTAAAGGAGAGTGTAAACTCTGATACCCACGACAGGATCTTGGCAAGAGTTGCCGATTCCTTGTTGGGCCCTTCGAGTTTTGTCTCTACGAAGTTCTTCCGTCCCAAAGCCAAGTATTCGACCATTTGACGGCTCAAAGATAATCTATAGGATGTAGAAGAATTCACATGAGATAGATACAGAGCAAAACATTCGTTAAGCACTGCTGCCGCTAATCTATTCCAGAGGTTCAGCTGAGGATGATACAAAGCCTCGACTGGCCTGGTTCGAAGGATGTCAACCATCGATAAGGCCATCTCGTAACTGGATCCTGGGACACGGTACCCGAAGGGTCTGCCGGATATCTCGCCTAGAAATACACCACGCAGTATAAGTTTGCTCCCAACGATGGACGGTCTTGTTGGTTGTCCGCGCCATATCGCTAGTTCGCGCTGCTCTAGAGAGGTGAAGGTCTCCTCAGTCCCAATTAAGATGTCAGGTTGCTTTCGGGGAGCTGATGCAATCGATACCGAATAATCAGGAACCCATGATGGCAAGCTATTGTATCTGCGAAAGTTTTCGTTCCCAACATGTCTCAATTCTGACAGCAAAGGAAGCCGCTGAAGAAAACACGCCGCTACAGAGGTAAAGACGTCTTCCACGCTCCGGTCGTAGTCGGGCATGATAGGGCTTGGAAACCCCTTGGGAAGAAGCAGCGAGAGCATGCCCAAGCACCCATGGATATGGTCGCGGTCGTCTCCAAATTGAAAAGAGCGGAGGGCTGTGATGAGTACCCTTGCGCATGCGAGCCAAGCGGACTCCGACCTCGTGTTCCAGCCTGTTGTCTCTGTGTTATGTATGAGTTCGGCCAAGAGTGGGCGGACTCTGTTGATCTTGTGTAGGCCAGACCCTACGCCAAGATGCCTACTGATCAAACTTTGCGCCATGTCTAGGGAGTTGGTCATTGACGCTGGTTGAACCCATCCGAGAGACAGTTCAAGCTGCAACTCAAGAGTCCTATTCCATCGAATCTCGTGCAGGAACATAACAAATGCTCCAAGGCGCTTCCAATTTAGGACGTTTCCCCCACACATAACGTAGATCTGAGCTGAGTTGGCCAGGGCGACTTCTTGGACGACCCAACCACGATCGAACCATCGGTTTTGCCTGAAGAACTTTGCAAACGGTAGCCATGCTCCAGCCCATCGCGAGCAATTTTCGGATCCTAATTCTGCTAGAACTTCAGGGTCTTGCCGTAAGGGTCCTTGTGTAAATGATTCCTCGCAAAGTCCGGTCTTTCTCGTACCATCTTGGACAAACGGGGGATGAACTTGTCGTGAATCCACTAAACCTCAGAGTCAGGCTCCAATATTCCCAACCATACAAGCACATTCTGTGACGAGCTATATATGCGGTGCATGAGAAGGACTTGGTGTTTCTTCTCCTCGGTATTGGCCTGGTCGATACAGAACGCATCTATCCACAGTGGCATCGATTCCAGGGCAGACCTGACCTTTGGCGGACACTTTCGACTTGTCGGGGAGCCTCTTTCCGTCGATGAACACCGGAAATCGAGGATGGTACGGAGGAAGTCAAAGAGATTCTCAGATATCTCCATCAGTCTGCCATCGCAAACGATCTCAAACGTCCTTCCTGGCCCTGGCTCTTCGGCACCTTCGGAGTTGCTATACTTGGGCAGTTGCCATGTATAGGACAACGCCGCGAAGATCGGTTCATCGTCCAAGTTGACCTCCTTGAGCGACAGCCATAGTCCGTGTGGATGGTTGTCATCCCGCGAGATACTGAGGAGGCGTACGGAGTCGAATGTCGACAAGGCCTGGTATTGGTAATCTGGAAGCGAAGTATTCATACTCCGATGACGATAATAACGATGCCAATGAAGATTTATCGATCTCTGTTTGATTTGCTTTGAAGAAGCGCAAAGTTCCTTCAATTTGAGTAAGGGACTGAGCAATTAAGAGTTGACATGATCAGGCTGCCTGATATCTTATTGCGACACAGCCACATGACCTGCATGCCGGCGTTGGCATGCAGTGGTTCTGCATGTGATGTCACATTGGTGTAAGCACTAACACGATGCCACATGTTTTTCTACTTATTTTCGAATTCTTTCGAATGTCCCGTGATTAGATCAATGTGGGAGTCGATCGCCCGTGGATGATATTCTATGATATTCGAATTATACACTTGCGTGTATGCAATGCACCATCGCAGTTGCTATCAACAAGGTCACGCCGCGGTCATCCCCAGATTCTCCGCCACGGCCTTCAGGCTACGTTTCTGGATTAGAGAGTACCAGCTTTGAATATTTACAGGCTCTTCTTCCAGTGCTTCCACGAAACCGAGCAGGTCCGGTTCAGGATGTTTCATCTGTAGCGGCCGTCCATCTTTGTCTCGAGACTGTAGGTTGGACTGGAAAATTCCAGCTGCCGAAAACGGGAGGAAATCTTCGTAAGTGATTGGACGTGCCTCTATAACACCCTGTGCAATGAGACGCTCAAGAGCGAGTGCATCGAGTTGCTGGCCAGCCTCACCCGGGGGTGCTTTACCGATGCAGAAATATTCGCAATGTATCAATCCCTTGCTCCTCAATTCAGTCCAAGTATCAGGATATTGCTTGAAGACGTCTTCTGCGATTCTATCAACCTGCTCAGGTTCAGCATTCGCCGTCAGTGCCATGGCCTCTTGCAGAAGTCGTTCGTAAAGTATCTTTCCTTGTTCCGTAACCGCGGCACCCCGCTCCTCAACCTCCCCGAACCGAGCCTTATGGCCGGCCTTGATCAGTTCGGGCTCAGTAGAAGCCAAGTCCAGGTCGAGACTATCGCTGTTCTGAAGTGGACGTATTCTTCAAGAGCCAGAAAACTAGTCTGGCGCAGAAGAATGAGGCACTGGCGGATGGGCGGCCCTTCGATGCGTGCCTTGACAGCCATGCCCGCCTCCCTCATAGCAGCCTGGACAGCCGAAATGTCCAAGGTTCGAGGTGTGAGGTGGTTGATATGGGCGCTTTGGAAAGATGCAATGTCAGCCAGAATAGGATGCTCGGCCTTCAGAATGTTGAACTGGTCGAAGGTGGCGGCAGCCACCCTCTTTACCCTATCCTACCAAGCAGCATTAGCATCAGCATCAACAGGCGAAATGCAGAGAACGCCAAAATCGATCGTTACCGGTAATGCTGCTCAGAGTCTCCGCAGCGTTCTGCTTGCTGGAAAGAATACCGCGTGAGTCCCTCATGGGCGATACCAAACGACCCACTATCAGTAGAAGAGACCTCTGACTGGTCACCACTTCCATAGTTACCACCGATGTCACGAAAGAAAGGTGAAGTGTAGCGGTGGCCGTCAGTGCCAAAACTGTCAGCAATCTGACAAGGCGGACGAGTGCTCGTTTCCGCAAAGGAATAGGACTGTAAAGGTTCCGCAAAGGTGAGCTGACATTCCTTCTTCAAGACCCCTTCTTTTGACAGTGTCTCTGTTGCTAATGGTTCGACATTCAAGTTTACTTGATGAACTGTTCCAGGAGATTGGTAGACTGAGGCGACAGAGTACACCTCAGCTGCAGTCAGAACACCGCACAACGGATATCGATGAATCCCACCATACAGATACTCCTGACGAAGATGCCCCTCACCCACTTCAGTCACCCATAGACCTTCAGCCAGAACCACCTGCAGAATCCGCGGAAAGCGAACCAATTCCAGCAATCAGTATTGATCAATGGTTCGACAGTTTGAATGTCTTCAGAAGCCCTGTCCTCATCGGCGAGGCTGCCGACGCCGCTTTCGCAACTCGGTTTCGCCAGGTCATCACGGACCCGTCAGCTCCCGAGCCTATCCACCTCCTACGCTTGGATTATGCATCCAACGAGTCCATGATGTCGTTGGCTGATGTCAACACACCTTGGCCTGGGCCTTCCCGCGCCAAATCCTTGCTCGAGGCCGCCATGATATACATTGGTCGCTCATATCACGTCATGGAAGCACGCGTAATTACAGAAAGCTGGAAACAGCACAGCCATGACGCGAACCAGGAGGCCATAACCCTTCGGTGTAGAACTTGGGCCTTATTTGCGATCGGGGAGCTTTACATCTCCAATTCCACCGGTGTCCACGGTTTCCCTGGAATGGCATACTTTGCTCAAGCATCTAAGGCTTTGGGATATCCTGACGAGCGCCCCGAGGTCGACTCAGTTGAGCTTTACCTTCTCTTGGTCAGCCTCTCCTGCATGATGTCCAACGACGACTAATATCCTGACAGGCTTTCTACTCTATGGCTCTGAACCGACGATATAGTGCGTACGTTTTCGCGGGTACTGCCGTTCGTGTTGCAGTTGTCATCGGCCTGCACCTTAACATTCCGGAGTCTCAATTACCAGACCCCATGATTCGCCAACATCGGAAGTGCCTCTTTTGGACTGCATATATTATAGACCGACTCTGTGCTGCGAACCTCAACCACCCACCGGCAATTCGAGATGATGACATTGGCGTTGACCTTCCTTGCGAGCCATCTACTTCGAGTTCGACCGATAGCTATGGTGACTCCGATTACCATGTTGCTAATATCAAACTAGCTGGTCTATTAACTTCCATAATCCGATCTGTCTACAGCGTCCGAACCCAAGCTGAAGGCACATGCGCGAACCTTTCGAGCCGCGTACAAGGCTGTCTCAAAGATCTCCAGTGCTGGTTCGAAACCTTACCTCGTTCGTTACAGATAGGAGACAAATCTTTGAACGAGCCACATGATCACAAAGTTGTCTCTCTCCATCTGCGTTTCTACCAGGTTAGTCACCTTGATCTATCGAGTATCCTCTATTGCACATGCTTAACGCTGATCCTCACTAGTGTGTGATTTTGGCTACTCGACCACTTTTACTACACGCCTTGCGAATTCAGGTCGCAAGCTCACGTTCCGGCCCATCTCCAGCATCATTCAGGATCCCTCCCGATGCGACAGCACTTTCACAGGCATGCATACGGTGCGCTCATCAGTCTACAAGACTGCTCACACGAGCGTGGATCGATGGGACCTTTGTGACTTTTGATTGCTTCTTCACGCAACACCTCTTTTCTTCATTAACGATCCTCGCCATTTCGAGTCTCTTGGACGGAGTAGGCAGTCGACATGATCGGGATTCTTACGAGGAGGCATCTCGTCTGCTTGACCAACTAAAGATGGCTGGGAACATGGTGGCCCAGGAATATAGTCGCCATGTTGAAGTGATGGAGTCGACGATATTGTCGCACCTCGAAAACAATACCCCATCCCAGTCAGATGGATTAGGGGGCCTTGCGACGATGTTCTCGCTCAGGAAATTGATCCAAACTTACCAGATGGGGCAGTGCCAGCAGCAGGTGTGCCTTTGCCAGAGCCGTCGTTGCAAGAGCTGTTGTCCCAACCAGTGTTAGATCTTCACTTCTTTGAGGGTGCTGTTCGAGGGGAGCACTCGCAAGGGATTTACTGGCCAGACATGCATGTAGATAGATGAGATATCAGGAATCGTAACGAAGATCAGGCCACTAAGCTCTCCGCCGAGACACGTCGTATTCGACGAAAAGCGTTCCGCCCGACCCCCGTGGACCAAGCTTTCCTCACAGCACCGCCGGTAGAAGATAGTAATGTGAGTCAGTCTCATTTCCCATTCTTTCCATGTTCATTCTTTCTGCATTGACTGTCAAGTTCTGCCTGGACGATCATTTCCTCATGTTCTTCATGCCGTACAACTTCGGGCGCAAAGTTAATGTCGGCTACTTTTCGCAGGCCACCAAATGCGGTTTCCACCGTCAGAAGGCCGCAAATTGCACCCAACCGAGTATGTATGCATCCACTCCTGGTTCCATCCAAGTCTCTGACATATTGACATAGACATAAGCCAATAAAGCTGAACCCTTTCTTCCAGAACTTGCCTCAACAACTGAGTGTCGACCCTTGCTTCGATTGATGCCACTAGGGGGCTCAATCACACACGGCGTCGGCTCTTCTGATCAAAACGGATATCGGAAGAAGCGTCTCGAGTTGCTACATGGCTACGGCTTCAGTTTTTGCATGGTTGGGTCTCGTAAATCAGGCACCCATCACAACAACGAACATGAAGGCTGGCGGGGGTATAGGATCGACCAAATCGAGGCCAGGGCGAGGGTAGCGGCAGCGAAGTACCTGCCGCATGTCTTCACCGTGAACGCCGGCTCCAACGATTGTTTACAAGAATACAAATTGGTAGAAGCACGGGACCGCCTTGGTCACCTCTTGGAGACCCTCTGGATTGCCTCGCCTAGTTCAACTATTATTCTCTCAAGCCTACTGGTCAACCGGAACGAGGCCGTGCAGCAGCGGGTTGAGGATTTCAATAGAGAGGTGGAAAGACTAGCCCGCACTTTGATTCTAGGAGGAAGGAAATTAATCTTCGTGGACTTGCAAGGAAACGACGGGCCTGCCATGGAAGATTTAGCGGCGGATGGGACGCACCCCAATGATACAGGTTATGAAAAAATGTCTCGGATATGGCTACGGGGCATTCGAATGGCTTCAAGAAGAGGCTTCTTGCCCCCACCGCAACAATAATAGGCCATTGAAATAGGATCTTCTGTATGGGGAGAGTACCATTAGCTTCTGTCGGTCCAGAGCCGAGCAGTTGAGGAGCGTCGACCCTTGATTTTGGCTAGCATAGTGACAACTTCCGTTGCCTCCAAGGCCCTCGACATAACTTGACAACAAAGATGATGAAACTGGTGCCAGCCAGTATTCATTTCGTCAAGTCTATCCCATGTATTGTCTATTGTACCTAGCTAGCTACTGTATCCTAGTGTGGATTGCCCTCTTGCGACTCCCAGCTTTTCGCTTTCAAGAAGTAGAGACAACCGTAGCCCACGGGTGCTCAGTATCGCCGTACATGATCTCGGTGAGCCATCTTTTGATAGTGGTCGTGACTTTCGCTCCCTTCCCGTCGTTACCCATTGGCACATTGATATCATGCCCTCGGTAGTGAATTTGGGAAACTGCTGAAATGAAGTACTATCTCGTCAATTCGTGGGGTCGAGTATCACGGTAATTGGGGGATACTCACAGCAGTACCTGCGGCAAACGACTCCAAGAGACGACCTTCAGCTGCAGCCTCCATGATTTCAGCGACTGTGAACTTGCGCTCTGTGACCTCAATCTCCTCGCCAAGCCTTTCCCTCGCAAGTCCAAGGCAGCTTCGTCTCGTAACGCCATCGAGGATCGTCTTATCATCCAGGGGCGCAGTAACGAGCTCCGTCTTGCCATCCTTGCGTACCCACACAACGAAGAAGTTGCACCCGCCAGCTTCGGTGCATTCACCATCTTCTCCGTAGAGCCACAAGACTTGATGATACCCTCGTGCGCTAGCTTCCTGCAGAACCAAGATTGAAGGCCCATAGTTGGCTCCGATCTTTGCGTACCCAAAGCCACCGACCCAGGCCCGTACGGTGTCTTTCGGGGACGAGTAAAGTCGCATACCCCCCGGTGGTACATCGAGGCGAGGCATGTAGGCCAGAACGATGAAGAACATCGCTTCCTTTGGCGCTTGAACACCCAGCTGGGGCGAAGTACCAATGATCGGGGGGCGAACGTACAGAAAGTCGCCAGCCTGTTCTTTAGGGAGCCAGCGGGCAGCATCCACCGATAACAGGCCGAAAACAAGTTTCTTGACCTCTTCGGGTTCGAATGTAGGGAGAGAAATCCGGGCGGCCGAGGTTCTTAGACGAGCAACGTTATGCTCGACACGAAACACTCTGAGCAAGCCGTCGTTGCCTCTGTAAGCCTTCAGGCCCTCGAAGCACTCGGTAGCGTAGTGAAGGCAGGATGCGGTTGGCAGCAGGCTAAGCGGGCCGTAGGGCTTCAACTCAGGCTTGGACCATCCCAGGCCATGCCTCCAGGACGCAACGATCATGTGATCTGTACATATGCTCTGGTCTGAAGACAGAATTGTGGCTTCGCTGGGAACAGGTTGAGGACTGGTTGTGAGATTTTACGACAGCTCGCAGGCCCGTAGCGGACGTTCCGCAAGTGTAGAGGCCATACCGAATGGAAAGAAGCTTCCCCGTGATAAGTGCTGGAGTGTAAAGACTTTGAGGAGGGCAAAGTGATTCCTCCCGTCCAGTGTTCAGTACCTTTTGACGTGACTAGGAACATAACTTTTATACCACTCTACAGGAATTGGCCCGTTATGGTTGGACAGAGCCGACGCAAAACGAAGGAAGACGAGATTCGGCCTCCTTACTCCTTGCCGCGTTTATAATGGAACATTGTAAAAAAAATTATGAAAAGCCTAGGAGGGATGAATGGTGTAAACTCGGTCAACATCCTCGGCGCCGACGTAAGGAAAATCGTAGCATCGGCCCCGATGCAATCCGCCGTTGTCAACAGGCTACAGACAGCCGACCAAACTGAACACGGCGGACTATAGAGGGGCAGGAACCAAACACGCGGCCATACGTTCTTCTATATGTTGCAAGACACTCTGTGCGGGTATTTATCATGTTTGAATGACGTTGTGACTGTTATTATGACACTCTAACCACCAGCGTGGGGAGCATGTTTGACCCGTGCTTCTCTTGCCTTTGCTTCTCTTGGCAGGCTCTCCGGTCTCGCAGGCTTCTCAGGCATCTCGAACATCCGCGAATGCACTCATATCAGGTAAACCTCATTACCTAGTAGTGAGCTTTTCCATCTTTTTTCGCTGGCTCTCTTTTGCTATTCCCCTTGTCTCTGATCTCGCTAGCAGCAACAGCCGCAAGAATCAAAAGGGCAGTCGCGAGCACAAATCCACTCATAACGCAATACACCATGTTTGTATGAAGTTCCTGGCGCCTTTCCACAGCCCGAAGGCGTCTCACAATCTCGTCTTGGTCTTGCGGCAGCCCATCAAACCCCTCCTCGCGATCTGTCCATTGGTTGATTGCAAATTCTCTCGGGTTGTCAAGGACCTCAACCACTTGTGTGAATAGACTTCTAAAGTTCCCAAGGGATGCTAGATATGACTTGAAGGAGGTCGGAGATGTTACTTGTTGTCCCGCATTCCTTCTAGGCGACTCGTACTTGTAGCCCATCTTGGTTTTTCTCGAACCTCGTATGAATCCTCGGAATGGGTTGTCCTGGTGAGGGCTGCCGAATCTACTTTGGTTGTCGCTAGAAGAGGACTCAACGGTCTCTCGTGCTGATGAAACAGGTACTGTGAGTGTTTTGGTGACGTTGGTGAGGCGGTAATTGTGTAGTTCTGCAGTCCTTGTGGTTCTCGGCTGGGCCTTGAGTGCGGTTAAGACCATCCTTCCACTCGTTGGGGGGCTGGAAAGCCGTGTTACTACGAGTGGCATAGAGTTGAACATGATGATTCTCGAAAGTGTTGATGCAGCTTATGGTCAATATGCGTTGGTATGGCTCACTCGACATAGGCTACAATATAGGTTCATTTCAGAGGTTCCCCTTATAACCGCCAAACCAACACATTTCGGAGATAGGTCGTTGACCCCCGCTGCCGCCCCCCCCCCCCCCCCCCTTCCATCCGCTTCCGTAACGTCCATGTCTTTGGTTGGGTTGAACAGGTTCCTGACTTCATCGCGTTTCCATATACAGATTCACCAACACCTCAAACAACATTGCAAAAACTGTCATGGGTATCCACGAAACTACACCCGTCAATACCCCAGCCATCGATTTGTATTCATCACGTCCTAGAAGCGAAGCAGAAAATGTTCGTACAGTTTGTGAGACAGGATCTCCGAGTACCTTGGTTATCGAGGAGACCCAAAAATTTGGATTTCGCCTGAGTCACAATCTCACTACTTGAACCAGGTGACAAATGTATGGGCGTCGAAGTTGAGTTAAAGTAAGGAGACGAGTCTCGTGATATCAAGGTGTACTGAAACTCTGACACCCATTTCAATAGCGTCAGGCTCATGGTATCTCCGTAATGTACTCTACTGCCCTTATAGACACAAACGTTTCCTCGCATATGAACATCTGATATCATCATCCCAACAAGTGAAAACACAACTCGAATAACACAAAACAAAAACATCTCACAACGCCGCAACAATGGCTTCCCAAAGACTCTTCCGCTCTCTCCAGAGACACCTCCCCCAAGCAATCCCAAGGGCAACAACATCTCTCACACTCACAGCCCTCCTACAAACCCGCCTCTTCTCAAATACACGAACTCTCCGCGGCAAAGTAGTCCACCCCGACATGGACAACTACATCCGCTACAGCCTCCGCGACGGTCCCCCACGCACACCCCGACCAAAACCACTCTACTCGCTCTTCCGCCAACATTCATGGCCGAATACACCACCGGCGGCAGCAGCAACAACAAAAACACCACCGACACTCGCAACGCCAACCTTCATTTCAGCCTTTCAACCCACATGGCCGAATCGCAGAGTATCATCATCCTCCTCTCGAACCCCCGAGGACCTCGCACAAATCGAGAGCGGGCTCCGACAGCTCAAAAACCTCAACTCGCAAGTCGGTGACTTGATAGTTCTCGCCGATGACTTGAATGATAGAATCGGGGCGTTCAATAAACTCTCAGAGAACCCTCCCCCGTTCCGCGGCGGGCTTCTCCCTTGGTCCCGAGAGGTTCTTTCTCAGTTCCAAGAAGATCGGCGGCTTCAATCGCAATGCGATGCCTTGTACGTTATCCGGGACCATTTATTACGCGAATACAAGATCTTGAGGGAATCCGCGAAAAAGCCTCTGGCCCCAGGGACCCTATCCGATGATGATGATGATAATGATAATGATGGCGGGAAGACAGGTCCTCGACGTATACGTATTTATCCGTCTGCGTGGATCTGCGGCATTCTCTTGGGGCAAATCTGGAACGGCGTAACCTCGGATAAAGAACCAAAGACTCGGGATGTGGAAGGTGATGCTGCGTCGGATGAACCACACAGCGTCGCGGAAGGGAAGTCAGAGGATGACAAGGGGCTCCAAAAGCTGCATTATCTCGCGAGACCATAGATCCAGTACACATGATTAGTCAAGCCAGGCCAACATAAATAACAAAAGTCACCACTCCGCATTCCTTGCTTCACTTGTAAACATCTCTCATCGCATTAACTCTCATCTTCCTATCTACTCATAATCTACCCATCATCCCAAAGCCGTCGACTCATAATAATAGGCCTCGCCGGATCCCACGGCCCATAAATCTCATTCTTGTACTTTTGCAACCCAATCAGCCACCAACTACACCCGCCCATCGCAATCGCAGAGATGAGCACGCTGACAACCATGCCCGCCACGGCGCCCTTCCAAGGCCAGCAGGACATCCCAACGTCAACGCCAGCGGCACAAGTACCATTATCACCCACAATCACCCCGACACCAGCACCCGCCCCCAAAACAAGAAACACCGTCATGGCGTAGTGATACCCCCAGCTCCGATGCCTCGCATACCGCCGAAACACGGGGAACAGCCCAAAAACCTCAATACTAAACAGCGTGAGACTAAAGACCTGGCCCGTAGAAGGCAGCCGCGAAGCGAGCACCGTCGAGGCCATGAGCGCCGCGTTGGTCGACAGCGAGGCGGGGATGGTGACGCGGACGCCGCCCGAGTAGTCGAAGAAGAAGATGTTGATGGTCAGGAGCCAGAAGGACATGGCCCAGATACTGTCGCTCGACGTGGACTTTGTGAGGGACTTGAGGATGGGGGAGAGGCCTAGGAGGGTGGAGTAGATGAGGATGGCGCTCTTGACTGTGCTGAGACGCTGGTTGAGGCGGCTGTTGTCGTCGCCTGGTAAGGGGAAGGAGGAGCGGCGCGGGAGGGGGAGGGGGAGGGTGCTGTTGACTTCTTGGCTATGGCGGCGGTAGACGGACTGCGAGGTCGCTGAGGTAGAAGAGATGAGGGAGCTCGCGGAGGCGGAGTGCGAGTGCCGCGCCAGGCGAGGCCGCTCAGCGCCAGCGGTGCTAGAGAGATTCGTTGCCGAGCTCGTGGCTGTCGTGGCCGTAGACGAAGCCGCCGCGGCGGTACCATCATCGTGCAGAGGCGGGCTCCGCTGCCTCATGCTCCCCGTCCTACGACTCGGCTCCAACCTCCGACCCGCAGCCGTCGCGCTGCTACTGCTCCCGCCCGCCAGACCTAGCTCCTTCCGCTCCTCGTCGGCCTCCCACCGCTCCCACAGCAGCCACCCCAGGAACGTAGCCATGCTGCTAAACGAAACAATGGACACGGGCGACACGCGCTCCTGGGATATGAGGACGAAACAAACGATGAAGAGGATGACGGAGCAGACGTGCTGGACAATGACCGTCGAATCGGCGACGAGGGGCCAAAAGTCGTAGGGCTGCAGACGCGGGTTACGCTGGAGGCTCTCGAGAAAGGTATTTTGGTCCGTGTAGTTGTCCGGGTAGCTCTGCTTCACCCACATGAGCTTCTTCCACGTCCGCTTGCGACTCCGGCGTGAGCGGGAGCGGTGGCTTCCCGCGGCGCCGACAGCGGCGGCGGCATTATGACGGAGGCGTGCGCGGGCGGCGCGGTGGTCTGCGCCGAGGGAGGAGACGTCGGGGAAGGAGGGGACCGGTCGGCGCGGCGGGGAGGTGGCTAGGAAGGCATCCTCGGGAGCGAGGCGGGATCGGTCCTGGCGCTGCTGGTGGAAGTTTGTGGTGCTGTTGTTGGTGCTACTGTTTGTGGTGCCGGTGCTGAGGGCCGTCGGGAGGGTGGAGGAGCGGGTGAGGGGCGGGGGGAAGGAGCCAAAGTCCGTTGGTGTTGTCGGGGACATTAGGCGCGGCTTTGCCCTTGAGGGCCTCAACAGAAAAGGAACGACAAGAGTACAAAGACTCAATGGATGAGTTTGTTTGGTGACGATGGCTTGGAGGCGTTTGGAGACCGAGACCGAGACCTTTTCTCAGCCTCGCCGTCGCGAATGGACTGAAGTCGGCGCAAGGCTGGAGACCAAATTGGTAGGAGCCACACAGAATGCGCGCGCCAGGAAGGCAGTGGCAGTGGCAGAAAGAAGGAGAAAGAAAGTGCCAATGGGGGCCAGGCCACGCCAGGGGGGGAAGGAACACAAAAAAAAAAAGAAAAAAGGGTGCGTGCACGGACGGGGAAAGGAGATTGGTGGGGAAGGGACCAAGGTCTAAGGCACCAAGGGTAGCCGAGTCAGTCCATTTCGACAAGGGTGTGCCGCCCGGACCAAGTCGCTGTATTCGGTAACCTTTTCTAAAGCTTTTTGTTACCAAGTAAGATGTGCATACGAAGGATACTTAGACTGGTCGGTGGCCGAAAGAAGCGTCTTCCGAAGTCCATCAAGGGAAAGGTGTCTGCTGCAGCATCTGGTTGCTGCATTTTGCTGCGCATTACGGAGTACTACCTATTGCCTCGAGATGATATCGAAAAGGAGGGTAGTAAATCTGGGAAATATTCCGTTCGTCCAACCACAGTTGCTACCTCAAGTTTAATTCTTCCTTTGTCCGAGTAGAGTATCCGTACTCCGTAGTTCCGTACGTAGTAGAGTCTCGGAACCATCACCAAACTTACCAAAGGTAAAGGTTATTGCCCAAAGCATCGCCCGCAGTGGTACCTACCTAGGCTTCATGGATGAGCTGGACGAATCGCGGACAGATCATGGACGGATCTAGGAAGGAATACATAGATGCATGCCTAAAACCAACCCTGCCACGGATTGCGTCTACATCCGCGTCCGCGTCCGCCTTACCCAGAAGCTAAATTGAGTTAACCAACTTTCTTCATGACGCTGTCATGGACACACGCAGCTCCCGTCATGAATCACTTACGATCCGCGGCCCCCTTCTTGACACACGACAACCCAGTATTCGGAGACTTTCCCATCCTCTTGGAAACCCAAATACCACGGTAGCTTGCGCGTCCATGACCCATGAAGCCCCGAAATAGGGAAATGTCGTCGAACGGTCGTTCCAAGCCTTCCGTGGTCATGCAAGACACCAAGTGCTGTCAACAAAGAATACGTCCAGAATCGCGACCCGCGGCATCCCAAGCCCCGGATTCTCAACACCACCATCACGGTCCAACACCGGTACAACGACACCACACCTACTGCGCAGTAGTGACCTGACCACGAGGCTAGCGGTGCACTAGCATCCGTACGACAGGTGCCTCTCAACGGAGTTCCACCTCGCCTTGTTCTGCAGCGCCTGCCTCTGCTCAAAGGGTACCGCCGGCAACACCGTTCCCCGCCAAACCCTTGTGCGCGACGGAATACGAAGAGCAATTCCAGAAGGATTTTGAAGCCGGGCAGTCTCATTTCTGTCTGCCTAGATGGCCCCGAATTTCTTTGCAGGGAGGCCCGCACCGGCACAAAGCTTGTTCGCTGCTTGTCCCCTGGTTGATTGGCTGTCCCACTGGAATCGACCCTCATGCTGCGTTCCTGAGGGCTGAATGGATATTCCCGTCCACCCCGTAGCCAGTCAATGGCGACATTGTCCTGCGTCGTTTTCGTGGTCAAGTCAAAGGTCGTGTGCTCGTCGGCGATTGTGAGATCCATACGGATGGATATACCTAGGTAGATAGTCCATCGTCCCCCTTTCGTGCTGTTACCAATCTTCTGGGCCCCTTCCCGTGCCATGCCCCTCCGCGTTGGCATGGTCAAGGTCCTGTGGTCCAGACTCTTCGGCGCGCCCTACAGGGACTAGGCCGGAAATGTGGCAGGCTGCAGCGATGGCAGGCATGCCCGGTGGGCGCCGTGAAGATTGAGAGTTCGCCTGGAAGGGACTGCTTATTTTGGAACTTTAGCGGGCCGACCGGAAGAGCTCCCACGCTGCCTTTTCCAGCCCAGATCTGACTCTGGCCCAAGGGGCTCGAGTTACTGCTGTTTCGGCGGCACTAGTGCGAATAGCCTCACCATCAGCTCGATGGGATGATTCTGAGAGAGTCGGGGCTGGCATCGACGATCCATCATCCCCCTTCCCTTCAAACTCAGGCACGAGAGCAACATGACATCAACGAGCGGGCGATCTGCGACAATTCGGCTCAACCTCCTTGGTTAAAAACGTTGCTTTCTTGTTGCAAGTCTTGCCGGACGTGCTTGGCAAAGCCAGAGGTATGCGGGTTCGGGGTCCATCAAAGTCTCATTCCCATGGCATCCCGTGCTTTCGCGTGCCCATTGACTGTGGGCTGGCCTGAGGGCATCTGTTGAAACCGTTTTGACGTTCAGACTACCTCACCATGGAGGGCAAGAAGAAGCGGCTTCCCCAGCTGCTGCCGATGTGGGCCTCGGTTGCAATGGAACGAAACTGTCGCAAAACTCACAGGAGGCAGGCTCCAACTTCCCAGGACGGGGATTTCATGTTTCTTGTTCGTCAATGCTTGCTCCGTTTGGTCGTGGTCACCCTGTGATTGTGACCCTGGCGACGAGCCGGCGATACTCCCAAATAAGAGAGACAGCTCCGCGGTGTCTTCAGTCACCACATTGCAACCAAAATGGCGAATGTGCACACTATTTGATGGCGGCTGGTATAAGCTATGTCGGCATCTGCCGCAGCTGTGGTGTGGTGATTCCAAAAAAGAAGTCCAAGCAATGGAACCGGAGCGCTAATCAGTGGATCCTTGGCGTCGATCCATTGCTTGGGTTCGCCAGCTGCGATTTGCCTTTGGCGCCAACTCCCACCTGGCACTGGACAGAGAAACCGTCGCATTAGGCGTTCACTGGTGTTGTCATGATGGTGTTTTGGCGTAGGTATCCGTAGGTAGAGTGTAGGAAGCCGATTTGGAACTTTTGCCGTCCCAGCCCCAGAGTAACTCGATGGTTGCATGGACGAGAAGATCATTGCTGACGATTGAACTGTTGCTGACATGCTCCCTTCATTTCTGGGAAGAGGCAGTGTCTTGGCGCTGGTTGAATGGCCGCTGTGTGCGGCGTGCTGCGTGCATATCCGTGGGATAGGGCGCAGCTGGGTGCAATTTCGTCTGTACGAGGTGCAGCCACGGAAGCGCCAAGCATCGTGAGAACTGGCTGGCTGGACGGAGGCTTGACTAAGCATCCTAGACAAGCCAAATCGACAGGGGGCCATCGGCATACGATCCAAGGTGATGATTGATTTGCTGAGTACGGAGTATCTGTACGGATACACCGTAAACCATTGACAAGGACGGCGACCGCGGACAGGCAGGCGAAAAGTGCGCTATGGTCCATAGCTTTATCCGTGGAGGAGAGGCGGGATCCCGCGTGCCGTGCGCCATGCCATGGCCCCATTTCCGTGGGAAGGCGTGCCGTGAAAATGGACTAATACCTGGGGATCATGGAGGGAAAATAGGCCGAATAGTCAGCGTCCATTATTGTGGCTTGGGAGACACTGCTCGACTGGGTTCCGTCTTCTTCATCTCTGTAGTCTCGGTGGATGCCGGATATTTATTCCAGCTGCGGGAAAGCAAGGGGTCGGTTTGCGTGATTCTCTCTTCTCCTTCGCTAGTTGTTGGTCGTGATTCTGGTCTATTCCTTTCTTTTCTCCCCGCGAGATTCAATGCCATGGGTGTGGCTGGGCTGTGGCTGGACGCGGCGGTATTCTGGTGCAAGGACTCCAGGGTTGAGAGTCAAGGAGCTGGAGACTCGAGAAAAGGACACTGTGGGAAGTCCGGTCACGACGGGGGGTGGTATTATGTGATTCGCTCTCTCGTACGTCTTGGAATCGCCAAGAAAAGCAAAGCTCCTGGTGGGCTTTGATCGCTACCATCTCTTGAAATAAGTTGAGATTCAAGACTCACACAGGGTCAACTTTGCCCACGTGCTCCCGTTGGCACTTGTGGACGGGCAGAAGGTGGGAAATGAGAGCTGAGGGGACCCAGAGGATCCAGACGGGGGCACTGGGGGTTGGCCAAGCTGCGAGGGATCACTCGAGGAAAGCTTGATCCTCTTCCTTTTCATTTTGTGGCGCTGTGAGATGGGAAGTGGGAATCCCTTCCTCAGGTACGAATATTCGGACAGAGTACCTGCCTATGTACTCCGTAGGGTACAAACTACATGGTACATTGAACATGTACCTTGCCGACATAGTAAGGTAAGTTGGGTAAGTACGGGAGGTAATCCACGGTCCTGTGGTCCTGCCAGTAAGTCGTTGTGCCTGCGGGAGAAGCTGCAGTCTCAATAGAAACTATTGCAGGGAAGGTGGGAATCATTGGGGGAAGCACAGCTGGGAAAGCGCAACCACGAATCATAGGACACAATCGGGCAATGTGCCGTCCAGATGGGGGCATCGCTTACACGGGCGGACGAAAGTAAAGTGCAGAAGTTGAGCTGACCAGACATACCTAGGTAGTCTTGCAGACGCAGGCTTGCATTTTCAGCTTCAATAGCTTGCTTTGTTCATTCTCTCTTCATGTTACCTTCCTGCGTCTCTTCTCCTGTCTGTCCCTCCTCCATCAAGCATTGGCATAATTAGACGAGACAACAGAGTGGAAGCTTGACTTGACAACCTGGCTTCACACCCGCAGCCTGTGACGGCAAACGTCGAGTCTTTCCCCTGACATGCCAATTGGAATCCATACGTAGTACAGACTCCATAGGGCGGCGCCTTTTTTGTCTTTCATGTCTTTCGTCTCTTCTCAACCTCGGTCGACAGCCAAATGCACGCATGGGAACCCCCCGCCCGGCCTTCGGCCGTGACAAATGGGATCTGCTGGCAAGGATTGCCTTCTCGTTACTTGCACTCTGGAGTCTCTGGGATTTTGCCGGGTTGTTGGGGTTTCTCATTCTCGCAATGAAGTCTGTCTCTCCTTCTCCATCTTCCTCTCGCGTTCCTCGAACCCCGCGGCCCCTTGCGCTGCCCGTGCAAACACTTGCCATCCCTGGTAAACGTTCGGTGGGTGCCCTGCGGTCTGCAAGAGCCCCCGAAATGCATGGGCAAGCTGCAACGGAAGGGAAAATCCAGGGGACTTCACCAAACCTGCCTGTCTGCCAACCCGCCAACTAACGCGCCTTTTGGGTTTGGGCGAGGTGGTAGTGCAGACGATCCAGCTCACCCCGCGTCCACCTTGGCTCCAACTTGCCAACCTCGTCGTTCGATCCTAAATCGGGATACAGGAGAAAAGATTTGGAAACCGAGTATCTCACGGTGATGGAGTCGTGCTCGAGGTGGCCCTCCATGTCGCATCTCACTTTTGCATTTTCACCGATGATGGATGATGGAGGGGGCCGAGCAAACCGGGTACCGAAAAGAATGCAGACAAAAACCAGAGCCGCAAGGCCCGCGGGCCTATCAACTCTATGCAAAGAAACGAAGATCGCCAGAACACAGCGCTCGAGATCGGCTACTCGGCAGGCTCTCTCCTCGTTCTTGTTACAGGTCTCCAGAGTCAGTCATCATTTGAGTGTGCCGCCGCCGTTGCCGTTCCGTGCGTGCCTATCCCATCCCATCTGTCCATTTCGGAGAGAGCGCAGCAGCAAATCACTCGTGAGTCGCCCTTGCTTCTTCACACTGGGGGGGCCGGAGCTTGAAGACAAACGATCCTAGGGCGCACTTCCTCGACTGATGCCGCCCATGCCACTGTGGTCAACAGCAGTAGCCATGTGTGTGCTGGCACTTTGTACGGTCCAGTCCGTCCAGGACAAGGCCCTGGCAAAGTCTAGGAGAGAAAAGAAGCTTGAGGCCGACCATGTTTGAATCGAGATACCCACCTACTGCATTAAACAGGGTGCACCGCAGTCCACAGGGTCCAGATCATCCCTGCATCCCTGGATGAGCCTAGATCCTGGTCCTGGCCTGCCGCCCGAAGGCAGAGGGGGACAGCGGCCGGTCCCCCAGCACCCGCTTTTTGTGAGGGAAAGCAGAGAACAGACCAGAGGGGATCTGAGAGAGACGAGGACAAGGAGGACGAGGATGGCCCTGGGCCCTTGATGGCTGGCTGGCTGGCTGGCTGGGCTAGCTAGGTCGAGAGAGAGAGAGAGAGAGAAGACGGAGCGAGGACAAAAAGGTGCGAACAGAAACGCCGCCGTCTTGGGTGAAGCTAATGTCATGTTAATCCCAATGCGTAAAAGTTGGGTTTGCTCTCCTTTCTCTCTCTGTCTCTCTACTCTGGATCATACATAATAACATTACCACCTCACCCGCCCCATGCCTCTGGTCTCCTGCACAAACATACTTGCAGCTACTCACGGATACCCAGTCCCATTTCAGATCAGACCCCATCTCTCCTCACTCCGGACGAGTCGAGAGTGTCTCTTATTCTTCCTATATTACTTTCAGACCTCGCTCGCCTTGGCACGTCAAATCCCACGAACACCTACCTCTTCCGTTCTGCTCTCAGCCGTCTATCCTTCCGGTCCTCCTCGCTGCACCCGGGGTCTCACACCTCCCATTAGTCGCCCCGTCCCATCTTCTTCATTCCTCACAACTTGGGAACACACCAAAGCCCGTTACTTGTTTTGTTTCACTCGCCTGCGAGCTTTCTCGCCCTCCATTACGCTGACTTTTTTCTGCGCTCGGTTTCGCGCCGTGCTTCGACTTGTCTCTGGTTGCCCTGCCGCTGTCACCGGATCTCTTTTCCTCTAATAAATTGGCTTACCCAGACCTGGACATATATCCCGTTACGTCTCGGCACACCCCGCACCCCTTCAAGCATCTCAATACAACACCACTGCCCTCCACCTTGAACTACCATATCCACCACTGATAGTTTACAACCATTGCAGCTTGCCGGATACCGCCTTGGCCTGAGAATATTGGTGGAATTGTCACAGACGCAATAGTAATTGGAGTCGACAGCCAGCATAGGCACACGATAGGCCAGTTGCACCAACTTAGAAGACCTACTTCGTTGGAGGAAAGACGAAGAAAAAGAAGTCAGGAGGCTTTCTTTGTGGTTGGAATTGCTTCGACGTCGACGACCATCGTGGAACATTGACTACCGGACGAGGAGTCTAAGTCTCATCTACCTCTCGGAGAACCAGGATCGAGAAAGACACGACGACACAGACGGCATCTTTTCGCGCATCAAAACACCAATTTCCTGTATACACCACCATCACTTATCACCAAACCTAATCACCGACAAAATGAAGCCTTCATCACTACTCTTCGCCCTGGGCTTCACGCAGTTCAGCTTGGCTGTTCCCGTCCCATCAACCATTTCAGATATGGTCTCACACGTCAGAACCGAGGCACGTCGTCTAACGAGGGTAACACGCGTGTCCATGCACCGCACACGACCCGTCTCTGAAGTCTATGACATCGAAACCGAGTTCAACAACGAGCCAGTAACACCATCAGAGGACATGCCCCCGTCAATTGTCCTCGCCGCACCGCAACCCCTGAAAACCACCTACCTCCAATCCCTGTCAAGGCACCCGGGATCTCGCGGCAAGGACAGAGTGGTGGATGTTGTGGGCGACGGAACCCCCGAGACGATCACGCCAATATCGCTCAAGGATGGATTGGCGGAGCTGTTGCCTTCTGGTCGTCTGCCGTGCTGGAAGCGCATCACCCGGCCGACGATGAGGATCTTTGAGCAGCACCCCGATCTGATTGTTCTCGGCGCCGTCATCGCTCTGGTTCTCGTCCTTTTGGTGCTGGAGTTTGTCGGTACTACCTTCCAAGGGTGAGTTCATCTCCATTGACACAATTTGCATCGTTCAATAGACTAACAAGAAACGCAGAGTACGCCAGCACTATGACCCGCAAGGAGTGATCCAGCTAGAGGTGGACGAGAAGGCGTGCAAGACACCATCTTTCCGATGTGACTGGGTACCTTATCACGATGAAGAGAAGCAGGATGCCGAGGAACCCAGACCATGATTTGATGGGATGGGTTTAACCCAAGAAGGGAAACGAAAAAGAAAACAGAAAACAACAACAACGCCAAAGAGTCTCAGGACTCACGGACTACTTTTAATGTGATTTCTTAGACATTGCGATACCATCTTCTTACTAGTATTGAGCGCGGCGCTGGTTAACGGCATGAATAAAAAACAAGAAAAAATTCATAAACACTACATTGAGTTCTCGCGCTTTTTGATATGTGGGCACTGACGGCGGCAGAGAAGGGGTCTGGGGTACTGTAGCGATTTTGAAGCTCTACCTCCTACACGACGCTGAATTCACAAGACGGAGGCTCTGCCTCTAAGACGGCCCCGGTGAGTGACGGACACCGAAGAGGTAACAGAATCTCCAAGCTTGGACGGGCTGATCCACTCAATCCGAAGTTTTGCAACCTACCTTGATGGGGAAGGTTTTTGGATATCAAACTATGAGGGCACGGTTGAGGACTGGGCTTGGGTACCAGTTGTCGAGAGCACAGGAGAGAGGGGTTTCCAGGTACTGTGTCTGCAGTTCAATTTCCACCTCAAATGCCAGTATACTTGGACTTCGAACAACACTGGGATTGGTCGTAGTTGAGGAATAGCTAACTGCCAAAAATGCTCGCGCAGAACGCTCAAGGGAGAAGAACTCACTTCTCCGGGCCTGCGTGTCCAGCCTTCTGACAGGTGTTGATGAATAGATAGCGGCTACTACGGCCCCGTCTGCAGAGACGTTTGCCGAAGTGCCGCGTTGATGATGATGATGATGTATTTAACGTCTGGTAACAAAAGGACGTGCCGGGCGCCGCGATCCGCCGTCGTAAGTTGAGTAGTTGGCAAAACACGGAGCCGGGTCATGTGATGGAGCGGCAACGACGGCGCAGCTAGACAACCTAATCCTATCAACCGCTCCCCCCACCTCCCGTGTTGAGAGTTCGATAGATGGCCATCGGAATGGAAGGAACTACATTCAATGTTCTTGTCGTTGACGAAAGCCGGAATTTGATTTCCCGCCTCGGCAGTGCGGCTCGAAGTTTAGAATACGAGGGCTCTTCAAGGAGCAGGCTATCAGAGCCGTCGCCGGAGGTTCTAACTACTCTCGCGATGATTGAAGCTAGAACGCGCGTCTATTCAACCGTTAACGCGATGTTTTTCGAAAAAGATAGTGATGGAGAGTTGACGGAGGGAGGGAGCAGCGAAATACAAACGGGTGTCGTGTCCGTCGAAAGTGTGAACCGTGGGCCATCATCACGCCCTTCGTGCGATCGTATCACAGAGCTCCCCAATCTTTCTTCCGGCACTACACCAACCCTCCAATTTGTTATGATAGTACTAAATCGGAAACTTACTCATATTCTCAGAATAGAACTACCAATCAGTATTTCTTGAGTTGTTGTGTCGGCCAGCCGCCCACCGAAAGAACCCCCTCAATCTCACGATATGAGCTCCTCCTCCTCGTCAAATCACCACATACGACCATACCCATTGGAAAACTCGGGATCCCGTCCGCTCTCCCATAGATAAGCCAATGAGGGCCGGATTAGTAGTTGGGTCGGTGACGACCAGCGAATACCTGGTGTTGTATGTTTTTGATATATCTTTTTGGTGAAGTTATCGTCGTTTCGTTGTGGTTGGTGACGATGGGTGGAGTGGGATACGGATAGGTGCTTTTTGGGATGGTGAGGGGTGATGAGACAGGTCTTGGGGTATGGCGTGACCGGGAATTATGCGGAGAGGAGGAAGTTCAGGTAATCATTCATCGTATCCGCTTGTACTTGCGTTGTGTCGTGGTCCAATTCAGAGGAGAAGGGGTGGGGGTTGGCTGCGAGGTGAATTGGATGGCAGTCTAGTAAAGGAGACTACCAACTGTGTCTTGATGAATTCTTACTTGATACATAGGGGAGATGAGCCGGTCACAAGCTGTGGGATGAATTCTTGAGAGAAGGTGGGCTACCGACATACGTCAAGTCCCGCTGGTATGCTGTTTTATACGTGCGTGGAATCATTAAAGGGGGATTATCTGTGTCTTTGATTTTGACTAGATTGGTCTCAGACTCTACCGATCATCGGATGACGCTGAGTGCTAAACTCACTGGATGTCTCCTTGACGTGAAAGCGACTGGAGGCCCCGAACAGGATGGACGAGAGGTGTTGGCCTCACACGAGACATACATCGCAAGGCGTACACGTAGAACTTCAACTTTGTCATATTAAATATAATAGCGATGGAACTATTGAACACCATCTCGAATATCAGGCCCGGCGGCCCTTCCACACTTCCCCATATCTCAACCCCCCCACCCTACCAACGCCTTACTAGTAATGCACCGCGAAGGGATACGATGCATCATTGAAAACGGCCCAGCCAGGCGATATGGAATGCTCTCCATCCCACATTTCCTCTTTGTATTTTCTCAAAGCCTCACTTTCCTCCGCGATTCTTTTCTCCTTGGCCTCTACCTCCAACATGGCCTGATATTGCCAGACGGCGCTGTAGCTACCGAGGGAGAGAAGGGTTGTCAAGCCGGCGACTTTCCACATGATGGGGATGGCGTTTACTTTCTTTGCCATCTTGAGAGTCCGGTTATAGCCGCTGGAGAACTTCTTTCTCATGGCGGATATCTTTGTAGGCGAGGCTGTGATGATTGCGTTCTGCATCGACCCCGTCTTGTTGATGTCGTGGAGCTTGGTCCGGGAGCCTTGACTCTTCTCAGGGGACTGGCTATGTTGAGGAGGCTAGACGTGAAGGTTTCTTTACCGCCTGCCAGATGATGGCAATTGTAAATGCTGAGCTTTGATTTACCCGGGTTGGGAGGTGTATCAGGCTTCTCGAGGGTTTTCGCAATCAACTCTGACGAGGTTTTCAGGGAGCGGCGGAACTCAAAGTGAGTTCGTCTCTTATTGAGGGCTGCGGTGGTTGAGGAGAGACGCGAGTTGTGGGTTCCGGCTCTGGGAGCTGGTGCGGTTGAGTCCTTGACTGTGGGCATGGCGAGGTGCTGGAAGACGAGGGTAATTTTGGATGCCATGTTGTAAGTTGTGGGCGATGAGATTTTGCTTTTGATTGATTTTCTCTTTGTTTATGTGGGAGTATTTGATGGCTGGATGAACTAAACAGGAATCTGGGATGGTTCAGAAGACTTGGTTTGATTTATATCTCTGTCTGCAGTGTCGGAGAAAGGTCGAGGAAGTAGAGTTTGATATCTGGTCGGCAAGGAACGTCCATGGTTGAACAGCGCAAGACCTTGAGGCCCCATCTTTTAGTCTGATGTATGGCGGCATGGTCTGTGACATTTCAGGGAAAGAAAGAGCCCTGTCAGATCTTTCTTTCCCTTCATGATCATCGCCAGTTCATCAGATTCTACTACATCTCTTGTCGGCCTAGGCGCGAAGGAAGAAGTATACTGAGATGGTGAGTTGACATGAAGTAGATACTATAAGATGAAATCGTTTGCCAACTTTCATCTCTTCTTCTCGAAGTCTGAAGAAGAAGAAGGGTAATTCGACCATTAACATGTTATAAGACGGCGGTGCTTCGTCTTAACAACACTCGGCCCATCAAGGTGCTACACGGAGACGTAGCGGTTATCGTGGTTTAAGATTCGGCTTTCTCAACCAAGAATTCCGGCACCAAGTGGGCTCATGCTCCTCACTGCCATGCGATCCCCGTGGCAGGAATTTAGTTCTTTGCCTCCAATTCAGCGATCACGGCCGTTAGGAAAGTGAAATGAGGCTCATCTGCCTTTACGACCCTGAATCAGCCAGCTCGACTTGGCACGGCTCATCCAAACAAGCGCCCAAGCATGAGAACTCATTTCACAGCTTTTCATGTCTCGTTTATCCTCATAAGACTATTGCAATGGAAGTTCGTGAGGCATTTATTGATGAAAGCTGAAGTTGCAGCGTACCTTGGACCAACCAACCGTCGTGAGTCCCAACAAGTGGTCTGCAGATCTGGACCCTGGCCCAACCCCTCCTTTCCCATCTCTGTTGGTACGCAGAAATCAGGAAAACCACCACACTCTTGGCTTCGTTATGTTTCGGAAGGCACGACTACTTTGGCCTATGATGCGACTTTAACAGGGCAACTGATAGTCGCGTGTATTTACTCGCGAGGTGCCACCAGAGAGTGTGATTATCGGCAGGAAGCATGTTGGTCGATGCCTTCATGTACAACCATTAGACGGAAGACGCATGTTATGATGCAGCTAAGCGCTGCGACCTGCATGTATGGGTGCCTCATGACCCCGTTTCGAACCGAAACATTTCCAGGCTTCTAGCAGTTCCCCGAGCTATCGCATTCCATGGAATCTTTTCGTCTCCTCATCCCCATGTCACGTCTGTCTGTCGGGAACTATCTTCGTCCAAAATCGCGTTGTATGATGGACCTCAAAGCCCGATCATGACCTATTCTTTCTAGTTATTTGGTCAAAATTCCACTCATTGGATGTACCACTCGACATACAGACAGCTCAGCGCAAATCGGGAAACCGCTTTCGGTCTCGAGTCACCAGTGGGGACATTGGTGAGCGCGATTGGGTTATCTGAGTAGTTGTCCGACACAAATCCATAATGACAGAACCCAAGTCCTCCGAGTATGCGAAATCCAGCTGCGTTGCTGCCTTGATCTCATGTTTCAACCTCGGATCAAAGAAGAAACCGCCCGTCTCAACAGGACCGACGTCAAAGCCAGCCGTACCATACGAACCCAAACCACAATCGCCGGCCAAGTCCGCCGATGATTCCATTTCGAATGGCAAGGCCGAGTTAATCTCATCCAAACATGCGGCGAACGGAAATATAAACTCCGACAGCAAACATACTCAAGAGTCTGCCGGATCACATGTAGAGGCGGCCTCTACAGACCTACAGCTCGTCAAGCATCAGCCGATCGTTGTTGCAGAAAACATGCCAGTGGATCTGTGGTATGAGGCGCTCAACAAAACTCACAAAGACACCAAGTCTTGGATGGGAAAGTTTGGCATTGATCGCTCGAGTACCATCCAAGTCAAAGAATTGACGACACTGGTCAGACAGAGCGAAGAAACATACCAGGATGCCAGTTCAGGATTGAAAATCGGGGAACGAAATATCTTATGGGGGGGACTACGCGAACCGAGTCGTGGCCTGGGTGACTACGATCGGAGACATCACCGTACCATTCGCCCCTGTTCCGGTCTCACCGGTGTGGTCGGCACTCAGAGTGCTCTTAAAGGTAGACTTACCCAAAAGAATTCATATCAAATTTTGAGTTCTACTGACTGGGAAAGGCCGAAACAAGTCGCGTCGAACAACTCACCGTTGCTTTCGGTGTCGCTGACCGTATTCTCAGTATTGTCAGACGGGGTCAGATATACGAATCTGTGTACGAACTTTCTAGCGGGACTTTGACAGAACCCTCGACAGTGCTCCTGAGAGAATCTCTCATTGAGCTCTATAGATCCTCGCTGGATCTACTTGCTTCGACATCCACTCGGCTCGATGGACAGGATTCCTGGGCAACGCAGTTTCTCGCAGCTCTCACTGGTCTATCCCGCTCAGAATCTTTCCTGTCAGACCTGAAGTTGATGGAAAAACGAGTCTCAAAGAATGCAGAAGCCTGCGTTTGCGAGTCATCGAAAAGGAATTCCGAGCTGTTAGAAAGTCTCCACAGCCCTCTGAGACGCATCGACGATAGGGTTGCGCAGCTTCTAGATGAGTTCAAGGGCATGGAAAGACGAGACAGGGAGCATGCCATGAACTACATTAGTGACGTCAAGGTCGATGGAATTCATGTCACCAAGAAATAATTAAGGACCGAGGGAACCTGCGAGTGGCTCGTACAGCATCCGAGCTTCCTGGCATGGGAAGAGCCAAGCTCGTCATCCATCCTATGGCTCAACGGTCAAGGTAGGCCATGATTCATCCTTACTCCAGAAATAACTGCTGAAAAATCGGTCACAGTGGGGGCTGGGAAGTCCTTCCTCACCTCTAAAGTCATTGATCGCTATCGGTCTCTTCCAGGCGGTGCTGCGGAGAACGATGAGGGCTTTGCTCACTTTTACTGTGATCGGTCATTGGTCGGTCGAAAAGACATCAAATCCATTCTCAGCAGTTACATCGTGCAGCTCTTGACGGTATCCCGTTACCGCGACCGATGGCACACGGAGCTTCTCATGTTTTGCAAGGACGCTGCGGCATCTCGACGAAGCCTGGAAATCTCCGAATGTGAAAGATTTGTACAGAACTTGGTCAACGCGTACCCGCGATCTATCCTAATACTGGACGCTCTTGATGAGTGCGAGCAGGGTTCAAGAACGCGGATGGTGAGATTCTTTCGAGATTTAGTCAGAGACTCCGACCGCCCCGTCAAAGTCTTCATTTCGAGTCGCCCGGAGACGGATATACTTCAATTAATGGAGACTTCGCCATGCGTCCAAATCAGTACCAAGGACAACCAAAACGACATTGAGAAATACATTGTGTCGGAACGGCAAGGCTGATAAGGAGCAATGGGCAGGTATCGTGGGCTGGCTGGCGCCTGCCCTGGGCGAAGTGGGACAACCACCCAGGCCGTCCCCACCTACTTCGATCGGCCCCTGCCCACAATGTAAATAGGAAGAAGAACAACAGCAATTATCACGGACATCGACGTGATTGTTGCCGAAGATACACCCTCATGAGGAAATGTATCACGCCTGTGATACCAACACATTGACCTCAAGCTCAGCCAAGTCGGCCTTAACCCGGTTTGGAAGAGACAGAGTATGCAAGAACTTGTAAGAAAGACTCTTCTCGAGAAACACGGCGGAATGTAAGTATTGCCCTACAGCTGCATGCTTCATCGGAAGCACCTATTGACGTTTCCTATGTGGCCAGGTTCAAATGGGTTCAGCTGCAATGGGATCAACTCGAACCATTGAATACAGAAACCGATGCGAAGCAGCGACTCAAGAAGATTCCAGAGGGTCTCGTGGCCTCTTATGAGGAGTTATGTGCTCGGCAAGACGGCCACGCACTGACGATTCTCATGAGAGTCGCCATGTGGGTCAAATGGGCCGAAATACCGATACCGACAAAGGCTCTTCTCCATGCAGTTAAACTGCCGTTCTGTCAGACCCCTGAGCAATTTGAGACTGCCATGGACGAAGAGAGCATTACAGAGGCTGAATTAGCCGGAATTTGTCGTCATCTGATCATTGAGAGAAAGCTGATGACAAGATTTGGACAGGATTCAGTGTGGGAATTCCCACATGCCTCAATCGCAGAATTTTTTGACACTAAGCTCAGCTCCTGGAAAGACAATGGTGAACGGGACCTGACAACGTTGTTGCTCCTCGAATTGTCTTTACCAGCAGCTGAGATTACTTTACCGGATGGTCGTGAGAATCGACTTCCGGTGTCTTCGAGAGAGAGAGTTTCTCCGAATATGCCTACCAAAGCTGGCGGGTCTATGTCCAGAGTATATACAGACGACGCCCCAAAACAAAGGAAATATCCGGTGTTCTGGGCTATTGCCTGGGCATTGGTGATGCTGCCGATACCTCGAGCTTTCGACACCAAAATGCCCTGTATGAAAAGGGTGCTTGGAGGAGAAGGTGGTTGTTGCGTGACCACCTCGACATGCACCCATCACTAAATCCTATCTTTGCAGCCTGCGATTTAGGGTCTTTCGACTTACTAGAGCATCTACACCGGCTTGAGTATGATTTCACTGAAATAAATGACAGGAGAAATTCTCTGCTGTTCATTGCTGCTCGAAACGGATACGACGACATTTGTTCATTTCTCATTGACCATGGGGCAGAGATTAACTATCTGGGACCATGGGCAGGCGATTCTGCACTAACTGTTGCCTATTCATCCGGGCATTCTACCACCTTCAAATGGCTTCTTTCCAAAGGAGCGGACCCTAACATTCACAAGTACCATGCGCCACTATGCATCATCGCTAGGGCATCCAGCTCCAACGACTTTCTTTCAACATTGTTGGATTGGAAAGCGGATCCAAACTTTCCCTGCAAGAGCGGCGGAGTCGGGTATTGCCTCAAGTCTGCTTTTCAATGCGACAACGTTGATGGAATGAAATTGCTTTTGAGACATGGACTTGATACGACACTGCTAACGGACAAGGAAGGAACGATCCTGGATAAAGCAGCTCGTCTAGATGCAATAAAATGCAGTCGAATTCTCGTTGAAGAAGTTGGCTTTGATGCGAACAGTTCGAACGGGGGAATTTATGGTAGCACACTGGGAGCTGCAGCATGCGGAGGCTCCTTAGATATGCTTCGATATCTGATTGAGGAATTAAGGGCTGACCCGAAGGTTCTCATTTCTTGTCCTCCGAAAGAGAGCTCACCTTGGCTCATAAGTAACCTACGTTACTTGTTGGAATATTTGACACAGGAGGACCTGCTCAAAATTGGCATTCCTCTTCGAAAGATACAGTATTCGATTGAACATAGGCAAGCCGACCAAAGACATTGACTTGGAAGGGCATACATGGGCCGTCAATGTGACACATAATCTCTTCACATAATAAAGCGACCAAGGGTTATTTTCTTTACCCGTATTTTCTCTAAAATCAATCCACCTCTACTTGAGACTATTACGGTTACACATCGTGATCCCAAGTGACGAGTCGTTGACTACCACCTTTGCCCATCCAGCTAACGCTCGAAGGCTCCAACGTAGACGCGAAACCGTATAACTGTAGTGTTTGATGAACCGCCAGCGACTGCCACCATCAAAAAGTAACCCAAGCCACGCGAGGCTGTCAGCTTGACGCAACAATCCCCATCTCTCTTAGATGAGTATTTGCGGACCAAAATCGTGGAAGGGGCATATAGAACGACAAGCTGTACACGCGTTGTGTGCATCCACGGTGGGCAAAGCGGGCGAGATACCAACCTACCTCTCCACCGATCTCGACATCTTCCTTTCATCAGCGTATGCCTTGCAGCGGTCGCTCTGCTCATCTTTCATCTCTTTCAGCATAATCTATTACGCAGCATTCCTAATCTGGTAATGAGAAAAGTGAGCAAAGTGTCTTAGTAACGGATTATTTTGTTTGTCCTGCTCACTTGAGGTGGTTGCCGGTGACCCGGAGTTTCCACTCAACCAATGGCATTGACGGGCCAGACCAAAACCCGTCTCGATTCGGCAACTCGTATGGTATCACGAGACTCAAAACCCGAAGTTCGCCAGTACCTTGTCATGCCCTCGTGACTCGACTTCTTGGTAAACAGCGTGACTCACTGTCGCTCATAAAATATACATGGCAATAAGGTAGCCTTCAATTTGTGTAGAAACCCCATTTGCGACGTGCTAAGATCGCTTATTACCGCGCATGATCTATACTTCTACTTGCGGCACACAGACGAACTTCCACAGACGACACACGCCGTCTGGAGACTTTGAGACGGTGCTGCGCTCAAGCTCACGCATGCGAGATGAATCCTCCCACCCGAACGATGAGACAGCTTCTTGACAGCCATGTGGCGCGCGGCGCGTGATGTGCGGGGTACGGGATTACATCACATGTGAAATGGCGGGGTCAAGCCAATGTGCGAAATCTGGGGGGTTTTTTTTTAATAATTTTTTTAATAATTTTTTTTTTTACAATTTCAATTCTACAAACACGGATCGCTCAAGACCGCATTGTTTCCCTTTTCACAGGTAACAGGATATCGTCACGCAAGGTAGTTTTACACAAGGCGTGGGTTTGGGTTAGCTCTCCACTTTATATCAACAAATAACAACATCATTCAGCACGACCGGTTGTCAGTGCTCGCCTCTACTGCTTGTAAGCGCTGGGGCCGATCATGAGCTCGGGGCGCACGAGCTTGTCAAAGTCCTCTTCGGAGAGGGCGTTGAGCTCGAGGGCGGACTCCTTGAGGGTGAGACCCTTCTTGTGGGCGTTCTTGGCGACCTTGGAGGCCATGTCGTAGCCGATCTTTGGGTTGAGGGTGGTGACCAGCATGAGGCTGTTAAAATGTTAGCAGATAGACGCACAATTCTGTTGAAGATAGCAACTTACGACTCCTTCATGATGCTGGCAATCTTCTCCTCGTTGGCCTGGAGGCCGACGACGAGGTTCTTCTCAAAGGAGCGCATGCCGTCGGAGAGGATGCGGACGCTGTGGAGGAGGTTGCGGATGACCAGGGGCTTGTAGACGTTGAGCTCGAACTGGCCGTTCATGCCACCGATGGTGGTGGCGACGTGGTTACCCATGACCTGGGCGCAGACCATGGTGAGGGCCTCGCACTGGGTAGGGTTGACCTTGCCGGGCATGATGGAGCTGCCGGGCTCGTTCTCGGGGAGGTTGAGCTCACCAAGACCGCAGCGGGGGCCACTGCCGAGGTAGCGGATATCCTGAGCGATCTTGGAGAGGGAGGCGGCGAGGGTGTTGAGGGAGCCGTGGGCCTGGACGATGGCGTCGTGGGCGGCGAGGGCCTCGAACTTGTTGGGGGCGGTCTCGAACTTCGTGCCGGTCATCTTGGAGACCTCCTCGGCGATGCCTTCGGCGAAGCCCTGGAAGGTGTTGATGCCGGTGCCGACAGCGGTACCGCCCTGAGCGAGCTGGCGCAGGTCGGGAAGGGAGGACTCGACTCTCTTGATGCTCTGGCTAAGCTGGGCGACGTATCCGGAGAACTCCTGGCCGAGGGTCAGAGGAGTAGCATCCTGCAAGTGGGTGCGGCCAATCTTGATAATCTGCTTGGCGTCGAACTCGTCGACCTTCTTCTGCAGAGCATCGCGGAGGCTCTTGAGGGAGGGGATGAGCTCCTGCTCGATCTCAAGGACGGCGGCGATGTGCATGACGGTAGGGAAGGTGTCGTTGGAGGAGGCGGAGCGGTTGACGTGGTCGTTGGGGTGGACGGGCTTCTTGCTGCCCTTGACGCCGCCGAGGATCTCGATGGCGCGGTTGGAGATGACCTCGTTGGCGTTCATGTTGGACTGGGTGCCGGAGCCGGTCTGCCAGACGACGAGGGGGAAGTGGTCGAGCAGCTTGCCCTCAGCGACCTCAGCGGCGGCCTGCTGGATGGCCTTGCCAATCTTCTCGTCGAGGCCGTAGCGCATGTTGACGGTGGCGGCAGCGCCCTTGAGGATACCAAAGGCCTTTACGATCGGGGGCGGCATGCGGTCCTGGGGCTGGTTGATCTTGAAGTTCTCGAGGGAACGCTCAGTCTGGGCACCCCAGTACTTGTCCGCAGGGACCTGGATCTCGCCAAAGGCGTCGCTCTCGGTACGGGTTTCGGCCATTCTGGGAGCAGTGGTGTGAATGCTTCTCTGGAGGGAGAAAGGGCTGGTAAGGTTTGTTGATCTGGAGTTCGTCGCGGGGTAAAGAGCTGCGGGGGAAGAGGAGGTGTATCGGGTTGAGCATGTGGAGAGGCTCTTTGCGCATGTCCTCGGCATAACGGTAAGCCGTGTGTTCGCCAGGCCGGAAGTGGCGCGACGAGCTGGTGCCGATCGAAGCATGGCGGGCGTTTTTTTTCTGGTGCTGGTTGGAGAAAGGGTCTTGGAGAGTAGAAACGGCGGTCTAAGTCGCAATTTCTAGCTTATACGGAGCCAATTGAAGCGTGAAGACCTCGAGGGGTGATGAGAAGGAGTGCGTGAAGTTATTGCCAGATTAACAAAAAGATCTCCAAGGACGAGAGGAAGGAGAAAAAAAAAACGTCTCGTTTTTGCCGGCTCAATAATTAACAGGAGTTCCATCACCTCCGAGTTGGTTCCGTTGGGGGAGCTCTGACACTGTGGAGCTTTGTTGTGGCCCGTGCAGCCCGGCTTATCCCGATAACACGATTGCGCAGCAACGACCACCGGCGACCCTGCCTTTGGCCGAAAGTCTCCGGTTACCCGTTTCTTACATAATCACCCGAAAGTGGGATGCTGTTGGTGAGGATTACCTAAGGCACTTGAAAGTTGAGAGCTCTCATCGACGGAATCCTTCGGCTTCTCATCCCACCCGCCGTGTGACCCTCCCGAGCCGGAATCGTCAAACGTCGACCGATTCCCAGCGTGCCATCGTCACTGATGCAGCAGCAGCGGCAGCACGCACTCGTTCAGCCCCCAAGAGCCCTTGCATCGTCCGCAGCGGGAGCATGTTGATGTTGATAGGACGAGTAGGGCATCACGGCGGGGATCCCGGCCCCGCTCCGCTGCAGCATGTCATCACAACACAAGACGGCCCGTTGGGAATTGCTCTCGAGTTTGCAGAGGCCCCCCGTCCCCCCCCTCTTCGTCGCCGCCGCCGCCCACGGGGTCGGAGAGCTTAGCTTCCCTGGAGGAACCCGTTGCCACGGACTCGCCGCCGTTCACAGCCTTCCTGCTAGATCCACATTGACGGTTGACCCCAGCCCGCCCCCTGGCCCTTCGAGGGTTCTCTCTTGAGGGTCTTGGTGCACGCAGGATGCAATACGACAGAAAGGGCGGTGTTGACACTTTTCAGGGGCCATCAGATTTGAGGCCATCGCGGCCATTGGACCAACCGGCGCAACCTCACAGCCATTAGCGCCTGACGGTCTAGACGGACAACTTTGATCAGCAGATCCAAGAGACACGGCTACCTCATGATGCCAGCCCGGTGCTGCAGGTAATGTCATGAAGCATTACTCGCCAGCAGCCCATACGATAAAATTCCCGCCAAGCTAGCTACCGAGGAGTCAGAACAGGGGATAGACGATGCGAGCTTCATTAACTTACTGCATGGTACCGCAACTGCTGTTGCTAACCAACTAACTTGCTGCTGATGCTGATGCCGTTCTGGTCAGGATGGGGAAGACACGCTATGCAACTGGGTGGGTTTCACATCCTTCAGCCCAACTCTTCTCCTTTCTGGGTGGCTTGCTCATGCTCACTCACCCCATTTTCCCATGCCTACCCTTACATTAGTGCATCTATCTGCCTCCTTTCCTTTCTTTTACATGCATCCACAGCCTCCTTGTCTTTCGTTTCGAATCTCACCCTCTTCTCGAGGCTCCAAGATCTGTACAAGTACTTGAAGTAAGCCGTGCGCTGCTCAATTGAAGTCAGAGAGGCACGCGGCATCTCTCATCTTCTCTCTCCATCTGATATAAGAGCAAAAAAAGAGGAGCTCCCGTCGCCCTACGCCCACGGCCCCTGTCACACACACACACTTTGGACAGAGAAAGCCCCTCATTCCCTGTCCCGCACGTTTTGTCTCAACTTCGAGCTCCAAAACCCCCACCTCGATTCCCATCAGCTCGCGTTTTCGCAGCCAAGCTCAGTCCCGACAGCGACAAACCCAGTTCGAGTGTCCAAAAGTCTCCAAGCAACTACCATGTCTCTCCAGGTTGACGACCGAGGCCGTCGCACCCGTTCGCGCTCACCGGGCCGTCGCGAGCGCAGTCGGAGCCCCGCGGTCCCCGCCATGGTTGATCCCCCGCGCGAGCCCACCTACGCTTACCCGGAAGACGACCTCGATGGTGGCAGATATGGACGCGAGAGAGGAGGCGGCGCCCACGTCGTCACCGCAGAGCCGGGTGCCAGCCGCGCAATGTCGGGAGCTATTCCTTACCCAGAGGACGGCAGCGATGCAATGTTTCCAGGCACCAGGTCACTCTACGACTACGACGACCCGCGCGGCGGCAATCCTGCTTACCGTCCGCCCCCATCCCCGCAAGACAACTACTACCGCAACTCGCGCGAAAAGTACGACGATTCCCGCGACGACGACAAGCTCAAGTACCTGCCCGCAAAATACAGCAGTCACGGTCGCAGCAACAGTAAATACGGCAACGAGGCCGAGTACGCGCCTCCAAAGCCGCCTCGCCCTGACGCAGGCGACCTGTACCCCCCAGCGAAGCCCCCTCGCCCAGTGTCGCCCGGCGGCTACGCTTACGCTCAGCCGCAGCCCTACGAATACGCAAAGACCGACGACAAGGCCAAGAAGAAGGAGGAAAAGAAGAAGGCTCTGGAGGAGAACCTCGCATATGGCTTCGACCCCAATGCTTCTAGACCAAGCGGCCTCGCCCCTGAGCCCCGATACTCTGGTCGCGCACCGAGTCCAGGGCCACAGATCTCGGCCGGCGCCGCGCAGTACTACGCCAACGACCCGCGCGTCTCATCCAATGTCTTGGCCGTCGAGCCCGGCAGCCGTAAGCGGGACAAGTCGCCACAGCCGCCCACTCACCGCATGTCGAACCTCTCTGTAAACACTGGCCACCACTCCATGAACGTGAGCATGTCGCTAGCCAATGCGCCGGGGTCGCCGCTGCTGGAGTCGTACCACGGCACCTATCAGGACATGTCACCCATGCCGTCACCCATGCTGCTGCCCTCATCACACGACCTGCAGGTCATGGAGCCCCTCTCGCCAATCGGCTCCGACGACGAGGGCCGACGACGCCGCCGTGCGCGGTTCCACGACACCGAGGACGATGCGTCGAGAATCGCGAAAGCGCTACGCAGCGACAGGAAAAACCCGGACCCGGAACCCTTGATTGAGATCCTGCCCGGCCTCACCCACGAACAGGTCATGGACCTCCGCAAGGAGTACAAGGCTCTCGTCAAGACGGGCGCCGACCGCAAGGGCGTCAACGTGGCCAAGCACATCCGCTCCCGCCTCAAGGACGCCGACCCGAACCTGATGAAGGCCTGCTACGCCACCACGCTCGGCCAGTGGGAGAGCGAGGCGTACTGGGCCAATTTCTGGTACCAGGGCGACAAGACGCGCCGGGAGCTGCTCATCGAGTCGCTCATGGGCCGCACGAACAGCGAGATCCGCCTCATTAAGGACGGCTTTAGCGATAAGAAGTACGACAACAGCCTGACAAAGTGCATGAAGACGGAGCTGAAAGAGGACAAGTTCAAGAAAGCCGTGCTCATGGTGCTTGAAGAGCGCCGGATGGAGGAGTATGATCCTTATGGTCGCCGCCTGGCCATCGACTACAATTCGGTCGAGGATGACGTTTCGGACCTGCGCAAGGCCGTCAAGTCGGAAAAGGGCGGCGAGTCGCTCATGATTAGCATCGTCGTACAAAGGAGCGACTCACACCTGCGCGAGGTACTCAAGTTGTACGAGCGGACGTATCGGGCTAATTTCGCCCGTGACGCGCTCAAGAAGAGCGGTAACCTAGTGGTGAGTTCCTTCCATGGTTACACACGCACATAAACACATAGCTAACACACTTTTCTTCGCAGGGAGAACTCCTCGCCCACGTCCTCAACGGCGTCATCAACAGACCCGTCCGCGACGCCCTACTAGTCCACCACGCCCTCACAGCAAGCCGCAAGGACGATCTGCGCCGCGAGCTGCTCATCTCGCGCCTCGTCCGCTTCCACTGGGACCGCCACCACCTCGAGGCCGTCAAGCGCGCCTACCGTGAGCGGTATGGCCGCGATATGCAGGAGGCCGTCCGCGAGGGCACCAGCGGCGAGTGGGGCATGTTCTGCCGGGAGCTGTGTATCTACCGCATGCCCGGCCAGGTGAAGACGTATGAAAAGGTACCGGCACAGGGGCGGTGAAATGTTTCTGAAGGACAAAATGAATGGTGAAAAGGGGGGTTAACTTAATTGCATGAAGAGATTGATGATGGGATTTGATGAGACCATGTGAGATGGGAGGCTATTTGAATAAAATATTATATCACATGCTTAACTCGAGATATCGCTTCACACTGCTGTCCCCTAGTTCTTCCCAGTGACTCTTGTTCCTCATTTTAAGCAACACACGATCCTCTCTTCACGACCTGGGTCGACCCTGAAAGCGAACCGTCTTCACAACCTCATCCCTCCTAGCAACAGCCATCCCCTGCTTCTCCCCCAGAGCATACGAACTCCCCTGCGACCGATCATCCATCTCCCCAACCCTCTCACTAACATCCGACCTCCTTTCCCAGCTCCTCGCCCGTCTCCTACTTCCAGATTCGACACTGCTCCTCCCTCGATCATCACCGCGCCGTCCGTCATCATATCCCCCGCCGCCCCTAACCTCCCTCTCCCCATGCCGTCCCCCTTCATCCCCACGACCGCCATGCATATAATACCCATCCCTACTATCACTACTATCCCCCCTCCTCATCGCCCTGCTCCTACTCACGGTTCTACTCCTACTTCTGCTCCTGCTGAAACTCTTGCTCACACTCCTACTCCTACTCCTGCTGAAACTCCTTCCCCTCCCGCCTCTATACCTCCCATCATCTCCATCCCGCCGGATATACACATGCCGAACCCTCTCACGAACATACCTGCCCGTATCCCGTGACCTGCTCCTCTCCTCATCCCACGATCTGCTTCTGCTTCTACTTCTCATTCTTCTCCTCGGAGAAACCTCATACTTCTTGAATGATAGCGACGTCCATCGACCCTGCGAGGGACTGAACCCGTCCTCCCTCTCTAGATCTCTGCCGTCGTGGTAGTGTCTCGGTCTTAATGTATGCTGTTGTCCTCTTCCTCGTCGTCGGGGTTCCGTCACCATATACGACCGTCTCAAATCCCCACAAGATCCAGTCCCAGCGCAGACATGTCTCGTCATCGTATTGTCAGGTCCCAAAAGGCACCCCCGTGAGCCGCGTAATTTATCGTCGACCTTGAAACCCCACTTCTTCGGATCTTGCTGTTCCACGCGCCATTAGCTATCATCCAACATTAAAACCTTGACCCTCTTCTCCCCACAGATGCCCAAAAGGCAAGATGACCGTCAAACAAGGGAGCAAAGGGAACAGAGAAGAGAATACTCACCTCACCAGGATACCTCGAAACACCAACGACATCACCACCCCACTCCCCCAACTTCTTGACGGGATACAACGTACTCCAGAACCCTTTGCCCTTCTTCTTCTTCCTCTTCCTCTTCTCGCACTCCTTACACTTGCCCTTCCTCGCCTTCCTCCCTCTCATTGCTGCGGTACCAACCTCACATCCAAATCCAAACTCACAACCTCCTCTTCCCCTCCCTCCTCCAGTCTGACACCCATACCCACCAGAACAACACTCCACCATCTCAAAACAGCACTCATTGTCCTCACAACATCCCCTACACCCATCTCCATCACCACATCCTCCACACTCTCCCTCATCATCCGAACTCGTCTCTGATTCCGAGGTATCTCCACTCCCGTCATCGTAGTAATAATACCCCCCACCACTACTACCACCACCAACACCAACCACCCCGACATCCCCTCCCTCGTCAATACCACCATCATCAAGACAAATCACGTCGCCTCCGACATCGCTAAGTCCCCCAACCGGTACTCGCTGTCGAAGGTCCGTCATCTCTAAAAAAAAAAAAAAAAATTGTGTTTCGATTCTGACAATGTGGTGTTGTATATCGGCCAGTTCGATTCGCAGAGTGTGTTTCGAAGGTGCTGCAAAGACGAAATGGGAACAAGTAAGACAAAGTCACAAAACCTCGAAAGAGAAAACAGCCGACTCTTCCCCCTTTTGTTTGCTCCATCACCAAACTTCCCCTCTCGAGATGGCGCGGCTACCCGCATGCCCGAGGTCGCTCAGGTACAACCAACAGGACCAAACAACATTCACCAGTAATTCAGCGGTGAGGACTTCTTCATTCACGTGAACTTATGCAAGTGTGGGTATTCATGAACTCCTCTTCTGAACTTCCGAATCTATTCGTCTCATAAAGGCAACTGTAAATATGTAATTTTGACCAACAACAAACCCAGCGCAAACCAATGCCAGACACTCCGATGCTGTACGTATACAACAGAAGAAGAAAACACCATAACACGCCCTTCACGACCAAAAGCACGCTCCGTTTCCCTAGACCTTGACAGTCCGTGGCTCGAACGCCAAAACAAACCCGTGCTAGTCAGTCCCATTTAAACATTACAACGTCTTTTCCCCATACATCGACATCATACCCCTCACACCCCGCCATCCTTTCACAAGAACCCCTTGGTAAGACTCGGTGCCCGACTAAGGCTGCTCTTCCGCTTGGGTACAGAAATCATCGAGGCGGCGTCATCACCAACAGTGAACCCTGTGCGCCAAGCACCGCGAACGCTTCCCATGGCGGACGCAGCCCCCTTTTCGAATCTCAACGCCTTGATGCCTTCGAGCTCACGCTCCAGGCGCATCGATCTCTCCTTCTCCTCGCGAAGTTCCCGCTCAGCACGGCGTGCCTGAAGCTGGTTCTCCGACTCGGAAGACTGAAGCTCCTCAATCGTCTGCAGAAGCTTCTCCGCCTTGTCACGCATGCGGCCAACGTCGTCCTGCAGCTGTGTGTTCTGCTTGTCCTTGCGGTCGATCTGACCTTGGAGGTCCTTGACGATCCGGTCAACATTGCGAACCGATCGCTGGGATTTGTTCTTCTCATTCTCATGCTCCTCAAGCTGAGACTCAAGCTGATTGACGTTGTTAGTGACTGTATGAGGAACGCGTCTTGTGATTGGCTATTCTTACCTCTTGGATGCGCTTATGCAGGAACTTGATATCGTGGCTGGCGCTTGAGTAGCCCTTGGTCTCGAGGTCGACCAACTTGATCTGAATCTCGTTCAAAGACTTCTCCAGTGTGGCCTTAACCTTCTGGAGCTGTGTGCTGGCCTCGCGCTCAACCATTGCCTCCTTCTGCATTTCCGCGGCCAATGCCTCGGCGCGTCTCATCTTCTCCACTGCAGCGGCTGCAATATCTTCATGTTGGGCCAGGCTGGACTTCAGCTCCAACATTTCCTTGTCAAGGTTGGCGGCATCACGCAGTGATGCGCTGTCGCCGTTGGTGAGATCTTCCAGACCAGCCTTGGCTTCTTCTAGGCGGGCCTCGATGCTGCGCTTCTCCCGAACGAGAAGGTCTCGCTCAGAAGTTACTTCGTCCACTGAGGCGCGGAGGGACCGAACCTGGGAAAGCAAAGTCACCACCTTGCCTTGAGCTTCGCTGTGAGCGTTAACCGCCTCATCGCGTGACGAGACGACATCAGCCAGAGTCGACTCCAGGCGGGCCTTCTCCTTGGACCAAGTCGAGCTGTTGAGAACTTCGTCGTCCCACTTAGAGCGGAGCTCATCAAGCTCCTCGCGCAAGCGGGCGATTTCGGCTTGCTTGAAGAGTTTCTCCTCCCGGGCCAGATCCAATTCCTTGGTCAATGTTGCGAACTCGGCTTGGTACTTCTTGCGGGTCTGCTCCATGCTGGTTTCCTTGTCCTCGATGTCGTTGGCTCTCTGGTTCCTGTAGTCCTCGAGTTCGTGCTGAAGGCGTTTCTTAGCTTGGCTCGCGGCATCTAGATCGGTTGAAACGTCCTCGAGCTTCTCTTCAAGCCTCTGGTTCTGACGTTGCAGGTCCTCAATGGTGGCGTCCATCTTTTCTCTTTCGGACATGACCTCGGCGTACGTCTCCTCAGCCTCCTTAGCCTGCGTCTTGGCAAACAACTCCGCTCGGTTGGCCTTCAAGACAGCAATCTCGGCTTGCTCCAGTTTACTGAAATACTCATCAGCACGACTCTTGTACAGGTTCAAGCTTGACCCAACATCGGCAAGTTTGGAAGTCTGATTGTCGAGTTGAATCTGCAGATCCGAGAAGTCCTGCAGAAGCTGGCTCCGACTGGCAGCCTCTTGCTCGCGAGCCAGGCTCATTTCCTCGAGTTCGGATGTGGTGTCGCGAAGCTCGACTTCGAGGGCAGCTCGATCGTGGCGCATCCGTTCGAAATGGTTCTTGACGTCCGAAAGTTCCGAAATGGCATCCCTGTGGCTGTGCAGAAGTGAGCGACGGGCCTCTTCTTGGCTGTTCAGTGCGTCCAGAATCTCTTCGTGCGATCGGGTCTGAATATCACGCAGGGACAACTCGCCGGTCCTCGCGCTCCGCTCTAGAGCCGACACCTTCTTGGCAGAGTCATCCAGCATGTCGTGCAGGCGGCTGTTGACCTTTTCCAACTTTTGCATTCGAAGAACAGACAGGTTCTCGTCAGAATCCTCTGGGGGCGAGGAGCCGCGCTCGATCTGGCTTTGGAGGTGTCGGTTCTGCATCTCAGCAATTTGAAGTTGGTTCTGCAGCTCCTCAACCTCGGCCTTGAGATCCATGCGATTGTTGAAGCTCAGGATATCCGCAGTCTTATCGGAGCGAGCCGAGTCCATATTCTCTGGCTCGAAGCGGCGGGTGGGCGTCGAGTTGTTCGAGTACTGGCGATTCTGCATCTTGGACCGCCGGAAGGTGGGCGAGCCATTGAAAGGGGCCTCGTTAGGGCTGATCTCTTCCAGCTTGGGCCTCATGGGAGACTCCATACGAGAAGAGCGCAGCTCAGCCAACTGGGCCTCGGCATTTGTTCTAGCAGCCGTCTGGACCCGAAGGTTCTGCTGGAGATCCTCGACTTTCCTAACCAGATCGAAGTTCTTGCTAAGCACGCCCTCGTTTGTGCCGTCTGCTTGAGGCGGGACAACAACGTCGGGATCGACCGTCTTAAGGACCTTGAGCATCTGCGCCCTCAGCTCTTGCAATTCCTTTTCCCTACTTTCCATGGTAGTTTGCAGATTTCGGACAGTAGCCTGAGCCTGTGTACGGAGCTGGCGCTCAGACTCAATGGTGCGATTGGCCTCCGCAAGTTGCGCAGTAGCTGTCGATGCTGTCTTCTCGGCATTCCTCGAAGCCTTGGCTTCTCGGGCCACTTCATGGTTAAGATCCTCAAGGTTGAGTTGCAGCTTCTCTGCCTTCTTCTCGAGGCCAGCGATGGTGAATTGAGCTTCGCCAAGCTGCTTGTTCAGCTGAGTGTTTTGCTCGTCAGCTCGGGTCTTTTCACGTTGCAGACCCAGCACTTGACTTCTCGAAGCTTCGCTAGCTCTCGAACTTGAGCGAGCAATTTCCAAACCCTTTTGCTGAAGCTTGTTGAGGAGGGTACGGTTGTCGTTCTCCGAGGCTTTGAGGCGACCCTTGACAGTAACCAGCTCCCGCTCGAGTCTCTCCTTCTCCTGATCGTTCTTGAGACCAAACTCTCCAGAAGACAGGATAAGCTTATTGAGATCCTCGACTTGATGATTGAGATTGGCGCACTCGTCGTCGAACCACTTCAACCTTTCTTGGGCTGCCTCGAGATCCTTCCGAAGGCTTTCCTCTCTCTCTCGAGCAGCCCGAGAAGCAGCCCGTTCACCTTCAATCTCGGCTTGCATGCGTGCTTCCTCGGCTTGAGTCTTGGCAACACGGAGACGTCTGATCTCCTGTCTCGCTTCGTCACGTTCCCGTTCGGCGGTATCGCGGGCCTCCTTGGTTCGACGCAGGTTATCTTGCTGAACGTACAGCTCTTTTTCTATAATGATCTTCGATTCGTTCAGATGATCGTACTCTTCTTGCAAGGCGTTGAACTTGTGCTCGCTCAACAGCAGAACGTCGTCGCGTGACTGCCTCTCTCTGCTAAGCTCCTTTTGAATGTTGAAGAGCTCATCTTTGAGATCCTTGATCTGAGCCTCCAAGACTTGGCGGTTCTCGTCTGCCTGGGTATCTTCAGAAAGCCGTGTTTCGAGAAGTTTCTTGGCATCCTCGGCTTCTCTCTCAAGCTGAGATTGCTGAGACTTGATGGCTGTAATCTCGGCCTGGACTTCGCGAAGCTTGGATGCAGCAGTCTCCTTCTCAGACACGAGAACCTTCTTCTGCTCCTCAAAGGTACGACGTCCCATCTCGAACTTCTTGTTATCTCCCCGAAGGACAGACAGTTCGCTCTCCTTCTTGCGGACAAGGTCTTCGTAGTCGGTGGAAGTCTTGGACAATTCGGAAAGTTGCTGTTGCACCTGACGGTTCTCGAGGGCGAGTTGGGATTCTCTCGATTTTGACGATTGCAGATCTTTCTGTGCTGTGCGCAATTTGACCTCGAGGTCCTGGTCGATCTGGAGGAGTTTGCTCTCCAAGTCTCGTGCTTTGCGATCTTTGAGGCTGAGCTGGCTCTGCAACATCTTGATCTCGTCCTCGAGCAGTCTCTCCTGTTCACTGCGCTCCGATTGCTTTTGCGAGATCTCTTCAATGGAGCGCTCCAACTCCTCGGTGCGTTCCGAGAGCTCTGACTTCTCCTGCTCCAGCCGTGCAATAAGCAGTGCTGCTTGCTCCAGTTGAGCTCGGTACTTTTCAACATCGTGCTCAGCCCTCTTCTTGGCTTCCAGCAGGTCGTCGAGTTGGTCCTCCAGCCTCTCTTGGTCTTCTATGGCGCCAGAGAGCTTCTCTTCGAGTTCTGCTTCCCTTACTTGTAGACGCTTGAAGATCTCTTCCTTGTCCAAAGCGAGGGCGCGTTCACTCTCCAAGGTCTGTTGAATTCGGACCATCTCGTTGTGTACGTTCCGGCGATCCTCTTCCAGCTTGTGGCGGTCATCAGATTCTTGTTTCATCTTGTCCTGAAGCTGGCGAATCATTGCATCCCTCTTCTTGACCTCTGTTGCGCTGCGAGTAGCGCCCAGGAGTGGCTTCATCTTGCTGACAAGCTGCCACCACGGATTCTCCATGAGGTCAAGGTAGGTGTTGAAGTTTCTCTGGATGATGCGAGTGGCCTCCGTCCGGAACAGTCTCTTGTAAGCGACTCGTCGCTGAATGTAGCCACGTGCAACTGACTGGAATCGAGACATGATTTCGGTAATAAGGGCATCACGCTGTTCTTCCAGCTCGGCCAGCACACCAGCTCGGAAGAAGACCTTCGTAAGGCCCACGCGGTACAAGCTCCTGTCTAGACCAAGCTTCTCAAGCATCATTGCCGCTACGGCTTGGCCCTCTTGGTAGCCTTTCGGCATGTTTCTACAGAGGACTTCGTATCGTTGACGGAACTCAGCAAAAGGAAGGCGATTGGGAAAGCCGGTCCGGGCAATGCGGATTCCTTCGAGAACACCGTTGCATCGCAGCTGATCGAGCACGAGCAACTTGTTGAATTGCTTGGGCTTCTTCTTGTGGTTGGGCAGGATACAGCGGACGAAGTGAGGATGGGTGGAATGGAGCTGGGCCATCAGGCTGTGGAGCTGCTCCTTGTGGCGCTGTGCGACGGTTCGGAACAATCCCTTCTTGACCCGATTGCGGCTGGCACCTAGATCATCGTCAACGTCGGCGCAGTCGGCAAAGAGATCGGCAATGTGCTTGTCTGTAGATGAAGCAAGGAGACGAGTGATGTTATCGTTCAGTGGATCCTTGTTCTTCTCCAGCCAGCTTTCAGTGGAGTACTCGACTTCCGCTGCATAATGCGTGAGGATGAAGCCTTGGCCGAGTCGAGAAGGGCGGTACTTGTTTGATTTCTTGTCCCACAAGGAGTTGAGCTTTTCCGTGAAAGACTTGTCCGTAGCCTTGGGCATGACACAGTCTTCATCCAAGCAAGAGAAAATACCAATTGGATTGGGTAGCTCGATGAGGTCAATCGTAGGCTGAAGGTCGCGTCCAAAGTCAATGAACTGCCATTCAATCTGTTCCCTCGCGTACTCTTCTTGCTCAAGTACGAACATGTGATGGTTGAAGAACTGCTGGAGCTTTTCGTTGGTGTAGTTGATGCAAAGCTGCTCGAAGCTGTTCTCTTCGAAGATTTCGAAACCGGCGATATCCAGGACGCCAATAAAGCGCGAGTCGTCGATGCCCATGCCTGTGCGGTCCAGCTGACGGTTGATGCGAGTTACGAGATTGCCGAAACCTCTCTCGTAGATACCCTTGGACAACGCGTCCAATCCCAGTCGGACCTGCTCAGGAGTCTGAACCTTTTCAACCCATTCGCGGCCAGCCTTGACTCTGGGATGAAGCAAGCCTTGAAGGAATGGCTCAAGAGGAACACCGAGTAGCTTGCAAACCTTGGCTGCCTGTTCCTTGGCATCAGGTGCCAGCCGGGCTTGGTCTGCGGCACGGCTTTCCTTGACGACAGAGATGTTTCCGAGATGTAGCACTGCAGCGATTGTGCGAATGATGGAGTTCTGGTCCTTGTCTAAGAAGCCCATGACGTTGAAGGCCTCCATCAACGAGTCCCACTCCTCTCGGTCGGACACGCCAACGATTGTGTCGTGGCCAGCGCGAGTGTAAGCAAAGTCCTCGACATCCAAGCCATCGAGGAGGAATTCCTGCTTGAGCTTTCTGTCTGCACCCTTGAGAAGCTGATAGAAGATGTGGTAGTTTCTCTCATGCCCGTTGATCCTCACCACCCGAGACTTCTCCAAGAGGTACCAGTCAATGAAGGCACCGGAGATGGCTCCGCCCTTGTTGAACTCGATGCGGATGAATTTGCCGAATCGTGAAGAGTTATTGTTCCGCACCGTCTGGGCGTTACCGAAGGCCTCAAGAATAGGATTGGCTCGGAGGATCTGTTGTGATAGGTTGGACTGTTGAGACTTGTTCTTCACGGGGGACTCGGAGTGGGCGACGGCCGCAAGGTACTGGATCACCTTCTTGGTGTTCTCTGTTTTACCAGCACCGGACTCGCCAGTGACAAGAATACTCTGATTCTCGCCTTCTTCCACCAGATTGCGGAAAGCATGGTCGGCCATGGCATAGATGTGTGGCTTGGTGTCCTCCCTACTCCTCCCCTTGTACATATTGATATATTCGTTTGTGTAGATGGGTAGCGGGCAGTAGGGGTTGACTGTGACCAAGAAGAGGCCGGAGTAGGTGTAGATGAGGTCGGCCTGGTATCTCATGTGGAGGTTATGGACGACGGACGCCTCGTTCAGATGGGTCAATTCAGCCATATCGTTTGCCTTGTCGAACTTGGCGGGGTTGACCTTGTCGACGCTTTCGGCGTCGACTTCTCGTTGCTGGAGTTTGTATGTCAGCTATGTTACGACCACACATGACAGGCGCACCAGAACACTTACTGTACCATCGTCACATTGAACGAGTATCTTGTTGCTTCCTGTCTCCTCAACCACCCAGCCTCTCACAAAAGCAGCTTGCGGGTCCTTAAGCCACACATAACGCTTTCCTGAGAAGTCGTTCTCGCCCTCGATGCCTTTGACAGTGTCAGAACCCCGGCGCATCTCCTCCGTCTTGATGAAGGAGGGCGCAAAGGTGCCAGACCCGGAGCCGCTGTTCCTCGAGTCGGAGCGATTGTGACGGAAGTGGCCGGTGCCTGAGAACATGATGGGAGCTGCGGATGGCGCAGGTGCTGCAGCGGGTGCTGCTGAGGCAGTGGAGTGGTTCCTGACGTGGGATACGGGCGTGGTGACGGCCGACAGCGGAGATGGTGATGAGAAGATTGCGGATTTCGGGCGGCCGCTGCTAGGACCGGGCGAGGTCCTAGCAAAAGGATTATTCCGTGGTTGCGCCATGATTTGAGCGCTGTGAGAGGGTGTATGATATCGTCAGAAGAGCGCAGCCCTCAGGGTGGCGTGTCGTGTTGGGTTCGTGTCGTTCGTCGCAAAACGTCGCTCATGGAGTACACATTAAGATAGACCTGGAGGCAAAGCTGACGAAGGGCAACGAAAACGACGAAACTCTGAAAGAAAACAATATGAAAGACGTCGCGGGATCACAGCCTCTTGGACGAAATTGGCAGTGACGAAAAGACGAGATCAAGGCAATGTCGGGGAGGCTGGGAAAGTGGAGGATTTACAATCGACGTAAGGATGGATATTGTATTGTTGACTCTGGACTAACAAAGAACAGGGATTCAGGAGTACGGTTGCTCAGGGTACGCCTGAGCAAAGTAAACAATGGAGGGGGCCACTGGGGGGGAGCCCCCACGTGACAGACGCCAGCCGCCAGCGACAAATGTGACGCGAGACCGTCTCAAGTCACACTAGCTGGATGGGGACTAGAGGCAAATGGAGTGTCTCCCCACTGTTGGCCACGGCTATCCTTGCATACTCACGGCCTCGAATCTCCATTTGACTCGGGCCTTGTTTGTTGGACCTGCCTGCCCACGGTGCCACGGTGCCACGGTGCCCTTCCGTGCTTGCCCTTCTTTGCCCCAGTAATCCCGCCCGTCCTTGCCCGTGAGAGTTGTCGAATACTGCCCGAGGGCCGTCCACCCGCCCCAACCTCCGTCCGTAGGTAGCAGTCGCATTCGAGTCGCAAATCTAGACGCCAATGTTTGCTCACCCTCACCCACTTGCAGCTACTTTAACCTTCAAAGACATCAACGTTCCAAAGCTCACCTATTCAGCATCTTTTTGTGACGCGACGGTTCAAGGCAGTCGCACAATCAGTAGCATTCAGCGTTGCTTTCATCTGCAGAATTTTCTCTTCTCACAAATCTATCCGAATTCGGATAGCCGCTGCTACGCGCCCACCGCCCAACGCCCACCGCTGACCGCTGTACGGAGGAGGTGCATGACGACTGTTTTTCCGACGAGAGCTTTTTTCGCGTCGTGAAATTCTCCCTCCTGTAGGCGCGAGGCAGAGCAAGTCAATTCCAACATCACACCTGCCAACCCTGACCTCCCACCAACACCACCACAGTCATCTTCTTCTTCCCTCCACCGCGAATTACGAATTGCCATACTCCTTTCGCCCTTGCCCACCGACTCGACTCGACTCGACTCGCCCAGATTTTCCCACCTTGCACCTTCTATTCTAGCGCATCAAGCTAGAGACAACCTTCCTCCACCACATTTATTGAAGGACCGGCAATCAGAAGCACCATCGCGATCACACACTTGCCACCACTCCCCTACCTATTGCTTTTGGGCTGAACTCTTTCTTCAAACCTTCCCTTCGAGTACCTTTTTGTCACAAGGTAGGCGGTCCAGCAGTCACAGTCGCAGGTACTCGCCATGAACAACCACTACCCTTACGGGTACCCGCCGTACCCAGGCCAGCCGCCTGCTCAACCGCAGCAGCAGCAGCCCTACTCCTACCCGATTCCACCGCTTTTCGCTCAATACCCTCAGCACAATGAAAACACCTTTGATGCTGTTTCGCATACACAGCCCGCGTACGAGCAGAATCAAAACATGATTCCTGGCCTTGGCGGCTACGGTCATCTCCCTCAGCTTCCCCAGCTTCCTCAAGGCTTTGGTTGGCAGCAATCGCACGAGCAGCAGCCAGCTCCTCAGCATCACTGGCAGGCCCCAAGAGACGGTCCCAATCTCATCCCAGCGTCGCAGTACTACCAGGCCGACAACGTCCCGATGCCCAAGGCCCCCGTCGCCTCCGGTGCTCTCCCTCCTACCGCGCCGAAGCGATCTACGAAGCAAACATCGAACGATGCCGAGGAAGGCGAGCTCTCCGACGGCGAACTCGACGATGTGTACGAGCCTCAGGAGACCCTTCCAGAGGCGAACTCACGCCAGCAACGCCGAAACGCGCCGAATGCTGCAAATGCAAACGCGCGCAATGGCAAGAGCAGTGTCGGTTATCCCATCGCCAGCTCCTACGGTGGCCCAAAAGATGGTGGGATGAAGCACCCTGCAGGTGGTAATGGTGTGTATTCCGTGTTTTTCTTTCAGATGGAGATTTATTGTCGGTTCAAAGCTAACAATCGGTAGACCGAGAGCATTCCGGATCATACTCCCCTCATCTGTCTCCTCACGAAGTTCACCCGCGCATGGCGCCCAACAATCAACATGGCGCTTCCTCCTCGCAGACGCATGTGTCTGGTGGACAGTTCAATCAGCCTGTTGCGACAGCCGCCAGTCAGCAGCAGCAAGGCAAGAATGCAGTGGAGGACGCTAGGCAGAGAGCTCGGTCCGCTATCAGCAACCTTTGGCCTCTGGGTGTCCGCCGTCAGGACTTTGTCGATGAGGGTATTGACAAGACCGTTGTTGACAACCTCTTGACTGACTTGAAGCTGGATACCAAAGCCCCCAGCCAATTCTCCATCCCAGGCCTTTCCACTCCCGCATCATTGCCCGGGCTCTCTTATGCCTCTGGTCAGCCTGCCTCTCAACAGGCCAGAACGTCAGGCCCAGCGCTTCCCCCAAAGCCCCCGGCTCAACAACAGTCATCGCCTTCAGCGGTGAAGTCGGCTGGAGAAGAGAGAAAGGATCGTATTGCTCGCCTGTTAGCTGCAAAGGGTGCAAAGACGACAGCATCTTCGTCCACCAACACTGGTGCACAAGCTGGTGCGTCAAACGACAAGACACTTGTCCAGCAACAAAAGATGGATGCTCTGCAGAAATCCCGTGAAGCCCGCGCTCAGAAGGCAGCGGATCGCAAAGGATCTTTGCAATCCTCTCAATCAAAGGAGGCTTCCCCAGTTGATCCTTCTCGCAGACCTCAATCAGCAGCTGCTAACGTGCCGGTCGTGGTGCCTGCAAGCTACCTTGCTCGGCCCAATGCCCTGCAACAATCGGCCGATCGTCAGACTGCTCCGGCTTCAGCCATTCCTGGTCTTTTCACATCTGCTCCACAGCCTGCGCCTATCATCAACCAGCGTAAAAGACCCGTCGCATCCGACTTTGTGGCCAATCCTTATGCCAATAAACGCCCGTTCGGCCATACTCAGCAAGACACCCGCTTTGTCATTGATGTTAGTGAAGGGTCTGATGACGAGGATGTTGAGATGGAGATTGGTTCTCCCACGGACGAGCCATCAAGCACTCAGCAAGACACACCATCTCTGAGACCGGCATCTTTCCGCGACTTTCCGCCCCTGTCCAATGGTCTTCAACGCCAGCTTTCGAGCCCTGCTCCAAGCAACGTCACCACCCCTCAGTCCGGCGCTGTAGGCTCTCAGCCAAAGCAAGCTCATATTGACGTCATGGACAAGCAGATTGAGGCCATGAAGCGCAAGATCGCCTTGGCTGAGGCTCGCGCCAAGCTCAAGGCGGCCATGGGCGAGAAGTCACTTGGCCAGAAGTCGGCTGGACAGACACTAGATACTCCTCTTGATTCGGATGGTGGCAAGCCAAGCATGCGAAGAGTCCAGTCTATGGGTGATTCCCATGCATCTGATCCGCCCAACGGCCAGCAGTCACCCGCGATCGCCGAGCCCAGCAGCTCAATGCGCTTGCCCAAGCCATCGGATAACCGCATTCAAGGTGACTCTAGTCGCTCTCAGAAGCTTCGGACTGTTAGCACCAACCTCCCGCTCCTCGAGAATAGACTGCAGACGAAGAAGAGCAAGCTCCGCCTTCTTCAGATCCAAATGTCTCGCCTAGAGCATGAGATTCGAGAAGAGGAGACCGAGAAGCACAAGTTGACAGAGGAGATGGAGCAGCTCGAACAGGACTCGGACGAGTCTTCTGAGCCTCAGAACCAGCTCAAAAGCAATTCCGGTAAGTCTTCACCTTGAACACATTGGACATAGACTCAATATTAACGTACCAAAGTCGATCCCGTTGCCACTGCAACGTCCACAGTTCCCCAGTCCGAGATGCAGACTCCTTTGCCTGCTGCCGCAGACGCTGAGCAGAGTTCAAGCAAAGTGGCTGAACAATCTAGCAGTGCTGCAAGCGTGCGTCGCAGCAAGTCTCCTGCAATGAGCCTCGACAAGGACGCTTCCGACGCGGCAGATGATGCCGAAAACGCGGTCACTGGTAAAGCCGCAACGAGCCCCTCTCAAGTCCCACCCTCCACAGAGACCCCCATGCCTGCGCTTCATGAGACTCCTACCAGCCCCGAGACTGCGGGTGATGATGATGCAATCACTAGTGATGATGCCTCCGATGTTGCCATGGCCGAGTCCGATGACTCCAGCTCATCCGAGCCAGAGCATGAAGACGACTACGAGCCCGCTGAGAATGTTGTTCCGGCAGCTGCCGCGAAGTCTCCGTCCACCAGCCCAGTCGCAGCAGAGAGCGCTGTTTCGCTTGTCAACAGTGACACTGACTCACAGCAACCGAGTGCCAGAGCCTCACAGATTCCCGAACAGATCTCGCTGGGAGTCAACGAGTCGACCCCTGAGCAGGATGTCAACGCCGTGAGAGAAGTACTCTTTGTTTCGCGCCAAGGAAGCGCTTCGATTACTGACTTGATTGCTAGGCCCCGCTTGCCACACAGAGCACTGATGAGGCATCATCGTCTGGAGAACGCTTCACCCCTTACGAGAGTCCGCTGCAGTATTTCCGTGCTTACCGATACCATCCCAAGTTTGCTGAAACCGTCCCTGGCGGGCTCCGGTCCCTCACCTACAGCAACAGGATTGATCCGAATCTGCCCATCTGCCCAGACCAGCTGGCCAGCCGGGAATGCCCTCGGGGTGCTGACTGCATTTACCAGCATTTCGAGTCCATGAAGCTGCCGGGTAGGTCGCCTTCACCCCGCAAGGACTAATGACCACGTTGCGTGTCCTCGAGGCATGTCGAACGCTGACGGTCGCCCCCCGCGTTTTAGACGACCAGATTCTCCTCCAGTTGGGTGGCACGACCCTGGAAGGACCCGAGAAGACGCAATTCAATGATGGATTGCGCAAGTTGTTGCAAGAGATGAGATCGCAGAACATCAAGGACTTCCCCAGCATTGCAAAGGGCATAGTCGAGTACCACAACCGCTTTACTGGCGACCCGTCAAAGATCCTGCCTCTTGGCAATGTTTCGATCTGAATGGCGGAAGAGATACGAGCCTGATTGAGCTTCGTTTGTATCTCCCCAATGTCCACATCGGTCGGACTGTTTGAGTATTGGCTCATCCCCTTCCCTTTCCCTTTGGCCTCAGAGGATTTTTTTTCTTTCCCTTCGTCTTTACATACATACCCCATCGCATACCTCTCAGCAGAGGCCCTTTTGGCCAGCTGAAAACAGTCTTGGGCGGCGTTTGCGAGATACCCCCTCTTTGCGTTACTTTCAAAAGTGATTCGACCTGAGGCAATCAGGAATTGAGGCACACAGATACAATGGAAAATGGCAAGTAGGCAAGAAAAATAGTGTTGGAAAAGAGTGGCTGAGACCACTCCCCATGTTTTGAGTTGAGATTACTGAGGGATGGCAAAGCATTTGAGTTGCTTGTTGTCACCTCGAAAGAGCTGTTCAGGTGGCCTTACTTGGGTCGTACGTATTCAAATCAAACTCGATTGTCTTCATCTCTTGCGAAAATGGCCACATGTGATGATGATGATGATGACGATATCCTGATGTGTCACAGTTGAAACCCCAGTCAGAAGAGCCTTGGCCTCGGTACGTGGAATGCAACTAGATTTACTTCTAACCAAAATACAGTCGCGTTTCTAACAGATATTAACAAGCTACATCCGCATGCCATTTCCGATGTTTTACCCCTCGATCAAACTGACTCCCCACTCATAAAGCCGCCCACTCCTAGCTATGTAGTATGTACTACCAAGACAGGTTGAATAGAAGAAGAAGTAAGAAAAGAACGCAGATCAAGTAAGACTTGAAGCAAAAAAAAAAAAAAAAAAAAAAAAAAGGTGAGCAATCGGTCTATACTACTGACGCTTGACGCATGAGAGAAGCGTCGAGAACAGTATTACATGCTTTTTGGAAGAAAAGGACAAACAGGACATAAAAAACTTCAGCCGTGAAAACAACACCAAAAGATCCAACACCCATTAAGCAGTCTCGATGGAGCTCCCATGACTCTTCTCATACGAATCAAAATTCACCAACCTCGGTCCCGCATTCACCCTCTTCCGCCTCTTGGGCACACCAACAGTACGATCAACAGGCGGCTCAAACAAGTGCGAGCTACACAGCGCCGGATGGAATACATTCAACACCACCACAGAGATCACAATCATGACGCCCTCGAATGTGATGAATAGATCCTGGCGCGCCATAAGGGGTCCCGTCCACCCGCCACTGAGTTCGATGACACGGAAAACGCAGCGGATGAAGATACAGACGGTGGAGACGACCAGCGCGCCCAAGAACCCCTTGAAGCGCCAGGAGCGGCGGAGGCGGACCATGTCTGGGTGGTTGTTGAGGGCGCAAGAGAGGTTGGGGAGGTGGGCGTGGCGGGAGGCGAGGTAGGTGCGGAGGGCAAAGTCTGCGGCGACGAGCATGAAGGCGAACATGGTGAAGACTTGGAAGGCGAGACCTGCGAGCATGACGGCGTCGCCTTTTGCGGTGGGGAGGTCGCGTTTTGAGGCTACGGAGGCGAGGGCGCCGCCTACGGCTTGGAGGGCGAGGGAGATGAGGTCGCAGGGGATGAACTGGGGAGATGTTAGCTTTCGGAACTTTCTTCTTACAGGATTTGGGTTACTCATGAAGAGAATATGAGGATTACTTACGATTCTGGTGTACCATGTCGGCGGGATCCTCGAGTTCTTCGGTCCAAAGGCCGTGACAATCTGCCTCAGACAGAGATAGATCCCGGCAGTAAGGAACGCCGGACCAACAGTCAAACAGCAAACCTGCACCAAGAAAGGATTCTCGTTCCACTGGTTCTTCCAGCTCAAGATGCGTCCCGTATACCCAACCATCTCGGAAACAATGCCAAACATCATGGCCACACTAAACATATTGGCCCGGCGGGTGCGGTACATGGTATACGCAAACCAAAAGAACGACAACGTGAACAAAGCAAGAAAGATGGCGTTGGCGACGATGGACACGCGGTAGGAGTAGAAAGAGATGACGCCTTCCTTGCAGTACTCGAGGTCGGGCTTGAGGTAGCAAAAGGCGGGGAGCCAGCGAGCGAAGTCGGCCTTGAGCTGGTTGATGACCGCCGGGGGAGGGGGGTTGTTCACACTGTGGCCTGTGGAGGCGAAGATGTAGTTTAGGATGCGGTCTGGGTCGACGCCTGATGGGTCTGATTGGACTTCTTGGATGATTTCCATCATTTTTGGGTAGTCCATCTTTGCTGAGTTGGCCGCAGTGTTGCGGTGTTTGACGAAGGGAGATGGATGTGGATGATGGATGAAGAGAGGGGATGGGCCAAAGGAGCTTCAATGTCCTTTCAATGGCAGAATCAGACAAGGGGATTGATGGCAAAACTCTCAGAGAGAGGAAAGAGGTCGGGAGAGAAGAGGGAAGGAGGCGTGAGGGATGATATACTGTCGACCTCTCAGGGTAGGCGGCAGCAATATTCTTTCGTGCGGGCAAGAAATCATGATCGAGCTTGCCGTAGCCCTCGAGAGTACTTGTCTTCGGCAGTCTAGGTCAAGGGCAGAAAACACCTTGATACGGGGCAAACGCTCCCCGTTCAATGCCCTCATCACCTTCCCGTGCCATGCCCTGCCCGCAGATGAAGAACCCTTTTGGACTCATCTCGTTCGACTTTGGCAGCGTTTGGGGGTCTAGCCACTTGCACATGGCGCCGCTCGCCATGCAGGGGAAAGACTTAAATCGGTGGGCAGAGTGCCCATGAGATATATATGCAGGCACTGTAGATACTGTCTTAATTCTCTCATCACAGTGCTTTAGGTAGCTCCGTCACCTATGACAGTTTGTGGCGTCCCGAATAATTGAACCCGTATCGATTTGAGCTGAAAACAGTTTCTCCGGGCTAATTCTACTTGCTCGTTAAGTGGAAGAGAAGAAGTCACCGAATAATCTTCCACCATGATGAGGATCTCGGTGGCCACGGTTCGGCCGCTGGCGTGGAAATAGTGCTGGCGTATACTGGATCATGAAGAAATTACAGATTTTGATGTTTCCCTCTTAACATAGCTACCCAAAGTATGAACAAAAACATAAGGAAATCAAAACCACACGCAGTTGTCGAATCGCTCAAAGTAAGCAGGGGCAAGCGAGGTTGCAAGGGTGTTCATCCAAACTCTCCTAGTCCGGAGCTTATTCCAATCTTTCTGCCTAGCTCTCCGCACTCAAGGCGAGGTTAATCATATCGGGCCGCAACCCAGATATACTTTTGCTAAGTGAGGGGGAGCTCCCGATCGATGAGCAGGAAAGCTTTGACACTTGTCCAATTTATTGGAAGATATCTTCTCACTTTAGTAGTCGCCAAGAAATGTCCAGACTGATAACTTGTTAGGTACGGAGGTGAAGACCATGTGGCATCAGAAGAGGGAGACGAGCGAAGCACCGGGAGTCAGTTCGCCGTTTGGTCAAATCAGGATGAGTACAGTGAAATACATTACACTACGAAAGATGTGCTGTTTTGCCGCCTTGATCCAAGCCATATCCTACACCTCCCAGGTCCATAGCTTTCAATACCTACGGCGCAACTGTCACGCGCTTCTTCTTCTTCCCACCAGTCTTGTTCTCATCAGGAACCATATTCGCAAGCCCCTTGGGGTCAATGGGATTCTTGGTGACCACGCCGCCCAGAGCCTTACTCGTCCCGAGACTGATACCCCTTCCTTCGCGCATACTATCCAGGCTCAGGTGGCTGCCTCCACTTCCGCGACGGACGCCAATGCCCTTGAGCTTGGACGTTGGCGACTCGCGAGTGTCCAGCGAGCTGTCCGGTCTTTCCTCGCCTTCCGCTGCGCGGCTGGAAGGCCTATCTGGAGAGGGCGACGGTGACTCGTCGTCGGCTGCAACTTGGGAGTATGGAGTGCGCAGGCGGGTGGTGTTATACGGGGAAGGAATCCCCGAGGGACGATCCCGAATCTTGTTTTGGGGAGAGGGGGTCTCCACACTCTCGACACCGTTGCCATTCCGGCCCTCGTCCACGGCATTCGAAGCTTCGCTGGCAGAGACATCGCCAGAAACATCGCTGTCCCTGTAAGCGTGTTTCTTGTATGCATTCCCAGACCCCATGAGACTCTCTTGCCTCGCCAGCTGATACCGGTCATATTCCTCCTTGGTATGTTGAGCATCGGTGAAACTGTCGAGGGCATCGAAAACGTGAGGGAACACCTTGACATTGTTGTCTTTACCCCATAGGAAGTCGAGATGCTCATAATGGGGAATCTCGGTGGCTATTGTCTGGGATGGGAGCTCCTTGAGCATCACTTTGATGTCGACCAATGAATCGCTACCGCCGTAAACAAGAACGATGGGCGTCTTGATGTTTCGTGTGGGGTATTTCGCGACCTTGGTGTACTTGCTAGAAGAGCTTATCGACATGGGTGGGTGGACGTCGTCATCGTACATTTGGAACGACTTGTTCCGGATAATCTGGAACCAGTGAACCACGCACTTCGTGCTGGTGAAGGAGTACAGATGAGGATATGCTGCAAGCTTTTGGCTGAGGGTGATGTTCTTCGTCTGCCAATTGAACAAAAATGAAAGGCCCATATCAATGACTCTAACAAAGATGGGCGGGTAAAGAATGGACTGCCACATGGTGGCGGAGCTGAGGATGGATCGGCGGCCGAAGAGGAGGAACAGAACCTGAGGTGAGGCTTTAATCAGAGCGTCGACGATTCCGTTGGAGAGACCTGCTGGCGACATAGCCGGAGCCAAGGCAATGAAGACGTTGACCTGCTGGTTCAGCTTCGGGTGGATAGCAAGGGTGGCAAACGCCTGAGCAGTTCCTTGGGAGAACCCAATGTACGACAAGCTCTCCTGCGAAGTTGTCTCTAGGATGTAAGAGATGCTGTCCGGGATATCGTGGAAGGCGAACTCGTCGATCGTAAAGTTCCAAAAATCAGTCGACTTGGGCGAGTGATGTACCGACTTCTTGGAGTACTTGTTGCCGCGGTTATTGCCAAGCTACGTGGATAGTCAGCAAATGCGCCCAAGTAATTGCAAGGCGAAACACTGACCCAAACATCGTAGCCCTTCTCGACGAGCACAAAAGGAAGACATCGCTGCTCGTCGGTCAAGCAGACCCACACCTCGGAATTCATGAGCAGCCCATGGTGAAGGTACAAGACCTTCTTCTTCAAACTTCCCGGCCCGCTGTTGATCTTTTGTTCCTCTTCGCCCTTCTTCCATGCCAACCGGTGCAGACCAAGCAAGTACCCATCCTTGGTCTGGAGGACGTGCTCCTCGGCTTCATATCCATACAGACGGCAAAGGTCCACAAAGTCGGAGGCGTCTCTCACAGAGGTGGAGATGGCTGCGCGGCAATACAAGGGTTAGCGCAAAGTAAATCACACAACTAGAGGTTGAAACAGCCGCCAGACAAACGAACATTTCTTTTTCTGCTCGGCGCGCTTCTGTTCCGGTGTCGAGAATCGGTTAAATAAACGACGGGAAGCTCTATAGAAGAGCGAGATGAGCGGCGAAGCTGTAGGGAAAGCGAGTTAGCTAGCTTGGACGCCACCGCTCGGAGGGAGGCGCATTTCGTACGCAGAGCCAAGGTCAGGATACGGATGATAGCCTCGAGCCCGACAAGTAGGAAGGACCCCACTAGAGCTAAATATTCGACGCTGCGCAATGCCATTAGTGCCAGGCCAAGTCTCATCCGCGAGTTGCGCTGCATTGGAGAGGAGCTCGAGCTTCGAGCGAGGGGACGAGGGGAACCTTGGAAGGGCCAGAAAAAGGGATACCAAGGGAGAGAGAAGGAGAAAGAATGACCGTAGTCAAGCACGGCGGGCAAGGAGCATCTCTTACATGTTCAATCGCCCAATGAAAGGGATAGCCATCGTGATTGCGCGATTGGAACGAGGTTAATCTAAGGTAGAAGCCGTGGCGCGGCAGGAACGAGTATGTCTAAGAGAGAAGGAAGAAGAAAAGGTGTTGCAAGGGGATTTCAAGCCATCATCGCTGAATGCGCAGACGACAAAAAGCTTAAGTGATTTTCCGACGTAAGGTACTGCAGGTAGTTATTCGACAGGCAATGGCAATGGCGTTGGTGTTGGCGCGGGCTGGGCGCAAGAATGTGTCAGCGGAACGAATCTGGAAGTGAGTGGTCCGCGGTGTGGGAAGTCTGAGGTTTCTAGAGGGAAGAAGATGTAGGTGATGTCACATGTGAGGATGGATGGGCATCCCATCTGGGTTGGAAGCTCCCAAAAAGGTCCAGGTCCCAAGGTCACAGCACACCTTCCCAAGTTTCCCACGCGGTGCCACGCCTCCTTGGCCCCCTCCGCCCCCCCCCAAATCATTCCAATCAACCAGATCTGACAGTGTGTCAGTGGCAGGGACGCTGGCGTGTGAACACGCGGTTGGACAGAGGAGCCATGCATCCTTGCCAACTTGCCCCCCAAAGTGGGATTGTACTTATTGAAGGACTGCAGGGACATCCAACTCTAGCGGCCCTGCTCTTGCCTCTGCGACTCTCGCACCTTGCAGAAGACCGCTGCATAAAGGTGGGGTCGTATCCTCTCATTTTGACCAATCACAAATGTGGTGTTTTTTCTTTTCGCTTTCCCGGGGCCCGGGGGGGATCGCTCATCGCAAACTCGAAGCTCCGACAGCTCCCAGATAGTCGCACCACCTTCCGTGTACTCACTCGTCTACCGAGGGAATGCCAAACCACCGTCACCATGCCTAGCTCTTGCAAAGAACTGCGTACGCTCTCTTACTCACTTCTATACACCCGACAGCATGCTAACACTTTCCCTCCAGGCGAGGCTCTCGCGCAATGCCTCCAGGAATCCGAGTGCGTCATGGTCCAGCGCAACAGCGCCTCCGACTGCCTCCGATCGCCCCTCGTCGAGGGCCTCCCCACAAAGTGCCAGCAGCTCAAAAAAGGTTTCGGCGAGTGCAAGCGCGGCATGGTCGACATGCGCAAGCGCTTCCGCGGCAACATGCCCGTCAACTACAAGACCATGAATGACGCCGAGAGCGGCAAGGGCTACCAGCTCTATGCTGGACGGCCTGCCTTTGCCGGCGGCAGGGGCGAGACCGACGGCAACGAGCCTGCGCCTAGGGACTGGCGCGAGGTTGAGAACGAGCAGTATCGCAAGGAGCAGGAGGCTGCGCAGAAGAAGTGATTTGAAGAGAAAGAGGCAGACACAAGACATTGCTCCTGAGAGAGGGTGCAAAAGAGGAGGGGAGGAGGATAACCGCTGACAGGCGCGGCGTAGGATACAATACTTGTACAAACAATGTGTATGATCTGAGGAGCGAGGCATAGGGAGGCGTCATGGCGTTCTCAAAACACACAAAACCGGTGGCCTTGTTTAGGACAGGCCCGAGCTGCATATTCTTGGATCCTCACGACGGAACCAAAGCATGCTTCTGTATTCAAAAAGGATTTCTAAAATTCAGACGAAAACAGAACTTCTCCACTAGGAAGATTGGCAAATAAGTAGAGCGTCTGATCATGATGAGATGTGAATCTGGTTCTACGGGGTATGGCCAGAAGTGCAGTTCGTGAGGACTCCGAGAAACCTGGCATCCCTAAGTACACGACTGGGCCTGGCCATCTTCGTTGTTCCAGAAGAAGAAGAAGAAGAAGCTCAGAATGAATGTTTGAGGAGCGCAGTCGAGCGAGTAATTCGTAGCCTCGTTGCGCACTCTTGACAAGACTGACGATAAAGCTAGTACTACTCAGACGCCTTGCGTATATTAAAACAAGAATTCCGAGGTAAAGGTGAGTCACTTTGACAGCCAGAAGCCTATTGTTAAAGTCTCTTGCGCTCGCCGATATCTGAAATCGCCTTCTCGCTATCAAACTCCAGCGTCAACTTATATTCACAGATTGTCTGCGAGCTCGAAGGAATACGACACAAAGCAGCAAGCATACCGATCATCTCAAAGGTTGACAAAACAAAAAAGAAAAAGAGTTCACCACCGGTGTGGCTACATCTCTTGGTGCTCATGCTGGGATTCGAACTCGGGTACTCGGTAGCCTGTTGTCGAGTAGGCTTTGGGCGTAATTTGATTGTTGACCTTGGACCACTCCACCACCCAGCCAGTTTGACCTGACCAACCGACCTAGGAAGGCGCCTGCTGTGCTGGTGACAGGAATGGACTTGGAGGGGTATATAAGGGCTGGTCGTGTATTCATTCAAGTGTGTATTCAGGGCAGTTTAATTCATCACACGCGTGACTCATTGCCTAGTCCCTTTGAGGTTTTTTATTTGAAGTTGACCACAGGTATTGAGAAAAGCTTACACTTTACAAACCCATCTTTACATAATCGCCTGTTGATATTTACTAGCATGACTACTACCATAGACCCCTCCTTCCTTATTCTTTTCACACCCCCTTCAGCTCCGTTATGGAAGGATATATCACTGGGCACCCTGAGTTTGGCTTGGACAGGGCATCTAGGTCCCCCCTGAAATGATCATAAAGACAGTCTCCTAGCATAGAGGCACCACTTGCCATCTTGTGGTACATGGAAGAACCCGAGGCCCATCGACTACATCAAGGACAGTTGCCTTCATACGAGCTCTTTATCTGTAGTCGAAGTCACGTCCTGGGACGCGTATAGGGAACAACAATGAGTGCAATAAATTAACATTATATGACGCTGGCCCATTAACTTTCCAACGTTTATCCGCAAGCGATCGGATTTTGGAATCCCGAATACGTCGAGATATGGGCCCGATCAACGGCGGAAATCCACCTACACAGCCCAGTTTCCCCGGATCGTCCCCTCTCCACAGATTATGTCCATTAAATTGTTCGAGTCTGGTTGGTCGGTACTCCCACAGGAGCACCATAATCCCTCGCACCAACGAAAAGGTCCAGACTTTGCAAGGGACCCTCCACGCAATTTCGGACCCGCGTCGAATCATTCCCGTATAAAGACGGGCATGGCGGCGCGGGCCCATCCCGAGCGCTTCACCGGGCTTGCCCAACTCTCGGCGTTATGATGGGCTGACATGAAATAAAGAAGAAGAAGAAGAAAAGTTTGGCGCCCCCCTCCCGTTCTGTCACTCTCCTTCTCTAACCCGTCCTTATCTCACAGAGAGACCAGGCCAGGCGAGTCAGGATGGAAACCCCCAACCTTCTCAGCCCTGTTCTCTATCTCGACGGAGAGACCGAGCCCAGGTGAGGCAGGCGGGGATGTATAGGATCGAGCGGGAAGGGAAGAGAAAAAATAATAGAAGCGCCGTCGCTTCAGGCTCACGCGGTTCTCTCCAGCGGATTCTCGTCATCCGCGGCCAGCCGCGCCGGGGTGTTCATAGTTGTGCCGCACGTTTGCCCCGGCGCGTGGACTCTTTTCGGACGGATCATCGACGCTTCAGGCCCATGCGGATGCCTCCCAGCGGGTTGTTGTAAAAAAAGGTTTGGTTGAAGAATGATTTTCGATTCTCGACTGGACTTCGGCTGGCGTCCCGTTGCCGCGTACACAGGAAAATCGGAAGATCGAAAAAAAAAAATTTAAGTTTTGTTCTACGCTTCCGAGATCAAGCCTCTCCTAGAAGGGAGACGACCTGGCCAGCGGAACAAAGGAAGAAAGGTGCACTCCTGGCCTGCTCGACGTCGGAACATGACTGTAGGTTTGTGATCGTGGCTTGGTTGGCGGTCATGGCGGCGGAACAAGGGAGGCAGGTTGAGACGATTTGGAAAGAAGAAACGCAGGAATCTTTGGATGAGTTTGGCGGAGAGACTCGGCTACGTGGCGAATTCTGTGAACGAGGGTAGAATTGCGCTGAAGAGAAAAGAAGAAGGAAAGACCGGTGGAGATGAAGGACGGGCGAAGACTGATTTATAGAGAGCGTGAGACAATGTAAGTCATGCCAAATATGATATGTGGTGAGGTGGAGTTGAAGTTGAGAAAAGGTTTGGGGCGGCAAAGATGGAGGGGTCAAGCCGCGCATTTCGGTGTGATCTGCAGCCGTGACACCCCTCCACCAGGAGAAATGGCGCTAGCGGGCGATGGTCCGCCTTGTTCCGGGGCTCGGAGCTTGAGGTGGAGGTACCTACGTCCTACTGGACGGCTACGGATACTCAGTAAGGTGCTGGTGGGCTGCGGGCACTTTGGCCCCTCTCTCGCTGCCCCTCCAACCCCCCCCCCCCGGGCAGTTTCCAGCTTGAAGGGGACGTGGAAACGTCTCAACCTCCCACCCCTTCCCACTCCAAAGGACTAAAACCCACGGAAACCTGTGACAATCTCACCCTCGTCAACCAACGGTCCAAACCTCTCGGTGAAACTACAAGCGACTCGCAAATCCTCCCAAGAACTCGATGGCCTGATGTCTGAAACTTGATTCTGCAAATCGTCGATCCGTCACCCTTCACACGTCGCCGGCCTGCCCGTCTGCCAAGAGCAATTACAGCTTACCTCACTCTATCTACTGAGTCTTACTCGCTTGCGGCACTGCATCCTCACTCCGCTTACCTTACCTCACCGAACCCCCGTCGTCCAATTGCTTACGGTCGTACCCACGACGCTCGTCTCGGCGTCCTTGTCGTCTCGTCAACTTCTCAACCGGCGACAGCGGGGCAGGTAACGTGTCAAAAGACGCAACTTCAGCTTGTTGCCAATCTTTAACCTTATTCAGGGTTTCTTGGCAGGCACATTTCATCCCTCCTTCCGACGACAAAGCCGGATCTGGATTTTGGGCAGAAGAGCAACGCCAGAGCAGGCTGAAATAGTCCTGCCGACTCTGTGAGGAAGTCCTGCTCCGGGTGAACCTTCGTCGAGGCTGCAGGTTGCGTCAGTAGAGAAAGCAGACGGACGGGCATTAGGCACTGCGAGAAACCAACCAGTGTTTCCAAGTCCGACAGGCATCCTCGAAACAACCAGAAACTGACAAAAACCACCGATCAAGATGGCCCCGACTATCATACAGTGGATCCTGGATACACGGCAATTATGGCCGGAGGCCACTGAAACGAAGCAACTCGAGCAAGCCGTACGTACTGCACCCCGTTCCTGATCGAATCCGCGTTGCTGTTTGCCCGTTGCCCCATGCCCGTTTCGCGGCTCTGTATTATTCAAACATGTCCCGGCGAACCATTCCAAAAAATGCTCGTCCCAAGTTGTCCCCCCTACCTCCCTTCTCTATGCAACAGCAACTTCGAACTTCGAAAGCTCCCCCACCCCCTGCGCGCCATTTACCCCTGGAACAATGGGACCGCAGAAGAAAGAAGAAGAAGAAATTGAGAAACAAACTGACACGAAACCGAACCCGCTCAAAAGGCATCCCGAGCTTTCGCACTCCTCACCGCCGACGAGCGTAAAGCCGTGCTAAAGTACTACCACGTCCGCGACGCGAAGCTGTCCCTGGGTTCGCACCTCCTGAAACGCTACGCCATCAGCCGCTTCTGCGGCGTCCCCTGGCACGATGCCACCGCCGTCCGCGACGAGCGCACCAAGCCCATCTTCCGCACCGCCGACGGCACCAGCCCGCTCAGCTTCAACGTGAGCCACCAGGCAGGGCTGGTCGCCATGTTCGCGGTCCACGGCTACGACGTCGCCGCCAGGGGCCCCGTCGACGTCGGCGTCGACATCGTCTGCACCTCGGAACGCCGCACCAGGGATCACGGCATGCTCAGCAAAGAAGGCTGGCCCAAGTTTGTCGACGTCCACGCCGACGTGCTCTCGCCCATCGAGGCCAGCTTCCTCAAGTGGCAGGTCCTGGCGGCGATCCCGCCGGGGTTGAAACCGGGCGCCTCGCTCGAGGACGTGGCCGACTTCAAGCTGCGGTGCTTTTACGCGCTGTGGTGTCTGCGGGAGGCGTACGTCAAGATGACGGGCGAGGCACTCCTCGCGCCCTGGCTGGGGGATCTGCAGTTTAAAAAGTTCCGGCCGCCGACGCCTGCGGAGAACTTTGGTGCCGAAGGCGAGGCGGTCGCGGATCATGAGATTGTTTTCAAGGGGGCCAAGGTGGAGGATGCGAATGTGTCCCTGAGGGCCCTGGGTCCCGATTACATGACTTGCTCTGCTGTCCGGACGCCGGAGCACAAGGAGGACGGGCTCGCTTTCGAGCTGGGGCCGTACAAGATGCTGGATATAGACGAAGTGCTCGCTTTCGGAGAAGAGCATCAGTAACTTTTACTTGCTTACATATCCGGCTTTTATATAGATGTTTGTAGATCTGTCTCATTATTGAGGGTGATGACTCTGTATATTGCAGTACTGGCTGCAACTGATTTCAAACTTGGATTGTTCCCGGCAGACCTTTCATACCTCGTATCTAGACCGTTCATCGTTCTCCTCGTATTCTGAAGAAACAAATCGGAGCCTGCCAACCTTCACGCAGGTTCAAGCTCTCTAAAACTATTTGGCCTAGGTTCAAACCCCGAGCCTCAGATAGCCTCTGAGGACCTCGGTTCACCAGAGAACAGATCCGTACAGCTCTCTTGATGTTCCTTGTTCATTCCCATCTACTCACATGACCTATCACAGTACTAACCATAAAAGCAGTGCTAAAATTGCCGTACATACATAGTGGTGATCACAGGCAAATCATGGATTTATTCTTCCCGGGATACGAGTTCCGTTTAGCCTCCAGAAAATGGTGTCGTATCTCATTTCCTAGGTCACCGACCGCATCAATCGTCAATTTGAAATGGTTCATCTGTGCCCATCTTTGATGGGCACGAAGCAACATCCCTCAACAGACCTATCCATGAGATAGAGGACATCTAAGCCTGGGAGGCTCTGCTATATTCTCCACGTCAAGTATGTGGTCACGCGGGTAGCAAAATCATCCGCCGGTTCTCCCAAGCTCTCTCTTTCCCTCAGGGTTTATTCAGCACTCAATAAGTCCAATATTCGATAAACACTACAAATACTATTAAGAACGGGCTACGGAATTTTCTGAATGATTTAGAAGTAATTTGCCTTTTTTTCTCATACTGAAGTGGCAGTTTTGGCTTCGAAGACCGGCAGATAAACACGTTACCCGCGTGCTGGTATCGTAGAAACTGATGGCGGGTAGAGCTTTGTGGTAATTATTGAGATGCCGATGGTGAGCTGGAAGATTTCATAAACGAGAGGAACACAAAGTGACGACAGAAGGGGTAAGGTAGGAAGTCTCTTTACACTCATTACTAAGGAAGAGATCGCGGTTATATTTATGTTGCGCTAAGTAGGTACGATTGTCTTCACAAGTCGCTGTTCCTTAAGTGCAACAAAGCCAAAGTACGACTCGGAGCCGGACTTAAAGTTATATGCCTGTTTCTGATTCTCCAACATCTTTTCGATTTCCCCTTCTCACGCTTATAACTACGGATTGATCTTATTCATGGCAATATCAGGCGCGACGCCACCTTGTGAGCTTATGCGCACCCAGCTGACTTAAGACTGATCCTCAAGGTGACGGTAGCTCGAAATACCTTGGTAGTATCGGAGATACCCTCGTCGCCGTCGTCAAGAACGATGCCGCCGCCTCAAGTCACTGATGTATGCCACATTCCAATACTCACCCATACACCCATCACACATTCGATACCTCCTTTTTCTTGTCAAAGTTGAAAAACATTGTAGGCTATCGCTATACGTTTTCATACCATGTCTTACCTCGATTATCTCCTTGATGTCTTCATCAATGCCTTCATCGATTCCTTCGTCAATTCCTTCGTCGATTCCATTTTCGATCCTATTTTCGACGCTTTGCTTTCCAAGTATGGTTAACTCCGAATCCACAAGTAATCAGCGACTGTGTAGGCCCACCAATGATAGATAAGTGTCTAGACGTCCCTTGTTCTCAGTCATCCCGCCAAAACGAACATTGAATCTGTCGCCAAGATCCAGCATCAACATAGGTCCGCCAGCGCAAGTTCAGGCCGATGCGAACTTAGGTCCCATATCCACTTCACCTTCAACCAGCTGCTCGCCTCCTCCTCCTCTTCCTCCCCTGGGATCTCCCCAAACGCCTCGACGGGAAACAACCAAAAACCGAGCGCCGGCCTGGGCGCCGCAGCCAATACCTCGGGTCCATCGAACTCAGGTCGCTTAGCCTGCAACCCCGATGCCGTCGAGAAACACCCCGCAGGCCGATTGCCGCCCCCACGTCCTCCGGCCGCAGGCGTGTCCCACCCGTGAAACCACCACTGCAGCTCAAGCCACCGAAAGTCCTCTTCATGAAGGACCCTCGCCGCATCCTCGCGGTTGCGGACGGCATCCTCCTCGCTCGAGGCGTACATAATGCGGACGTCCAGATCTCGGACCTGGCCCCTGGTCGTCATGTCCTCAGGCCGTAGACCGGCGTCACGAAGAAGCACACGCCAGCCGAGCGGGCCCTCCCTCGGATCATGCAAGCTCACACCAATTTTTTTCAAATCCCGAGCGATTCCGACCCTTGGATCCGGCACCGGTGCGTCAAAGAAGGTGAAGCTCGGGAACACGGGGACGCCGTAGTTGAAGACGTGAACGCGCCTCCAGTCCAGCACGTTGAGGGCGCGGGCGCCGCGGGGCGTGCACTTGAACCAGAGGCTTTTGAGATCCTTTACGGCGGTGGTTCGAAAGGCGTCTAGTGAGGGGCCTTCGGCGAAGGTGCGCTTGGGTGGCGATGGGTTGTAGACCGATGTCTGATAGTCGGGTTCTTCTATGACTAGGTGCTGGAGGCCGCGGCCTTTGGGGTCGTGAGCGTGGAGGTCGTGGATGAAGTCGAAGAAGATGTTGTGCGCTTTCCCGTAGGAGACTCGGAGGTAGTCCCAGTCCAGGTTCAAGTGGATGACGGATGTTCTTTCGCTTTGTTTGTCTGGTCTGAAGCGGCATGGCAGTTGCGTAGAGTAGAATGACAACACGGCGTCTCGTGCTTCCCTGTTCACTCTCATGATATCGGGTAAAAGGGGTCGTCGAGTATCGATGATGGCCTTGTAGTGATACCCAGTCACCCGACGGCCCAGGCTGTTGAGGAGACCGTTGCTTTCATCATCATCGTGTCTCTGCTGTTTCCCGCCCTTCTCAAGGACAATATGTATCATGCGATGACGATGTAACGCATGCTTCCAGATCAAAAGACGAATCTCTACCGGGAACTGCGGAAACAACATAAAGCTGGATTTTTTGGTTATCACAGGGTCTGGATTGAACAGATTGAGGTGCGGCCGCCTAGGCATCGTCGTTTCCATCTTGAGGTTGTGGTTGATACATGATACCTCATGAAGCCCCCGAGAATAGACGGAATGGAAGATGGCTTCACAAGCTAGCAAAGGTAGGAATCGTTTGTTTCCTGACGTAAGGCCAGACATGAATGCGGAGGTCGTGGATGTGGCGTCCAACGATGTCTCAATTCGTCGAGGCGCAGCTGTCGTGCCGTCCTCATTTGGGGTATGTCCATCTACGTCTTTCCCGATTAGGAAATTCGATGAACTGAGATAGTTGCGATACGTCACGGAATCCACCCCGGTCGCTATTGCGGCCAGATCGTCGTTGGCTGTCCGGAATCGTTTCTGGGAAGTCATCATAGAAGGTGTCCAAGTCGATGCTAGGCTGTTGCTACAGACTATAAATACATAATTTGCCTAGGACAGCAACAATATCGACCAAGATGCCCCTTCGGAGAAACCAGAGGCGTAGCCGCAGGTGTTGTGCTATGTTTTGAGGCGAACATTGGCCGCTGACGCGGACAGCAGCTGTGAAGCTCTTCGGGACCGATCATACATAATCGTGTTAAGTTCATGGATGCCCTGGACTTGGATTGGACTCTCAGTGCCGCATGGCGTTTCTAGGCATTACATGTAAATTCGTTGAAGAATAGGCCATCACTAGGCAAGGACGTCCGTTTGCCTCTGTCAAAGTAGTCGGTAACTCGCCCCCTTCCTCGATAGTTGAGATATAGATGCATCCATGCATCCAGGAGAAAGCTGCAGCCTCATTTCTTCGTGACTCTCCTCAGGGATAGAACAGAAGTTGTGACGAGGCAAAAGCCCAATGAATATTGATGTTGAATTTTAACCCTCTGGCAAGCAATCTTTCCGTGATAATTCATTACACCCTCAACCCCGACCCCTCAAGCTTCTTCCAAACCTTTTCCGCATTCTCAGCCAACCTGGGCAACACAACACCAACCCCACTAGGCGGCTCAGCACGGAAAAGAGGCACAACACGCATAGCCCCCTTGGAAACCTCCAAAATCGTCCCGTCGCCATACTCTGGATTCTCACAAAGCTCAAGCATACCCCTAGCAATCTCCTCCGGCTCAAGGAACAGCTCGACGCCTTCGCCCTGCGTCTTGTGCTTCTTCCCCGGGTCCTCCAACCACATTGGAGTCTCTAATTTCTTGTCAGCAAATATCCTGGTTCCAGAGTCTCAACGTAAGGATGTAGATGTTGACATAGAAAACTAACCATCACGGCCCCAGGCGCAATAGCACTACACCGAATGCCCAACCGATCCCGAATCCCGGCCATACACCGTACAAAGCCGTGCAAGCCATGCTTACTCGCAACATACAACGGCGACCCAATCCCCGCCGCGTGGCCCGCGATACTGCTCACATGCACCAGACACCCCCTTCGCCCCTCCTGCGTCCAGTACCCAATCGCAAGCTGGCTCAGCCGGATCGGATGCGTCAAGTTCACGTCGAGGACAGCATACGTCCCCGGGTCCGCGTCTGCTGCGTCACGGGATTCACTGTCCGGGTTCGAGAGTGTTTTGGGAGGGTGCCAGAAGGAACTCCATGCTGGTTCGAAGAGGCCTGCGCCGGTGACGACGATGTCGATTTTCGGGAAGGCGGAGAGGGCATTGGACCAGAGACGGGCTAGGCTGGGCCAGGATGCGACGTTTGTTTCTTGGAAGAGGGCTGAGGGTATTGCGTGAGGAGCTGTTGTGCTTCGGGGCGGAGGGCGAGGTCGCCTATCATGACGGAGCAGCCCTTTTCTAAGAGTAGCTTTGCAAAAGCGAGGTTTATGCCTGTGAAGTGTTAGGTACGGGTGCTCTCAGCATATGTCGATGAAGGAAGGGAAGACCTGATCCCGCGCCGGTGATGACTGCGTATTCTCCCGCCACTGACAAAGACATGATGCTGCCGGGGTTTTGTTGATGGAGCTGAGGTGTTGAGTGAGATCTGGATGAAATGAACTCGTCACACTCGCGGGGATGTCGGGCACCTGTGATGGTTAAGCAACCTGATATCGGTGCCGAGGTTTCTTAGACGGGGCCTTAATGTCACCCTTCATCCACTCGACTCTGCAGTGGCTGGGTACGTTGCCCTTGGACGGGTACATTCACCCGGCGCCACCATTCAACCTGTATTCAAATGGGACTGGATGTTGTCGATTGGGATGTGGCTTGAGGGGTCACTTGGGGGTGGCGTGGGGGTGGCCGTCGATTGACAAACCCCACCTGTTCATTCGGATTTGGCATGTCTACAGAGATTATTGGGGTTTCATTCATGTCACAATACGACATCAGTACAAGGTGCCGGTGCTGAAGTGAATGGAGAGTAGTACGAACCACACCACTGATGCTAACCTACCACCAGGAGATAGATCCAACCCTCAACCCGTCTTGGACCCCGTTTCCTCATCAGGGACCCGTCTAGATGCCTCACCCGACGCAACTAACCCCTCCCGACGCCGATCATTCTCATCGTCCTCCGGCTTCCCCTCCCGCGTCGCCCACCCATCAACATACCGCAGCGTCTGCCGGCTCCAAACTCTATTCATGAAGAACAGCCGCACAGGCACCAATATAATGATGATTATAGGAAACCCGGGCGCGGCAACAGTCAAGGTGACGCCAAAGACGATACCCGTGAGCACAATCTGCGCCAGCGTGTAGCAATGGATGCCCATCCAGCTAGCGCCGTGAGGTAGAGCAGGCAGCTCCGAAATGGGCGTCAGGAGCTGCCAGATCCTCGTAAGAATCGGGTTGACCGACAACGACTGGAAGCCCATGAACATGAAGAGGCCCGCCAGGACCGAGGTCGGCGTGAAGCCTAACACGTGCTGGAAGGGCGGCGAGATGAAGAGCAGGATGCCCGCTGCCTGTAGGAAGGCAGAGTATCGCTGCTCGTGGACACGCTGAACTGGCTTCGCGGGGGGCCCTTCGCCGGGCCCTTCTTCTTCGACCTCGTCGACGGGCGGCGGGTCTTCGTAGACGGTGTACATGAGCGACTCGGAATGGAGCGGCGCCTGCGGGAGGAGGCCGTTGGCGGGCGGGATGCCGAGGATACCGCACATGATTGTTGTGATGCCGAGGAGCATAACGTCCCACGCGTACCCGCCCGGCTTCTGCGTGCCGTACCTCTTGGCCGTGCAGATGATGCTACTAATCTCGTGGTCAAAGTAGAAGAGGACGTTGATGATGATACCGGGAATGATGGCGATGAAGATCCATCCAATGGGGAGTTTCCAAAACTCGACAAAGAAATACTCGCGGCTCGGGGACGACGGCCGGAACGACTTTGAGACTTCCAGCCTGTTGTGGTCCAGCGTCGCCAGGTCGCCGACGTACGGCATGCCGATGAAGAAGACGATGGAGATGGCGGCGGCGTACTCGGTCAGGCCCATGCGGAGGTACCTGTGGAACAGTGGCTTCCACGACACGGCGGTTGACAAGGCGATGGCGAGGAGGCATGTGCCCGCGGCGCCGATGATGGAGTAGAGGAAGGCGGCGAGGGAGACGGCTGCTTTGGTGCGCTGGAGCTCTCGGATGGCTTTGTGGAAGTAGATTACGCTGTTGAGGAGGGAGAAGATGTCGGCGCTGAAGTCGGTGACGTATTGCATGGTGTAGTCGTGGGCGTTGAAGATGGCCAGGAGGAAGTGCATCCAGCCCGAGTGGATCAATGACCAGGCCATGAAGGGTAGGAAGGGAATCTGCCATGGTTAGTTTTGATCTTGGGATTTTCTTAATAGACAGCCACAATACCTTGAATGAGTTCTCGCATAAGGTGTAAATATTCTCCGCCAACACTGAAAACGGCCCCGTAACACCAAGAATCGTCAATGGTTGGGCCGAGAACCTGGGAAACTGTGTTAGAGCTGTGGCAATCTAGCAGGGAACAAGAAGGTCTACTCACAAGGCAAAGATGATGCCGCAAAGCCCAGTACTAAACACCACCTCAATCGTGCCCCACGACTCCCCAGTCAAGACATACAAGTCGCTCGCAAACGTGATGCCAGGCAAGATATTCGTAAAGAAGACGTACACCGCGCTCGCCAGGACAAGCTGATTGAACACGGTCCAGTCAGAGAGATACCTCAACCTAAAGTTGCCATAGTCCTCTTTGAGCAGCCTGAATGGCCTCAACTTGCCGTCTCTTTTGATGTAGCCACGCCACCTATGGCTATTGCTGTTGCTGTTGCCCGTGCCATCGTTTCTGTCTCCACTATGTCGTTCACTGCGGCGCCCTTCCGAGCCCGCGTTATGGATCGAAACTTCCTCCCGGTCTTCTGCCTTTTCGGTAGACCTCCTCTCTGCCCGGTCGCTGATGAGGCTGTGCGACTCGCGGACCGGCATTATGGCATCGTCCTGGTGTCGGGGTGAAGGGGCCAAAGGTGGTCCGCGGTCATTGTCAGGCCCCGTGGGCGAGAGGTTTGGTGGCATGTGGGAGGGAGTTTCACGACTATCAACATAGAATGAGCCTGTGTGTAGTCGTAAGATACACGAGATATGGCGGTTCAGTCAGTGGGTTGGTGAATAAGAATCAATGTGCTAGGTCGATCTACACAACATAGAAGTGACCAAGTACATGATCTTAAAGAACCAAGACTAGACAGGAACCAAGTATTGAGCTGGAAATAGAACAAGAAACACTACATAAAAGCCAGAACGGTTAAACGGCAGAGGCGTAAAGAACTCAAACACTACAAAATCCCGCTAACGCTAGCTTCTTGCCCATCCCAACGAACCCCATCTTGCAGCCCAAGGTCCATGGATTCCCTTGACTCGAACTCTTTCCCAGTGGCACTGTGGTACTGCTGCCAGGGCAAGCAAGGGCTTCTTAATAAAGAAGAAGGTTCGGGCAAGTTTCGACAAATCGACATCCCATCATTCCCCACGTGCTCATTGGCCAGTCTTGGCAGAGCAGAACCCCACAGACGCCAAGGTACGCACGGTCCAGGCCGGGATAGCTATCGAGGCTGACGTCATGCTCGTCGGCGTCGGGGCCAGCAGATTGCCCCTCCTCCTTCAGGGATTATGTTTCCTCACGGCCAATCAGAAGATGCGACCGCTGCGAGGCTATCGGACAATCGGCGCCAGGCTGAAGAAATTTTGACACGAACCAACCTTTCATTCTCCCGAAATTACCAGCTTTCAACCACCTGCAAGCGTCAGCCCCTTCCCATCCCAAACCGCTTCTTCCAAGGAAGTCAATCGCCTCTCCCAATGATGAGGAGGTAGTTGCCAGAAACGGATCCTTAGCACAAGGGTGCCCGCAAATCCCGCCAGCCTTCCCCGTCCCCGTTCCCCCCCAACCCACCCCGGCGATGTTCCCGACCACCGCCCGCCGGAGCGCGGCCACCGCCTTCGCGCCCCGCCTCCGCTTCGACGTCTCCGAATCCATCCCCCGCTCCTACTACCTAGGCCACCACCACGCCGCCCTCCGCGAAATCTCCTCCCGCCTCTCCGACGTAGGCCTCGTCCTCGAGTGCCGCGACTACCGCGTCCCCCTAACCAGCTGGAACCCCGTCCTCGACCGCGCCATCGCAGGCCGCGAACGCATCGTCGTCTACACCCACCGCGACCTCGGCGCCGACAGCCCCGCCTCGGTAGAACACGCCCTCCGCCGCTTCCACAATGGCACCGGCCGTTCCCCCATCGGCGGCGGCAACACCGCCACCTCCACAACCAGACAGCGCGTCGTCTTCTGGCGCAAAGACGACCCCGCCACCACGAAACAACTCCTCTCCGAAATCCGCAGCGTCGCCCGCTCCGTCGACAGCCTGACAGGCATGCGCGCCCTCGTCGTCGGCATGCCCAACGTGGGCAAAAGCACCCTCCTCAACAAGCTCCGCGTCCACGGCATGCACAAGAAACAATCCGTCGCAAAAGTCGGCGCCCAACCAGGCGTGACGCGCAAGCTCTCCTCTCCCGTGCGCATCCTCGATTCCGAGAGCAACAGCACCAACGGCGACAGCAACAGCAGCATGGGCCTAGGCGAAGGCGTCTTCGTCCTCGACACCCCGGGCGTCTTCATGCCCTTCGTCTCCGAAGCCGAAAACATGGTCAAACTCGCCCTCGCGGGCTCCGTAAAAGACGATCGCATCCCTATGGAGATCCTCGCCGACTACCTCCTCTACCGCCTCAACCTCACCGACCCGAGCGCCTATGCACGATATTCCGAGCCCACGAACGAGGTCAACGAGTTCCTGATCGGCGTCGCCCGCAGGACGGGCAAGCTCAAGAGCGGCGGGGAGACCAACGCCGACAGCGCCGCCGACTGGATCGTTAAGCAGTGGCGGGTCGGGAACCTGGGCAAGTTTGTGCTCGACGACATCACCGACGAGGCGTTCAAGGACAAAGAGCTGGCCAGGGAGGGGCAGGGCCCGCTCAGCATGAACCAGGCGCGCAGGAAAGAAAAAGAGGCGCGAAAAGAGCGAGCCTTGAACAAGACGAAAGCGATTTAAGGGTAGAGTGCCCAGGCCCCTCTAACTGAAATCGATTCAATGAATCGTGAGTTGCTCCGCGGTCTTGGCTAAACACTCCTGCTGCGTAAGCACCACTTCTCACATCATCGCGCAGGTCAAGATCTCGAGGCAGCGTCAGGCTAGCAGTCGGCCGCCATTGACAATATCCTATTCAGCCCAACCGCGCCAAGCATATTACCCTCTTGAGTTCAAGATGTGAGCTTTGGGCCCATTCGCCAGGACTCCGAAGATGCCCTGCGCCCGCCCCCTTGCATCTTTCCCTACAGAGACGATGCTTCCGATATCACTACCGACGAGACTTCCGACCAACCTTCCGATCATGCTTCCGATAAGAGCTCCATCTACGATCTCGAGCAGCCCCCATCATTGTACATGGAGATGCCCGTGGTGGAGAGCGATGAAACCATGATCGGCATCCCGATGCTTGACTGGATGTGTGTGAGGAAGGAGCTGCTGGTTGAGTGTCTCATTTGATTTTTGTGGGGCCCCGAGGATGAAAGAGTCGATGAAGTGTAAGGAAAATAATGGGCAGATGGTTCACGCAAAGGATACCAGGGCCGCCCGCTCGGGGATGCGGAATTTGAGCACAGGGCGCGAATCTTTCGGCTTGGCAAGTCCAGCATGATAGTGTACTTTACGTTGATTCGTACGGGACGTGGAGAATGCCAAAGTATTCTAGGGACAAACTTCACCCAGTGGTCAACACTTTCCAGTCGCCATCACCAGTACATCAAATCCATGATTATCTCTTGTGAGTTGTCCAGAATCTGTTGCATACGTATATCATGCCCCTTTATATGCAAGCTCCAAGCGACCATACATGGCATAGAAAGGAAGCGGTGAGGTTATGTAGCACATTGGGATGCCTCCTTCTCAGCGGTTTGGCGAGCCGAAGTCTTGTCAGTCTTTCCGCAGCGAGCTGAGGCAAAACTGAATTAAGTAAATGGAAACCCTAGATGAATCCTTTTCGACATCAGCCTTCCGCAGCGGTAGCAGAAGGAGGTCTACATGGTTATTTCCAGTCCACTCCTCTCTAAAACTCATCCGTAGTAAGTGAACTTGAACTTCATGTCTATGTAATATGTTTGAATTCAAGTCCACCCGTTGTTAGTGAACTTGAGTTCACATCTATTGGAAATATTGAATTCTAAGCTACTAATATTGAGTGGACTGGAATTCGTGTTTGTCTAATACATTCCATCACAAAGAGAGGAAGTAAGTTGGAGACCTGTATTGTCGGGAGTAGCGCTGCGAAATATTCTAATTTCAAGTCTACCCGTTTTGAGTGGAGTTGAAATCTATGGTTGTTTGATATCTTCTAAATCTCAAGTCTATCCGTCTTGAGCGGGCCTGGTCACTAAAGGTGATAAGTCTCGTGATCCCTGCGATTGTTCAAGAAAGCAATGCTGTGGGCTATGATAGTCTCTCAGAACCCGCGTTTAGGTTTCTCACGTCGACTTACAGATCGTTTCAGTAGCGTTCCGCGACCAAGCATCGAAAAGAACTCGGACGCGCAGTAGCTCGTAGCGGGACATCTTGTCGACTTCCTTCTCTCGACACAGACAACGGTTTAGGAGTCGTGATCCGCAAAACAGCTGCCTTAAAGCGAAAAGAGGATCTTAAACACTGTTTATCGTACATATAAGCATGTTGAATGCCATAGAGCACCTGCTGGCTACCTAGCAATACTCCGAGATGTTTATGAGTCTGCTCTCTTACCTGGGACAAGAAAGACGATAATTCGGCTTCTATGATGACGGAAAGACTTGTTGATTGTGTCTACTTCGATATGTTAAAAAATGACGTAACTTCCCTGGTTCAAGTATTCCCCAAGGGCTGTGGCGAGGTTAGGGTGTTGTTGTTGTTGTTGTTGTTGTTGTTATTGTGTTTAACGCCGTGGCGGCAAAGGCGCTGCCGCCCTTGCGGCCGACCTCCCGAGGGGTATATGGCGTGGAGGGCCGTAGGCTCGAGCTATATACTCTATAGTACACGCCTCTTCCTAACGTCCTCCAAATCTTGCCCGTGGGCTACTGTCTGTTCTATCCGTCCCTAGTTCCCGCTGATGCCCTAGTTCCGTTGTTACCGTCTGTCCCTCTAAGAGGAGAAATTCGTTAGTCGGGCCTAGGTCAAGACCTAGTCCTTAGTACCGCGGGCAGATCTTCTGAAAGAATTCTGTCACGCGGAGAAAGGCCTGGAAGCCAATAGGATCATTAACGAGGTTAGGGTGGACGATGTGGTGGATAGGATTTAGATTGCCCAGCTGAGTTAAGCATGAGACTGTGACCGTTCAACTCTTGCGATGCTGGACAGGGTCCATGCTAGCGTCAGTACCAGTAATTTTACAAGGGTATTCCAGTGAATGTGCTTTGTCAATCAACAGAAGGCTCTGTAGGCAAGAGGAGAACGTGTCGCCTCTGAAAGGAGAGGAATTGGCACACTGTCTAGATCCCGATATTCTCAAGAAAGGCACTCGCTATTAAATGCCATTTATAACCTTTCATAGAGCTCTAGTCTTTTTCTACCTTGTTTCTTGATGTCAGGCCCATCCCAGTACACTCGTTACAATGATTATCACACTATACCTATAAAATAATAGTTATAATTTTATATAGTTACTCTCTTTACATTTATCAACCTCTTTTATATACGCTTAACTACCCCTATATTCATATATTCTTGCTTCTATATGAGTATTCACCATTTAATACTCTTGTATAAGAGTCTTATCACTTACCTCTTAAAGCTATCGTGCAAGAAAAACTAAATAATATTAAATTAATAGCGGCCCTTACTTATACCTTTGACTATAATATACTACAAGCTAAAAATCTATAATTACCTCATTGTATATATGAGATTAATATGACGTTATAATAAATATAATAAACAAGGACTAATATAAAGACCCGAAGCTACGTAACGTAAACGTTAAGATATATATATTAGCCGACCGGGCGACGAAGTACCTATACTAACTTCGAAGCAATCATAGACCCAGTAAAGTAGCGGGGCCAAAAGACTGAGGCAGCGGCAAATTTAGGCAGCATTCTAGCGGAGCAGTACCAGATTGTCCGTGTGAGAATTATAGAAAGATACCCCACACTCTGTATCAAATACATTTAAAATATCAAGCCTATCTCGTAGGAGAGCAATTTTTGTACACCTTATCCTTCAAAACATAGAAAACGAGTAGATCAGGTTGGACAATACTCGAGATAAAGACCAAACTCAACTGAACTTGGGTGCATCACTAACAACGTCGCCCGCAATCTTGGAGACTCGCAAGCGTCCGGGTATCCGACAACTCTCCTCGAACCTGACATTATCAACTGACAGTAGAACCGCACAACCAGTGCGTACATGAGCAACAACTCGTGATTGAACTGCCTTCAAGCCTTTTGTTCGAACAACATTTTCAACACCCCAAAACAGACCAAACGCCACGAAACATCAAACCGTATAGAGCCGCCAAATGCCGTCGGGGGCAGACTCGTGATATCGTACTCCGAAACGAAAGCAGCCATTCGGCTTCAAGTGAGCGACAATTCGCTTATATAGAGGGCAGTTACGGCCAATACAGGCCTGCTCACGACGCATATTGATTCTGCCATCGCAGCAGATCTCGCGTGAGGGCATCCATCATCTCCACACAATTCAATGCTTTAAAATCTTTCGACTCGGGCCCATTCCCGTCTGTTGCCGCAGTGCCGATAGGCGAGTTCTTTGCTATTGCGGAGTCGCCGTTGACGCTAATCTTTGGCGCATCTGGCGCAGCCGTTGCGCGAGGACTTTGTTGTTGGGAGCTGTTTTGGCTGCTCCTAGATCCCGGTAGTGCTTCGCCAGCCAATTCCACTTGTGTTTTGGAAATGAAGTCGAGGAACGCCGAAACCCTGCGTTTCATGTCGTTCATTGATACTTTGCTGTGGGCACTGTTTGCCTTTGTCCGGGTGTGCTTGGGATGATCGGAGTGGGAATGCCTGCTGGTACCAGCGCCAGCATGGTCGTCGTGATTCCGGCCGATGTCTCTAGACATTGACCTTGCCGGTGTGTCTTCGTTGTCGTCGCGGTCTTTCGTGTATTGGTTTCGACCCTTGCCTCTCTTCTGGTTGTTACGACTTGTCTTCTTGTGTGAGCTTCCGACCGGTACCTGATTCGCAGGCGGGGTATCTGGGGTCGGGGCAGAGGACGGGGGCGCCTCAACAGGCACCACAGGCTCGGTGGTCGGTTTGACAGCAGGCCGAGCTGTCGCAAGGGAGACCTCTTCTGGCGGATCCGATTCTGCGCCCACGTGAGCTTCAGATTCCTTACCCGGATTTACAGGAGTCGTACCCTCAGCTCTCCTGCGATCTGCACGACCCTTCCGCCGATTGGCTGCTTCCGCCCGCTGGCGGTCGCGCTCTTCACGGTCCGACTTTTCACGTTGTGTACGTGTACCGCGGGGCTTCTTGGGTTGGCCATTCCGACCGTTGTTTTCCTCGTCTGTGTCATCTTCAATGGCTTCGGTCTTCTCCGGAGGCGGCGACATCGATGGCGAGCTCGTACGCTGCCTCTTGAGGCTTGCCGAGTTCCTACAACTATTAGCGGGGGGTAGCTGAGTGAACTGTTCTTGACTCACTCAATGCTGTCGCTGCGACCTCGCTTCGTTCGTCTTGAGGTAGTCTCCGTAGGTTCCGAAACGGTCTCTTCTTTACTGGCCTCGATGGCCCGTCGCAATTGTTCATCCTCGTCGTATGCGGCATCCCGGCTGTTCATTGTCGACCTCCGCTTTGAGGCCTGGGTGGCAGATGAAGCGCGGCCCCCATTCCTGCCCCCTTCCTTGGGCGACCTGGTGCCATCCTTGACCAAGGATGCGGCTCGGGACGTTGCGCGCGATGGTCGATTGAGAGGCAAATAGTTCGAGTATCGTTGTCTGTAGGAGTAGAAAGGTTAGCAATGTCAAAGTACTAGAGACGTCGTCGATCGGGTCTCTCCGTATTCAGTTCTGTGTTCTCCGATGACCTTGCCGCCGACCGACGCTTTCCAGTCAATGGCGAGCTTGTGGACGACAAGACCCCGGAAGCTTCTGGACAGAACTGTGGATTGCTTACCCGTTGGCTGCTGCGTGAATTTTGTGTAAATCTTTGCGACAATTCTCGCAAAAGTACTCATCGGGAGAGCTCTCCTCGGTAAAAATGCCGACGCAGGCACCATGTTGCCAGACTTTGCAGACGTCGCACTGGACGAAGAGACCAGAGACCTCATCGGACAGCTCGATGCTAGCGAAGAAGTCCGCCTCTGGATTGTGCTTCCCGTGCTTGGAGTCCTCCTCAAAGGGTGGAGGTCCCGGGTATTCGTCGAAACCACAGACACAACGTACGGACTCGTCGTCCTCTTGGACGTCGTCACTGCCAGTGGCCATATCGTAGGGGTCGACACGAGGCTTGTCGCGAGCGTCTTCTTGGGCGCGGGTTCGGCGCCGCGAGGGGAGAGCGTCCTCAAGGTCTTCGGGTGGCTCCGAGGAGAGCGAGGCGCTCGGGGTGGACTTGGCGGAAGAGGTCTTGTTGAGGGATCTGGTCGTTCGCTCGCCGCGACTCGAAAGACTCGATGTGGTCGAGGATTGCTGTGATTGAGAGACTGTGTTGCCTCGGGCTCGTGAAGAACGTCGAGGGGAGGGTGGTGCCATTGAGGTAGCGTAGGAGGACGGCGGAGAGAGGAGGAGGACGAGGAAGAGTTCGGAAGAGCGAGGAGGAGGGGAGGAAGAGTCGGCGGCGTGTGAGTGACGCAGTACAGGATGTCGCAGTCGCAAGGGTGAAGCCAGAAGGCAGAGAGTAGAGTTGGGATGTCGGGGCGAGGGGAAAGGTTGGTAAGGTGAGGTAACGAGAGTGTGGGCAGAGAGCAGGTCGGGTTGGTTGTTGTGGTTGTAGTGAGAGGGCAGTCGTGCGAGCGAGAGAGTAGCAAGAAATGGATGGGCGCGACTCGCAGTTCTGGCTAGTGAGAAGGGAGGACTCTGGTACCCCAGCAAGACTTTTGAAGGAATCGAACAGTTCGCATATCTGACAATCGAGTACAAGGTAGATTCATGTCGTGACGGGTCGGTAATGTGTAGAAGAGGAGAGAGAGGAGCCGGCGTGGGGAGGTGGAAAAGGTCAGAGAAAGAGTGCGCCGTGGGTAGAATGGTTCTCTGCTCTGGGTGAAGGAAACCGACAGGCGAGTGGACTGGAGCAGCAGCACCGCACTTCTTTCGGGCTTGTAAAGTGTGGTGCGGCGCCTCTTTGGCTCTGGCGTGCAGTGCAGGAGCTGCCACTGCCCACTGCCCTCCGAGCAACGCACCCAGGGAAAAGAGCAGGGCAGCTTTGCGGGGCTGGCGGCCAGGTGCTGCCAATGGGTTACGGTCTACCTTACACCAATGGCTTCACAGGTGATTGTGCTGCATAAGTCGCTGCACAAAAGGAGAAAGGAAGGGATCCCGGAGCGGAAGTGGGATGGGAATTGTGTTGTGCGTCTTGTGCTGTGCTGCCGTCGGAAAAACCCAGTCGATGACAGTCTGTGTACTAGCGACTTTGGACGGCACTGTGTTTCTCCCACAAATTGCCCTCCAAAAAGGCAGAAAATGGGAGTACCTGGGACTAGTCAATCGAGCAACATCAGCCATTTTCTTCCGAGCCCGCCGCCTTCATTGCATCTCTCGAGCACGCTGCACAGGTCCCCCCCCCCCCGCCCAAAGCTACAGTCCATGACTTTCCCCTGCCAACAGTGCTCGTCTAATCTCGAAGCCCAATTTACCACCCGCTTTCCCGCTGTCTCTCCAATATCTGCATCCTGCAGCGAGTCACTTTTATGCACAGCACACAGTGTGTGCATCTCTTCCCTTTCCACTTCCCATTTCAATCTAACCCTTCCGTGCTCCCTCGCTCCCTCGTCACTTTTGCCTGTCCGCTTTGAGCTTTGGAATCTGGAGCCATAAGGTAATTACCTGCCCCCTCCAAAGGCCCCAACCTCCCACCCCAGGCAGTCCATCCGCAGCGGAGCCCTGGCTTGCTTATCTAATGCGTTTCGACCGGCCCTTGTTGACCTACGTCTCCTAATCACACACCAGACATTATCAAATGCTGTCATTAGCAATCAAAGCTGGGGAATTCGATACCAACCTTGACTTTCCCACACTCCGTCCAGAGCTCGACTAAACTTGCCGTCGCCTTTGCGTTTTACCTGAACGTCGTCTTGCGCCTGACTGCACACTCTGCTTCTTTTAGCTCCTGTGTGCCCAAAGTCGAACACGGAGCAAACCCGGCCGAATTCTGGTGGACCGAGTTGGTATGCCCGCTCCCCTCTTCTGGCGAACAAGTAGAGGTCCGCTCGTACCTCACCTGAGCTTCGTTGCGCTGCGCTCCCTTGATTTGTTCAAGGGTAGGAGGAAATTATCGATCGGACCTGGTTGAACGTGCAGCATGTGTTTGTCTGGCTTGTCGTTGGGCCAGCTATCTATTGCGGACATACGCTGATGGTTGGGCAAACTCAGGAATCAAGGGTTACGAGCTCCTCCCGCATTTAATACGGATCCATACCCCCCCCTTCCTCGCGAACCTCCCAACCCACCGAACGAGAGCCTTTTTTGCTCCAGCAACACCAACACGATCCCCCGTCGCACTGCTGGCAGCCTCAAGCTTCGTAACGTGAATCGCCCTGTCCGCGTTGGCCTGCCTTGCATGGCTTGTAGCATGAGGTGTTATGGGTATGCGTCGCTCTTCTCCAAGTTCAACTCCCGCCACCACCTTGCCATATCCACCTTCTCGACCACTGCTTTCGAAGGATGCTGCCACTATAGTCCTCCGCCGAATGTCAGGCGCTGCTGAATCGGCGCTCGAGACTTTGGAGCTGGCTGTGGCGGCCGACTGCACAGGTCATGCGCCTTTGAAACTCACCGGCCTGAGGCTTTATCATTCGACCGAGAAGCTTGCTAACCTCGATGGTTCTTATGCGGAAGCAGGTCATAATCGAACAATGTCTCCCGAAAGCGTCTCCTCTCTATTCCCCCAGAGGCCGATTCGTCCCTTGCCGAAACGTCGCTTGAGGGAACGCCTCTCTCCTGAGGTGGCGGACTCCATCGAGTACCCCCCTGCGAACCACAACAGTAGCCCTCTGTTCTACTACCCAAATATTGTGCGAGATGAGATGCCCTTGAGGACAGGAGGCTTGAATGGTGCGAGTCGAGGCAGTGGAGGGTACGGGGGAGCACCTCGAGGGACCCCGGCGATTGGAGAGAGTGACGAGGAGGAATTGGCGCTGAGCAGCAGCAAAGTTGTTCGGCGCTCGCATCCAGAGATCCTTAACCGCGTCTCAACGAAGCCTCCGAAACCGGAACACTTCAAGCACCCCAGCCCTCAGCCGCCTCCTTCGACAACATCCTCAGCAGATGGATACGAATCGTTCGAGAACACCAACAACAAGAAGAAAAGGAAGATTCCGACTGCCGGAGACTCGTCGCTATCTGGTGTACATTCCCTGGGTGACATCAACTCTATAGGTGTATCAACAGTGATGTCTCCGTCAAACGACCACGGTGACTTCGCTGGATCAATATCGCCGTCATACTACGGGGCTGGAAGCTTTGTTGGAAACAACCAAGGTATCTCAGGACCGGGAAGAGGCAGATTCGGAAGATCAAGAAATGGCAGAAGTCCTCTCAGGGCTTTATGCGACGCAACAAACAACTGGGTGGGCAGGGGAGCGAAGATCCGGCCTCCTCAATGGGCCACGCCAAGTAAGTTCCCCATGTGTCTAGGACAAAATCAGATGGGAGAGGCAGAAGAAGTCGAATAGGATGCTGCAGTGCTTGATGGCAGTGGCGATTGCTGCTGGATGGAAAGAAAGGCAGCTGCTGCACCTCATAGCAGGTTGCTCCTGCACCCTTTGATTCCAAACGCAGGCATCCACGCCATTAGCTACAAACAGTGGCCCCTTTGCTTCCTCACCTCAACTTTCTCTCCAGCAATCACAGCATCCTCCATTTTCGCGTATTTATCACAGCTAGCTGCTTTCTTGGGATACGCCGCTAATTCCTACACTTACAGACGAAAATCCCGGCATCATTTCCAGTGCCATCGCTAATGCAGAAAAGGCTCCTTCGGCTCCCGGCCAGGAAAACGTGAGCCTTCTTCATCAGCAATCCTCCAGCGTCAAATCTAGCCCTACTGCCACTCAGTTCACTTTCACTTGCGATTCCCCAGTTCCAAAGCCTCACTGGCCTGGAACTGATCCTGCGATATCCCATCCCGGATACCCCAGACAAGCCAGACACGCCTCGATGGCGACACAGACTGCGCCAGACGCCGCCGGCACGGAGACTGGCTCAGGCGATCCTGCGCCTGCTGGCAAAAAAGCTCCCCGGCCCATGTCGAAGAAGAAGCGCCGTCAGCTTGCCGAGAAGGAACTGCGTAACGCAGCCAAGTCACGTCGTCAGGAAGCCGAAGAGAGATACTACAAAAATCCACCCAAGCTTGAAGATATGTGGATTTGCGAATTTTGCGAGTACGAGAGAATCTTTGGCTCGCCTCCTTACGCCTTGATTCGGCAATACGAGATCAAGGACAAGAAAGCCCGCGAAAAGGATGAAGAGCGCAAGCGGCTTTTGGAGAAGGCCAAAACCAAGGGCAGGAAGGCCAGGAAGCAAGCCAAGTCGCCTGCCAAGACGGCATCATCTCAGAACCACGCCGAGAGCCAAATCACTCAAGCTTCTGTGGGCCCTGACGAGAGCAACTCGAGTCCTGGCGATGACTATCTCGACGACTATCCGAACGGCAACTATCACAACGACGAAGATTTTGAAGATACATACTCTCAAGACGATCCGCCAATGTTGCTCAGCGACGATCCAGATCAAGAGTGTACTTGCCCACATACAACCTGCAGTGATTGCGGCGGAGACCAGAATGAGGTGGATGATCCTGGCGAGGCAGTTGACTGAGGAGGTCCACTCGCAGGCTTCCTGGGGTGCACAGCACTGTGATTTTGGGTACCGCCTATGGTCACCTTCGCTTACCCATACTTCAATATATCCGTTATCGCATCGATCCGACAACACAGCATTGGCCTTACAGGTCTCAGTGTTGGAGGCTGGTCATTGCCTGGTTCGCAGGTGAAGGAAACACCAACACACTTGGACATTGTTTGATGATATTGGACGTATCATGACCCACCAAGTTGGGGTTTGGATAAAGGCCCTTTTCAACTACGGATTGGAACATGACCTCGTCATCAACAGGATTCTATCATCGGCCAGCACCATTGTCGGCAATGGAAGTTGGCAACAACCGAAAAACCAAAAAAAAAAAAAAAAAAAAAAAAAATAATATTTTTAGGCAATACTCGGCTCAGAGAGTTTGAGTTCTATGCCATGATGATGGAATGCACCACGCGTTGCCCATGTGTTCGAAGAGAACACTCGGCAATGAATCAAGCTCTTGCTGCGGTCCTTAGGGAAAGCTTTTGAGGGAGGCTTGGAACTTTAATCAAGGGGCAGGGATGGATATCGGTTCAGCCAGGTCTAGACTTTTGAGGCTCGAGAGAGGGAGAAGACAGGGTGTCGAGTGTCTTGTAGAGGTTACTTGTCAAAGATGGATACACGCAGGCCTTACCCCCAGACTACAACAAGTCGTCCTCAGCAGAATTGACCACCCTTACCCGATGTTGCTTCTATTGTACGTGATTTCTCTACAGAATGCTGGTCACAGGTATCTTTGATAGACCTCCACTACCTTAATTGTAAGGTGCCTGGTAAAGACCCGTAGCTAGATGCACCTACCAAGTATGACGTCACGGACTGTTGTACTGACTAAGGTGGCATGGAGCGGTAGGTCTAGCCTCCTCCATCGGGACCCTACGAAGCTAACGACTCATTTACAGAATATTGCCTTATTAAGCGGGCTCCTTCAGACTATGTCCCCGTCATTGTTCGGAGTTTTCCAGTTCCTGCTTGTCCGCCTCACTCATACCGCTTGAACAGCAGCTTGCTGTTTGACTTTCCTCACGAGCCACGGAAAGTGAGTTAGTGAGATGGGAGAAAATCAAGTAGGGACTTGGAGTCTGTGTTGTAAAATGATCGCCTTGTCCTTTGGCTCCTACATATTTAGAAGTGAGGTAGGAATTAGAACAGAGATGGCTTGGCCTACCGGCGGAGGTCGCAGCGTAAAGACCGACTTCGGCACTACCGTAGGCTCTGACCGCGCTATCCGCTCGGGAATGCTTGGGCTTCCGGGGGACTTGTGATGTTTGGGAGACAGCTATAAGGAAATTGGGGAGATTTCCGTTTCTTCCGATTGACTGTGTGTTGTGTGGCCGATGATTGCGGCTTGGGGGAGCATGCATGGGCCTTGGAGGTTGATGATGTGTTTTGGGGGGTTCATGGTGGGTGTTATTGGGGTCGTCGGAGGGGCACTCTCCCCGGAGAGTCACTCCGGATCGCGATGTTGCGAATGTATTAATCTATCGCAAAGCCTCAATCTACGCGGCCCGTCCAGGAAAAGAGAGAGCAGAACAGACAGATCTGAGATCAAGCTTCTCACCATCCGCTAGAGCCGTTCCGCGCAAGCCGTTGGCGGGTTACGCCGGAGAGCTTCCAAATCATAATACCTACGGAGCAGAGAGAGGGAAACAGAGACTGGCAAGACTGGACAGTGGAAAAGCTTCGCTGTCAGTCGGGCCAGGCCTGAAACAACCCTGTCCCATCCACCATCCCACCACCCACCACAGCAAGCCCCAGGTGCCAGGGCCCCAGGCCAAAAGGTTCTGCGAGACGTCGATCAACTGCTCCACATGAGGTTCGGCACTCTGGAACTTTGACGTATCCGTCGGTGGGTTGTACTCATGTCGGGTACTTTGTACACCCCCAGGTGGTGGTGGTGGCACTTTCCTGCCGTTGGCTGAGCCGCCTCGCATGCGAATCATGCCTTATGAGAGGGAAGGGCTTTGGGAGTGAAAGAAAAGAAGACCGGCTCCTCGGTTGGCTGCCGTGGCTGCTTCACCAAGGTCCTAAACAGCCGAGACTCGATTAGTTCATTCGGTAGGACTTGTCCCTTCAAAGACATGAGACCTCTAGATTTCTCAGACACGACGGATGGATCATCGGGGGGTAGAGTGTAGACAAGGGGGGAACAATGGAAACGGGAGGATGTTGCGGATTGATGCGTGTTCCTTGAGCCATTGCTACACTAAGCGATATCTTGCGCGATATCTCTGTACGTATAGGATACAGGTGACAAGACAGTCTCGACTATGTCTGTGTGTTCTGTTGTGTCTTGATGACGACGGAATTGTTAACCAACCCCCAAGCAGCATCTTGGGCCGAAGTTTTCTTCCTTTGGTCTTGTCTTTTCTCGGATGGGAGTGGACCAATGCCTGTGAGACACAGGGTGCCAGGTCATCGAAGCTGTCACAAAAACCTCGCAGTAGATCACCTCACAGATCAGGTAGCCAGCACCAGTGAGCGAGGGAGTTGCCAGCAAGTTGGCCGTAGTAACAAGCAACACCTAAGCTCCCAACCCAGCTACATGCTGCAGTTGCATGCTGCCCAGCGCCATGCCAGCTCGACATGGGCATTGGGATTTTTAGCAGCAGGGCCCGTCGGATTGGCACCCTCTTGCTTTGAGACACTGGGCCAGACCCGGCATGGCGTTGTCCCAAAACAGAAAGGCGGCAGAGCCGAAACAAGGGTGATTCCAGTAGAAAGAAGAAGCCTCCAGCCAGCAGCGGTAAGGTGCAGGTCGCTCGCCGCCTTTGCATTGCATTTCGCTGTCAATCTGTGTCCATACTGCGTAAGGTAGTGGATAATGAATGTACTTCTGAATACCTATGTATCCGTAGGTGGACAGGAATGGAATGGGAGGGGAAAAAAGTGAAATGAAAGCAGCGCACAGAGCAGGGGCCTCTCTCCCCACCCCCCATCGTGGCTGAATTCCGACTCACCTCTTCCGTCATCATCCCATCGCATCCCGTCCCATCCACGTCCCTCTAATCCACCACTTCTCCCACCCCAGCTCCTCCATTTTCCTTCCCCCAGGGATATCACCACTCGTCCACCAACACCGACACCACCACCTTGAGCCCTCTGTCGCTTGGCCTCCCCAGGACAAACTCCAACTCTCCAAAGTCATCCAAGCCGCCCCCCTTCCCCCCCACACCCAGTGGACTTTGTTCCTTAGTCTTCACTTTTACTTACTTTTCTTCCTGCGCTTCCCTATCTTCTCCTTCACCTTTAATTCCATGCAACTTGCTACGAAACCATCTCAGGCCATGCGCCGTTGATCGATATTCCCGAACCCAAAGCAAACATGTTTGGAGGTTCGAGAAGGCACCGTCAGGCCAATCAGGTATGTCGTCATTATGCCGACTGATGCTTTTTCTGCCTATAGTTTCTCACCGCACCGGCTTGCTGCATGTTTGTTCTTCACCACCAAGAGCACTCTCACTCTCCCATGCGATTTGCGCTGCCTTCGTTCCTGGAGTCTGTGGTTCACAACTGACCCTGTTGCCGTCTAGCCATTGACCGCCGCAACCGCAAATCCTAATGCTGCTACGGCAGCTGCCTCAGCCTTTGCGCGACGCGCATCCAGCTCGTCTCTGTCATCTGCTGCCGCCGCCGCTGCCTTGCGATCGCGACCTACAACACCCATCAATGTCGCCGAAGTACAGACAAAGCGGACACAAAGGCGCAGTCGATCGGTCTCGTCGCAGCGAAGCCAGGACACTCAAAGGGACCTACACCGATCGCCTAGCCAGAACTCCATGACCGAACGGACCTTCCGCTCACCTTCACCACACCGAACACCGATAGCTGCTGCCCCCGATGCGCCACCAGTCCCGAATATCCCGGACGACATGCGATCCATCACGAGCCAGAGCTCTTCCCACAAGAGGTCAACGAGCCTACAGATGCAGCCGTTCCGCGTAGCGAGTCAGAAGAAACAAGACGGCGCCGGATCGTGGTTTGGGGCCGCGCACGAGGGCAATTTGGCCAACGTGAGAACGTCGGATGCCCCAATGCGCGTCGCCTCTCCAGAGTCTCGCCCGGGAGCTGTAAGCCCAACTTCTTCTATAAACTTTTCATATCCGAGGGTGCCAGGCGCATCGCCCCCGGCATCACCAACCATCGAGAGCATGTCAATGACAAGTAGCCAGCGATTTGTCTCACCCCGCCGATCAGAGTCAGCAGCGTCGCGCCACACGACGGCGTCAGATACTCAGTCACTCGTGTATGATCCCAATTCGAGGAGGATGGTTCCTAGAGTGAGTCTGCTGGTAAGCGAACAGAAAGTTCGGGATGCTGCTGAGAAGCCCGTCAAGAAGTCAAAACACCAGCAAGGTTTGTCCAGAAGTGGTTCCCACTTGGCCAAAGGTACGATGGGGAGAGCGCAAGGCACTGCGGTCGCAGCTGAAGAGCCCACGCGTGCAAGTGCGTCTACCCCTGCATCGACACCAGCACCGAAGCAACAATCACAAGTTCGGGTTCCCACCGGTGCTCCCGAGCAACAAAGTCAACCTCAAACTGAGGAGACTGTACCGCCGAAGACTGTACCGACGCATCACCAGCAACCGCCTCCAGCACCTGTCGTAACCATCAAACAGCTTTCTCAACGTGAAACAGAAACCGCTCACACGCAACCGGCATCTAACCCCGAGGTAGAGCAGCCGGTTGTGCAGGATGTACGTAAGAGTGATGGTGCCACGATTCTGCCGCATTCGGAACCTCGCCAAGGCGCGCCCAAATTAGGAAGGAAACCTTCTATAGTACAGGAGGAATCCGAGGACGATCTGGAGGATTCCGACGAGGACGAAGCCCCACAGCCTCCGGTGCGCCACGATGTTTCTGATGTTCTTGACGCCGTACCTGTGAGGTCTTCAGCGCCCCCGAAGCAACCAACGCTGTCATCCGAAAGCACAGCTGTCGAAGCTCCAGCACAGACGTCGTCCCAAAGGCAACCTAGTCCTTCACAGCTTAAGCAGCATGGCAGTATCAGGAACGGACGTGCTCACTCGAGCAGTCCTGCAAGATCAGCACGCTTTGCATTAGGCGCAGATCAATTAGCCATCAGGCACGAGCCTCCTCCTCGATCCGTCTCGCCTCGAAAGTCCGCCATGAAACATTCAATTAGCCCATCCCGCGGTGCCTCACCGTCAGATGAGGGCTCTGAAGCGTCGGGGCCAAGCCGGTTTGGCAGCGAGGTCACCGCAGTGGAGGCGCCGGTGCCACGCAAAAAGAGTGTACGGGTCAGCTTTGACGATGAGAACACCAAGGTCGTAGGACAATCCGCTGCAAAGCCGGAGCTGGATTCACCTCTTCCCTTGAGTCCTCAAAACACGAAACGACATTGGTACAACCACCTGGGCCGAAGCCGAAAGAAAGATGCGGTTGCCCTGGATGAAGACGAAGTCATGCAACCACGACCCGCCTTGCCCACATTCGGCAGTGTCCGTGAGAAGATGCCGCGGGACAGTGAGGAGGAGCGGCCACTCGTACGGCCCACTGAATCACCGACGACATCTGGCCCAGATACCCCGGAACGCACACCGGACCGGTCGATCCCACTTGGGCAGTCCAACGACCACAATGTTGGCTCGATTCTCCATCTTCAGGAGCAGACGGCTAGAAACCCTGCAAACATATCGAGATTCAGAGAGCCATTGCCGCCCGTGGTTACGTCGATGGAAGGTAGTGGCTATTATTCGCCCAGCAGCACGAGTTCGGAAGATGAAGACGAGGCGGAAGTTTTCCAGGACTCAGAGGTTATCCAGGAGCCCGCGCCAACCTTGCCTCCTGCGCAAGTCAAGGAGGAAATCATTGCCGACCATCCTGAATTGGTCGACCAGCCGCAATATTCGACAGGCCCCGTTCACGAGAATAACATTGAACGGCAAGAGGATTACCTCCCTTCTATCTCCGTTATTCAACCGACACCAACTCCCAGGGAGACAGTCAGCAACGACCCAGCCAGTCTGTCAGGTCCAAGCTACTTTGATGTTCCGGGAGGTTTCCCGAGCGATGACAGCGAGGACAACGGTCCGCAAACCCGCGCTGTGCCTACCACAGATGTGACGAAGCATGATCAGCCGACATCGACGGCAGTTTCCAACGGCGCCGCCAAATCTTCCGCAATTGCCGTTCCCCAATCCATTCCCACCGATGAATCTGCGTCCGAAGGCGATAGCATCTACAGTGACGCATACGAAGACCTCTCAGATATCGACGGAGACGGTTTCATGTCTCTCGACGCCGTTGTCGCATCACCCGTTTCCGACAAGGTTTCTCAGAAGCTCTACAAGAAGGCTCTAGCAGATTCCCAAAAGGGGACTGCTCACGACGCTGATGTCTCAGGAACGCACTATGCGCCGGACGTTTCGCAGTTGTCAAATGGCTCGCAGCAACCAGAGGATGAGTGGGAGAAGGCCAAGCTCTACTGGAAAGGATTGACAAGTGACAAGCGGAAACAACTCGAGCAAGAGGCGTTGGAGGAAGCCGGGGCCGAAGGCGACCTCGAAGAGGTTGGCCAGCCCGTGAAGCCCAAGAGGAAGAAGTCTGTTCGCAAGAGCGACCCTGTCGAACAACAGCAGGCTTCCACCAACCCAGAACGCGTTTACCAAATCCAGTCTGGAACTAGAGCCGCCGATGAAGAGGACCAAGCAGAGCCGCCAGTCGCTATTCGGAAGACTATGCGAGGACGGCAGGCTCAAGAGGCAGCACCAGCTAATGGGAGACTCCAGAAGACAATGCGTGGTGCACCTACACAGCCGTCTGCGGCTACAAACTCCGGTATGCGAAAGTCGATGCGATCGGACATTCAAGCTCCTCAAGGCTCTCACCAAACACAAGCTGCGGCTCCTGGAGGCATGAGGAAGTCTATGAGACAGAATGGCTCGTCTCAATCAGGGGCTGTTCCCCAGCAAAGGGCAGCCCCCGTAACTTTGACTAGCCAGGACACTCGTTCTAAGCACCTCTCCATGGACAGCACAATGTCGAGCGTTGAGATGGCGAAAGCCATGCAAGCAGCGATGCAGTCGACACCCCGTCGACGAGGATCCGATTCCAGCGAGACCAGTTTTCGACGGTCTCGGCCAAAGCAGGAAGGATTTGGCTTCCGAAAATCGATGCGATCCAATGGGGAGGCCGAGCAGGCGGCGGCCGGTAGGAACTCGCGCTTCAGCCTCCGGTCAATGTCTCCACCCGCCTCGCCGTCTCAGCCACCGATTAGCATGGGCAACCGTACAACTATGCGAGGCACGCTGCGAAGTGATTCGAGTGATGGAAGCACGCGTCGCATGCGCCTACCGTCTTTCGGCAAGTCATCTTCCAAAAAGGTGACGGGAAACCCGGCGAAACCGGGGAAGAGCCGCTTTGGCGACTCGAGCGACGAAGACGATGCTGGGCCCTCTGGATTCCGCAGCCGATTTGTCGACTCTAGCGACGAAGATGAAAAGACAGCGCCTGCATCCGCACCGCACAACGTGCCGAAGAGCATGCGCGCATCAAGCTCCGCTGCAGCGGCTGCAATGAAGGTCCCTTCTCCTCGATACGACGAAAAGGCAGAAGATTCTCCGGACCTGCCTGACAGTAGCGACGAGGAGGCGCCGCCGCTGCCGGTTCTGCAAAAGCCTAAACTATCTCCGAGAAAGGTCTCTGGCGCTAGCGGCCGCCTGGTGAAGTCTCAAACGGACGGTCATGGCTTGCCGTCCTCGGGGTCTCCTCGTGGAGGGCTTATGGAGTCATCCACGGCTCCTGTCGTCAACACCCGACCAAACCACGAACGCAGAGGCAGCTTCCTCTCTATTCTTCGGCGCAGAAAGGACTCTGATGCCGGGAAGATCTCTCGGCCCGCCGCCGGCGAGAGCGGCGCCAGGATGGACACGAAGCTGGAGCGCAGCGCCTCGGAGATCTCGGCTCTCCGTGGCACAAACGGGTCGAAGCTCCAGAAGCTACCCATGGAGAACTGGCCTCTCGTTGAGGAGAACTTTGACGATGAGAAGCGCCCGATGACGGCTGATAACAACAAGCCCGTGGACGCGTCCAGGCCGACGTTTATGAAGCGCCGGAGCACCAACCAGGTACTTACCTCGGGGTATCAAGAAGACCAAGAGAGCGTCCTGCTGGACTCCTCGGGCAAGAAGAAGAAGAAGTTTGGCACGCTCAGGCGCATGTTCAAGCTTGATGACTAGTCGTCCGGGGTATGCTGTTAAGTCGGCCTCCCCTACGCTACTTACTTATAGTGGCCATCACATCACACCGGCCATCATTTTCGAATTTGTGATTTTCCTCTTTTTTGGGCATACGACACCCACGACCCGCATTACAACGGAGTCGCCCGGCAAACTTACCTTTACTTAATACGGCGCAGTCGTCCACTTCAAGAGGCGTACTGGCTTTCTCACTCGTTTTCTACATCCAAAACCCACAAGTGGGAGCGGGCGTTTTGAAGGAGGCTTCTGGCGTAGACACATGTGCAAAGGAGTCGACTAACTGCTACTTCCATACCACAACACACGCATGTTACAACACATACACTTAAAACAAGGCTTTACGTTTCTTTACCTTTTTTTTGTACGTTTATGAACAGTACCGCTTTATGAGAGGCGAACTCTGGTTTCAGGGAACGGGAAAGCACGATATGGGATACAGGAGTATCACACACCAATGGGAAGTCCTCACTGAACCCCTTGGAGGACAATGCAAGGTGGTGGAGAGAATGGGATATATATACAAGCATCAGGACTTTTATCTTTTGTTACCTTTCTGTCATTATGATACCAAACAATAACTACGGGGTATTGTTCGAATGCAAACATTGTGTTTCTCTTATTGAAACCATTTCATCTTTTGGTGGCGATGAATGTGTATTTCATCCGGCTCACTGTGATGAGGTGTGTGATATGACCCCTTTCGATCTGATGCCGACTTAATCTAGGCGGAATGAAGTCAGATCAACGGCACCTCAACCGTGGAATCTAACAACCGAGGCTAGTTGACGGTGACGCATCTTCAACACGTACTAACGGGGTTTGTTCAATTCTTTGAGTAAGTATCTCGATAAGTGTGAGGAGAGTTTTAGGCCAGGCTTCTCTTAGAATCACCTTCACTGGGATACGGAAAGATGCGTCCTAGCTTCCTGGATGTGATGGTGAGTCCCCACAGCACTTGATGTCTTCTTGTCCAGGTTGTATTTTCTTCCTCCTTTTCTCCCAACTACACTCAGCCTAGAACATTTCCAAACGAGCAGAAAGACTAGGAGAAGAAGGTAGAGAACCGTTTTGCAGCAATACCGTCTAGACGGCAGTTGACCACATGGTAAAAAGCCATTGGTCCAAGTTTTCCCCCCTTTCCAGTTTCTATGCTCGTTGGGGTCAGTCTGCTGCTTCCTTTCCTCCGGGGTCCAAGCGGAAGAAGGACTGAGGACTGTGCCAGAGCTCACACCCTCCCTTCCACGATGCCTCGGCCACGGAGGATTGCAACGTCAAAGTCTCGAGCGAGGTACATCTTTCAATCCTACAGGTGCCCTCCATCTCCTCAGCTATAGAGTGTAGACTTCAGGGGGTCTCTCCGCCCCGCCCACTACTCAGCTGACAAACAGCCTGAGAATATCGGGAGAGAACGAGAGCTTCGGGTGGACAGTGAGAGCTTTGGGAGAGAGAGCCCATCTGTCAAGATCCAGCCCACAAGACAAGCAGAGCATCATTCGAGAAGCCGAGGATGCGGAGCAACTTGCTCGGCTCCTCCACCTCCTTCCCGCTTCCCGAAGAGACTTGCCGATGGCGCGTCGATCCGGAAACGTACATCAGGTACGTGACGGACTCCCTCCTGAGAAAGCCGAGCCCAACGTCCTCAATCAGAGCAGAGACATCCGCAGCTGTCTGAAACCTTGAACTTCCCCATGACAAGAAGGCGTGTTCTTGACAGACGCGATAGAAAACGGTCTGTCATCAACGGCCGATTCGTAGGGGGGGGGGCCGCGCTCGCGGAAGAGAGAGAGAGAGAGAGAGAGAGAGAGAGAGAGAGAGAGAGAAGTTCCGGTTTGCTGCGCACAATAGCATTGTACCATTTCCCATTCCCCCTAAACCCCCGTCCGTCCCCCCTATCAGACGAGTGCTTCGAGAAGAAATCCAAACAACGTCATGGCGGGACAATACCCCAGAGTCCAAGCGGGCCTTGACGACTCATGGCTCAAACCCCCCTCATCGGTGTAGTAGCTTTACAGTCGGTGAGTGGCTTCGGAAGTAGTCATTGGCGTATTGATTCAAACCATCGTCCCACTCAACTACACGTCGTTGAATGGGAGCTCGCCTGACTGTGTACTTGACTTGGCTTTTTCATGCCATCGCGGATCATCCGTCGGCCGGGAAAAGGCGGAGAAAGGAGACTATGTGTCCCAACGCTGTGCCTGCATCAGGCGGGCGTGTGGAAATTCGACTTCGTTAGCGTTACGTAGCGCAATGCTACTATTTGACAATGGTGTCAGGAAACTTCGGCTGTTGTCATATTTTACCTCATGCGGTGGTGCAAAAGTTCATCTTTGGCTGGGTCAATGTCTTCCCACGAAACGACCAACATGGGATGGGCTTGCCAGACGAGGAAATGAGGCGACAAAAGAGGTGATCTTCGTCCTCCACCATGATGTCGCGTGGGAGTGAGACGGGAACAGCTTTTCCACTCCCCCGAAAGTAGCAACGGATAGCGGTTGTGTTCGGACTCTTCATCAAGTGATTAGCCAATGGCTCCATGTATTGTTGTTCTGGGGAGGAGCTGTGGTGTCGCAAGGTCGCGGCACCTGGTCACACGACGTGGTTCTCGGATGCTCCCCCGCATTGAATGAGATCAGAAGACCACGGGGACAAGGGGAAGTTGGGGAACGGAACGGGACCGCGAGGTCGGGAAAAGCAAGCTGCCCGGTCCGATATTGGTTCCCCAGACTTTTTTTTGTCTTAGCTACTCAGGCAGCGAGGCGCAATAGGGGCTGCAGAGCGCTTACAACAACAAGAGTCCTTTTGCATATGTAGTCTGGTGATGGAACATTCGCAGAGAGGCCTAAAATGCGGGTAAATGGAGCTCGCTGCAAATTTTTCTTTTGCACTTTTCTTTCCTTTGTCACCTACACACCTTCGATCCTTCGCAAAGATGGACCTTGCGCCGGGAGCCGCCCCAGAGTCCCCGCCAGCTGTCAGACATATCGACTCATGGCTAATGAGAAGGTAGCGAGCGGTGAGAACACCGAGGACTTATCGGTGAACGGTTCGCCTCAGACGTCGAAGAACCATGACTGATACCCTGGGGTTTGGTGCACATTGTCTCGGCCAGCGCGAGGTTTGGACCAGTGGGAGATGCGCCGGCTCGCACGCGACCGAAATGATGGATTGCAGTGGCACCAGACAGCTCCATGGTAACTTTTGCTAGGGATAATCGTCCCTTGTCACTGCCATGGCAGACTGGGATACAGGGTATAGAAAGCCAAGTAAGGCACACCAAATCGAGACGGCGGCCGGAAATCGTCCCAACAAGATGGCAGGCGGGCTTGCTTCGGGATGGAAGGTTGACCGGAAGACGCAGTTGAGACAACAAATCCAGGGCAGTGCTACAGGTACATAGCCCCCAAGTCACCGACACGAGCATGTTCAGCTCCGACCTGAACTGAGGTAGGTATCGTCTCTCTTTCTGCGTGCCTGTCTCAAGCCGTGAGAAGCCGCGACCAGGGAAGATATAAGAGCTCATGTGATATCCGCACGAATGGCTATCGGACTCGGCCGGTTCCTATCTGTCAATTCAGAATTAGAGAACAGGCAATCAACAGGTAGCGCGACTGGCAATTAAGCTGGGCCAGGGCTGGGGCTTGGGTGTGGCAGGTGGATGGCTGCCGGCTCCCAACTCCTAGGGGCGAACACCACCAGAGACGGACCAACTCACCAAGCCAAGGCACACACCAATTTGTTCTAGAACGCCATTTTCTGGGGACGTGGGGGCCGCATCCTTGCTGGGGTTATTTTCGCGGTTTAATCCCGGTGCGATGCGCCAGTGCCCTATTCCTTGGGAGTGTTCGTAGACCGTACTACGTAGGTGTAAGAGAGCTCCATACACAGTAAAGTGACTGCTGCAGGTCTACTCTGTTCGTCACTCAACGTGATGGATTATGGTGGCGAGCTGTGCCCCATGAGTGGTGCCTAGCAGTGAGGGGAGGTCGATCAGATGGCGCCTCGTGAATATCATCTGCCAGTCGCCGAAAACGTGGTTATTGAAGACTGTGTCTGGTACTGTCCATCGTTGCAATGCCGTCCCGACTCCCGATGGCTGTTGTACGGGTATAGTGACCAAGTTGCGCCGTCAGTGCTCGCCGGGGAGCCTCGGTGTATTCGTTGCAGGCAGCTTGACGGAATTAAAACAGGCGCAGGTCGCAAGTTGCGGGTCGTAGCCGGGACGGTGCAGACAATCGCAGTCTCATCACAGGCGGATGTGCGGCGAAAACATGGGTGGACCCGAGGACGATGAGATGTGAGATATCGTGGATGGCAGATGGAGAAGTTGATAGAGAACCAGATTTCACGGTCTAGAGCCTGATGGACCGAGGTACGTGTCCGATCTCTGATGTTGATGTGTCGACTTTTTGTTTAAGCTCGCGATTGCGCATGAAGTGTGGGCAAGAGGAGAGAGACAGAGAGAAAAGCACATGCAGAAACGGGAGGTGTTGGTAGTTGTGGTGGTCGCTGTGGTCGTGGGTGCTGTTTCGGGGAGGTACTTTTGGCAGAGGTTATCTCACACGGCAACGTCGGCAGAATTTGACATAGGCTCATGTATCTAAAGTACCCTCTCTACTCCGTACGGGCTACCTTGATTGCGGAACGGAACTAACGTCAGGTAACCTCCATCCACAACGGTGAGGCCGTGAACTAAGGTAGGAAGGCGGACGGACAGACACAGAAGCAACGCAACAACAGCCAGCAGGAGCATCGGCCCAAGTCACACCTGAATGGTGCGTAAGGAGCCTCGTGTAGCTTATCTTTTTCCTCCCTGCGCTTTATCATCAGTGCACCTGGTGTACCTCCCCGGTGGCTGTCTCTCACCCAAGATGCGTGGATGCTAAGATCAAGGTACATGGGACTGTACTGTAGTGGACTGGAATGCGCCGTTTGTTCCCGTTTTCCCGTTTTCCCGTTTTCTCCCTGGCCGTGCCCCCCTCCCAGCAAGTTTATCGGGTTCTACGAGGACCTAGAGCATCGTCCGTACGGATACAGTATGTGGTATCCGTACCCAGTCACAACACCTTTGTCCGAACGGATTTTCCATAGGAGAAATATGGAACAAGGGGGGGAGGGGAATAGCAATCAACCATCGAGTCCACTCGGGAAATCACACAAAAATCCCAGCGTGCAAGTAATGACCCGCTGCCTGTCGCCTCGCTAGTAGACGCCAGTGAGTCCCGTCGCAGTGTCTCGGCCCTTTAAAGACTACCCTCCCCTCAATGGCTGTTGATATGAAGTCTATGGTAAGGTACGAATATTTGTACTCTCGAGTCTCTGGTCAACAACAGGGACTCGACACGAAAAAGGCCACAGTCTGTGCCATATAGGCCCAGGGCCCAGGCCATGCATGCAGTTCATATTTCATCCGAGAGAGAGCACCATGTAAGGAAACAGTGGCAGGGAGTCTGAAGTGCATCCATCCGTTCATCCCCAAGGTTGTTTTGGGTTGCGTGGTTGTGCCGAGGCCAGTCGAGCACTTCCTTCTGCTCAATGTTCATTCTTCAATATTCAAAGCAAGTGCCCGGACTCGGCGTTTCCTTGCCCTACCTCTGCGACTACTTTCCATTTGAAAGCGAGTGAGGTAGCCCGTACTGTGTATGCGGAAACAATCCTTCACTTGCTATATGCAGCGTTCCTATTCCTGCTTTCCCCCCCTCTGTCCCGATCCATGTTCAAGTACCCAGCTCCGAGTCTCCAACTTCCCTTGCTCCTGGGGACCGGAAGTGAAGTGCCTGTTGCTGTGGCCCACTAAAGCTTAGGCTTCAATGTCTTCTGCTGGCTCCACGAGGGTTTAATGGACGCCATAGATCACACAATGGACAACGAGCTCTCTGCCTTGCCCGACTCTGCGACTGGCAGAAGCAGGGACGTGTCGGGGATATGAGGCATCTGACTGAACCATGAACCATACAATACGGATACCTCACCTTGCTACCAGCCTCTGAACCTTACACACCAAGTAGAAAGGCGTACGGAGCAGTAGAGGATAGCTGGTCACTCCTCCTTGCTCTTAGTCCCTCCATCCCCGCCGGTGCCAGACAGGAACCAGTCGGGACGGAGCCATCGCAAGCACCAGCGCCGGCCCAAGCAGAGTCGGACGGAGACTTGTAGGGGGACGGGAACCACACTCTCACAGCCCTGAACGCCTGATGTGCTTGACTAGTGCAAAGGGCGGGCTCCCAGACTTTTCTTCCAGCCAGGCCAGGGCACCTCACCTCACCCACCTCACGCGTCCATTCCTACGGTCTACCTACCCGTACACTACGGAGTACAGACACTGGTACCACTAAATATTCTAGCCCAGGCCAGGTACATTGGATAACACCCTCCTCCTGTACTGGCCCCGGACCGCACACACACACTGAACAGGCACTGCGACTGTGAATGTGGTCCAAGTTGGGTCAGGTACTTCAAGCTTAGAGCCTCTCAAGTTCTCCTTCCAGGGCCCATTTCTTCCCTCGCCGTCTCCGTCTTTTTGACTCTCTTCCCTGGCAAGCCCCTTCTCTCCCCCTTTCCCCCCTTCTGCTGCCTGTCCGCCTATCTTCTGTTCTCAGGGCAATGTAAGGCGCGGCACCGTAATTCCAGTCATCCAGGGTACATTTACCATGCCTTAACCTCCGACTGGCCCTTCCCAACTTTGGAAGTCCCATCTGAGTCGGAAGCATTCCAATTTTTTTCTCGCGCGTGCTCCATCCACGCCATCTCCCCTCATCCTCCTCCGCCTTTCGTCCTCTCTCTCGACTGGTACCAATTCTCTCTCACACTCAGCATCAACAACAAAACAAGACATATTACGCCTTGACGCTCTTCAGAGTCTCCAGAGGACAGACTCATAGTTGCTCTGCTCCGACCTACCAGCCCATTGGGTCACCCCGCGGACGCTGATTCGATAGCTGTGGTTCCCTCTCTCTGTCGACCTAGCTTCCTGGCAAACTTATCCTCCAACTCAGCCTACGTTACCATCCGCGGCTTGCATTTTCTATTGCCGGGCCCTTGACCCTACTTCACTTCACCTTGCCCGCTCTCACTCGGACTTGGAGACTCAAAGGCACCGTACCTCAACTCCCCGTATCTTGCCGGTCGTCTCATCTCATCTCGTCATCGTCATTCAACGGCTGCTTGAGTTCGTATTTCTTTCCGCCGGCATCCCTTCCGGAGCCATACACGCGTTCCGACTCCTCTCATTGTCGTTGACAAACGGACGGGCCACTGCCCGTATCACAACTACTCCGCCATACCGTACCGCCCTCTCTTAACTCTGTTTCTCTTATGCCCTCTCACTCTCCACAACCCGACGACAAATCGAACCCGTCCAAAACCCGCAATCCATGAAAACGGTCATTTAGGGTCAGCCAACCCGCAGCAGCCCGGGGTTAACCGCTTCATTATTCACTCTCTCCAAGTCTTGATACACTTCTCATCACCGCCTTTCTCAACAAATCATCCGTCTGCCACACGCGCGCAGACAACCGCAAACCGAGTAGCCAACCCAAGTTGCAGGTTGCCTCTCACTTGCAGCTCTCTGCATCTTGTTTGCGTTCTTACACATCGGCCATCAAGCAAACCACATCCCAACCACGTCCGACTGAACCGTAGAGCAACGACCATGACCACCTCTCCTCGCTTCAGGTAAACTCACATCGTACCTAGCAAGATTGCCCTACACGGCGGGGCTATCTTTGCCTATCGCCAGTACCTCTGCGCACCATCAACTTCTGTCATTTTAATCTCCAGCCGTCTTTGCCGTAGACCGCCTGGTCTCGGTAGAGAACACATTCGCTTCAAATGGATTTGCCAAAGGGACTCGTCAAAGACGACAGGCGTATATATGAAGATGTTGCAGCGCTCACGCAGCCTCTTCCGCCGGATTTTATCATAAGAATGTGGCGTCGTAAGTAAACGGCCGCTCGCAGTGTCTTTTCACATGAAAATCTAACGTCACGTCACAGTCTACACCACAACAAACCTCAAGCTTGTTGATCCAACCGCACGTCGCTTAGAAAATTTGTGGTGGCATGTCATGGGCAGCGATAGAAGTCAATTGAAAGCTGCGACCGTGGCTAAGTTATGGGAGCACATCTCCTATGGTCCAACCTTTGTGCCTCTTAGAGGCTCACCAAACCGCTGGGAGGGACCTTCGGTATTTTAATGCCTCTCTCGACCTGACTTGGCGCTGATTTTGCTGACTCTCTGCACAGACGCCTCGTTTTAACAGCCAGCACGAATCTGATCCGGTTCTCAGCGCTCAGCAAATGAATCAAGACATTAAGATGATCTCTGAACAGTCGGCTCTGAAGGAGTTGTCTGCTTCGTCATCTCGACCCCCGCCACCACACCCGATTCTCAAGAAACACAGGGGTGACTCGAAATCTGGCCCTCGTCCGACAGCCCGGTTTGTGTCGCCTCACGAGTCTGCTGATGAAGACTACCAAACTAGTGATGAGACGTCGTCGGGAAGCACAGGCACCAGTGGCCTGGAGATGCGCACTTCATCGGCAGTGTCCCCAGCGAAATCGAGTAAGAAGAAACCCTCGACACCGACGAAACGATTTGTTGCATCAGCGGCGAGTAAGAGAAGGCCAGTTCTGCCAAGGAGAATGAGCTCGCAGTCGTCTACGAACTCCGACGTTGGGGTCAAGGAGACTGGTTCTGCCAACGGAGGGAAACACGTGGGAACTTACAACGTGATGCATCCTCATGCTGAAGAAAGTGCTATTATGAGCGTATCCGGGTCCGAAGGATTCGAAATGCCGCCTCCTAGCGCCAAAGCCCTTGGAAAACGACCAGTCGAACGACCAATTTCAGAATCTCCGAGATCGGTGGGTATTTCCCGACCCGCTGAAGAACGGCGGAAACCGGTTCTCGTACAAACAGCAAATCGGGCGCCAGCACCAGCGCCCTTGAGCAAATCGGTCACCGACCGGACGAGTCGCGAAGTTGGCACAGTCAAAGCTGGCGGCCCCAGGACCCCTACGTATATACCAGCTGCATCACCCGCGCTCTCATCACCAAGAATTGGATCATTCTCTTCGGCACGTTCCGGCTTCTCGGCGCCGCGTATGGAACGGGTACCGTCGAATTCCGAGTCCTATCGACCGAGGGAGGCTAGCATTGGTCGTGGTTCTGCGCAGGGGCTCATATCGAGCGCTACTATGAGTACGTCGAACATTGCAGCCATGGGGCAGGTGACGATATCTGGTGAGCCGGATCGACGCGCTCTGAAGACGTTGGAAAGTTTCCAGGACGAAGCTGGACCCAGGGGCAACCCACGCCGAATTTCCTCTTCATCGCACTTCGCGCCGACGATGCCAAGCTCCACTCCCGATGTGCCACTAGCGAGAACAAGAAGCCAGCTGACGCTACTGCTGGAGCGCGAGAAAGAGCGCGCTGGGGATAGGCCAAGACACAGGTCGTGATCCCGATCGCCCAGAAGAAAAAGAAGAAAAAAGGCTATTTTCATGGCTCTCATATAATCCATATACTAATTCGCGAGGTATCAACTGCATTGAAAGGGGCTTCTGGAGTTCATGGAAGACAAAACGGGTGAAGCCATCCGGATGTGGATGTCTTGCTTTCGACAGAGTTTGCCGCTACAGGCGGTTGCGTCTGCTACTGGCAATTCCGCCTTTATTGTCTTTTCCTTCTATTCTTTTCATCAACTCGACGAAGCCGACCATTCACAGGAAGAAAGTTGGCGCATTTGCATCGCACGAGGCGTTTTCATTGCCGGCGGTCAGGGGACCCCTTTTTGCAGGGGAAACGCCTGATATGCATTACAGGAGGGGACAGCGACCAAAAGGGGATCATTGTTTGCGTTCACAGCGGTTCAGCAGGAGGCGGCAGGACTATTTGAAGTTCAAAAAGACGAAAGACGAAAGGCTTGCTCTCGGTGCGCCGTCATTTTGCCAGCGACCCACCGAGCTCTTCTTAGCGAGCCATTCTGAATGAGAAGATATTTGTTACCCAAACACTGAACTGACCTGATCATCCACGACGATACGAAGACAGGCGACTGATTGCAATGTGGCCGTCAAGCAGACGAGTGCGTCTTGCCCGGGCTGAAACATGACAGGGGATGATGAGTTTAGGTCCAAAGAGGATCTAAACTGCTTTCTCTCCAGACTTGCTCACTCGGCTTACCCTGGCTCCACAGCATTGCTCGTAACTCTGGCTAAAGATATCACACAGTCCTTCGACTCGCTGTTGATCAGGCTCTAAGTGTCTTAAGCGTGGACCCATTGCCAAAAGGCATCAGGTAGTCGACTGCCAAAGGTAGTTGTGAGGGGTCGAGGAGCCGTCAAAGGAGGGGAGGTGGCCAAGGTAAGGAAAAAGCAAAATCGCAAGTAATCACGAGGTCAGTTGTCTGGGACAAGGGAGGGGGCCAACTTGCAAGCGTGAGATGGCGTCGATATCGCAACCCGGAAAGCCATTACGCAATCCGAAATAAGGGGTCTATTGCTTAGGTTGGTGCGATGAGAGGGCCCCCTCCAAACCACAGCCCCTGTCAGGAAAGGAGACGGGAGTGATCTGCAGACTTTTTGATGGTAAGCGACAGATTTTGCGTGCGACTGGTGGAGGTCACACTCTTGTCGGAGATGGGACTGGAGGGAGCTGAGCGGTCCCCTTGAGGCCATTCCTACGGAGTAAGTGAAGTGAAGTAAGTCACCAAGTAGCCTCCCCTCTTCTTCCCCCCACGCCTTGGCCACGCGGACCTGCCGTGTCGAGCGCGAGGGGCAACGACAGGTTGGAAATGGGTGTGGGAAGGAAAGCGGAAGCTGTCGAAGCTACCCTGGAGCTTCCTCTCTCGACAGGGGGGGAGCTGTGCGGGGTAGGTGTACACAACCTTAAAGGGGAGGAGGTGAGGAGGAGGAGCTCAGAAGTTTTGGGGGCAATGCGGTTACGGTTGTATTGGCCGTTGGAAACCGCTCGCTGACTAAGGTAAGTTGTACTCTCCCATCGTCCCCCCACGTCTTTACCAATTACCCTGTTCACTGTTACTTCGTACATTATTGGATAAGAAGGAGGGGACCGGGCTTACACAGAGAGGTCGCTCACTATCAATAATGTGCCTAGGCCCCCGGCTTCGAATTTAATGACAGATTTTGCTGGGAGAAACTCGATACCTGCCCGGCAACAGAACGACCATGGACGGCACAAACCAGAGAGGTCCCCCCACACTAGCGGGATAGGCGGCATCCAACGACCATACCTCCCTCCCACCCAGGTGAGATGGCAGATAGAGTCTTACATGGGATGGGACAAGAAGGAGGTGGCGAGCGCAAGGTTAAGGAGAGTGATGATATGTACGGAGTACGGATGTGGTTATGCTTATCGCTCACAGAGTCCTCGCGAGCTTCGGAGCTGCGGCCTTCTCCTCTCATTTCTTCTCCCTCTTCCGCCTCCTCCTCCGCAACATGCAAGTGCCCGGCAGGTCTCCCACGTGCGCTGACAACGGCGCCGGGTTCGAAAAGTACCAGGTGGCTTGCGGGATCCTTGTCTACTCTGAATCCTCTACGGAGTAGAAGCCTGGATCCTGTGCGGATAGTAGATATCCATGCCGTCGTCCATAGCTTGGGTTCCATCGCGTGGTTTATTCAGTTGAACACCAGAAAAGTGTTGGGAGCTTCTGGGTGTGATTCAGTCAGCATTGGCACCTCTTGGGTACTGAGGCACCAGGTAGGGTTGGAAGAAAAGGTTCAGTAATCCCATCACAACGGTAATGCTACTCTCTGCCATGTCAGATGGCAGCCCGTGCGTGATTACTTCTTCCTTCCCATCTCCTTTTCGTGCTCCTGTTGTTGTTAATCCCCCCCCCCCCCCCGCCCCTCCCCCCCGTCTGCCGAGCCGGCGGGATAGTTCCCATAGTCTCCTGCCTCTTATCTCATCTGCCTCCTTGTATATCATATACGGATACATTCCGTAGGTTTAGACACAAAACTCAACGGTCCGAAAAGAGCCTCCGTAAATTTTGAGCTGCTTTGTCACATGTCCGCTAGACATTGACCACCCGTTCGCAATATCTACTTCCCGTTTCTCGTAGGATGAGGCTGGTGGGCGAGTTTGTCTTGTCACCTCCCACACCTACAGATACTTCTATCTCCCACCAACACGAGAGCCACGAGCACCGAATAGGAACAAGCAAGTCCTACACGGGGGCGAGACGAGACATATGCCTGCCAGCATACCTACCTACCTGCATACAAGCACGGGGCATACCTACAGCCAGATATTTCGCCTTTCGCCTATCTACCATATGCACCATCCTCGCCCGCCCAACCAAACAATCATACTGCAAGTCGCCCAAAACCACCAAGACAAAACGTTCTAGACTCTCAACCGCCCCCGACCCCTTTCCTACCGGTCCCCGGTTCCCGCCAACACGCCGGTGCCGTCCGTCGCACAGCATGAGCTGGTACATGACAGGCATGCACGAAACGCCAAATCAGACAGCTCCAGCGACCGCCCATTCCCTCCCCCGCAAAATGCACGGCACGGCGTTTGGACCCTCGATGGTGCAGTTGTTCCAGTCCTTTCGGCGTGTCAGTGCATGTGTGCTTGTACTGTGCGTGTGGTAGCAGCGGTAGGTAAGGAAGCACCAGTGCCGGGCCACCTTGTCGTTCATCCCCGTCACATATCCGTCATGTCTACCGCGATTTGCCAATATCTAACCGTCTCCCCGTGCGAGTCCTACAATATTAGTGTCCCATATCCGTCTCACAGAGAATTGGAGCGTCAGGACTACTGAACACCAGGCCAGCCCTCGAGACGAGGTTTCAGACGAGGCTCGAGACGAGGGTAATATGTGGAAAACCAGCGGGGTCGGATACGGGAATTCAGAATAGGGGAGACCCGGCGATACGAGGGATCGGATAACTGTCGGCGGTCCGTCCGGTGACCCTGTGCTGCGGGCTCCGTAACACTGCATGTCGGGGTGGTGGAAGACCTCGATCGGTGCCGACGAATGAGCCTCATCGAATATGCTGACCGGTGTAAAACTGCCTAAATTAGTCGCCTTTCACATGTCACTTACATTGAGGGAGTTAGTTTCCCTCTTCGACTCTTCAAATTTTTGTATCTCGGTACGTTTGACTATTATCAATTTTATTATTTGTTGGCCTATCAACAAATTGACCTATGTCTCCGTAGCAAAAACGCCAATAAGTCCAGTGAAAATGCAAAATTTTGACCCTTTTCCTCCTTTGCTTCTCCAATCCAATTCAATTTGAGGACAAGTCGCGGCTTATGTAACGGTGTAACCACCGTCAACCCGGAGGTCCGCGCCCGTAACGTATAGAGAGGCATCAGACAGCAGGAAAGTGACGGGTCCCATCAGGTCCTTGGGCTGTCCCATCTTGCCCTGGGGAATCAGGGAAGTCCACTTCTGCTTGAGATCTGGGTTGTCGTCGAGAATCTTCTCGGTTCTGCACATTTGCGTTAGTATTGACAGCCTGGAAACAAAGAAGTGTGTTATTAGACTTACAAGGCCGTGAGCATGTAGCCGGGAGAGATACAGTTGACGCGAATGCCCGCGCCAGCCCACTCGACAGCCAAGGAAGCAGCCAAGTGACGGACACCAGCCTTTGCGGCATTGTAAGGTCTGTTTAAACATATGTTAGCCAATCCGACACCTGTAAGAAGAGACAAGATTCGATAGAGCTTACGCCTGAGGCTGGGGAATGTTGACAATGGAGCCAGACATGCTACCGATGAAGACCATGCTTCCGGGAGACTTGCGCTCCATAAGGTGCTTAGCAACGCCGATGGCGAAGAGGTATGTGCCGTCAACGTTGACGCCCCAGAGCTTGCGCATGCGCTCAATGGGGTAGTTGATTGCATCAAAGTTCTCAGTGAAGCCGGCCGACGTGACGAGGTTGTCAATCTTGCCGTGAGCAGCGAGGATCTCGGCGATACAGGCGTCGACAGAGGCGGGGTCTGAAACGTCTGCATGGTGCGCAGTCACCTTGGGAACTCTATTGTGCATTAGTCGTCAATCACTTCCTCCCAAGATTAATTGGTTCATCTGGGTACATACCTCTTGGCCTCTGGGTTCTCTCTCTTGAATGCCTCAAGCAAGTTCTTGGCTTGAAGCTCAGCCTCCTCCTCTATTCCAGTATCAGTACATTGTTCTCACAGGAAGATGAAGCTTGCGGGCAGTCGGAATCCAAAACTCACTGTTCAAGTCGACAATGGCAAGGTCGCTACCGGAGTAGACCATGCCCTGGCCCATGACCAAGCCAAGACCGCGCGCGCCGCCAGTGACGACGCCAGTGTGGCCATCGAGAGAGAAGGAAGCAAGCGTGGGCTTGCCGATGCCACCACCGTGGCCGCGGACCGGCTGACTGCTAGGCAGCTGGTCGTCCTCGGGGTACTCGACAGTGACATCGGGGTCGGTTCTCGAGTACTGGCCCGGGTGAGGCTTCTCTCTGACGTTGGGACTTCCGCTGATGGATCTGGACTGTTGCCGCTGCTTGGGGCTAGTGGCTGCAATGCTAGCTTGAGCTGCAGAGGCGGAAGACTGAGAGGACTTGCCGCGGACCTGAGTATGTCTCGCGATGGGACGAATGGTCCGCGCCAGTCGGGCGCTAAGGGGACGGAACATTGTGAGTGTCTGTGGGTATGAAAGTGTTAGACGCGGTGTTGATGTACACGTGAATATTGACGTCTGAAATAATTCGACGGTCAAAGTCGGTTCGAGATTTCCTTTGGAGCAAAGGAAAATGTAAAAGCCAAATGACAATGGCGTTTGTTTCGGTTTTGGAGAACCGTTGGCTTTTGCAATTGACTTCAGCCGGATGATGTCACGGAACTAGTTTTTGTTGGGCGACGACCCGGTTCGAGCAGATGAAGCTAGCTGTCTCTGGCAGATGCGGAGTTGACGATCAAATCTGTCAGAGGGCTGGCGGAATTCGATGCGCCCAAGTTTGGGCAAAAGCAACGACGAGAGGAGCTATGGTGGGGTAGATGACGTGGGACGAGCGGATGGGTGGTGGTTGACTCTTGATCGTATGGCTGTAAGTCTGGATCGGGAAGTACGTCTCGTAATTCGGGGTCGGTTTGACGTGGTTTGTTGTTGTATGTGAGAAGTGTGGGTGTGAGGGAGGAAGACAGTCAGGCCGCGGATGGGAGGATATGGCAGAAGGGGAAGAGCTTGGAACCTTGGAGAAAGTGCGGGAGGGAAGGAAGGAACGACGGGACGGAAGGGAAGGAGGTTTAGGTAAGACACTCGTTGACACTGGCAAGTAGGTAGGGAAGGAAGGATCGTGGCGTGAGTTGATCAAGTGGTCAATTGGTTCACTTGGTTCACTTGGCAAGGGCAAACAAGGATTGGATGTGGAAGGAAGCATGGAACTTGGTGGCAGCCAAAAAGAGAAAACGGCAAAAAAGTTCACGATACTTTGGGCGTGTGGACGCGTCTCGCAGCTTCCTGGCCCAAAACCACGTCTCAACCGGTCAGGTCCCAAGTCGCAGGTTCCAGGCGCCGCATGTCGCAGGTCGTAGCCCGTCCGCCGCTCTCGCACTGCCTCGCGGGGAGTTGCCCCGGAACTAGGGCTGGACTCGTGGAGCCCGAGCGGACACCCATGGGCCATAATAAGGATCGCTCCATGCCACCCACCGCCCACCGCCTACACTAGAACCACAACCCCGGGGCGGGGGTGGGCCATTGCCCCCAAATCGATGGAAGGCCCTCTTCTGTCTCCTCCACCCCGGGATGCCCGGCAGCCGGTTATCAGGCCGAACAAATGATTCACTGTTTTTGTTGGCCTCTATAACTACCACCGACAGTGGACGTTGCAATACATTCGATGATGGGTGCCTTAGGTGACATGGGTTCATGTGATTTTAAGGTTAGATTCCTAGATCAGACAGTTTCAATAGTGTAAATGTACCAGAACAGTGTATGAATATGCAAGTTGTAGTAAGTCCTTGTAAAGGGGACCTTAGGCGTTGAAACTGGAGAGCCACCACCAACGAGCAGAACATGAGAGAAACGAGACGGAAACCCCTTAAACCCTTGTCATTGTTGTCAAGGCCTCCATGTCTCCTGCTCATCATTCCGAGCTCCCCGTGTCCCTCGTGTCCCGAACGGGACCCTGTGGGGCCAGGAAACAACGAGAAATCTTGACCGGGCTTGTGACCCAACCTTGCCAACATACTGTGAGAAGCTCCAACTTTTTTTCTCCTCTCAAGAAACTCCCGGAGGTTTTGGGGGTCCTTGGGGGCAAAACATTGGGCATCTCTCGAACGCCATTCTCCACATTTCACTCCAATTTTCCCTGCACGGGATGAGATTCTAGAATGCCCATGAGATTAGGGGTGCCAAGGGTCTGGCCACCGGTGTTCATCCTCACAGACACACACACCTCAGACCTCAGACGCAGACCAGACAGAGAAATACTGACCTCCGGTTCGGAGACCGCCTCGATCATGCATCCTGTCACACCGTCACGCTATCACGTTGATTCGGATGGCCATGCTGTTGGCTTGGCCCGTCATTTCGTTTACCCGCTTTGTTTCTTCTCATTCTCTGCAGAACACGAGGTCTTTTGCATCGAGGCTGACTGACTGACTGATAGTTCGGACATCACTATGTCACCACCCACCGGCCTTCACCCCGGTGCCAAGCATACAGAATGATTTGACCCGTGCCTTGCAGTCCCTTAATGCGAATGGGAGAGCCACCTCAGGAGCTGGCGCCGGGTTACCGAAGTCGGCCCTTCGCTTGCACCTGCCCAAGTGAATGACCAAAGAAGAGACCTGACTTCAACACTATGGCATCGCACAAACATACCCTTCCCACCAAGTCACACGACTACCTACGCTCCACCAAGGAAAACCAGATTCTGTTTATCGGCGAGTTATTAATTAACTGAGCTTCTTGCCGGCTTCTCTCGCTCTAGGCTTGATTGTAAAATCGAGGATATAGCGACGTGCCTAGTCATGTGGATTTCTGCACTTTTCTTTTGAACTCCTCTTGCCGTATCAGTTTTGACTTTAAAAAGCCAATAAAATTCTTCGTTCCTATCGACTCAACTGTAACGTACACAATGATGTCCGTCTCTCGTACCGATCCTGTTCCAGAGCGCAAGACACCAACCCAAATCATAATCATCATGCGTCTAGCCAATGGAGCGAGGGGCGATAGTAACCAGCGCGGGTTCTCTCCATGCTGCATGAGAACCAGAAAGAAGAATGTCGTCGCCCTTGCGTCAAGAAAGCCTGTGTTGAATAAGTCCAACAAAGTGAGGCTCCCAGGCTCACTCCAGGGCTCATGCGAACAAGTCGGAGCCCTGGCATTGATGCCTTCGCTTATTTTCGAGAGAGGCTTGCCGATTCCCTAGATCACAACCTTGTCAAGCTTCTCGTCATCAATCAGCTTTCGAACGTCAATTTTGCGATCGACTTTGAAAGATGATTATTGTTAGTCCCGCTTACGTTTTGAAGCCTAGGACGTCAACGACTTCTGTTGAGTGGCTGAAGCTAAGCCGCCACCTTTCTTGAGTACAGATAGCACTCCGGAGTTACCTTGACTTAAAGCAAGGTCACTGGCAGTCTGGGACTCGTGGGAGTGGCGACCCGGGAACTGACAGAACCTGTTGATGCAGCGCTTGCATTTCTCGATGACTGCATTAACTCGAGCCCCGTGAGCAAGCAGATCCTGCGCTATTTCTACTGCCCACCAATTGTCGTTGCCAAAGGCGGCAATAAGATGCAGAGCTGTCCATCCATGTGACCAAGAGGTCCCGTCCCCGTTGACATCAACGCTGTCAAGAAGGAATCTTCTTACAATACTGTCGGGGCGTTCTACAACGTCGGGATATCGTACAGCAAAACAGACGACATTGAGAAAAGTGTCATATTTGCTGTCGTTTTTGCACCAAACCTTGCATGGAGAGCTCCGGACGCGACGACAAAGCCACTTCAGCTTTGCGACCTGGTGCGAGTGCCAACTAAGAGCCTCGGACAAGACGTTCCCGAATTCGATGTTGATGTCTTCGCTATTCATGTGTTCCATGACCATGAGCACGAACTCTTGGTTTGGAGCCTCACAGATCAGGTTGAAGCTCGCTACTCTTCTGTCGTATGGTTTATCTTTCATCTCGATACAGGCTAACTTGAGAAAAAGTGCCGCCAACCGTGTATTGCCCCGTCTTAATGTATTGACAAGCGGACACTCGACCGTGAGATACGGGATTATCTCTTGTCCACCATTCACGAGGCTAGCGCCACTGCGGACAAGCAGTTCAGCAGCTTCGCTATGGTCATATTGAGTAGCATAGGCGAGGGCCGTATGCGAGTCCACTTCAGTGTCGTTGACGTAGTCCTTAGCATCAGAGGATTCCTCCAAAAGCTTGCGGATTATGGGGAGCAAGCCCAAGGCTGAACAAATTTGCAAAACGCCAAACATGGAGCATACCCTCCTCGTCGCCCACCGCATGTGGTCCTTCATAATTCCGTCTGGGTCATACTCGAGCCACCAAGCAGTGCGGAGAATGGATTCCTCTTCGAAGAAAGCATGCCTAGGCTTCATAAACTTCAGAGATTCCTCGCCACAGAGCTTCGCATGCGTTGGCCAGTGACTCCTCGCATACTTGAGCCACATCGTAACGCAGAATTTGTGGTCTGTCCAGTAGTATTTGAAGCCGCGAGCAATGTTCTCGGGGCGCTCAAACTGAGCCTGAAGATCATCGAGACACCTTTTGGCAATTTCGTAGTGCGTTTTTTCTGGTGCAAGATGACAAGTCGTGATCTTAGGATCCACGTTAGCGTCGTTGATATCGATCTCTGAGAGATAATCTGCCATTGACCGATGAAACAAAACAACGAAGTCGCCCTTGTCGTATGTAACGCAAAGGTCCTCCTCCTCTCCTTTTGTAAATCTCATCAGCGGATAAGAATCCGTGACGAGATCCTGTATTCTTTTACAGGCCTCATCCTCCTCCTCGTCGGAGTGTTGCTTGTCGGGGTAGAGAGCCGTGCTTAGCTGCCGCGCTGTGAAAGGCTCTTGGGCCAAAGCCATCCATCGGACCATTGAGGCTATCTCTTCGCGAGACTCATCGCATGTCTGTAAGAGAAGACGCGAGTAAGCAGGGCGAAGACCACGTGGCATTTTGTCCAGTGTCTTCCACATCTCTGACTCTGATTTCTTCGATGTAAGCTCGTCAAGCATGAAGCCGGCCCACGAGAAGAGCCCCTCGGACCGTTCATATAATTTGACTCTCAATCTGCCCCAGAACCCTTTATCGAACTCTTCGACCTTGGGATGTTTTGCAAGCCTGGCATCGATGACCAGAGAGATGTCGTCGGAATATTCACCAGAATAAAACGGCCTGTAGACGAGGCCAGGATTCAAAGCCCGCTGCTTTCTACCTGAACATTGATCCAAGTTCAAGTAATGAGATCCTCGAACGCCTTCAATACCACTGCTGAGAATGATAAACTTTGAAATATTGGGAGACGGGCGACAAACCCCAGAGGGTCTTTCAAAAAGTGCCTGAAGCTTTCCGACAAGCCATTTCCTATCGCCTCCGAGGCACTCGTCAAGCCTATCGAGGATGCAGTAAAACGGGCCCAGGTCGGGGTCTTCCAATACATGAGCGAAGATCTGCCACAGGGTACCGAGTGAGCCCAACGTGTACTCAATTCTCTCTCTGGGTAACATGAATTTCGCAGCATGTTTGGCGAGAACCGGATTCGTTGTGAAAATCTCGTGTAGCCAGGTTCGTAGAATCGATATTGCTGTGTTCCTTCTCGGATCGTGACGGTTGCAAAAGTGGAACACGAGAGTTCCGGGTGAGCGTTGCGTTAAATCCTTGAGTTCTCCGATGAGGAAGATGGAGAGCATGGTCTTCCCCATGCCGGGGGCGCCGGATATGCATAACAGTTCCGACTTTCCAGACTCCAGCCACGTTCGGTACTTGTCCTCGGATCGAATCCACTGGCAGGTTCCCTCAACTATGCCTCCTGATGAGTCGAGGATCTCCTGCTTGTCGATATCTGGATTCGTGATGAAAAGGGCGTCGATGCATCTTCTCATCTCATCTTTCGCAGGCTCGCCTACCCGAGAGATGTCAGCCAGATTACTTCGAGAGGGATTGATGAATGAAATTCCGAACCTGAGGTGACATGATTGCTTCCCGCAATAATAGTTGAGCCATGAGCGGCATATATGTCGCCAATGGATATCGACATGTCGGCCATTGGGGATAGGATGGCAGTGACGAGGGCTAATGTGATAGTAGCCGAGTCAAGTTGAGGCGAAGAAAGAATTTGTAGCTCCTTTGTGACAAGAGCTGCTTGAAAAGCTTTGAGAAATTGAGGAGAAAGATGGGTGAAGGTGAAAATGAAGGATCCCATGGCCGGAACACCGGGGTCTGCAGACAGGTGCCCGGTTTACCCTATGACTGTCATGCGTGGGGTGTCCAAAGACCGGTGAAGGCATGCCTGGTGAGCCAGGTCGCATCAAGGCATCTTTTCCTAGACTAAAGAATAACTCCTAACCCTTTGTCATGGTCGATGATCGAGACATCTGCCTGCCTGCTGGGAGTCCGTGATATAAAACGGGATGGCATTGCTGCCTTCTCGAAACCCAATACTTCACTTCTACATCTCCTCATTCCTCTCACTTCATCTGCAGACACCATCAGATACTTCAACTGAAAAGATGGCTGAACTTCTCGGAACCACAAGTGCCGGAGTTGCCTTGGCAGTGACAGCTTTGCAGGGCATCAAAGGAGTAAAGGAGACGATTGCCAACATCGAACGAGCCCCAGAGATGATTACCAACATCAAACAGGAACTCCAAGATATCGAATGTTTGATGGAGCGCCTCAACATCTCGTTCCAGTCAAACGAGACCGAAGTGATGTCCGTCGCCGAAAACACCAACGTGCAATCCGCACTCAAGGCCTGCAGCGCTTCGTCTTTAGCCTTGGACAACGAGGTCGGCAAGCTTCTCAAACGCTCAAATGACGGACGGGTTCACTGGGTGGACAGAACCAAGATCGGACTATTCGGCAAAGACAAGCTCCAGGTTTTCGTGGACGAGCTCAGGATTTGCAAGCAGACTGTCAACTTGGCTTTGGCCGGCGCCAACTTGTGAGTACTACATCAAGTTCTTGCAGTTTTGACGGTAGATCTGATTTTTCCCTCTTACAGTTTGGCATCTCTCGAGCAAATCAAACAGCTTCAGGCGATCATGAAGCGACTTGAGACCAATGATGGTGATTCTCACTCCGCAGCCAAGCTTCAGAAGTCGAATGATTTGATCAGAGGCTACGAGAAGTTTCAAGCATCTCTGTTTGTACAGGTCAACGAGAGACGAAGCAAGTTGACAGTGGGCAAAGTCACGGTCTTGGAGTCGCAGACCATCGTTGGCATTCACGGCGCGGACGGGACTGACGGAGAGCTGGACGTCCAGCTTGGTAGTGTGGAGGGCCAAGGATCCAACATGCTGGTGGGATATTCTAGGGGCATTGACCTGAACGCGACCTTCTTCAAGAAAGATAGGTAGTTCCTGATTCCAGAATCCACGGAGCGATGTCACAGCAATATGGCAGAGGAACATCATATGGAGAACATCGGTTGCAATACAAGCATCGTTCAGACTACAGCTTGTTATCTTCGGGCTCTCTGTAGTGGTAACCTAATAGAAGAAATTTAACCATTGGAGTTCTACATGCTTTTGCGGTGACTTCAAAGGCCCCGTCTTGATTCTTTACTCCTGAGATCCCAAAATGGCTCGCTCGTTAATTTTTTCCACATCCATGCTACTTGTAGACTAATCACGCCAGGTGGGCATATTCCTTGTTGAAAGCCCGTCCAATAACCATTCTACGGATTTCCGAAGTTCCGGCGCCAATCTCATATAACTTCGCACTGATGATAGTTAGTACAAAAGAGCTGGGAGGGACATTAGATTGATCACTTACTCTCTCAACAGCCTTGAAGCTGGCATTTCCTCGACGTATCCCATGCCACCGAGGAGCTGGATGCTGTCCAGGGTACACTCTGTCGCCCTCTCGGCAGCATACAAGATGGCACCGGCGCAGTCCTGTGTCTTGATCAACCCCTCCTCGTCAACAGCCTTAGCCGTGGCATATGTGTATGCACGAGAAGCCTGGAGTTTGGTGTACATGTCTGCCAGCTTGCCCTGGATGAACTGGTTCTGAGCGATGGGGATGCCAAACTGCTTTCGCTGGTGGGTAAAGGGGAGAGCGACGTCCAGCGCAGCCTGCATGATACCAAGAGGCCCAGCGCTGAGAACGAGACGCTCAAGGTCCAGGCCCTCCATCAGGACTCTGACACCACCATTGATCTTGCCGAGGATGTTCTCTTTAGGCACGAAGACGGAGTCGAAGTTGAGCTCGCCAGTGTTGCTTCCGCGCATACCCATCTTGTCGAGCTTCCTTGCGCAGCTAAAACCCTTGGTCTTTGTCTCGACAAGGAACGCCGTGACACCCTTGGACCCCTTCTCGGGCTCCGTCTTTGCGTAAACGACGATGACGTCGGCGTCGGGACCGTTGGTAATCCACATTTTGGAGCCATTTAGGACGTAGCCGCCATCAACGGCCGTCGCCGTCGTCCTCATGCTTACGACATCGCTACCAGCCCCAGACTCGGACATTGCGAGCGCGCCGACGCTTGTGCCGGCAATCAAACCGGGGAGATACTTCTGCTTCTGCTCCGGAGAACCATTGAGCTGGAGCTGGTTGACGCAAAGTTGAGAGTGGGCGGCGTAGCTGAGACCAATTGAGCCAGATGCACGCGAGATCTCTTCCATGACAACGCAATGCGCCTGGTAACCCAGGGCCAGGCCACCGACGTCTTCATCGGCAGTCATGCCTAGGAAACCAGCCTCGCCCAACTTTTGCCACATCTCGTTGGGGAAGGCATTGCTCTTGTCCGTGTTCGCGGCGACTTCTTCTGTGATCTCGCGCCTTGTGAACTCCTGCACACGCTCGCGCAGCTCGGTAAGGTCGGCTTGTGACGGTGCTTCGAATCCCTTGGGATGCTTAGAGGAGTGGTGTCGGGTCTGGAGGGCGGGGGCGGCGAGGGGTCGCAATTGACGCGCTGGCCGCGCCAACGATCTGAAGGCTCTAACACTTGACATGGCTGTAGATTTTGCGACTAAATAGAGAAGCAAATGAGTTGAGAAGAGGGAGAGAATGAAAAACAACAACTTCTCCTACGATTGATGATCCAAGTTACCTTAGCTTGACGCCGAGCTGGAGGTCCAACCGGGACAAGAAGGTGCTCGGCTATGGGCGGCTTCCAGCGGGCCGAGGTGAGCGATTGGACGTCACTGGAATGGTATCCCGTCAGCAAGCGAGCGGCCCTCGAACCTCTCCTTCCCGTCTTCAAGGGCTTCGTCGGCACATGCAGTGCTCCTCCTCCATACTCTCGAACTACCGCAACCTTGGGATCTTCCTTTGTAAACGTCCAAAATATGTCTTTCTCAAGGTCATCGAGAGATGTGCTGCTTCTGTCGCGTCAATTGACCCGGCCGGGGTTCAGGGCACCCCGCCTCCCGCGATCCGCCCGTACCGTTGCGACCTTCACGCCGCCGCACCAGGCGAGCGCCATCTCCCGAATCCAGACCAATGTCGATCCGATGTCCGAGGAGTACAAGGAGAACGAGAAGCACATGGGGGATGTGATGAAGAAGATGCAGGACTTGACACGAAAGGTGCACCTGGGTGGCTCAGCAAAGGCGAGGGAAAAGCACCTGGCGAGGAAGAAGATGCTGCCGCGCGACCGAGTTACTGCATTGGTTGACCCTGGCACGACATTCTTGGAGCTGTCGCCGCTGGCCGCCCATGAGCTTTACCCCGAGGCTGATGTTCCTGCGGGAGGCATCATAACAGGTGTTGGTGTCGTCGAGGGCGTAACGTGTGTGATCGTGGCCAACGACAGTACAGTAAAGGGCGGAACGTACTACCCAATTACCGTCAAGAAGCATCTGAGAGCACAAGCCGTGGCCCAGGAGAACAAGCTGCCGTAGGAACTCCATTATCTACCCTCCTCGGCTAATGATTACTGATACTGACAATGACACAGTTGTATCTACATGGTTGACAGCGGTGGTGCTAACCTCCCACACCAGGCGGACGTGTTTCCGGATCGCGACCACTTCGGACGCATCTTTTACAACCAAGCAAGGATGAGCTCCATGGGGATTCCCCAGATTTCGGTCGTAATGGGTCCGTGCACTGCGGGTGGTGCTTATGTGCCGGCAATGAGTGACGAGAGCATCATTGTCGAAAACCAGGGCCACATCTTCCTCGCTGGTCCGCCGCTTGTCAAGGCTGCCACTGGCGAGGTGATCAGTGCGGAGGAGCTGGGAGGCGGCAAGATGCACTCATCTGTTTCAGGAGTGACGGATTATTTGGCAGTCGACGATGCTCATGCTATTACACTCGCGAGGCGGAGCATCAGCAACCTGAACTGGCCTACAAAATCACCTTCAACAGCGGCCCCCGTGAAGGACTATGCCGAGCCTCTTTACTCGCCGGACGAGCTTTTGGGTATCGCCAGTACCAACCTCCGGAAGCCCCTGCCTATCAAGGAGGTCATTGCTCGCATTGTCGACGGATCCGAATTCTCCGAGTTCAAGCGTGACTTCGGTTCAACCCTGGTCACCGGATTTGCCCATATCCATGGCTACAAGGTTGGTATTGTGGCCAACGATGGTATCTTGTTTGCCGAATCGTCTGTGAAGGGTGCACACTTCATTGAGCTCTGTGCTCAACGAGGCATCCCGCTAGTCTTCCTCCAGAACATCTCCGGCTTCATGGTCGGCTCCGCCGCCGAGCGTGGTGGCATCGCCAAGCACGGCGCGAAGCTTGTTACTGCTGTTGCATGCGCCGATATTCCCAAGTTTACCGTCGTTGTCGGAGGCAGCTATGGTGCCGGCAACTACGGCATGTGCGGTCGAGCTTACAGCCCCCGTTTCTTGTGGATGTGGCCGAACTCACGCATTGGTGTCATGGGCGGTGAGCAGCTGGCTGCTGTTATGGAGACTGTTGGCAAGGCCGATCCCGAACTAAAGGAGAGGATAGAACGGGAAAGCGACGCAACATACTCGTCAGCCAGATTATGGGTCAGTCATTGCGGTTCACACGCCACGCAACTTTTGCTAACCATGCTCATAGGACGACGGCATTATCCCTCCCCAGCACACCCGTCAATATCTGGGCCTAGGCCTGAGAGCAGCAATGTCAGGCCGAAATGAAGTCAAGGCCGGTGATACCAAGTTTGGCGTGTTCCGAATGTAAAGAGGGTAGATCTTGGTCATTTAGAAACGGGAGCGCAAAATAAGCCATTTACTATTATTTCCTTCTGAACTTCGGCACCTCTCCGTACAGTGTTTCCTAAGCTTGGCGATATAATTGGTAATCGGTAGTGAGTGCTAATTCTTTATCATTTATCCGCTCTGTGGCAAGAACGTATAATGACTGATGACCGATTGTCGATCCAAAGACCACAAACGAGCCATCAGCCCCCATATTACTTGCAATAGCTTACGTTTTATTAAGTGCACCTAGCTGGTTGACGAGGTTCTAGGTTCATCCGGGTGCCTTGCATGCATTCCCGCCGTTGCAGTCAACGGCGTAGTGGAGAACTTTATTCGGGGCCCTGAAGATGGCAGTTTGGCAGACGGTGAAATTCCCCATTCATATTCGCAAAACTCGCATCTTCCACGAAAGTAAATTCCCCGGCCGGAGCAGACTGCCAAACAGAGACAGACATGGCAGCATACGGGGAAGGTTTCTGCAACAGATCGGGAAGGAGCCAATCGCACGGAGCTCTCTCCGGAGACCCACCGGCCAAACCCTTGCCGAACGCCGGCGGTGAAAGCCCCGGACGTGTTGCACAACCACCTAGCCTTAGGTTCTTCCCCTTTCCGTGGCCTCTTCAACCCATCACTCACATATCCCCATGTCTACGCATTTCATGACACCTTTCCACAAGTCTTGCAGATCAATCGTCAGCAAAAACGAACGTGGCCACAGCTACGGCCGTCCACGTGCTCATATTTGTGTGACGTTTATAATGGGTCTTTGGTGTTCTACACGAGACGTGCGGATCAATTTTCTTCAAGACTTATCCATCGCTTGTTCTACTGGCTTCGAGAAGCACGAAAGTACCTGACATAACCGGATAGGGTCTGGCCGAGGTTGAAAGTATGGGATAGATGGTGTTGTGGTGACACGCGACTAAAGCTGCCCGAGAAAAAAATAGAGCCCGTCTCCGGCCACGGCAGCAAGGAGCCGATCTCATTCGCTTGTTAGTTTCAAGCCGAATATCTCACCACCCGGTCAGAGATGACTGATCATATTTTCTTCCGTTTCTTCTCACCCACGTGGTGTGCATCGTGCTTCTCTTATTCCCAAACAAGGCACCCTTCACTTTTACCTTCTCTCCCAGGGCAGACCGCGATTTGTGGGCAACCCATGCAGTACACTCACACCCCAGTCTCACCGATCGCCAACCCATGCCTCACCGGTATGCGCTCACCGGGCTAGGCCCTGCAGTTTGTTCTTTTGAACTTTTTTTTTTGCTGTTGTCTTTAGGGCTACTAGTACGGATATGGGACCCGGATAGTGGGGTGAGTGTCTTGATGCCGGCTGCGGCGGGCGCAGCAGGTTTGCCTTTTTGGCACCCTTTCGAAGGCGGTCTCTTTTTTTCCTCTCTGTCAATATCTCTCTCTCTCAAGCCTTGGCTCGGAGATGTCGATGTGCTACTGCATGAAACAGAACCGGTCAGTGAAAGATGTTGGATGGTGCCCGGAGGCTTGGAAGAGACGTCAACGCCGAGAGGCCTGATGGAGGCAGACCGGCGGCTCGAGTGAGCGTTCTTGCCAGCAGGCTCTCGTGATACGGTTCACCGCCATAATATCAAGGGCGGGTATATGAAGAGGGAAGCCCTAGTCGGTGAATTGGCTCGATCTGGTTTCGTCGACCCAGACTAAAGGCAGTTGCCGAGGAGAGTTCTTTGTTCTAGAAACAAGCCATCCCCAAACAAGACAACCTCATCCCTCTCTGGGCCGAGGATACATATCATCAACTACCTTCATTCCTCATCTTCTTACTGTCAATTCGTCTATCACTTTAGCTCAAATCATCTGAAAAAATCCCCCATACCCTTTTCATCACCACAAGTTGAGACAAAATGGCACCCTCTGCGTTACCGGAACAGCCCCAGATGTACGCATCAACCATCTCGGAGATGGCACGCGGCCGCAAGTTCTACCCTTCCAACAAGTTCATCATCAGCTGCGGCACCGTCACAATCGACATGCGGGCACGGCGCGTACTCCTCATCTACAACAAGAGACACGCAATTTACCAGATGCCCAAGGGGCGGAAAGATATCGGCGAAGGCCTCCTCGCAGCGGCGTTACGCGAGACCCGCGAGGAGACTGGAGTCACGGTCAAGCCCATTACCCTGAGACTCAGCACGAGAGCTACACCTGCGGGTGGTCCCTCTGGTGCCCCGGAAGTGTCCGAGGAGATCACCGATACGGAACCGATTGCCGTGTGTCACTACCCAGACCCGGCCACCGGAGCTATGAAGATGGTGTTTTACTTTGTTGCGGAAGGGAATTGTGATCTTGGGCCGGAGGGTTGGACGGGAGAGGACAGGGTCAAGTTTGATGTCAGCTGGGTTGATGTTGATGAAGCTGCGGACAAGTTGGCTTTCAAGGAGGATGGCATGGTCGTCACCAAGGCTCTGGAGGATTTGAGAAAATCGGGGTATGATTTCTGATTTCTTGGGGTGCTATGTGTTTCTATTGGGTCGGAAAAGTTGGGCGTTGGCCATTGGAAAACGGGAGGCACGATTTGCGTGGGGTAATTTGACTTGAGCACAACCGCGGCAGCATCTGGTGTTGGTATTTGTCGGGATTCTCTCCTTTTTCTGGGCTGGAGAACATCTGGAGGCAAAGAAATTTGAACCAAATTGTTTACAGGAAGCAGTTTCCAATTGAAGTTTGTTCCGGTCACTTTGGTGCATCTCAGTAGCCTGGTGAGCGCCATGAGAACTACCAACCCGATGTCTCGAGGACCACCCCGAGGACCTTCCTATTAATTGTCAACGAAGAAAAAAAGGTCTAAGTGGAAGAAAAGAGAAAACATGAGGAAACGGAACTTCGGCCGCGGACCAACTCCCGAACATAGCAGGAGTCTGACAGCTTGGCGGTGACAGGGGCTTCCCATCCATCTCGGATGCATTATCCAAGTCTCCCCGGCGACATACTTGCCCCCAACTTGCGATCGATTCCTGGGAAGAAAGTTCAATCTGACAAACCAGAACGCTGGGTCTTGCAGGACGGGCTGGCTGCGGTGGTCCAGCCCACCGCTGCCTGCGGCCGCTTCCCTGCCATTAAGACATCTGATGAAATAGAGACGTGCGGGAGAAAATGGCTGAGAATTGTCCAGGTTTATTGCATTCAATTCCGATTGATGATTGGTTTGCGTTATATTCACCGCGTGTATGTCTCGTCGTGCCGTCCCTTGGCGTCTCTCATTTCCATGAGTACGATTCATTCACCGCGATGAAATCGAGGAAAGACAAAAGGGATAGAGACAACATTGTTGACCGAGAAAGTTCAAATACCTAGCTGCATGGATCTTTTCTTTTTGCGAGTCTTTCCTGACTAGCAAGCGCAATTGGTGTCTCGGGTCGACCGCGACTGCCGAAGCCGGACGGCCGAACTCGGGACCGGCGCCGGCAACAATTAACTTTGTGGGGCCGATCAGATCCACCACTGGCGGGGTCGACCTCATTGCCGAATGGAAGCAAGTGGTGACATCACCCCCACGAAGCCCCTCCCGAGTCCCAAGCTCCTGAAGGGACCCTCATTGCTACCCCTCCATGGAGACAGTCGAGGACCGCGGCTCCCCCCCTCTCTTGCCAATCGCGAACAATGAAATCGTCCAAACAGAAGGGGCGCAAAAAAGCTTCCGTTAGCTTCGTCTGTACTGTAAACGTCAGCGAAACGGAGCAGCTCTCGACCCCGCCAAACGCAGCTTAATCCGTCATTGACTCTCCACTTCAAGGAGCCCGCACCGCAGCGTATTACCTCCACTTGACGTTTGAAGCATAATAAATCCGATGTCTTCCCACACTGCTAAAGCTGCGCGCTCCGCTTCCCAAGCTTTATTTAGATCGTCGTCCTTGATTCCCAAACAACCTCACTCCCCCACTCCTGCGATAGCTTCCAGATCAACAACCACGACAACACCAAAGAGCTTTGCGACTTGCTGCAGCTCAATCAACAAATCAACACCCCTCACACAACAAATTCACAAGTCGTTTTCGACGCAAGCCGCCAAGATGTCGACTATGCCCGCTCAGCACGGTCACAGCGAGGGATGCTGCAACATCCCTCCTGTTATCTCCAAGGGCTACGATGCCAAGGGCAGCTACGAAGAGATTGGAGGAAAGAAGACCTGTAAGTCAATTTCCAGGCCTGCAGAGCCAATGCGTGACAATGCTAACTCATTCGCTATAACAGACGTCACCGGTCCCGCCGACGCAAAGAAGGCCATCGTCGTCACCTTTGATATATTTGGATTCTTCCCCCAGACACTCCAGGGAGCCGACATCCTGGCCACCAGTGGCGCCGAGAAGTACCGCGTCTTCATTCCAGACTGGTTCGCTGGCGAGCCCTGCCCCATCGAGTGGTTCCCTCCCAACACCGAGGAGAAGCAGAAGAACCTCGGCGGTTTTTTCCAGAAGTTCCCTCCACCCAAGATTGCTGAGCAGACCCCCGACTACGTCAAGGCTATTCAGTCAAAGTACTCGTCCATTGAGTCTTTTGCTACCGTTGGTGTAAGCCTTCCTTCAGTATGCCACAGACCTATTGGGTGAAACTGACACATATTGCAGTACTGCTGGGGCGGCAAGGTCGTCTCTCTTGTGGCTTCTGGCGACAAGAACCCCTTCAAGGTCGCCGCCGAGATCCACCCCGCCATGGTCGAGCCCGAGGATGCCAAGGGCATCAAGATTCCCCTCATTATGCTCGCTTCCCAGGACGAGCCCGAGGAGGATGTCAAGAAGTTCGAGGCGAACCTTAACGTAACCAAGCACGTTGAGACTTTCAAGGACCAGATCCACGGATGGATGGCCGCTCGCTCTGACTTGGAGGATTCCAGAGTCAAAGAGGAGTATACCCGTGGCTACAAGACAGTCTTAGAGTTCTTTGGAAAGAACTTCTGAAGTCCCTAGCAGATGTGATTATTATAACCATCAATGAGTAATGAAAAATGAAAAATCCCCGATATCTCTGCATAGGACCCACGCGAAATCTCCCGTACATTTACTCTGGCATCACTATGTTTGCGTTCCATCAGAGAAATTAGGTTTAGACAAGAGACATTTCCGGCAAATTAAGTAATGACTGGTTAAGGGAAAAGTCACAACAGCTCATCTTTGTGATAGGTCCACATTCCTCTGGCCCAGTCTTTGAATCTCCAGAAAGTCTTCGACAGAATCTGTACAGTTTCGTATTGATTCTGCCCCCAGAGAGCACCGTTCTCTCTGAGGAACAAGAAAATGGCCAGATTCCCATTTTCGGCCGCGGAAAGGATGGGACTCTTCCCATTGATATCCTCTTTCATGTTCACGTCCTTGCGAGTAGCCAGATACCTCAAAAATTCCAGAGCACCCTGATCGATTGCCTTCTGAAGCACTTCTTGGCCATTGAAACAGTCTTGATCGGCTCTGGGATCATCCAATATAATTTTGATGATTTCTCCTCGGAGTCGAAGATCCGAAGGCAGATCGGAAGGCACCTGCAATGCATGCCACAGAACAGTCCGACCGTCGTTGTCCTTCGAGTTCACATCCAGTTTTGTTGACTCTAACAGCGTTTTGAAAGAATTCGTCAATCCATGCTTCAGGGCGTAAAATAGCAAACTTCTTCCCTTGTCGTCTTTTGAGCACATATCAAAATCGGGTCGGCAGAATGCCTGAATTATTGCAGGATGAAAAGCCTTCTCAGCGTAAACCCACAAGAGGTTCGATCCAGTACCCTTGTCTATGACGGGATCGGCGCCGTAGGCCAAAAGCTCCCAGATAATGCGGTTGTTTGGTTCCCCATCTGCACAGGCCCTCGCTAATGGTGTCTGGCCTCTCAAATCAGGAGAATCGACCTTGCAATGCCTCTTCAAGAGCAATTGTACGGCATCATGACTGCCGTGACTCACGGCCCACGATAATGGGGTTCTTCCATTGATGTCGGCCCCCTCTATGTCTGCCTTGTTGTCCAGAAGATATTCCATGACCGCGATATTGCCGCTGTTGACAACCATTAGTAAAAGACGCCCCTCATTAGTTCCTTCACCTTCTATGTCGATCCCCCTCTCCAGCAGAAATTCGAGAATCGGTACGTTGCCTTTGAGAATGGCACAGTAAATGAGGGTATGACCATCCCAGTTTGGGGCTGTAATGTCCGTTCCCATCTCTATGAGTAGCCCAAGAATTGATGCGCTATCTGCTAGCACAGCCACTGGTGCGTGAGTGTGGCCGTCCAGAGCTTGCTTGTTCAAGTCGCGACTTCTAAAATCGGTCTCACGCTTGGTGGAAACCCACGAAGCGATCCAGTTGCTGACCATGACAGTCAGGGATGCGGGAGTCTCTTCATCCACGACCTAAGTGTCAACTGAAGCCCCATGTGCTAAAATTACTTTGGTAGTGGAGTTCAATCCGAGGAAGATGGTCTGCTCGAGAGGGGTTGGTCCCATCTTGTCGATCGTATTAAGAGTGGCCCCCATGTTGAGAAGTACTCTCAAAGTGGCCGCCAGCCCTTCGTCCAAAATCGAGATCTCATCGAGAGTGAGGTTTCTTCCTCTCAAGCGAAGCATCACCAGCTCCTTTATCGTATCGTCCAATGAGCTAGGCTGCGTTCCTACAGCCAAGTCCCGAAGGCGTGGAAACATTCCGTATTTCCGATGAGCCCAGTAGCCCAGTAGCCCAGTAGCCCAGAAAGAGTCGGAATAGCAGTGGTATCCATTCAAGTTGCGCGTCATCACCTCTCTCAATGAAGTGAAGAACTGCCATCCAACTGGCCCTAGTCGCGAAGTTGCTTGTGTCTCTCGCCCTATGATCTCCCATCCGACTGGCCCTGATCACGAAGTCGCTTGTGTGTATCGCCCTATGATCTTCATGTAACAACGCCATATGAGCCATGCTGATGGGCTGCAGGAATATAGACGCCGCATTGTCCTGTTCGGGCTCGTTGTCAAGTTTTCTCTTAGCGCCAAACTTGATGAGCACCTCTAGAATGTCCTTATCCATGTGCTCTATGGCCTTGCTCATGACCAGCCGGAGATGTTGAAGTGAGATCTTTTGCCGTGAAGTGATGGCTGGCGATGATGATGCGACTTGCGGGTGTTCGATGGCATCGATATCGAGGTAGAATTTGACAAGGTCCGCATGACCCGCATAAGCAGCCCACCACAGCGCTGTTGTGCCATTCTCGCCGGTCGAGTACATCTCATCTTCTGGGAAAACAGATGTGGTAAACAGTTGAGCAATACCGTAGTATGCTGCTGTGTGTGCTGAATTACAAGGGAGAAATGGCAACCGCCGCAGTCTTCTGAGAGCCGAAAGGGATCTATTGCGCATAGCTTGGTTTTGAAGGAATCCAAGAGCCCCTTTGGGGACGGTAGAGCTCGCACGGGTGTGCTCCCCCCAGTTAAGAGTTGCATAAGTGAGGAAAGGAGTCGAGTCTTCCCAATCTTGCGTTTCATAATCGAACGAGGCAGAGTCATTAGAGTTGCCGTCAAGGTTGTCGATGGAGAGGTAGCTCACACATGCAGTCGCAATCTGAGAATCGATTTTGGGGAATAGCTCATGTCGTTTCCCTTCAAAGTACTCCTGTGTAGTCTGGTGTACAAGTCGCATCACGCCACTCTCTGCTCACTGACCGTAACAAGTCCGGCGCATACGGATATCATGGTTTCGATAGGCGTGATGTTGTCCTGGTCGAGTCTTGAATGGCCTTCTTCGACAGCAAGAGCATGTTGTAGTTCTGTGACTTTCAAGGGTCTCTTGGCGCCAATGATCCAAGAGAGAATTTTCAACGCAGGCTCGGTCTGCTCGGAGGGTTGAGATCGCACCCGTTTCATAGCCTCATCGTATACAGCTGAGTAGGCGTTCTCCTTTTCATTCGTTGACCCAAAGGCTCTAAGTGCCTCCTTGAGCTTTTTTGCGTTCAGCTTGTTGGACCAGGCGTCTATGAGCAGCCTAGCCAAAAGGAACCTGTCCATATTAGCACCCCTCTCATGATTTGTGTAGGAGACTATAGCAAGTCTTCAAACTTACATGCCGTTAACTTTCATCACGATAACCTTCCTGATTTCTTTCTGCATATCGAGGTTGCCACGGACAAAGCTCTGCATATGGGTCATACGGCCTGACACGTATCTCATCACGTCTTCTTCAGTGGCCCGAATCTCTACAGCGATAGAGTTCGCAAACTCCGCCGCCTGAATAATCTCTGGGATATCCCTGATGGTTGCGAAGATGTTGACTTGAGATACTTGTTGTAGACGGAAGACTTCTGGGAGGAAATCCAGTCGAGCGTTTCTTTCACACTCATCCAAGGCGTCAATGACGACAAACACTCTGTCATAACAGGAAGCTATAGTCTGTAGCATTTCAATGGTCTCTTGTTTTGACCTAAAGGTGTTGCGTTTCTGATGAGTGCTGTAGAGCTCCTCAAGCCTAGGAGGGATCGTCGAGAGGGATTGCGCCAGCTGCTTCGCCAAGCTGGATAACAGATCGTGGCAATCTTGGCGCTCGGTGTCCTTGAAGTTGCAATAAGTATAGGCTATCCCGACCCTTGGTTTCTCCTCAAATCAGCGAATCAGATGGTCTATGACGACGGAAGTCATGATCGTCTTGCCGGCCCCTGGCATGCCCCGGCATAACAGAGTCTGGCCTTCATTAGATATTACCCATTCGAATTCGCTGGACTCTAATAGCCATGAGCTTGTGTCTTTTTCTCTTGTAGAGAAGTAGTCTCGCTGTTGAGATGAGTAATTGGACGATGTCAGCCATTCCAGTATTTTCTCTCGGTGTTTGCCAACTTGCTCGGTGTACATAGACGCCACTGTCTTATTTGTACTCTGGATGGCTCGACTACAGATTATTATTAGTAGCCGATACAATAACGCTAGCTGAATCACATACTAACCCATTCGACGCATTCTTCAGGTCGTTTAGCAGCTGTATCTTGATAGAGAGACTCAATTGGATGTCTTTCATTTCTTTGGGATCCATCAGTAGCCGCTGAACAATCACGTCAGGCTTCAGCTTGTCCCTTTTTCTCGCATTTGACAGTTCATCAAGAGCTTTGAACTTGTCCAACTTTTCTTGCAACTTCGTGAGGAGCTTCCAGGATCCTTGAATTATAACATCCAGGATGGGTTTCTCTTCGTCATTGAAATTCTGCTTCGTCCGAGCAGTGTCCTTGAGAATGGATACGAGAATCTTCACGCTGTAACGGGGTAATCAGCATACTTCTCGGAAAGCAAGGCGAATACCTCAGGCGCTTGAGAGAAATTGCTGTGATACTCTTTCGCCTTGTCTATGACGGCTAGGAAATCGCCGACACCAAATCCGAAACTCATGCTGCGCAGTGTTAGGCGGGTATGGTCGTAAACACATGAAGTCGAAGCAAATAGAAAGGGAAGCAGACAGATGTGCATGGGATAGTGCTGCCTTTGGGGAAATCACACTCCAGATATGATATCACATTCGTGCTCAGCCGCACCAAGTTATCCAGGCGGGCTGTGTGGTGGCTGCACTAGCTTTCTACGTAGGCTGGAGGTATCACAGGCCTTCCTGTTATGCATGTTGTCGTAGCTATTTCTACAAGGCTATGCTAGGCGGACTACGACAGGAAAGGTACTAACACGCCTACTACTGTTCAACGTTTCCAGTCTGCTGAACGCGACATCCTCTGCATGGTGGCTGTCTACTCGCCAATGGTTCGCCACTGAGCCTCATGCCACCCACCCATAAGCTCTTGGCTCTGAATCAACTCTGATCCAAGAACGGAACTGTCTCACAAAGCCTGGCGAAGGGAGAGGCTGAATCTACTGAGAAAGGCATATATTGGGAAAGCCAGGTAGAGAGGCTAAGAGTACGAATCGTGGTGTAGGATTCTTGTGAAGCTGAGGTTTGGCATCAACTCAATTTTTAAGAGGCAAATCTAGGCATTGCAACTACTCTCTATGAATTACAGGGTAGTCGAGGCTTTTTGTGACGCCGTAGATTGGGCAGCCGGACTAGGTAGATCGTACTTGATACTGGATCTTTAACTTGAAAAGAGAATGTTTGAAAGTGTGGGCCTATGAATCAGCGGGGCGAACGGTACCTTTCGGCTGGCTTCAAGCTTGATAACTATATATGGAACTATGAAGATCGGGAAGTGAGAGAAAGTTGAATTTGGCGAAACCCATCGACTCCTCCGTAGTCGAAGTAAGTGGAAGGGCCATCACTGCCCAGCACCGCCTATCCTATCTAAGTTTGCCGCCAAGTGATCAATATTCGAACAGGAATACACAGTAGTCATACAAGAGAGCCAAAGCGAAGCGCCTTGAGCAAGAAGACGTTTGAACGTCAAACAGAGCCTGAAATCTGATCAATAATCTTCAGTCCCAGTGTCCGGGAAGTATGAACAGTATCAGGATGACTACAATACTGCAGAATCTCCCGTCGATCCGGCAACTTGGTTCGATTTGGCGCTGATACTAAGATCTGGTGATAGATTAAATGCAAATTTGCGAGGTATTGATTTAGCGGGAATAAACATCGAACTTAAACTCTCCTCTTTCAGCTTAAATTGAGGGTGTTAACTCAGGAGCCCGAGATACTTTCAGGTCAAAAGATCAAGTCACTTATAACGATGGAGCAACTAGTCCCTCTGCTCTGACCCACGACCAATAGATTTCCTCGTCCCAACCTCATTCTACAATCCGAGCATAGCACCATCGCCCTTCAACCCACCGCCTCCTCCTCCTCGGCGAAACAACCTCAAACCCCTTCCCCTGAACCACCGAGATACCAGCCCCATACCTCAACAACACCCCAAGCACCCTCACATCCTCCGCCCCCAAAGCATACCCGACAGCAGTCTCTCCCCTCCCATCCCTCCAATTCACATCAACACATCCCCGTCCACACAAAAACTCCACGAGATCCGCAACCCCAGCCGCAGCAGCAAGATGCAACAGCCCCCTACCCTCCCCATCAACATCCTCAACCCTCACCCTCTCGTCTTCAAGCAGCACAAACAAGGTATCCGTATCAGGCACAAAGATCCGGCCGGACTTAATCCACGCACAGAGGGCATACCAAACCGGTGCCCGAAGATCCCCGTCTTTGAGGTTCATGTCTACGTCCGGGGCCGTCATCAGCAGACGGGCCACTGCCGGGTTGATTGTTTCCGCGGCGTATGATATTGCCGTTCTACCGCTCGCGTCTGGGAGGTTGATGTCGGCTTCGTGGGTGAGGAGTAAGTTTACCGCGTCTAGGTTTCCGCGCCGGGCGTGTTCGCAGAGGGGGGTGGTTCCTTGGGCGGACAAGGTATTTGGGTTCGCTCCCTGTTGAAGGAGGTTTCGTATTTCGTCCAGGAACTTCTCATCGGTGATTTCGTGGAGCTTTTTGTCCAGGACTGTCTCTGCGCTTGAGGCGTTTACGCGGACCGGTTCTTGCTCGACAGGTTCGGGATCTTGTATATCGAGAGACGCTTCGGTCGTGGTGTCAGTGACCTCGACCCATCCCTGATCAATAGCTTCATGGGACTTTGGATCCAAGGAGGTCCCCATGTTGGGTTTGCCGGTAGTTTCAAGGAGTTGTCGGTCCAAAATGGCATCTACCCCGGAACCGTATACCTCAGGCTTGATCGCCGGAGCAACCTCAGCCACCTCGCGCCGCCGGGCCTCCGTTTCCCACACTTCGGGCCTGGTATTAATCTCACGAACCATCGTCGGTGCTGCTGGAAAGGTGAAAGTCGAAACGTCAGAGAACCCGTGATGAACGAGATTCACGCCCCAGAAGCTGGAAGCAGATGGCTTACCTGCTCCTGTTGTAATATCCTACCTCGAAATATACGCACTAGACGAAGGATCAAACCCCAAGGGAAAGCGAAAACCTGAGATGATTTCCCCAAACCGACGTAAGCACGGGTTTTGTTGGGCCGACAAAAGGCAGCCTTGTCAACGACTGAGACGCACACGCACACGCAAACCACACACACACCCGCGACCCAACCCCATGGGACGCATACGCCCAGCCTATAACAAGGCAAACCAAGACCAAATCCTCCAACACCTCTTCACACCTCCAAGCCTCGCAATTCGTCCATTCGCCGCGCTCTCAGCGTGTGGATCTTTTTGCTTTTAGGGGGTGGCACTTGGTGGGTTACACACCAGGCAGCTATGAGCATTGCTTCTGCGTCACAAGGGCCACGCGCGAGGGGCTGCTCCTACTGGACCAAGTCAGAGAGACTTGGCCATCCTCACCTGTGTCTGGCCTCCTCATCATTGCCTCAACTATGCTTACAATGCAAAAAAAAAACAAAAACGTCTGTGAATCTGGGACAATTTTTCATTCTTCTTTCATACATCAATTGGCTTTGAAAATGGCCAACTGCTACCATTAGCTAAGTTATCTCATGCAACCATCTCTGTCTGCCGTTGTCGCATATACGCGACCAAATCAAACGCCAAAAACCTCGCCAGTCCCTGGTATGCTGCCGTCCCGGAATGAGAAGAAGTTGAGAAGAAAGAAGATAGTTGCACAAGCAGCAAAAGAACCCCCCCCTATGCTCACGATGTGAGAGAAAAACAAACCAACAAGACCGAGTTTCACTTCCGCCGGCTTGTCATCTAGGCAACCAGGGATTGGGGCTCGGACTTCTCGCAGGTAAAGAGGTTGACGTGGTAGTCTCCACGAGCAGCGCAAGCCAGAATAGGCTTGTGCGGGTGGAAGGCAGTTGCTGCAATGGGAGAGCCCCTGTTCTGTTGAAGGAAGCTTGAGTAAGGCTCGACTCGGGACAACTCTTGACCGTCAAAGTTGAAGACCTTGACGGCATGGGCAGAGGTACCACTGCAACTAATTATTAGTTTCAATGTTGCAGAAAGAGGGTTTGGGTGATGACTTACACAGCAAACACTGGTAGGTGTTCATGCGTGCTGGCTGTTCGAAGCGTGTCTCGAGTTGTTTGGTAAACGTGAAGAGGTCGATCCATGCGAATATCCCACAGTTTGACCTTGCCATTCCTGCTTGCGCTAAGCAGTTCTCGTTGTCCGCCACGCTGCAGATGGACGCTCTTGATCCATTGCCTATCCGTTTCGTCCTTCCACTTCTTGATCATGGAGTCCTGAGGTCTGATGCGGGTGTCGAAGACGCGAACAGCGCCGTCACCAAAACCAGCCACAACTGTGTGTCCGGTCATCTGGTCAGACGTCAGAGACGTAACACAAGAGCCAGACCGGGCGGGAATGTCGATGACGCATTTCTCAGCACCAGCGGACCACACCCGAATGACACGCACATCACCAGCCACGAGTACGCGGCCGAGTGACTGCTGCCAGTCAAACACCATGCCGGAGTTGACATTACTGGGCACCATGTGCGTAAGGGCTCGCCAAGACGAGGCCAGGTTGATGGATCTGTCGGAATCGTAGTTTTGGTAGATCCGGAGCACTCCATCTGACGAGCCAGTCATCAGGAATGCCTGGTCGTCTTCGTTGATGAACTTCATGTCACTGATCCTCGACCCTTCAGGATTTCCATTGGAAAACTTGCTCAGTCGGGCATGCTTCTTCCAATCCCAGACGCACACCGTGTTACCATCGTCTGCAACCGCAAGCTGGTCTTCAAACTGATGGAAAGTGAGTTTGGCGGGTTGTGAGCCATTGTTGGTGATGCCAAGCTGGTTATTCCACTTATGGCTACCGGCAAATTGCTTGAGTGGTTGTGTTTCGGTCAAGATGAAGTCGTTCCGGGATCTTCTCCAGAGCCGTTCGTTGTACTCGGTGCTGCCTGGTTCGTCCGACTCGCTCGGCTTCATCTGAGGCTCGCAGAAGTACTCGATAGACCATTCCAGGAAAGAACTTTGTAGTGGCATAGCTGGCGCTTCGCCCAGCTTACGATCCTCGAAACCAGTGGAGACGGGCTCTTTAGCAATGTGATAGTTGGCATGGATAGCCGTTGGGTCGCTCTGTTCTGGTGGGGCTTCAGCAAGCTCAGGAGCCTTTATCTTCTGGGAACCAACCCTATGCAGGCCGGGCGAAGGTGCCGGAGAGGAGTAGTTTGGCTTCTCGTTGGCATCAGCCTTTCCGTCACTGCCAAACAGTGGCAGCTGGAAAAGCAAGCTCGCCGTGCGACGCAACAGGCCAGGAGATGGCAGTGGTGGGGTAGCCAGCGAGTTGGAGACGCCAATCGCATTGCTTCTTTGGCTCAAGTGCAAGTGGTTTTTTGTTGATGCACGCTTTGCCCTCTTTCGAATGTCATCGATGAGGCTTTGCGCATGCTCACCAACGGGTGAAGCCATCACAGCTTGGTGGACATGGTCCACAATGACTGTAGCGTCACGCTGAACCTCAGGATGAGGATCAACATTCAGCATCAGAGCATGCTTCCAGCAGGCCGAAAAGACGGTGTTGTGGGCGAAACCGTGAACGTTGGGCTTGATGGTGCCGTCTGCGTTTCGGTTTTCTTTCCGTGCATAATGCAGGCCCATCTTGTGGTCCATGCCGTCCTGGCCTGGAGGGAACAATAGATATTCCCTTTCTTCTTGGAGCTGCTCATAAGCAGCAACAATGAACTTGCTCTCAAAGCGCAGAATGAACCTTGAGAGGAAGACAAGGAACTCACGGCGAACCATTGGGCTGCCGTCGTTGGCCATGTCCAGAAGTGTCCAGGCGATGGACTCTTCGATCCGAGCGACCTCATCCGTCAGGTCGATGATGCCCAAAAAGGTAGTCATGGAATACACCATGGCAGCTCTCACTTCAGGAACGGGATCCTTGGTCAGGAACGACAACTTGGCCGGCGCATTCTCTCTAATACCACGCCATTTGGCCTCTGGAAGTTCCTGCCACAGCTGACTGATGCAGAGACAAGACCACTGGCGCAGGAGTGGGTTCTCTTGGTTCTGCAGGTGCATTAAGCAGTAAGTCATTATGTCGGTTTGATTGCACACATGCTGCCCTGGCTTGTAATCCTTGCAAAGCATGGATAGAATGAAAGCGCACATCGCCTTATGCTCAGCTTCATTAACGACTGGCAAACCCTCGGATGGCTTCAATATCTGGGCAAAGTAGTTGTACCCGCTGTCCTTGATAAGGTCCTGCTGGCAGGAAATATCCACAGCCAGAATACGGGTCCAGATGAAGATCATGACCGGTTTCAGTTCCGCAGCAGCGGACTGTAATAGCTTGAGGACATATGGGAAGATGCCTATGCTCAGAGCAAGCTGGACTGCCCATGGGCCCAGGTCAAGGAATCTTCCGAGCAAGATGAGCGCCCTAACTCTATGCTGTTGACTCAGAAGAACTTGTAGCACCACTGGGAGCTGCTCAGGGGGCCTCTGAGACAGGGCATCACCACGGGTGAGGTAGACGTCGAATGCTGTCAGTTGTTCGGTAAAGAAGGTCGAGTTCTGGTACTCGTACTCGAGGCCTTCGTTCTCCTTCCTTTCCAGCATAGGCAGCTGGGCCAATGCCATGTCCACGGCCAAGTCCCAGCTTGCCCACAACGGGTGCTGTCGGGTCTCGGGGAGCTCGGGGAAAGACTGTGGGTGGCACCCGTAGACAGACATGATTCTCTGGGCCAGAAGAAAGTTGCGGAAAAGAGCGGCCACCATGAGATCCTGTCTGAAAAACTTCCGGAACAGGTGTCGGGGCAGTGTAGTCCAAGCGATTGTATCCGTAATGGCCGTGAAGATCCAGTTCAACTCGCCGAGTGGCGTTCTTCTCTCCTGTAGCCTGCCAGGCAGCTTTTTGGCGCGCTCCGGTGTGAGATTTGTCTTGAGAGGGTTCTGGAGAACGAAGAACCAGAGAGCCATCTCGATAGGGGTGGTGAGACATGCCGTGAACAGATCGGCTGGGAGGAGCGGGTTCGTAGGGAGATTCTCCTTGACGCCGCAGGCAGCCAAGTGGATGTAGGGCTGAAACACGGTCTTCTCATAGTTGGGGTCTCTTGCGGCAGCTTCTTCCTCTTCTTGTTCGTGCTTCTCGACAAATCTGTGGTAGTTGTTGAGGATATTACCAGCTTCAGAACAGTCCCAGACGTAAATCGTAGGGGCATGAAGCCACTGTTGAAGATCGTAGAGCGAAACTGGGATGTACTGGGTGTAGTTCTTATTAAACACCCAGATCTCGCCACTCGCAGTGGGTTTAGGTACTCCATGGCCGTTGTAATGAAGAAGAACCCGCTCATCCTTTGCGTTCCTACGCAGGGACTGACAGAACTTCTTCGTCTCTTCCACCGACGGATCGAGGTACTGCTTGTATCTCGTGCGTATAGCCAGTGTCTCGTACTGCGCCTGAAGGGCTTTGCCGATGTTCTCGAGGGCCTTCTGAGGTGGCGGCGTTGTAGGGTCTGTCCATGCTTCCAGTTTGGCGCCCGGGTTCGTCTTAAGCTGGTCGGGAGGCTCGACTGAAATATTAAGGCAGACGGCCAACGCAGCAGACACTGTCTTGAGTCTATCTCGCATGCGCCAGTCCTGCAGCTTGTGTAATGTCGCCTTGGGCTTGCCTGTTGTCTCGTGTCGCTTGTCGGTCCAATACATGTACCAATTCTGGAGGAAGGAGTCAGCACGGTTCGAGTTGCGAGTGGAAACCAACAAGTCCCAATGGCGCAGGGAAGCGATGTCTTCGCACTCAGGCTCGTCTGTATCCAAGATTGCCGACACGGCTATCGGCCCCATCCACCCGGGAGACTGCATCGTCTGAGAGGTCTAGATGGGGGAGGAATGTAGACTCGAGCCCTGGATACGGTCATGCCCCGCGTTGCCCCTCGGGATTGGATTCCGGACAACAGACTCCCAATATGGCGTGCAAGCCGGGAGAGAGCAGAGCACCAAGTATCCTTTCTTTGCGCGACGCGCGCCGCCAGGAGACTATGGTTAGACCAGTCCGGCTGGCCAGCGCCGCCACAAGGCCGCCAAGTGGGGAGGCGCAGAGCTCGGGGTGGGAAAAAGGAAGAAGGGCAAAAAGTGTAGATGGAGGCTATGGAAAAGGTTGCAACTCACATTTGCTATCTGGGCCAGTATTTCCGGCGACTCGTGATATTCATCGAAGCCATGTCTGGCGCCCCAATGCGGAATATCTTCTTCGGAGTGGTCAACCTCTTCAGGGCGGCTGACTCCAAATTCGCTCTTGGATCGCATCAGCAGCGGTTTCACGGATGGCCGCTTCGGTCGATCCGAATCCGATTGTTCGCCGGTAGAGAAGCCAGCGGCCAGGTTCTGCTTGTTGCCCGGGGCACTTGATGGGCGCCTTGCGTTGCTGTCATCGTGGCTCGTGGATCGTTGAAGTGCTAGAGGAGGAGGAGCAGCACCGGCGTAGGGTGAGGGTTGGGCTGTCGCATCGGGAAATGCGGAGGATCCGTTAGGACCCTGGGTTTGCGGCATGTTGTTGGGACTTCCATTAACTCCGAGCAGCGCAGTGCTGTTTGTCCTCCGCGAAATGCTGGCGTAATGTCGAGGTTGAGAAGTTGAGGGTGTGGGTTTGTTGGAGGAGCTCGACTGTCGAAGGTGACTGGCGGGCGAGGGGCGAGGATGGGTCTGATCTTGCGCAGCGGCAGCCGTCATCTTGACGGCGACACTGTCGTTGAAATTTGAATTTGGCGCGCAAACCACCTAGAAATCGATTACCGCGACGACATCTCGGTCGTGAGGTGTCGGGCGGGATGAGGTGGATGAAGATATCGGGTAGGCGATTGCGTCGGTGACGCGAATTTGGAGTTTTTGGAGAGGTTGACGGGAGTGACAGGTCAGATCGGGTCAGGTTGGCAGCGCAGCGCAGCGGCTAACACCCAACTTCAGCTCAGCGTGGGCAGGTCGGCAGGCAGGTCCACAGGGTGAGGTGAGGCAGAGGTGCACCTGGCCCGCGGTACACCGTAGAAGACCAGCCAAAATTTAGGAATGGCACCTTGGGCTGAGGTCAGCTTCGGCCACCAGCCTATCAGGTGCCGGGAACAATCACCTGCCTTCTGCTTCGCTCGCTCCGAAAGCTTCTTCCGATGTTCCGATAAAGGTATTCCTAATTGCCTATTTCTATTTGCCATGTCTTTTGATATATCAGAGTCACCATTGCTCATAGAAAACAGATGACGATTATATTCAATTTAGGAGCAGTGGTTCATCTCATCTCTCGAATTTGTACTCGGGCGCAGGTCACGTCCATCAACAACGAGAATAAGGTACTGCGTATGGATGGGAGATGGGAAATGGCAAAACGAATCAGAAATGATGGACGGGAGGCAATTGATGACCCGACCCTGACCGCCTTTCAGCTCCACATCTCCGCATTTCGTCCAGTCTCCCGCGTCCACTCTGGCGAAGCGCAGCAGGCAGGAACAGATCCGAATCGGGAATCGGGGGGAGATGAGGTAAGAAGGCCTCGGCCGGATGCACGGTCCAGGCCCGCCTCAGAGACATCAGGGCGCTAATCCGAAATGAGCAATCCGAGTTCCAATTCAATGCCCTTCTTGAATCTTCACATGGCTCTCTCTTGCGCCTTGCCTCGTGCAACAACCAGCAGAGCAGAGCCAAAGTTCATTCTGTCTCGTTCTGTCACAGACTGAGTTGGCATGAACGAACGCATCGGGCTCCGCGTTTGTCCTGCGAAAGTACTCATGGACTGGTCTTTGCCAGAGACAGTACTTGCGAACGCTGAACTGGTTTAAGGCGGCAGGTCCCGTTGGATCACGGCACCTGCCCTCTGTATATGGACTTTTGGGTGTGGTGGCAGGTGGTGAATTCCCAAGAAACCTAAGTGTGCCTGACAATCAAGGTTTATCAATCTTGCGACAGGCGCTACCGACGTGGCTACCTACCGTATCGCAGGCTTATTAACAGCACGAGCAAATCGGAGAAAACATTCTTCGCAACATCACTCAGGCACGGTGGGGAATGGGCTGGCGGGAGGCGGGCGCGTTAGAAACAATGTCTTGCCCCAAACGGCCGGCTCGCTCTCTGTTTTTCCTTCCTCTCCTTTTTGTTTCCCTTCTTTCCGTTTATTTTGCGGGGACATCGTTATCGTTTTTTCTTTTCTTCTCTTCTTCTTTTTTATGGATCGTCGCATCCCTCTCTGTTGGCCTTGAGCACGTCATAACCGACATCGCCGACCCATTCACCTCTGTCTGTGGGCTTGTTGGCCTGTGTAGCTGCCACGATACGAGGTAGGATTCGCTTCAAGTTGCAAGCTACATGTGGACTGTGGGAGTCCATCACTTGTGTTTCTGCTGAATTGCGGCTTGGCCGTTTCTGCCTTTATGCTGACAACGACGATCACGACGACGAGGGGGGCGCCCGCTTATGCTTGTAGCTCACCGCATGCCCTGCTTCAGGGTCATTCGTTGTTGAGACGGTTTATGCTTGGAGACCTTCCCGATCGCCGAATGTGGCTGCGCTCTTAAGACTCGAGACCTTATAAGATGGACTGGTCGGTTCGTCGTCGGCCGGTGCGTCCATGCGCGCCATCAGAGGCCATCGCGAGGGTCCATCCTGTTTGTCCTCCCGACTCGAACCTGGACCGACCTTGTCTCGAACACGAGCCTCAATTCACATCGCGCTCGCTCATCGTCTCGCTCGCGCCGTCGACGATCAGAGTTGCACGCCAGCAACCGCCGCCGCGTGGCCAGCTTTCCGTCTCCCGTCTGCTCCAGGCCAACGCTAATGCTCGCTCACCAGAATGAATGTCCGCATCTTACTCTCAGACGCGCCATCTCAGTACAACATTCTTGCGCCGAATTTAGCAGGCAGGCTAAGCCGATAGGTTAATTTGCCAGAATTCCATGCCTTTTTCCATGAAAGTCTATCTCTGCGCCACCACCGCCCTCCCACTGCTCATGCGCCAGGAGTCTTCAGGCAGAGCCGGCGCACGCCCGATATGGCATGGTGAGATGCTCTCAACGTCTGTGGTGTGGAGCACACTCCCTGTCCTGAGCCGTGGTTTGCACAGTGTACCTATTCGGATATGACAGTCATCGCGAACAGTATCTATTTCCATACCGTGGGAGGAAACCAACAACATCCCTTCTCTCTCCTCGTCGCTCGTAGGACCTTCGTCCTCGGCCCGCCTTATTGCTCTTACGCCGTCCAATTCTTTGCGGCCGCTGCCGAATTTCGAACCTTCAAAGAGAGTCCGTGTGCCAGGAAGGATGCCGAATGGCGTTGAAGCTTTGGGAGACTTGAAACACACCACCTCATGGCAGACGGATCCCCTGAAGGGAAATTATCCTCAACGTATCAATTGAACCGCCGCCCTCTTTGACTGCTACGGAGGAGACGACCCCCTGAAGCCACGAGTTTTACGGGCTGCTAATAACCATTAACAAGCTCTGGTATGCGCCAGAGCAGCATGGGAAGAATCTTCTCATTGCCACGAGCCTCATCGTCTTTTCCCTCTTGGGTCGTCTGTCTTCCTTGGCGGACGGCCCGGGGGCCGGAACGAGGGCGGGAACAAGATGAGGATGTTCATGATTCCTGTGGCATGGGCGCGCCGCCTCGGCTGCTTGTCAGACATGTACGTACGAAAAGTACATGCGTCAAGGGCATTTATTTGAACAGGCCGGGATGGGATCCTTTGATACGCTGTTTCTTGCCCAGCTTGCCCAGACTGGCGGCAGGGTGTTGGGGGCCGGAATGCCAGTGACTGGACGTCATGTGCTTCCATGTCTCATCCCGAGACCTGATGTTTGTCAAAGAAGAAATACACTACGAATACCTTTCCCCCGTCCAGTCCACGCGCATCAAATTGACTTTTAGGACCTGCTCGTGCCTTGGGTAGGTGGCACAGTACTATAGAATACAATGTTTACGGGTGCGCGGACGTTCAGGCTTCAGCAACAACTACTCCGTAGGCCGACAATATTAATTGCAGAACATCAGCAAGTACCAGGACGGTCGTCGCCCGACTCGGACCTCAGGATCTGCAACCTTCCATGGTATCGTGATGGGGGCAGCAGTTGGAGCAGTTGGAGCCTTTGATGGGGGGCGATGTCACGTTGATGACGTGAGCTAGTTGTTGTTGAGGTATCCTGTCCCAAATGGGCAAGATGCCACAGTCGTTTTGACTGATGGGTACGCATGCCGGGGCCGAAGGCTGGCAAGCCGCAAAGAACCCAGGAGGCATGTGTGCCCCTTGAAAGTTGAAAGGGGACGGAACAGCTGGCTCTGATTACAAGTTTGTTCTGAAGGTCGGGAAGATCAGCGCCAGGAAGGCTGATTTGACTCTGACTCAAAGTCGCACATGGCACTTGGCGCGCATCAGCTTTTGTCCAGACTGCACTGCAGAGGCAGCGAACGTCGAGGGTACGAAGCTTTCCACCCACCAGCCTCACCTTGGAGTTGAAAGAGGAGGTTGAAAGAGACGTGTTCGAACAATGTGTGGGCGGAAGAGTGGGAGCCAAGCGCATTACTGCGTAAGTACCGGGTCGGTCAGCAGTCAGCAACCAGTCGACGGGACGGACGCCTCAGGTCGGGCTGGAGAAGCCCTTGATAGTAATAATAGAACAGCGAACCTTTAATCCTCATCAAGATGTTTGGATGGTATCCGTAGATAGGTACTTGGGGGCACCAAGCCAAGGTAAGCCAAAAGAAAGTACCTTTTTTCGTACTTGATCCGACAGCGAAGCAGTGACGGTCCCCTTTCTCGCCTCAGCGGCAGCCTGTCAGGCAAGGTACCTATCCGTACACATGTACGGCATGTTCAATGATACGGTGCAATTCGCAAGGCCTCGTCGTGTCTCCAGCTAGGCCGCCGTGCCCGCCCCTTTTGAAGGAAACGGGAAGCAGGTCACCGTGCATGATGATATACCGGTGAGTGACACCGTTTCAAAGTATGGGACCCACGTGGCGGCGAGTACTCTTCATGTCCCGCCTGATGTCCGAGAATCCTTCCTCCCATTCCCAAGTTCCCCCCCCCCACCGTAACGAAAGCGCCTGCAGCCTCCCCGTGCTCCTCTGAAAAAGTTTCCCCTTCTGCTTGGATACTGGGCTCTCCCCTACGTACGCAGCCCTTGCACCCCCATCCACAAGCGAGCGGAAACTCAAGCTGCACGACATCCCATTGGTCCAACATCAGCTAAGAACAAGCCCCTGGCCCCCCCCCCCTAGGCGCAAGTGCAGAGTGCAGATGTGCAGGGCATGTTGCAGGGCGGGCTAAAGCAGTCAAGTTGGTGGGCGGAGAACAGGCCAGCGCAGCGACCCGGCGGAGCCAGTCAGTGCAGGAACAGGAGCCCTCGAAACGATGGAGAGAGAGACTACGAGTGCCCAGGTACCTAAGGTGGTGGACTATAGCCCAATGGCAGGACCGGGAGGTAAGGTACATCGCAGCTAGCACCGGGCTGCAACATTTTTAGGTGCACTTTACCAGGTTCCGCTGTTACTCCTGCATTTTGGAGGTAAATTCCATCAGTCCAGCAGCATTGGATCCAATGTCTTTTTTTTTTTTTTGCCCTCTGCCCCCTTCCCCATCGCTTCCCAATCCCTAGAGTGGCATTTCTTCCAAAAACCTCCTTTCTACAACGGCGGAGAAAGGCAGCGAAGTGACCGACACACTCTCGGAAAATACCACTCTAGCCAGGCATTCTTTTCTCTCGCCGCATCATCAGCTTTCTATCCAACTTCGACCTTCCTTCACTTTGCGATCGCCGTGCCAGCAGCAACCTATTTGCGGTCTACCTGGCCCGAGAGCCTAAAGTAGTAATAACCCGACCACGGACAGAAAAGATACGGCAATCCGAAGGGGAAAACGCCTAAGAAGGAGAAGGATTAAAAAAAAAAAAAAAAAAAGAGTAATCAAACCCCTAAAAATCCGACGAGCCAACCCCCGTCAGCAACTGCTCTGCGTAAAGGTACGCGCGGAGTCGACATCGTCCCGTCTCGCCCAACACCCAGCCTCCTTTCGTTTCTCACCCCTCGCTCCCTTACCACCTTACTCGCTTCACTGCGCCGACGAGGAGGACCGCAATAAAAAAAAAAAAAGACGAGGTCGAACATCGCAGGACGCTCCTCGCCTCAGCAACGCGCGCTACCCCGGGCACACTCCACCGATGCGAACCCAGCCATCCGCACACTCGAGCATTGACTCCCTTTCCCGTTCCTGCGTATCTGCTGCGTTCCTGCATCCGCTGCATCTCCATCGCGCCTCACCTGACTCGGCTTCCCAGCGACCTGGCGATAGCACCCGCTACCCGCATCATCGACTCCACGAGTAAAGTGCGACTTGAGCGACTTTCTTCATTATCGTGACGCCCCTAAGCAACTTCTTCAACGAACGAACGAAACGATTTCAATTGATACCCCCCAAAATCCCGGGCGCACTGGACACGACTTACGAGCAAGTCCATTTTCAACTGCCGCTCAGCGTGCAGGCCTCGATTTGATTCGCCATGGCTTTTCTTTTCAAGTCCAAGAAGAATCAGGATCGAGCTCTTGCAAGCCGCGATGGAAACTCTGGCGGATCGCAGGGCTCGATCCAAAGCCAGCGAGAGAGAATCGCGAGGGAAGAGAAGAACGGCACCCAGCGCTCGACACCGACCGGCAGCTTGAACTCAATCGATCGCGATGGGAGCGCCGGTGCTGGAAGCCCCGACCAAGGCTACACTCGCCAGCGAGGACCTAGTGTAGACCAAATACCGATACAAGCGCCTTCAAATGATTTGCCTGTAAGTTTATCCAGCTCACTTTGATGAGCTGGCGCTGCTGGAACACTGCTGATCTCCCTCCCAGCTTCGCAATGCTCCCCCCGTATCCTCGCAAAACCAGATGCCTCCTCAACAACAAATGATGAACCCTAATGCGTCGCTATACCCCTGGTCGCAACGACGATTGACGTATACATCATCACACCCGAGCCCCTTCCCCCGTTATGGAGCGGCCGTCAATTCGGTCTCGTCCAAGGAGGGCGATATTTACGTGATGGGAGGTTTGATCAATAGCTCCACCGTCAAGGGCGACTTGTGGATGATCGAGGCCGGACAGAACATGGCCTGCTATCCTCTGGCGACGACAGCCGAGGGACCTGGCCCGAGAGTCGGGCACGCAAGTTTGCTCGTTGGCAACGCCTTCATCGTCTACGGTGGTGACACCAAAGTAGATGAGATGGACGTCCTGGACGAGACGCTTTATCTCCTCAACACCTGTGAGTTTTATTCTCGTCATGCAGCGTGCACTGCCTCGTGGGAAGTTGAGTATTCGCTAACGAAGCACAGCAACGAGACAATGGTCGAGAGCATTGCCCGCTGGCACTCGGCCCTCCGGCCGTTACGGCCACTCCCTCAACATCCTCGGATCCAAGATTTACATTTTTGGTGGTCAGATCGAGGGCTACTTCATGAACGATATTGCTGCCTTTGACCTAAACCAGCTCCAAATGCCCAACAACCGGTGGGAGATGTTGATCCAGAATACTGACAGTGGCGGACCACCCGTCGGGAAAATTCCAGCCGCCCGAACCAACCACTCTGTGGTAACTTACAACGACAAGATGTATCTGTATGTATTGCGTGAAGCCTCGCAGGTATCACTACTGACGCACCTCTAGCTTCGGTGGTACAAACGGTTATCAATGGTTCAACGACGTTTGGAGCTACGATCCTGCGACGAACGAATGGACGCAACATGAATGCATTGGCTACATCCCAGTTCCCCGTGAGGGTCACGCTGCATCAATCGTCGACGATGTCATGTACATTTTCGGAGGACGCACGGAAGAGGGCGTCGACCTCGGAGATCTCGCCGCCTTCAGAATTACTTCGCGCCGGTGGTACACCTTCCAGAACATGGGTCCGTCGCCCTCTCCCCGATCCGGTCACAGCATGACCACAGTTGGCAAGGCCGTGGTTGTCGTCGGAGGCGAACCCTCTTCGTCCCCCGCCAGCGTTGGCGACCTTGGAATAGTCTACATGCTCGATACTACAAAGATTCGGTACCCGAACGATGCGGCAGCAGCACAACAACCTAATGGACCGCAAGCGAATGGACAGCAACGCCCACAGCAGGCGAGGCGGCCCAGTGCTGCGGCCGAGACAAGGAACATTCTATCAAGAGACGGTTCCCAGGGTCCTCCTGATCAAAAGCGACTAGTCGGGGCCCCTGGAGCACCTCGCGATGCTTCCGCCGTCAACAGTCCCACCAACGTAGTGCGAGGATCTCCCAACGGAACAGACGCGAACCCGGCGGCAGTGAACAATATGTCGAAGCTCCCCAGATCTGCAGCGACTTCGCCCCCGCTGGGCCCCCGCCTCAAGGACCGACGCCTGCAAAGCCTTCGGTTCAAACTGGAAACTTGGGAAGAGTTAGGGGACAGTCGTCGGAGAGAGATGGATCCGTTGGTGGCTCGCCGCAGATTGCTGCAGGCCAGTCTCCCGTCATTCGTGAGGTTAAAGAGCCCAAGGACGCGGAGAGTCCGGTCACCAATGGCCGACGGACTCCTCAGGGGGTCTTGAGATCTGGCTCCAAGTCTGAATCTGCTCCTTCCGAGCCTTCCAAAACCAGGTCCAGGCAAGGCAGCAGGTCCCAAACCTCCGTGGATAGCACGACCGAGCCTGCTTTGAAGGCAATGCAGATTCAACAACAAGCCCAAGTTCAACCACCACCTCAGACGCAAGCACAACCGCCTGTCCAACCGCCTGTCCAACCGCCTGCCCCAGTACAACCGCCTGTTCAAGCACAGCCGCCGCCGCCAACCCAACAGCAGTCGCCGCTACAAGTGCAGCAGCCCATCCGGCTGGCCTCGCCGCCACCCCCCACTCGTCAGCCTAGCAATCCATTGTCTCGACGATCCTCGGGCCGCACCTCGCAGACTGTCGCTATACTGAAGGAGTTGGACACAGCTAGAAACCGCAATGCCTGGTATGCGTCAGAGCTTGAGCTGGCTCGCAAGGCTGGGTATGTTCCCAACGCAAGCCTCAGCCCTGTTCTCGATAGCAGGGCCGCGGAGACCTTCGATGACGAGGACAAACCACTTATCGAGGCGCTCTTGGCCATGAGAACCGAGCTCGCCAATGTTCAGGCATCCGTTGACAAGCAAGCCATTCTTGCTGCGAAACAAATCGCTGAGGCGGAGAAGCAGCGAGACGCTGCAATCCAAGAGGCGGTGTATGCAAAGGCCAGAGTTGCAGCCCAGATGGGCGGAAGCGTTGCAAGCACTCCCCAGCTAGATGGCGAGCGCGATGTTGACGACCGTTCCACCGAGATCAGCCGCAAGTTGGCTTCTGCCCTCAACTACCAAAAGGACCTCCAAGCCCAGCTTGAGATGATGAAATCTGAGCTTGAAGCTGAGAAACGTGCCCGCCTTTTGGCCGACGACACGACCAACGCCTCCCAGAAGCGCATGAGCGAACTCGAGTCTTACAAGACAATGACTTCCACCGAACTCGAGCAGCTCAAAGCCGAGCTGCACATGGTGCAGAAAGAAGCTAGGGAGCAGGCGGTCCAGTACACGGAGGCCATGGCAGCGATTCAGCTCATGACTGTCGAGAAGGATGACTTTGAGAAGAAGTACAACGACTCCATCGGCAGCTCCAAGGACCAGAACGACACCTTCGACTCTCTCCGTACCGCCATGGCTGCTTCCGCAGAGATGAAGGCGCTCTTGGAGAGCAAGCTGGAGGAGGAGCGCTCGCAAAGAGAGCAACTCGAGTCCAAGTTCAACAAGCTCAAGGCGGAACACGAAGCACGCACTACGGAGCTTGTAGCTGCTACTCAGCGACTGCGTGACGCTGAGGAGATTGCCGAGAAGCATGCCAAGGAAGCAAAACTCCACCAGCAAGCCGTACTGGCCGGATTCGACAAGGTCACTGCGAGAGATATTGGATCCGACGGGAAAGCCGACGAGGGGCGCGCCAAGGCATTGCAGGGTCAGCTCGTCGCTGCGAACGCGCTTGTCAAGAAGTACCAGCAAGAGGCTGATGCTGCGGCTGATAAGCTTCGCACTGCGGAAGAGCGCATTGCTGGATTGGAGGTTTACCAGGAGCAGTCCAGTCGCGAGGGTGTGGCAATCAGGAGACAGCTCCAGGCGGCTCTGAGGGACACTCAGTCTCTGCAAGCTAAGAACTCGGACTTGAAGCACCAACTTCAGAACCAACAGCTGGAGACCAACGCGATGACCGTGCAGCACAACACCCTGAAGGACATCCTCGTTGAGCGTGGTATCAGCCCCACAGGCATGTCAAGAACCCGAAGCATTGGCAGCCCGCGAGTGAACACTCCCGAGGCGGCTCGCATTCGCGATCTTGAGGATCAGCTCAACGCTGCATTGACTGCCCACGAAGAGAATGCACAGCGCAGCACGGCCCAGCAGGAGGCGAGCGAAGCTGCGTACCGCGAAAAGCTCGGCCAACTGGAAAATGACTATCAGTCTGCTGTGCACTACGTCAAGGGTACGGAGAAGATGCTGAAGCAACTCAAGGAGCAGCTTGCCAGGTATAAAACCGAGAATGCCAAGCTCAAGAACGAGGTTATCGAGCTTGAGGATCGCGTGGAGGCATCTGCCGGCACTGACGGAAATGCCCCTGCCAACTGGGAAAGCGAACGCCACATTCTACAGGAGAAGATTGAGGCTCTCGAAGAAGACTTGCAGGCGTCCACCGAGCAGCTTGAATCTCAGCTTAACGCGGTCAGGAAGGAGTTGGAGGATAGCAAGAAGCATCGCGATGGCGCTCTAAAGGACGCCGAGGAAGCTTCCCGGAAACTGGACGCCAACCGCCGAGACTTGGAGACACTCCACCAGGAGAACAACCTCCTGGAGCGTCGCGCCCAGGATGCCGAAGGAAAGGTCTCGCTGCTTCTCGACCAGGTTGAGAACTCCGTCGACAGCTACCGCCGGCAAAGCAGGCAGGCACCGAGTATGACCTCCGACCTGACCGAGAGGGGTACCAACGGAAACAGCGTGGGACATCGACGACAGGACAGCTCTGACGCGGACAGCACCTACGGGGCAGTCTCTGGCGGAGTCGACGGACGCAATAGCACTGCGTTGGACAATCTGGCAGATGAACTCGAGACCCTGCGCACCCACTGGGAAGCCACCAACAAGAACTACCGCCTGAGCAACACCTTTGACTTTGAGGGCGCGGCAACCCCTACTCGCAAGGACGAAGAAGTCGGACTTGGCCTCAGCGAAAGCTTGGCCGACTGGCGCAAGCGACTCGACGTGGACGAACAAGCCGAGAACGACCGAGCGAAGACGAAAAGCCGACCTGACCGGCCTTAGTCTGGCGTTCTGCGACGCATGAACTCCCGCTTTACGTGACGACTTTCGAGCGGTCGTCACTACACTTTCTGTACATTCTTTGACTGCCCACGGTCCGCCGCGGTCTGCAGTTCGCAGTTGGAAGGAGTTTTTCGAATTTTGGGGATTTGGTTTCGACGCGTGGGCTCTGTTCTTCGTTTCGCAATGATTCAACGTACTCATGACGAAACAACCTTCGCTTAATTCCCCCGCTCTTTTTTATCGCGTTTCCTTTTCTTTTCCTTTCTGAGTTCATGGGTTTCTCTATTTTTGATGATACACTACACACAACCATGACCTCTGCTTGCTTGTTCTTCGCCGTGGACGTACGAGAGCAGGCCGGGCGCACAAGGGTCACTTCTATTCTTTGAGATGGGTGGATGACACTGTTGGAGAGATTGAGCACACGTGCCCAGTTGCCTTTTTCTTCTTTTCTTTTACCATAATGTACAATACTGGGGGTTTTGTTTTCTGAGAAGCCTCATCTCGACGTTGAAGGGTTTCGTTCCCCTCACGTCAAGAATATGGGGGCAAAAAAATGAAGAGGAGGCGCGCGCGCAGGAACGTTTGATGACTGATCAACGAGCGGAGCGGAGCTGGCTCAGAAGGGCAAAAAGATAACGACAATAAGCGGCCGTCGAGGATTCTCTTTCTCGTACGGTTTTGATAACAAATCCTTTTATACACTGAAGAAGAGCCTGATGATTCCTGGTGGCTTGTGATGATGGTTGGGGTTTAGCAGGCGTGACGATTGTTGTCTACCTAGGGTTTGGTCAAATGATGAGACGATTGTTACCCCTGAATGTGTCTGATGTTGTGATGTGATGTACCATCGTGGTTTGCGGTATGAACTGCCGTCCTTATGAAGAGCTTGTTCCCTCTTAGCAATTGTAGTAAGCTAGAGACATTGAGGAGCTCAGCGTTATTGGTTGCCTTGACGGCGCATCTAAACCTGGAGGCAGTGGGACTGGTCTAAGCTAGATGTGGCCACCTTTCACCACAAACCTGCGGCAGCGTGTCTAGGATAGCACAATGTCTACTTTGCCTTTTTCTTCGCACAGACTAGCTCGACGATGATTGAATATCCTAGGCCATGGTTGACAACCGGAGGAGCGAGCCTCAGGGTCTCTGAAACGATACCTCTTCAGAGGTGGCTTACGCCGCGTGTTTCCTTCCCCCCCCCCCCCCCCCCCCCCCCCTTCGTGATGGGGTGTCGTTGTAGCAGTAAGTATAAAGTGTACTTCCTGGACGGCCCTCTAGTTCTTTCGCAGGCAGGCAATATCTTGGTAGGATCTTGGAGTCCTCTTGCAACAATGGCTGCTTTTGTCCTGAACTTTTGCTTTAGCAAACACCTGCTGACATGCAGCGATGAGCCTTTCTGTATGTTGAGGAAGTGTAGTAGACGGAAACGTCCTCGAGTGTTTAGCTTCGCTTCCATGGGTCCTGGGTATATTCGCGTTGCTTTACTCTCACGAAGATGGCTACTAGATGTTTGTGAGGTTAGCTAGGGAGTGAAGTCATCGGCTGCCAGAGCTCTCGATTTGCTTTTCGGGGTCATGCGCGTCCAAGTTCTGCACGCTGTGACTGGCGACGATCCTGGGGATCATAGCCCGGTCAATTCCGGCTTCGAAGACTCGTACCGTCGTCTTTCGTTTGGGAAGCTGAAGGCTGAGCGGGAGATGACTTTGCGTCCTTATAAATCATCCGCCGGCGTCGGAGTAGATAGTCCAGGGTGCCATTCCCGAAACTGTCATTCAAGACTCATATTTAGATGACTTCCTTGGTTGCCGATACTGACTTTTTGGGCTCAGCCCATCAGAACCGGCTCAGACGATCGGCTCAAATCATCTTCCTTCATCTTGTATGTCGTGGCTTTCGTCATGAGCTTCGCAGAGACATTAGGGGGCTATGTATTTCAAGATACTTATTTAGTGGTAGAGAATAAGATTATCTATATCTCTTGACTTGATTATCTCGTGTTGTAACCATATACATACTCGAATACCCCTGTGATAGTAAAGGATTATGAAGTCTACTTGTCTATATGACTATCTTTACTAGCTACTATCTACTAAAATGAAGTGCCAGAATTTCTGGTATCGTAGAACATCCCACGCTCCAACGGTGATATGGCGCAACAAAGTCATCACACCTTATTATGCTTGGTTCTGGTCTCTAAATACACTAAACTTGCACCGTGAGATACAAGACCACGAATTGTCCCATTCCCTTCCACCAGTTTTATGCTAGTCGGCGACTCGGACATATCTCAGATGATCTATTATATGAAGAGTGGCAGGGCTCGGCAATGAAAGGAGCTAGAAAGCTGATTCTAGTACTTCTTAAAAAGGTTATTTGGCATAAATGAGTATACATGTGGCTTTTTTGAGCGATTCTGTCTTAAGCTCCTTGTCATTGAGAGGTTAAAGGTCTTCACGCACAATCAAACATTGAGGCCAAGGCATAGCGAAAAGAGTTGCACTACTGAACAGTGAACTAAGTTGTACGCTCGAAGCCATTTCAAGGTCTGTCTTAATCCCTACGGGTGGAGGAG